>NC_138529.1:17027466-17627466 GCF_964234715.1 Podarcis melisellensis
TTCCCATCATCCCTGACCACTGGTCTTGATAGCTAGGGATGCTGGGAGTTGTAGCTGAAAAACAACAACAATTTATTATTTATACCCCACCCATCTGGCTGGGTTTCCCCAGCCACTCTGGGTGGCTCCCAACAAAATATTAAAAACACAATAAAACATCCAACATTTAAAACTTCCCTAAACAGGGTTGCCTTCAGATGTCTTCTAAAAGTCAGACAGTTGTTTGTTTCCTTGACATCTGATGGGAGGGCGTTCCACAGGGCAGGCGCCACTACCGAGAAGGCCCTCTGCCTGGTTCCCTGCAACCTCACTTCTTGCAGTGAGGGAACTGCCAGAAGGTCCTCGGAGCTGGACCTCAGTGTCTGGGCTGAACGATGGGGGTGGAGACATTCCTTCAACAGCTAGAGACCCATGTTTGGGAAACCCTGGTGTACACAGTAGTGAGCTAGATGTATAAATAAAATAAAATACAGCATGCTAATGAGAAGAAGCATAAAATGTAATTTGCCCCATGGACCTTGCTAATGGGAAATGTTGCTTTTGGCCCTTTGCTAATAGCCAATTAATTTGGATGACAGCACAGTTCTGGCAACTACGGCTTACGATGACTTTGTCTCACTGGTGCCACGCAAAGAAGTGGTTGTGCACAGGTTGACAGTGGGAATAAACTATGGGTTGGCCACTGTGGGCTCTTGAATTGCCATGCACTCTCATGCAGAGTACTAAAACTTAACCATCCAGCTGCATGCAACTTGTTGTGCATAACAACTTGTGGTTCTGGAGGGGGATGCACATCTAGATGCAGCCATGAAGGGAGGGGAGTCCTAATTTAGATTAGAACCATGGAGCTGGAGAAGGAGGGTTTACTCTTACCAATGACCGCTCCCCGCTTAAAACGGGGGGCGCCCTTTGCGTGGACGCGTGCAGCCCCTAGATCTGGAGCAGCTCCAACAGCATAGGCTTGGCTTTGCCTTCCCTCAAGTGGGATACCTGGAGGTCTCCGCCTACCTCAGTCAGTTGTCCAATCCCACCTGGGGGAAGCGTTGCCAAGGAGACCAGGCCAGGTAGGGGAGGGATTACCTGCCCACACAATAGAGGGAGGATCTTACCTGGGAATCCTCACTTGGCTCCAGAGCTTCTCCCACCCTACCCACCCTCAGTTAATGTCTTATTTTGCAGGTTAACTTTTCTTCACAGGTTTTGCAGGTTAACTTTTCTTCACAGGTATGCGGGCGCTGCTACGTTAAGGTCGCTGTTAAAGGGCCGGAAAGGAATTTCCCTGCATTGGCAGGTTCCGCCTTTCCCGTAGCAAAACGTCACAACTTTGGCGGTATCAGGACTTGGGCGGAATCCTTTTGTCCATCTTCTTCTTTGCGGCGGCGATACCAGGGTTCCCCGTTAAAGGGGTTTTCTGAAGGGAGGCTTTGACCGTACGCCGAAAGGTCATCATTGCTCTCCCCTGCGGCAGCGGCCTTACGGGGGCGGCTATCTCTGCTTGAACATATGTTCTCCAGAGCTGGCCCATCCCCCCCCCACACACTGGATAACCCTGATGCTCCCTAGGTCCCCGGCTGGGGACTGGGGAGGGAGAACGCCCAATGCCTGAGCCAAGGTCTACCCACATTTGAAATTTAATAAAGTTGTGGCCAATTGAATCCCATAGCACGTTGTCTTGAGTCGTTATTCCACATGATGGGGGGACCGCGCGGGATCTGGGGACTCCGCCTGTCCACGCAATGACTCCTGCTCCATATTATACCTTTTTGATTCCCCCTGCAGAGTAACTTAGTAGCTCTATCAAAAGTGTGGATTGAAATTGTGCTCAAGTTTTTATGACTCCCTTTCCTCCAGAGTTTATCTGTGAAGCAAATCAGGACCCTCTGGAACTACTTTGAAAAATAAATCCCATCTAGGATCCTTTACGACCTCATCTAGTTGCATCCCAAGTGTCTCATCATGGGACAAACTCAGTATTATCTTGGACTGTTGTTTTTCCACAGCAGTTCTCTGAGTGCACCTGTAATGGTGAGTCTCAGCTGACCACTTTGTCACAGCGATGCAATAATGTTGATAAGGAGACAAATGTCAGTTTGGAGGGAAAACAAATGCTTAGCCTTCTGATTGTCTGTAGGTTAAAAAACCCAAACAAACAGACTTATTTTACAATTACAGCTTTTCACAATTACAGCTTGCTTAAACAAAGCAATGAAACCCTTATTACAGAAGCCAGCTAATTAAACAGAATTAGGATGCTTAAATGATTGCTCTGGGGGTGGGCAGATTAACTCCTAATGTTCTCCTGTTGCACTCCCTAGTGTCAGATATCCAAACAAACTCTAAAAAGTGTGTCTGAACAGGTCCCAACAGGTGTTCACTCCCTCCTTCTGCTTGCTTGTGTGACAGTTTGCACATTGCTATTGCTCCTGCAAAGTTCAGTGATATTGAATGCAGAGCGGCAGCAAAATTGATGTTATAAGAAAAACTGCTCCCTTTCCCTTATGGGGCATTTCTGAGCCTGTATAGAGTCCTTAAGTGTGTTCTCTATCAGTAGGAGAAAATAACAGAGGCCAGCCAGAGTATATTGAGAAGCAAAGCGACCAGTAAGCCTGATCTTTATTCAAGGAACTGTTGCAACAGGGTCCCTACTCACCACACGCAGGAGGGAAGAGAACCCTGAACAATGGTGCATAAGCCCTTATATAAACTTTTGAAATTGCCCACCCTGTAGCCCAAGACCACCCCTCAAAACATTATACATACACCACAGAATGAGGCTGTCTACAGCAGAAATCCTGCCTGCCAGGATACCTGATAATGCTCACTGATTGCATTACCTGGGCAGCCTGGCCATTCTTTTGTGATGGTTAATACCTGAATCCAGGTCACAGGCTCACCCTATTCATACACAAAGACACCCTTAAGACAGGATTTATAAGCAAAAAGACAATGGAGGTTTTCCCCATTTGCCTCCCTTACTGCAGAGGAATATTTGAGGTCATTGGGAAAGTCAAAATGGCTTCAGGATTGCTCTTCCATACTATTTCAGACACATGGTTCATATATTTAGATATGTGTGTATTTATGAATATTTATTCTATATTTGAGACCTTAAAACTCTTAGAACATTAACAAGACCCACCCATAGATGCACAAATGCCCTGCTGAAAACACGCTGCGAGAAGGCTCCCTTGGTACAATGGGTCAGTATGTCTGGCTGTTAACCAGAAGGTTGGTGGTTCAAGCCCATCCAGGGCAGGATTCCTGCATCACAGGGGGTCAGACTTGTTGATCCCTGGAGTCCCTACCAACTCTATTATATGATTCTTCCTTGTGCTGATGAACTTTTCATTTAATATTATCTCCAAAACTCAGTGGAGCTCTGCCACTTTACACAGCTGTCATATTATGACCCTACGCCAAAAACTTGCTGTTCTTTCTTATGGCGATGTATTTTGACAGCAGAGGGGAAAGTTTCTAAGATATTAAGCTGCCTCGCCGGCAAAGATGCCATCATATTTCATCTTTCTCTTAGCATTTGAGATGAACACAATCATCCATATTTATGGTTCCCACTATGTCAGTGAAGTAGCTTCCAAGTAAATTATATCAAGAATGCCATAAAACAGGGACTGTATGAACTCTCTTCTCACTCATTGGTACTTTCACTCACAACACCGGCTTGTGGAAGAAGAATAACAACATGGATCAGATTAAATGTTTAAGGGCACTCAGTTGCTCTGTTTATTTAAAAAGGAATCCTATTTAGCAGTACTTTCTTGAATCAGGGTCCGTGTTTTTGCAAAATCAGATTCTCCATTATTCTGTGATAGGACCTCAGAAGTCTGATGTATTTGGGAATGGTTCTCCAATGGGTCAGGATGAAGATCCTCATGCAAGGGAGGGTCCTGCCCCATTCACAAACAGGGATGGCTGAGAAGTTTTGATTCAGTTCGCATTTAAAGCAGAACTTATCAAACCCACACTTTCTGAAAAGCGTGTTCTCCTTCAGGGAGAGCACGTGTTGCGGTGGGGTCTACTGAGCCACCCCCTTTGTTGCTGGTAAGTTCTCCAAGATGGCCAGGGGGCATTGATTGGATTGCCGAGTTGCTGGGGGAAAAGTTATGTTGCAATTTTGGTGGGAGGGGTAAAAGGTTTAAATACTCTGCACGCAGCCTTGTCCTTTCTCTTTTGCTGCATGCAACGGATCACCTGCCCACCCGCCCTAGAGTAAGGGGTTGTTGCGTTGACCTTGCTATGCCTGTCATGGGGTCGTCTGCCTTTGAGCAGGGGCCTGGTAGGAATTTTTCCACCTGGCAAATTGGCTGGGTGGGTGGTTTTTGCCTACTGCGTAGCAAATTGTCACAACTTGTAAGGTTGTGGTTAGGCATTGGTTATAAATCTGGTGGAGGAGGGGTTAGGATAGGCTGGGCCTGCCCCTCCATGGTTGCTGCGGAAAGGGAATTCCGTTAAAGGAATCCCGGGGCTTGCCATCTTTTCATCCAATCCCTGGAATGGGACTAGGGCCGGCAAGCCTTCGGGGAGCAGGCCGGTGAGAGTTGAGGGTCTGTGACTCAGCTCCAATTCTTCCTCCACTTGCTTTCCCCCGCACTGTCTTTCGGTGGTGCCCGGAAGTCAGTTCTGTCCCCAGGCGGGGGGGACAGATAGTCTTAACCAATGCCTAAACAACCACTCACAGTTTGTATTTTAATAAATCATGCCAAAAATCTTAAACAAAAAATTACGTGTCCATTGTGAGTTATTTTGGGGGGTGGATTGGGGACCTCGACACGCAACACTGAACCGACCAAAACACTCCCATCTTGCAAAAATCACAATTTTCCAAATTTTGCTGTCTGTTGCTGGACTGGGGCCTCTGACTAGAATCCCAAAAGAGAGACCCTGCCAGTCTTCCTGTTGTTCATGAGAAACTTCAGTAATTAATTTTGGAAGGGGAAAATTCACTTGCTGCAGCTTTCTGTGCTTTCTGTTCCTTTGCACGAGAGCCCCTGTTACTCCATGATTGAAAGGAAGGAGCAGAATGCTGGAAGCAAGTTGGAAGCTGCACAAATACAGCATTTTTAAAGACATTTGGAAATCCCAACCAAGAGGCTGATGGATACATGGTCATGAAGTTGTTGTTGTTTTTGTTGTTGTTGTTATTGTATGTAGGGCAGTGTCAGAGTTAAAGGTAAAGGTAAAGGAACCCCTGATCATTAGGTCCAGTTGTGACTGACTCAGGGGTTGCGGCGCTCATCTCGCTTTATTGGCCGAGGGAGCCGGCGTACAGCTTCCGGGTCATGTGGCCAGAATGACTAAGCCGCTTCTGGCGAACCAGAGCAGCACACGGAAACGTCGTTTACCTTCCCGCCGGAGCAGTACCTATTTATCTACTTGCACTTTGACATGCTTTCGAACTGCAAGGTTAGCAGGAGCAGAGTTACGTATAAGCTAAACAAGCTATAGCTTAGAGCCCCACCCTCTTGGGGCCCCCCAAAAAAAATTAAAGCAAAAAAACCTGGATGTACATTTTCAAAATATAAGATAAAAAAAACCTACATACAGCAACGGGATGCGGGTGGTGCTGTGGTCTAAACCACAGAGCCTATCAGAAGGTCGGTGTTTCGAATCCCTGCGACGGGGTGAGCTCTTGTTTCTCGGTCCCTGCTCCTGTCCACCTAGCAGTTCGAAAGCATGTCAAAGTGCAAGTAGATAAATAGGTACCGCTCTGGTGGGAAGGTAAATGGTGTTTCTATGCGCTGCTCTGGTTTTGCCAGAAGCGGCTTAGTCATGCTGGCCACATGATCTGGAAGCTGTCTGCGGACAAAACACCAACTCCCTCGGCCAGTAAAGCGAGGTGAGCGCTGCAACCCCAGAGTCGTCCGCGACTGTACTTAATGGTTAGGGGTCCCTTTACCTTTACTTTTACATACGGCAACAGTGTTTTGTGTTGATGTAAGTAATGGGCCCTGCCTGCTAGCCTGTTCCCTAAAATATCACTGGTTTGCTCATTTCTATATATAGAGTGCCTGTATTCTGCATGGACTGGTTGCATGGCAACATTTGCAAATGGCCTTAAGTACCTATTAGGTCCATAAATTACCATATAGCATATATTCAACACACAAAAACAGAGACAATTTGTTGTTGACAAAGGACAGCTGGACATATAAAGGGCCCCATTACCTTCAGTAGCTTAGGGCCTCATCAAACCTGAATCTGGCCCTGGTGTAGGGACCCAGTAATTCTGAACTGCAAAAGCTGTGTGAAAATTCAGAGGGGCAGGATTTCACAAGCATCTCTTATGGGTAGAAGAGCATCCTTTTGATATGATTGCAATCCACATCACCAGTACTCTGTGCACTGCATTGACCTGGTAAACACAAATCCGAATATGACAAATACCAGCTTTTTAGCAACCCTTGACATCTTCACTTGTTAAGCAAACACCATTAAAGGAATTACATTGCAATGCCAGAAGATATCACATTAGCAATGGCATGTGAATATGCATATGATTTAAATTTCATAAATTGAATTATTGTCCTAGACCACTTGTAAAAACATTAATATACATAATCTTTGTGTGGCAGACTTTCTACTAACATTGATTGCGTTTATCTCTGCATGCATTAACTACAGCATTATCTATTTTATTGCTACAACATTTTATCATCTTGAGTGCAGCTCAGCTGTTTCGAGGAAAGGAGAGAAAATGAAATGTGGAAAAAAACAGAACTCTGGATCAGCAATGATTTGTTCAACTTTAGCGCAAGAAGTATGCTGACAAGATAAAATTAATAAAATTACACGTTCTTAGGCACCTTAAATGTGATTGATGCTCCCCTTACAAATCCAGTTATTAGGATATAATTATCATCATCATCATTATCATTATTTGAACTGATTCATTTCCCACAACTCCATCCTATTGCACATTTACCTGTCTGTCAGGGAACTGCCATCAGAGCTAGAGGTGGAGGCAAGGCTCCAAAGCGATGCTGGAGAAGGGCCCAGCAGGGAGAGAGGCAGCTCATCGGCTGGGGAAGGAAATCAGCGCAACACCAGGGATAAAGGGGGGCAGATGGGGGAATTGGTGAGGGGGCTCCAGGACTCCTCACCGGAGACCAGCGGGGAGAGCACGGGTCCTCCGCTACCCACACCCACCCTGCGCAGAAGACTGCGCAGGGAGAGTAGGCGGAGACTTGGCATCAAAGAACTTCTTTGCTGGAAGAGGTTCAAGAAACGCCCACTGACGGATTCTGCTAGCGACTGAAACAGCCACAAAGTGAAGGGCTGTCCAGGCAGAAAAGGTTTAACCAGGCAACCTAGCCTGGAATGGCGGCAACTGACGCACGAGCAACCCCTATAACCATTACACTGTCGGATGTAAAAATCACTGACCATAGTGGGATACAGTCACAGTGGGGTAAGAGCATCATCAGGACCAACCAAAATGTCTCAAAGCTATGGCAAGCTTTTGAGATCTCCATAACTCTTCATCAGACAAGATGTTATACAAAGTAGAGGATGGGGGTGTTGGAGGGAGGGAAACACATGGTGTTTGAGCCATGAGGTCAACAATATCTGGAGGGTCATAGGTTCCTTGCCCCTATATTGGATGCATAGGTTTGAGAGGTAAAATCCGGGCTCCTTTGGAATAGGATCCTGAGTTCTCTGCATGACAAACTTGAGATTATGTTTGGGACATATTGCTGAAAGCCAACCCTTTCTCCCTGTTCTCTTTAAATGTCAAGCAATAATGGAGAGGAACATTTGCGATGAGTTACCCGATTGAAAAACAGCTACCTGTTATCTTCTGCGACAAGCCCACTCTGGTGATGAATGCCATGTAACAGACAGACTTATTAATGTCCCCAAGACTGAGATTGACAGGACGCATCATTAAAGTTCAGACACAGTCATTATGGAGTGCCATTGTGTTTTGTATTATTAATGTTTCCAATGCCACGAGGAACCAGGGAATGCACCAGTGCTCCGTGTATTCCTGAACTTCATGATGGATCGAGTGGAAGGAGAGATTCCTAGAAACAGTCAACCTGTTGGCCTTTTAGAAGTGGCTTTTTTCAGATTAGGGGCCCATTAGTTTACAACTTCACATGTGAATTATTAAGACCAATGAGCCTTTTGAGAGTCGTCGACAGAAAGCTTTCAAAAATAGGGCTTTCAAATGAACGAAGTGAAAAAGCTGTTCATTTTCTGATGGTAAAATTAAGTTAAGGACTCCAACCATGCATTGGTGGAATGGGACAAGCATAGGCATTCTAGGAACTGTGTGTAACAGCCTCACTGATGTTCATGGAATTGTACAAATTTAGACTGGAGGCTAATTGATAGAGCTACCATATTTTTGCTCCATAAGCCGCACCTGACCATAAGACACACCTAGTTTTTAGAGGAGGAAAGGGGGAAAGCCCCATTTTGGGGGGGATCAGCTCAAAGTTGTGCAGCTACTTTTGCAAAGGGGAAAAGCCCCTTTTTTGAGGATCAGCTCAAAGTTGTTGAACTTACTTTGCAAAGGGAAAAAATACTGTTTTTATGGAGTTCAACTCACAGTTCTGCAGCTTCTTTAGGAAAGGAAAGGGAGCCATTTCTACAGTTTCCAGACAGATAATCTAATCGGCCAGTTACATGTTTCTAGGGAAACAAACAGCCTCCATCTGCAGAACATTTAACAATGGAGGCCTGGGCAAGGGGGCGGGGCCAGAAAGGGAACCAGCGATCGACCCACATTCGCTCCATAAGACACACAGACATTTCCCCTTACTTTTTAGGAGGAAAAAAGCGTGTCTTATGGAGCGAAAAATACAGTATGCATCAGGAAGAACTGGGTTCAGATTTGACCTCTGCTATGAGATCTCCAGGTGTCCTTAGGTGCCATCTCAGGTTCAGCTTCCCATCTGCAGGACCAGAATAATAATGTCAATGCTGGTCAGCCGCAGATTTGGAATAGGTTGTCAGCAATATGCCCAGCTCTATTTCTCCTTTACATCTGCAGGATTGTGGGTGTGCTGGATTGCTGAACTGCTTCAGTAATGGATGGGATGAGAGACAATAAACTGAAGCTCAATCCAGATAAGACTGAGGCACTGTTAGTGGGTGGTTGCCTGGGTGGATGAGAGATTTCCTGCTCTTGGTGGGTTTATGCTCTCTCTAAAGGAGTAGGTATGTAGCTTGGATCCATTGCTGTCACTTGATGGGTAAGTGGTGCAGAGGCCTTCCATCAAATTTGGTTGGTGGTCCAGCCATACTCCTATCTGGACAGAGATATCCTAATTTCTGACGTCTGTGATGCTTTGGTAACCTCTAGGTTAGATTACTGCAGGCATGTCCAACTCCCAAAGGACTAAGATCTACTCCCACTACAAAAAAACCTGGAAGTGATCTACCTGCAATTGCTTAGGATTACACGGTCAACCAGGATCGACCAGGGGTGCCCCACGATCAACCACTAGGTCACAAATGGACAGCCATAGATTACTGCAATGTCTAGTTTAGATTATTTTTTTCCCCTTCTGTACTAGCAAGCTTTAGAGAAATTGAAGTGTAGAAACAGTGGCTTTCAATAGCTGATTGAGGCTAAATGCATTAAATTAGGGGTGCATTATATGAATCAGATGGTGCAGTTTAATTGCGTATGCAGCCTTTGAGTGGCATTTCTTTCTGTGCAATTCACCCAATAATTTGCGTCGCAAAGTGTTTAGAGTTTGTGTGCATGTCTACTCATAAGATCTGGTTCTTTCAGAATACCTATTTGGACTTAGTCTAGGTAAGTGTGCATAATATCATATGCTTAATGACCTGCAAAATCACTAGTCATCAGAGGAGACAACAGAGAATGAGCTACCGGAACTGGTAGGCTGCTCTGAATAATATCTAATGAGTGCTTGGACAGGGCATCTTTCCAACATTATCGCCTCCTATTTCTGCTTCTGCTTCTTTTCCCCCCTTGGAAGCATCCTACGGTCAAGTAACTGCTTTGGTTTACTTTCGTCAATGCACCACTAATGGAAGGATAATGAGCTTGCCATTGCAATGGCTTGCACAGCAATCAGCTCTTATTGACTCAGATGATAACTATAGAATTGTGTTGCCTACCATGCATCTAAATGCTCAGCAGGTAGTAAACCTCCCTCTTTAGCATAATGTATCAAACAAAATCTGTACGACGCACCATTAGCGGAGTGTGTAAACCTCTTTGCTAAATTATGCACCCCAATTAGCAAAGGATAAATGGAGCAACCAGTAAAAGCGTGTGCAGTTTTATCAACTCTTTGCGACTCAGTAAAACTCACAGCGGCATTCAGTAGACACATCTCCAGTTGAACCAATGCTCCTGTTTACTTTGTTACCTTTGACTAGATCAGAAAAGGTGTGCAAGCAAGTCGGAAAAGCGAATGAAGCTGTAAGCACAACATACCTACGGCTCAATCAAGGCGTACTTAATTAGCAAAGTGTGCCATTTGCTTAATTAAGTGTATCAAAACATGGCACCTGAAGTGTGATATTAAACAACCGAAAGATGAATCTTGATCAGCACGGCAGGAGTGAGCCAACCTGAGTCTTGTATGATCAGCTTTCTAAAAACCAACAAAAAGCTATGGTTCAATGTTACATTTTAAACTTGGGAGGTAAGAGGGCATACTCAGGATCACAGCACAGGCCAGCTATAATTGTACATTCTTGGGATTTCTTAACTTTTAAAAGACTACTACTACTGTACTGAGCAACCCTGAATAAGCATTCTTGCTTAAGAACTAAGAGACAAGCTGTCTCAGAATGAGGTCTACCAACATTCTTTCCTAAAATCCTAGCAACTAGGTTCAAAGTGGTCCACTAGAAATTCACCAGGGACTTATCTTCTGTCTACCTGTTACACCATATGTAAGAGTTAGGACCTTTCCATAGTTAACTTTTAAAATTATATATAAAAAATCTCTCCCTCTTCCCACCCCAATATGCAGCAGTGATGCTATTGCCAGCTTCTCAGGGCTGCCCACTTTCCACTAGCCAAACTGAGTAGGAAAGACGGAGTTCAAACTGGGTTGGGGAGCTGAATAATATTTCTGAGCTCTTACCTCCATCTCGAGGGAGAATTGAAATTGCATTTATGCATGGTTAATTAGCAAAAGGATGAGAAATCAGTTCTAGTATATCCAGTATTATATGTTATATTTGTATTGCGGTGGCAAAGCATTGTTCTCTTTAACTGCAGGTCACAACTTTGTCATCTGCTGTGGTTGTCTTGTTGATTCGGGACTAAAGCTTCTGGCAAACCGAATAATCCAAAACCCTGGTGGATTGGATGCATGGTTGGGCTGGCTGATTACAAAATCCGCTAGAATTGCCTTAATTTTCTCTCGGGACTCCCAGGAAATATGACATTGATCATGTGCTAAACAAATTACCTGTGCATTTATCTCTTTGTGGGCAACTGTGGCATTGCCGTTGTATAATTATGGTTTCACCGGCAGAGAAAATTGTTGACCTTAAATATTTTGATTAACCTAAGCCTTAGTGGGATCTACACAGGGAGAGTTTGCAGAGGGAGCCAATAGGAGAGTGCCACAATGATTCCAAACAGCCATTGGACTACGACCGTATTCACACCATACATTTAAAGCACCATAATGCCACTTTAAACAGTACCCCAAAGAATTCTGGGAGCTGTAGTTTTTTAACGGGTCTGAGAGTTTTTAAAAGGCATATGTTCCAAGGAGGAAAAAGAGACATTTAGTTTTGTTTCAGTTACAGTGGTTCCTCGGATTATAAATGCTTCGGATTACAAACACTTTGGGTTACAAACCCCGCTAACCCGGAAGTAGTACCTCAGGTTAAGAACTTTACCTCAGGATAAGAACAGAAATCGTGCAGTGGCAGCGCAGCAGCAGCGGGAGGCCCCATTAGTGAAAGTGCGCCTCAGGTTAAGAACGGTTTTGGGTTAAGAACGGACCTCCAGAATGAATTAAGTTCGTAACCCGAGGTACCACTGTACTTGGTGTGTGATTCTTTTCTGAGTATAATAATGGGATGCAATTGTATTATCATGTTCTCTTCCTCTGCTTATGTATTTACTTATTCTTGAAAACCAGATTTTTTTTAAGGCTCCTATTCCCCTCACAGAAATATAGTTCTCAGAGTGGTTTAATAATCAATCCCTCTGGCTCCCAAGGAACTCTGGGAATTGTACCTCATATAATCATCGAATCAGAGAATTGTAAAGTTAGGGTTAGTCTAACCTAGGATTGCCATACATCTGGGAAATCCAGGACATGTCCTCTTTTGGAGGGCCTACATGCCAATCCAGGGGGAGTTCTACAATGCATAGCAATTGTCCAGGTTTGGGGACTTATTTTTCTTTAGTGTGTGTGTGTGTGTGTGTGTGTGTGTGTGTGTGTGTGTGTGCTGGCACAGTCAGTAGATGATGCATGAGTGGGTATTTGCCCCCCCCCAAAAAAAACATAACTACCGTATTTTTCGCTCTATAAGACATACCAGACCACCAGACGCACCTAGTTTTTTGAGGAGGAAAACAAGAAAACAAAGAAAAAAATTATTCTGAATCTAAGAACAGCAAGAGGGATCGCTGTGTAGTGAACGTAGCTATCCCGCTTGCTGTTCTGGCTTCTGGGATAGCTGCGCAGCCTGCATTCGCTCCATAACACACACACACATTTCCCCTTACTTTTTATGAGGGAAAATGTGAGTCTTATAGAGCAACAAATACGGTACTTATTTATTGGGTGATCATAGGGGAGGGATGCTCAACAACTTTTTGTGTCCATATTTTTACCTCTTAAAATATGGTAACCCTAGCAACTGCCTGCAATGTAGGAATCTCAGCTAAAGTAACCATGACAGGTGGCCATCCAACCTCTGCTTAAAAACATCTCCTGAGAACTCTCAGCCCCCTTAACAAATTATAACTCCCAAAATTCTTTGGGGGAAGCTATGGCTGTTTAAAGTGGTATGATACTGCTTGAAAGTTGTGAATATGGCCTTACTCACTGATTGATATCACTGGCTCATATTCAGATTTGTTTCTGTTGTCAGCAGAAGATGTTGTTAGCTAGGAGACAGTTAGGGATCTGCAGTCACCAATCTCGCAGCAGATGCCTTGTGATAATTAAATGTTTCTGCAGTGCACCAGGTTGAGGGCGGGAGATTTGGAGGGATACGATGGGATTAAAAGGAATATTTTAAAAGCCAAAGCCTTGAGTCCTTTGAAGATAGTTCCTCAAGCCTTTGAAGCTTACATGCGTCCTAATGCAAGGCAATGTGTTTTTATGTTAAACTCGACGCTTTAATGTCTCCCATACCTAAAGACTGATCCAGACAAAGCATTCTCCAATTGAATTTTGACCTTTGCAAAAAAGCAATGCTGTATGATATATAGTCAAGATGTCGAGGATAAGAGTAGCACTGCTGTAGGGGAAGCAGTCTCGGGGATCGTATTTGCCATTTGATAAGAATAAGAATAAATCAAGGCGAGTCGCAAGACCAGCGCCAGCAGTCAGAAACATTGGACACTGGCTGAAGGTCACAGGAGCCAGTAGGGTCTCTCGCCAGTCTGAACCGCCACCCATATATTTGCTTCTGGGCCTGGTTCCCATTCATGGAAGCCAGCCAGGCATCTGCAACCACTGCCCTGCTTTGCCTTGGCTCTGAGAAAAGATTTCCCCCTATAATTTTTATTAAATTTTCTGTTTTACATTTTAGAATATTCATTTAAAGACCCTTAAAGTATCAGTGACTTCCATTCTTCTCTTTCTGTGGTTCATTTTGCATAACATAAATCTCTTCATATTTTACATGAACTGAACCATTCAGTATTCCATTATAACATCCATCAAAACTTATTTATACTGTTGGATTTAGCTTAATGCTGCCAGTGTTTTTAAATGTACACAATTCCCCCCCCATATAATTAACAAACATTTTTTAATCTTCTTTAAATATATGTTATTCTTGTTCTCTTCTATATGTTAAGTCCGCAACGTGTGCATATTCCATCTTATTTGCACCCTGCCCAACTGACTGGGTTGAGCCAGTTACTCTGGGCAGCTTCCAACATATATCAAAACATAATAAAACATTAAAGATTAAAAAAAAAGCTTCCCTATACAGGGCTGCCTTCAGATGCCTTTTAAAGGTTGTACAGTTACTTATCTCCTTGGCTTGGGGGTCACATAACTCCATGTCCTTCAACATTTATCCGATGAAAATAGGGACACACTAAGGGAAAGCGGGACATTCTGGGATCAAATTAGAAACCAGAACAGCTTTGATAAATTCAAAACTGTCCCTGGAAAATAGGGACACTTGGAGGGTCTGGAAGACCCTCCTTGGCACAGGTGCTAAAGGGAAGTGGTAGAGAAGCTCTGAAACACACACACACACTAGGAGATGGATGGACCAGCAGAAACAGCCCATCAGTGGCAGGGATTCATCAGCCAAGCCATACTGAAGACCCTTAAAGTCTAGTGTCAGCCCTACAGCCTGCTGTTGCATCAGGAAGAAAGAGGAAAACTAGGTGCACTTAAAACAAAGATACATTGATGAGCTGGGCTTCTCAGCTCTGAAACAAAGAATGAGAAGATCCCATTAAAAGCCATTTAAAAGAACGAGGGTCAGGGTGGGACTCCGTATGTCTAAAGCCATGACACGCAGGGAGTTGCGTTGGTTCTTAGGACATGCTCACACACAATGTGCATGTCATAACACAGTCTGACAACACAGAGAGAAAATCACAGCTGATGACCCATGAAAACAAGGGTGTGGGGCAGGATGGAAGAAGAGAAGGGCATTTTTCCTGTATAATCCATTTCAGTTGCACAAACGCGGCATGTGTTTGAATCCTTCCTGCAAAATAGAGATGCAACAGTTGGTAATACTGTACAATGGAGGTTGGATCAGTGCCACAGGATTCCATTTTGGGATGCTGTCAGAGACTCATGGCTGTTGCCCAGGAAAGTATAAAGACAAGAGAAGATTTCTTACCATCCTTTTTCTATTCAGTATTTACAGAGAGAGGCTACAGAACCAAGCCTCTTGGACAATGGCGTTGTCCCGGGTGAATCTCCACAGCCTGTCTCTCCCACTTCCTCATTCATCACTTCTATGGGTGCTGCTACATGCCCTTTGTCTTTTTCTTATTATTGAAGTTTTTATCTCTACAAAATAACAGAAAGAAAGAAATGTTTACACATATGTACATGTTAGTAACACAAAGCATTCCACCACTTCACACCCCACCACCACCATTGCTTCAACATAACTCGAAATGTGAGTTAAAATCTGACTTCCTTCCATCATTGCTTGACCTTAATTCTATAACTTATCTTTACAGTTGTGTTGTTATATTGTATTTGACAAATATTCTGATTTTACTTGAATTTGTAACCTTTCCCCCTTACAAACTTTGTTCTTTACATATCAATATTTCTGTACCGGAGCAGTGGTTTTTTTCGTATATTCATTCATGCAACTCCATTCCTTTATTAAATTTTGATTTGTTTGACCTCTGATAGCTGCCGTCATTTGGGACAATTCAACAAATTCAATAAGTTTGATTTGCCAAACTTATTGTGGGTATTTTGACTCCCTTCCAGTTCTTTGCTATAAGAACTCCTGCGGCAGCGGTACATGCCCTTTGTCTTTGAGGTCTTTGCTCTCCTACTTTTAAGGCTGGCCGGGTTCTGGGAGATGGAGGGTCTGGGATGCTTTCTAATGACACCACGTCAGCCAACTGAAGCTCCAGCTCTGCCTCCTCCTCTCCCATTATTTCCCAACTTTTCCCCTCATCCGCCTCTGAGCTGTGGCCTCCCTCAAAACTCTGTTCTCAGTCTATACTGTCTTCCACTCCCTCCTCCCTGGAAGGGTCACGATGGGGAGGCGGTCTCCACCATTCCTCCTCTGCCCAGTCCCTGACACCTAGTGAAGAAGAGGAGTAGGAGTAGGAGTAGGAGGAGGAGTTTGATATCCCGCTTTATCACTACCCTTAGGAGTTTCAAAGCGGCTAACATTCTCCTTTCGAGTCTCAAAGCGGCTAACATTCTCCTTTCCCTTCCTCTCCCACAACAAATGCTCTGTGAGGTGAGTGGGGCTGAGAGACTTCAGAGAAGTGTGACTAGCCCAAGGTCACCCAGCAGCTGCATATGGAGGAGTGGAGACGCGAACCCGGTTCACCAGATTACGAGACTACCGCTCTTAACCACTACACCACACTGGTTTCAGGTTGGTGAGTTTTACAGTTTAGTGGGGGTTTGAACCTGAGTCTCCCCACTCCTAGTCCAGCACTCTAACTGTTGCTCATGAGCCATGGCTCTCAGCTGAACCTCATGACATATGGATTCACACCAACATCATTTTTTTTCTTTTTTTAAAAAGGCATCTCTGAAAGAGCCCCAAAGGTATTTGCTAGGCAAGGGGCTAGAAAAAGGAATTCCTTTGGTAAGTAGTGAGAGGCTGAATATTTGTCACTAAACAGTGTGCCAAGAGTCCCTTGAGTGTTTTTCACCTCTAAGAAGCAAATCCTTAGATGGAGAATTTAATGCTTAAAATAAAATTTAAAAAACGGGGGCGGGGGGGGGGGGCGGGGAGGAATCCCACAGACAATCTATGCATTTCATCCTGACTCTGTCTAGGCTACAATGCCTTTTCCATTGATCTAACGTCTCAACAAGATGATGATAGGTGGAGAAGTCAATACTATATCTTGTCAAGTAATCGTCAGCAGTGCAGGGTAACATTAAAAGATCCCGCACCTAAAATTCAATAAATGTTATAAATCCCCCTGAAAAATAAGGATGTTTGAAGCAGAGCAGCCATTTGCAAGCAGAGTAAAGGGTGCTTTCAGGGAGCTGGGGACTCATATGGCAGACGAGGAATTATTCTGGGTTTGGCACCCTCAGTTCCATACATTCCTGTTCTTTTCAGCTATGGGTATTCATCTCTATCCCACCACTTGTCATCTACACCAGTGGGCAAAGCTTGAATGAAAGTATTTGGGCTGCATGTTTTTGTCCCTCTTCATAATCATTCCACCCTGCCCTCCTCTGTCACTTAAAAAAATATATCTCAGGAAGTGTGCAAGAGGAGTTGCAGAGGCACTTGCAGTGACCCCTCTCCAAGGAGCAAGGCTTGGCCTGTGAAGGTGAAAAAACTGGACAGGATGTTATGGCTTACTGCCATCCCTGGGGTTGGACGCAAGCAGGTATTGTGTTGGAAGGGAGTGCTTTGGGATAATGTGGATGAAGATTACATAAAAATATGTGGGTATTAGGAGATACATTCACTAAACTGGTGAATTTTCATGAAGACTTGTTAAAATGCATATGTAGGAACTTAATGGGGGGTGGGGGACAAGGGGAAACCAAAATTAACAAATTCACCCATCCTTAGGCAAGATGCAAAAAGCAATGGAAAGGGGTCCCAGAGATATATATATAGAGAGGGAGTAGACAGATGGGATCTGAAGGTTTTACAGATCATGAGCAGGCTGCCGGGCAAGGTAAACCAGGGAAACTAGGAAAGAAAGGAGTTGGGTTGGAAGGAGAGGTCAATGTTGAGGGAAGGGTAAGGATTGGGACTAGGTAAGTAAAGGTAAAAAAAAGGTTAAGGACCCCTGGACAGTTAAGTCCAGTCAAAAGAGACTATGGGGTTGTGGTGCTCATCTCGCTTTCAGGCTGAGGGAGCCACCATTTGTCCACAGACAACTTTCCGGGTCATGTGGCCAACATGACTAACCTGCTTCTGGTGCAATGGAACACCGTGACATAAGCCAGAGTGCACAGAAACGCTGTTTACCTTCCTTCCACCTATTTATCTACTTGCACTGGCGTGCTTCCGAACTGCTAGGTTGGCAGAAGCTGGGACAGAGCAATGGGAGCTCACCCCGTCACAGGGATTCAAACCGCCGACCTTCTAATCGGCAAGCCCAAGAGGCTCAGTGGTTTAGACAGCGCCACCTGCCCAATGGCGAGCCAGGTGAGAAAAAGGGGGAAGTACAGTGGAGGGGGAAGGGAACCCTGCAACACAAAATATCCATTAGCGCTGTAGAAAGGAAGTGTAACACCATGGGAAATGAACCACTTTGTGGGTTCTGATATTAGAAGGTTATCTAAGCCCAAACAGTAGCTTATCTGGGGCTTTAAGGATCCTTGGGATCTTAGGGAGCACAACTGTGACACAAATTTAAAGTACAGGCTGACATTTTGATGCCGATGGTGTCATGTCCCCCCCCCCCCCAAAAAAAAAGATGTGTGTGAGAGCAGCACTATTTCTGCAATAAATTTGCAGCCGACATGAAAGGGAGGAGTGACACCTTTGTGCTCCCCATGTTTTTGAGCACCCACTTCTTTGAGCGCCTGCTGTTTTAAGGACGATGGTATATTCTGAGGGTGACACCCGACTCAAAGTGAGACGGATTCAGCTCTGCTACACTTACCGTGCTGCTTCCTGACACTAATTGTGTTATCACAAACTCTAATTCTATTTTTGTCCTTGCCGAGTGACTGAAATATTGAAAGAGAGCCACGCACGTTTGCTCTTAAAAGCGATTATGGGAATGGTAACGTTTTGCTGCTGTAAACGTTATTTAATGCAAGATGGAGTTTTGGGTGTCAAATAACAGGAGCTTTGCTTGAACAACAGGGCAGCCTTTACCAGGACATGAGAGGGCTTATATCCAAGCTTTTTTCTTCTTTCTGAGGATTACCTGGAAGTGGTGCCCTCAGGCAACCGCTAACAGAACCTGCGCCCATAATCACCTGTGGAGCACCTGCATTATTTTGCTGTCCATTGTTTCAATTCCTTCATCTACATTAGGGGTTGGCAACCGGATGTGGCCCACGAAGACCATTTTACAGACCCACGAGCCACCCCCAAACCAAGCCGCCCGCTTGGTAAGTCGCCTGCACGCTGCGCTAAATCATCGCAGCGCAGGGACTTGCTGAGTGGCACCAGAAATGGCATCTGCGCATGTGCAGATACTAGAAATCGCGTCTGCACATGTCCAGATGCCGGAAATCACTTTTGTCCAGGTGCGATTTTCAGTGTCTGGACATGCACAGAAGCGATTTCTGGCGCCGTGGACATGCACAGACGTGATTTCTGGCATCACGCTGTGCCAGTCCGGCTCACGGACGATCTCCTTGGGAGTGATCCAGCCCAAGGCCGGTAAACCTTGCCGATCCCTGATCTACATCTTGAGAAATCATGAGTCCCATTCAGGCATTCATATGGAAGAAGGAGTGTGTGCATGCATGTGCTAGCTTCACCCACCCCATCCTCATCACATGTTCCAGAGAGACTGTCTGAGATGGGGGGGGAGTCCTTCATTGTGGAATCCTATTTTTCCATGGTTCCAAACTGCAGGAAACTCTCCTGTTGACTGATATCCTTTCCTGAATCTTCTCCTTTTTCTTCTTCTTTGGTGATCACTTGTAGCTGAGTAAGATTGTCTTCCATGAACACAGTTTTAACAGTGAGTCCCTAAGTGACTGTGGAGGCCAATTCTGGATCCACATGTCCTTCCACGGTGGGGATGTAGGTTTCCAGGTGGGAGGTGATCATGTGACCAGCATGACTAAACCGCTTCTGGTGCAATGGGACACTGTGACAGAAGCCAGAGGACATGGAAACACCATTTACCTTCCTGCCACAGCAGTACCTATTTATCTACTTGCACTGGCATGCTTTTGAACTGCTAGGTTGGCAGGAGCTGGGGCAGAGCAATGGGAGCTCACCCCGTTATGGGGATTTGAACCACCATATATACTCATACCACAGCCCTTCAGCTACAGTGTGTTCCCAGCTTCACAACTTGCTCTGCAAACCAGCAAGTCAAATTGTGATTCAATGGTTACTCTTTCTTACCTTTGCATCCATGCTTCAGGTGGGCTGATTCTTCCTTTCTTCAGCTTATAAACAAAGAAACATATTTTAAAGGTTGCAATGCTTTCTTAGGGACATGGAAGCATGGGTGGTGAGGATGTCCTAAGAAGTGGCCAAGACGTAACTACCACAGTCTGTAATTTATGTTGCCATGCTGGAAAGTTGGTTTTTCACAGCTTGGTCTTGGAGTCAAAAAGATGCTCCTGTACCAAACACAATGAGGACAATTCCAAACCATCCCTGCTGCTCTTATGCATAGGCAGGTAGTATGACTATGGAGGAATGACATGAGGCATTGAAATCCTGAACGAATCAGTGAAAACTCATAATACAGCTCTGTCTGAACCATTTTGCATACATGTACTATCTGCTTAAATTGTGAGTGGAAGGCAGCCAGGAGTACTCCATGAAGTTGAGTTTCCTAGCAATTTTTTCCATTGTAGCTTTAAGTGAAATTACTGGAAAATAGGTTGCTTCTCCCCTCCCCAGTATTTATGATCCATTCAGCTTGAGAAAGTACTCGAAATTTCCTTTGAGATTTACAGCTCAATTTCTAGACCCAAAGCACTTGGAATAAGTTCTGAGTAAGCATTAATCCTACACCAGGCTCTAAAAATCAAATGATAAATCTTTAAGCAAATAATATATATTTCCCACTCAATGGCTGTCAAGCGCAGGCATTTTTTTGCCAAGGGCTTAACATTGGAAAGGGGTATGCCAGAACTTTCCCTCGTCCATTCATGATTAGTTGGTTTTCTAATTTCATGCAAACTTCCAATTATTCTTTGTCTATGTGCACACATTTTCCAAAGCTGAACATGCCAAATAATGGCAATTAGGTAAAGTTAAACAGTCACTCTTCTCTCTGATGAATTTACCCTCTGTTGGTCAGGTAAGCTGAGTCAGGGGAGTGGAGACCCCGTGCATCGCTGCTGACATAAAGCCGACATTGGAGAGTTTCACAACTGGAGATGGTGCCAACAGTCCTGGAAAACCTGCTCCCTGCCTGGCAGTTCTTTTTCCACCTGAGATTGGAACACGGTAGCTAAGGTGGCTGAACAGACACTTGGGTAGAGGCATTGTTTAGTGGGTTTTGTTTGGGGGTGGGTTCTGTTGCTAATTTTATTGCCCTAACTGTTAAAAATGTTTTAAGTTGATTTTAACAGCTTTTTACTCATGTGTTTTTAAATTTGTTGTTTTTAAATAAAGGGGTGCAGGATGTGCCCGGGAAGAGCAAGGGCAACCCCAGTCACAGTGGTTCAAGGCAAGGGAAGGTATTGTGTGGGGTTGGCAAATTGTGGTTGTCCTATCAGCCACCCTTAAATCTGTGGCTGCTGTTGGTGAATGCCAGGCTGGCTCTGAGTAAGACCTCCCTCATCCATGATCTGATTATGGATGAAAAGACCTACCTGGTCTTCATCACTGAGACCTGGGTGGGTGAGCAGAGTGGAGTTGGTGATGGGGGGGGGGTGCTGAATATGCTGTTTAGGTTGGAGCTGCTGGAGTGGCCATGCCCAAGGCACCATCAGAGGGGGTCCTTTCAACAGTATGTTTGAGGTGTCACCCAAGTGAGGGTCTCCATTTGCTATTCCAATGGAAACTTCCCCAGAACCAGACATCTCTGAGGGTTTAGAATCCAGAATCTCTAACCCATCAGGGGTCCTCCTCTAGATCCTTCTGATCCAATTCCCCAAGCTGACCCATTCCTCCTCAAATGGTGACCACCCCTTCCATGGGACTCATGACAACAACTGTGTGTGTGCCCATTCACATAAATAAGTGATGACTGTTGACATTTCTATTCCATCTTAAGGAAAAGGCATGAGATTGTTGTGAGTCACATGTCTGTTTACATTCCAGCACAGTATGCTGGGAACTTCCATTTTGTGTATAGCTTTTGCTTTTGCTGTTCTCTCTGAGACAACATGAGAGAGAGAGACGACATGTTTCTTTGTCCTGATTTATATTTAATAATATGTAGCTGTAGAATGACTTCACAAGCCTCACACCTATTCTGTGTGCGCAGTACACTCTGCTAATAGCATGCCCTGGCTTTTGAAGTCCAGGTCACTGATTTACGTCGGAGCACAGGCCGATGGAAGCGAATGGCACAGCCGGGGCTTGCCAGCTGGCCTCCCGACCCTCTGCATGTCAACAATGACATGTCTGGATATCTCTGCAGACAGCCATGGCCAACACATGGTTGCGTGTTGACTCCCACAATGCCACCCCAAAAAAATTCACACTTCACACGTCAATTTTTGTTTAAGGTTTTTGGCATAATTTTTGGCCACAACTTTATTCAAATACAAAAAATGTGAGTGGTTGCTTAGGCATTGGTTATGACTATCTGTCCTTGCCCTCAAGGACAGAGCTGGCCCTTCCGGACACCAACGGAAGCCAGCGTGGGAAACAAGTATTGGGTGAAAAATGAAGCTGGAAATCAGTCCCTCACTTCTCACCCTCATGTTCCAGTGGGGCTTGCACGGCCCAAGTCCGACTCCGGGGACAAGGACGAAAGAATGGCAAGCCCCTGGATTCCTTTAACGGAATTCCCTTTCCACATCATTTGGAGGGATAGGCACTTACCCCTCCAAGAACCAATTTAACCAATGCCTAACCGCCAACCTTACAAGTTGTGACGATTTGCTACGCAGTAGGCAAAAACCAAATGGCACCAGCCAATCAGCCAAATGGCAAAATTCCTACCAGGCCCCCGCACCAAGGCGGACGACCCCATGACAGGCATAGCAAGGTCAAGCGAGCAAGAAAAAACCACCCTAATAAAAGGGAGGGAGGGTGGGTGATCCGGTGCAAAACGGCGAAGAGGACGAACAACATCTGGCCCCTAAACTTAAAGCCTCTGACCCCTCCTCCAAATTTGGCAACAATCAAAAATCCCCAGCAACCCAATTAACCCTTAAAGGCTTGGGTTCCTCGCCAAATTAGCCTAGTCACTTAATGGTGGCTTGTTCCCCCAACCGCAACACGTGCTCTCTGTTTAGGGAGAACACGCTTTGTCACAAAAGACCCAATGCTGGCTCTGCTGCCAACATGGACATGTGCTATGCATGAGTAACACATTAATAGTGCCACAGGCGGAGGTTTGTATCTCTTCACAAAACCTCCCGCTCAATGCTTTCCATCCATTCACCTCTGAGCCACTGACAAAATTGGAGGCAAGTATCATTAGTGTTTAGACTATTTATGGTTTGTACTCTAGTCAATGTTTTCATTTACTATGCTCTAGAAATGATTAATTCAGCTGCATCTTGTACACTATTCATATGCACAGTAATTACAGTGTGTGTGGAAATGAAAAAGAATGCCACATTCTCAGTTATCAGATTAAAACATTTTTATTGCCAAATTTTCTTTGTTTTCCTTTTCAAAAACAGATTTGAAATGCCACCATGAAATTAGTAAATGATACACGAGAGAGGGATTATGCTTACATTTCTTTTTTTAAAAATGCAAAATGACCTTTTTCATTCAGTTTTGCTCATTTGTAGGGGGTTTTACTTTGTGTGCCTATAGACGTTCAAACAGCTGTCTTAATTCTGAATGGTTATTATGTTATGGTCTCTCTATAGCTGCGATCTGGGCCAATCGTGATCAACAAGAGAACGGCATTGAAATTGCTTGCCAAGAGAACAAAATGATTTTGGTATTCAGGGCTCAGAATAAAATGTCAGGTCTTAACTGTGAACGTGATCAAATTATTCTGTTAACATACAATATCCACCCCACCCCCCAGTATATTTTATCACTTAAAGGAACATGCTTAATATATCCCCACTCTCTTTTACATATATGTTTTTGATTAAATTATCACATGAAAAATGTGTTTGCATTCATCACCTCTGATAGTTAAAAAAAATCCCTAACCTCATCAATTTCACACAAAGAGTTATAGTTTTAAACAATGCAAACATATAATGTTCAGTATTGACTCCAATAAAAAGGTAAAGGTAAAATACCCCTGACCATAAAGGCCAGTCGCAAATGACTCTGGGGTTGCAGCGCTCATCTTGCTTTACTGGCCGAGGGAGCCGACGTTTGTCCGCAGACAGTTTTTCTGTCATGTGGCCAGCATGACTAAGCCGCTTCTGGCGAAACCAGAGCAGTGCACGGAAACGCTGTTTACCCTCCCACCGGATTACCTCACCCCATCGCAGGGATTCGAATCACCCAGGGGGCATGGCACCACCCGCGAGGGGTGTGGCGCACGTCGGAGGGGGGGTGCACAGCAAGTGGTGGTTTACCTCACCCCAGGTCTCCAGGTACAGCTAGGAATAGCCCTTGTCTGAAATCCTAGAGAGATGGGCAGCTTCCTCTACCGTTCACAACTCAGTGTTTCATAATTATGTTTGACTGGATAGTCCAGCAATAATAATTATAATAATTGTGAGCTGGTAAATTACTTTCACTTATTTTGATGACTATATTGGAGTCAATATATGCCTATACACACACACACACACACACACACACACATATGGAGTCAATGGGACACAGGTGGTGCTGTGCTCTAAACCACTGAACCTAGGGCTTGACGATCAGAAGGTTGGTGATTCGAATCCCTGTGACCGGGTGAGGTAAACCGGTGGGAAGTGGTGGGACGGGGTGAGATTAAAGGTCCAGAAAGTACAAAACTTTAGCTGCTGCTACACACACACACACACACACACACTTGCTGAATCCAGTGACAACCTGAGTCTCCCCCTCCCTACTTGATGGAAGATGGCATGATCCCTTAAGGGCAAAATAGATTGTAGGGAAGACCTCTGAAGCCCTTTGTCTTCAGGCAGCCCATCATTCTTTCTGCAAATACATCAACTACGCCATTAACTGCAGCATATGAATGGGAGCCAGAAAATTGCAGCCAAATGGCTATATCAAGTGCAAACTCCCACCTCCCCTTTCCCCATTCATTCTGTAGAATGCAATTTTGCTTTCCGGAGTTATGCTTTCATTACAGATTATTTCCTACAAGGACCAGGCACTGCCAGCCTAAAGTACAAAAGACAGGACCAAGTGTTACGGCTTTACAGCAACATTTGCCAACTTGATGGTCTCCAATTATTTTGGACCACAGCTTCCATGATCAGCCCCAGCCAGCATGGGAATCTGCTCTATGGAAGCAAAAATGTTTCCCTTCAGCTTGACTTATATTAGGTAGGAATTTTTCACGTGCCATAACAGAAGGGAACACATTATTGACTAATGTAGCTCTCTGATGTTGAGCCCAGAATCCATTTCAGATATGTCTCTCATCATGGATGAGCTAGGATTTCCCCCCCCCCGCTCCCTCTGTATATTGGCTGAAGAGAGTGCTTCTCTCTGTGCCTTTGAAGAATTCCTTGACATTGAGCAACAATGTCAATACAGTCCCTGTAAATGTGGAATTGGTCAGCAGGGCTTATAGATCTGGTGGCATAGCTTCTGGGCAGGTTTCTGTCCTGGTGCTTTGTCTTGTGCAAGTTAAATAAAGAGGATAAAGAGGAAGTCACTTGTACTTTATATCAGCTTAACAGTCTTTCCAAAACTGCCATTTTCCTAATCAGCTCTGTACGTTTTGTATTTTGCTGGCTTCAAAGGCATGAGAAAAATCTGTGAACCAATACAGTTTTTCCTTGACACCCACCCCCAGAGCAGGTCTGCACCTGAGTTTAGTAGATCTGGCTTTTTGTTAGTGTGCTGTGGCTTGCATGTCAAAACACGGCTCATCCATGGCATTCTCTGCATTAGGAGGAACATCACTCAGAGGTCAAAGTGGAGTTGCAGCAACAATTTGTCACAGCTCACATGGATTCTTGGCATTCTGAACTCCACTCTGACTTCATCCACCCTTGATATGCACCACATTAGCACTTTGCAAATCTGAAACATTGACATTTCAAATCTAAAACTGTGAAATAATGAAAATACTGAAAGCAGATTCCGCCCTCGCCTCTAATCAATGTTTTCCTGGCAGCTGTACAGTTTCCAGAATCAGTTTGAGCTCAGATCTGATTGGGAGTCAGAATTCAAATTACTTCCATGCTTGCACATGAGTCACATTTATTTGGTGTCCAGTCAGTGGCATAGCAAGGGGGGCACAGGGGCAGTTGCCCCAGGCACAAAATTGTTAGGGGCGCAACATCTCAACATCTCAACAAAACTTTGTGCTTCTGTTGCTGGGCTCCATTGAAAACGGCTTCTCCATACAAACCAGGAAGTGACCACATAATGACTCTTCTTTTCTTATCTCTGCAGCTGCAGATGAATGCATATGCATACTCCACCCATTTCCCTCCCTCTAACCCCACTCCATGCAGCCCCGGGAACTGGCAACGCATGCTATGCCACTGTGTCCAGCGCTGTTTCGATAAAATCTGCCAGAGAATCCATATACAACATGCTCCCATGTGCACTGTAGTGCCACAAAGCTGTGGCCTGTGCCAAATAGCGAACCTTGTTCTCTTTAGATATTTTTATCACTACTACTTACCCGTTATTTTTATTCTCTCTGAGTTTGGAGTTGGTGGTGTTGGACCTCTGGAGTGCTATTTTTGCTTCGAGGAGAGGGAGTGCATATAACAAAGAATTCCTTCATTCAGCCCTACACTTTCCTATATTCCGCACTTTTATTTTCCCCAAAGGAGAGCAATATCTTTATGAGCAGAACAACATCTTTACGAGTCTCCTGCAAATAAGCACTAAAAAAATGTGAAAAGAAAGAGCTAAAAACTCCTATCTTTGTGAGATAATTCAGGGTCAGCATTGTACCAGATCTTCCCAATGTATATCCAGCAACTGATTAGTTGTGCATGGCCCTCTTCTGCTACTGACACTCAACGCTCTTCCAGATTTCATGTTATCTAATTGATTCTGTCCTGGAAATTTCATGCTATATAATTCTTTCCCAACTTGAATTAAATCAAGCTTCCACTTGGTTAATGCAACGCCGATGAATGTATTGGACAACCAAACATCTTGTGTTGGCACAGTGTACCTTGTCAATTTGACACGTTAATAAAATGTACTGCAGCCGCCGGAAATGAGTAGTCAACACTTCAACATCCTCAAACACAACAGGAGAACATTCTCAACACTCCATTCAAGCATCTAGAATATTCCGTTTCGAAAACTCGCTGGTGCCTTAACCTCCCCTGTCGCACTGACTGGAGTGGCTTTCTTTCAACATGCTATCTTACTCCTCATAGACAAGCTAACTGAGCATTTTTTGAAGGCAAACACACACACAAACAAAATATACGTTGCCTATCAAAGTGGAGGTGGGAAACATATTTCAAATATCGCTGCCAGAGAGACCAATAACTGAGTGACTAGTAAATTCCAGATCAGCCATTGCGCATGCTGCTATAACACGAGAGTGTCTCGGTCAGCTAAATCTATTGAGCATCAATTGTATAGAAACAACAATCATCTGGGGAAATTTGACTTGCGGCACTGCATCCTAAGGAGTGCAATGACTCAAAAATAGGAATTTCCCCTTGCATTGTGGAATATCCTTTCCTCTACCATACACAAAATGTACTATTCAGTTTGCACATTTGGACCACTCCCAGCACCTCCTTGTACCAACCCTATTATTACTGATTTCCTCTTTTATAATACTATTTTGCTGTTTTTTATGTCGTATTTCTGTTTTTATGCTTTTTTTAAATGTCGTATTTTGCACAATGTTTAGAGATTATTGATAATAATAATAATAATAATAATAATAATAATAATAATAATAATAATTTATTTATATCCCACCCATCTGGCTGGGTTTCTCCAGCCACTCTGGGCGTCTTCCAACAAAACACTAAAATACAATAACCTATTAAACATTAAAAGCTTCCCTAAAGGGCTGCCTTTAGAAGTCTTCTAAAAGTTTGGTAGTTATTTTTCTCTTTGATATCCGGTGGGAGGGCGTTCCACAGGGCGGGCGCCACTACCGAGAAGGCCCTGTAACTTGACTTCTCACAGCGAGGGAACCACCAGAAGGCCCTCGGCGCTGGACCTCAGTGTCAGGGCAGAACGATGGATTAAGTGGTTTGGAGAGGTGTTGAATGAATGAAAAACAGAAAAAAATATGACACTTGGTATCAAACTCTCTCAAATGTTTTGAACTTGTACCCACCAATACTTTTCTTTGGGGATCCCTAAACCCAGCAATATCCATAATCACACTGGTGGAATGCAGAGATCTTCATATAACTGGGAAGGGCTATAGCTCAGTGGTAATACTTAAGCTTTTCTATGCAGAATATCCTAGTTTCATCTCTGGCACATTCAGTTTAAAAAAGAATTAGGTGGCACTGGGGATAGGAACAACCCCTGCCTGAAAATCTGACATTTTAGCAAAAAAAAAAAAAATGGCACAAAGGAGGAAAGTATGTGGAGAGAGATAAATACACTGCATGCATGTGCCAATCTGCTGCTTTAGTTTGCAGTCTGTGCAGTGGCATTTTGTAAAAGAAGATGGGACTTATATGTAAATCTTAAGTGTTCCTTGATCCTGAGAATAGTCTCCTGAAGTTGGATGCCCTTCCTGAGAATCTCTCCTACCCCATTCAAACTGGAAATGAGTGATAATGCAATGACTCGATATCAGCACTGGATAGCTCAGTTGGTTAGAGCATGGTGCTGATAGCAACAAGGTTGTGGGTTTGATCCCCGTATGGGGCAGTTGCATACGTTGCACTAGATCAGGCTTCCTCAACTTTGGCCTTCCAGATATTTTTGGCCTACAACTCCCATGATGCCTAGCTGGCAGGACCAGTGGTCAGGGATGGTGGGAATTGTAGTCTCAAAACATCTGGAGGGCCAAGGCTGAGGAAGCCTGCACTAAATAATGCCCAGGGTCCCTTCCAACTCTTTGATTCTATGGCCCATCAATGGGAGTGGATACTTTTTGCATTCAAAAGGCTTCTCTATCTGGCACCTCTGTTTGAGGATCTCAGGTAACAGGATACCCACTGGAGACCTCTGAAAGAGTCTGTGAGTTAGAGCATATGAATACAGTGTTACCTCAGGTTACAGACACTTCAGGTTACAGACTCCGCTAACCCAGAAATAGTACCTCGGGTTAAGAACTTTGCTTCAGGATGAGAACAGAAATCGCGCAGTGGCGGCAGCGGGAGGCCCCATTAGCTAGAGTGGTATCTCAGGTTAGGAACAGTTTCAAGTTAAGAACGAATTGAATTAAGTTCTTAACCTGAGGTACCACTGTATAGTGGATGTGCCAGTGGTCCATCTCATTGTAAAATGGTTCCATGAGTTAATTAAAAGGCTGCTTCAGTTCCTTGGTCTAGCATTTTCTTCTTTAAAAGAAATCCTTTCAAAGTTCATCTATCTATATCTATCTATCTATCTATCTATCTATCTATCTATCATCTATCTGTCTGTCTGTCTGTCTGTCTGTCTATCATCTATCGGGATGTGGGTGGCACTGTGGTCTAAACCAGGTGTCCAGGGGTCCTTCACCTTTACCTTTTTTATCTATCAACTATATCATCTATCATCTATCTATCTATCTAACTATCTATCTATCATCTATCTATCTATCTATCTATCTATCTATCTATCTATCTATCTAATCTATCATCACTCTATTTATCTAACCTATGCAAGGAGGAATAAAAATAGGTGTTACATGGCTCCTTTCTTCCAAACCGGCATGCTTCTCAGGAGATATGAGTCTTTTCAACAATTTAGACAGAGATTGAGTTCTTTCCATGTAAAGATCAGGCATCAATCCTGCCTGTAGAGCTCCCACATTTTCTCCTGACTCCCGCCCAAGATTTCAATTCACTTCAAACACTGGGAGTAAATCTCACTGTGGCAAGAATATCCTGAGGGGACAGAGAAATTCAAATTGCAAAGTTGCTTTAGGGTTTCTTGTTCCACATTTACAATGGAATCATTTTGCTGAGTAAGTCATGGATATCAAGCTTAATTCTTAAAAAGAACCAGGTTCCCCTTTGTGGAATCGCCTTTCACTTTCAACTGGTGGGCATGAGAAAAATTGCTGTAAGACTAAAACCTCTATTAAGTTAGATACCTAAAGATCAAGGTTAGAAAGTCCAAGGCAAAACCTCACCTTAGCAGAACCTGTGTGGCTGTCTAGGAAAGTGGTTTCATGCACTGTGATAGATAGATGATAGATAGATGATAGATAGATGATAGATAGATAGATAGATAGATAGATAGATAGATAGATAGATAGATATAGATAGATAGATAGATAGATAGATAGATATAGATAGATAGATAGATAGATAAAAGGTAAAGGTAAAGGGACCCCTGACCATTAGGTCCAGTCGTGACCAACTCTGGGGTTGTGGCGCTCTTCTCGCTTTATTGGCCAAGGGAGCCAGCTTACAGCTTCCGGGTCATGTGGCCAGCATGAACCAGAGCAGAGCACAGAAACGCCGTTTACCTTCCCACCAGAGCGGTACCTATTTATTTACTTGCACATTGATGTGCTTTCAAACTGCTAGGTTGGCAGGAGCAGGGACCGAGCAACGGAAGCTCACCCCATCGCGGGGATTCGAACCACCGACCTTCTGATCGGCAAGTCCTAGGCTCTGTGGTTTAACCCACAGCACCACCCGCGTCCCATAGATAGCTAGATAGCTAGATAGCTAGCTAGATAGATAGATAGATAGATTCAAATAACAAATTAAGGGAACTGTAAATAACCAAATCCAGAATGAATGGGCAGTTGATGATTGGTGTGTGGGGTGTGTGTGTGTATGATATGCAATGTCCAGACTATTTACATTAAAAAGAATTTTACTTTCATAAACATTTGACTGAGATGAATATATTTATAATCTCATGCCTATTCACTTACACGCCTTATAGAAAGTACCTGCACCATGTTTCTCCCTATTATTGTTTAGGGATCTTCCTCTCTCTGTTTCACTTCAAACAGATCATGCTGGCACACACTGTCCTCAGTATGGTTTGTGTTTTAATGAAAACCTGCCCAATCCAGACTTCCCAAACCAGTGCATGCACCCAAAAACAGCTGCTTTTTTAAAATTGTCCTTCTTCAGAATTTTTGATGCAAAATGTGCACAAGGTGTAATTTAGGGAGAAAGGCATATAAGAATATATCTAATGGTGCCAAAATGCATTATGTTGGGGGGGGGGGGAACAGCTTGCAAAAAATAAATTTTAATAAATGCAAAATTGCGTGCAGAAATGTGTACCGTTTGGAGAGCTGTGCATGAAAATGAGTCTGCATTTCCATGCAAACTTTTAAAAGAAAAATTGACAATTGGATGAGGAAATAGGGCAAAGCAAAGATTGGGGGAAAATGAGAAATGGAGAGAAACTGAAATGGATAGCTTCACTCATCCCTAATCTGAATGAGCTCTTGGTGGTCCATTCACACATGCAAACCCTTTAGGGAGTGCAGTGCCCATTTCTTCAGAATTACAGAATCGTGACTCTGGTCTTCCTCCACCCAATGGAATTGCTTGTGTTCATTGTGACACAAAGAGGGAGTTCACCCCCCCCCCCCGCCAAACTTAAATGACTGTGAAATAGTGTATGATAGTAAGTGCTAAAGTAAAGAAGATGCCAGAAAGTCCCTGAAATTCAGGGACAAATAACTTCTACAGACTGTGCTCAGTAGTCGACTGAAAGTAATTACCCAAAGTGGAGATGGAAAGAATTTAAAGTCCCTACTAGAGAAGTATGGCAAATTAAGTTGATGGACTATGCTGAAATGGCAAAAATGACCAGAAAGCTCAGAAACTAGGATGACCAAAAATTTAATAAGGAATGGGGGGGGGATTATAATTTATGTAAAAGACCACTGTAAGCAGTTGAAAACACTAGCAGGGCTGCAATAACACTTGTAATAAGAACTATGGTTATAATGGAGTTACCAAAAAAACCTTGGACTATTGAAATAAGATGCAGTAGAAAAAGGGTAACAACAGAACCCATGGAGGGGAAGGAGGAATCCTTGAATTGTGGATTTGTTGTGGTATGATTATAATTTTAAATTTGTAAAACCAAATAAAAATTATTTTGAAAAAGAAAAAAAAAGTAAGTACCGTATTTTTCGCTCTATAAGATACACCAGACCACAAGACGCACCTAGTTTTTGGAGGAGGAAAACAAGAAAAAAAAATATTCTGAATCCCAGAAGCCAGAACAAGAGGGATTGCTGTGCAGCGAAAGCAATGATCCTTCTCATTGTTCTGGCTTCTGGGATAGATGCGCAGCCTGCATTCGCTCCATAAGACGCACACACATTTCCCCTTACTTTTTAGGAGGGAAAAAGTGAGTCTTATAGAGCAAAAAATACGGTAAGTACCCAAAGTAGGCCCTTTCCCCTGAATTGTAAAAAGGGCAGAGATTGCCAAGTCTTCTCACGATCACTCCCTTTTGGCTTTATTTGCTCAAAGTATCTACAGTAAATTCTGCCCTCTTCATTTTCCATTAGAAAGATTAATAATAGGGAGCTTAGCAACAATGGCTATATTGCTGTCACATGACAGAGTCTTGGCAGCGGTTAAGGTCAAACTGCAATAAACGTAGATTGAACGTCGTTAACTTTCTGACACATTTGCCTCTGGAGCTGAGTGCTAGATAGCTTGCCAAAGGTCTTCTCCCCCAAATAAAAAAAGAAATGTCTAATAGAGATATTGAACAAAACTGGATAAGAGGCCTCAAGATCAGGACCTTGGATTGCATACTTTTCACGGGTGAAAAGTAAACCTCAAATCATCTTCATACATACAGTAAAACCCCTGCGTACATCCACCTCCTCTAGCATTCATCATGGCAAACGTCCGTGGCAAACCTGGAAGTACCGGAGTGGGTTACTTCTGGGTTTGCCGCTCACGCGTGCGCAGAAGTGCTAAGTCACGCTTTGCACATGCGTAGAAGTGCAAAACTGCTCTGCGTGCCTGCACAGATGCTACACTTTGTCCTGTGTCGTTTTCAGGTTGAGGCGGGGCCTCCGGAACGGATCCCTGCCTTAACTCGAGGTTCCACTGTACTGTGATTTTTCAGTATCAACTAAATCTACAGACCTTTGGTCTTATTCCCAGAGAGTTGAAGCTGGACCAAAAAGGCCCTTGGTTTAATCCAGTAGAGCTCTTTTTAGGTTCTAAAAATGAACATATGGAACTACCCTATTTTTTGCTCCATAAGACACACATAACCATAAGACGCACCTAGTTTTTAGAAGAGGAAAACAAGAAAAAAATATTCTGAAACGAAACAGTGGATGTATGATTTTTGTGGTTCATGCTGTGGTCGCCTCCAGAAACCAAACCAATTTGGCACTGCCTTAAGGCTTGCCTTGGGCTGACAGAATTATAATTAGCAGAAGTCTCTAATAACAAATGACTGAAGTTCTTCCTCCTGTTGCCTGTCATGTTACTATGGCCATTGAAAACACACAAAAACCAGCACATATTTTTCATTAAACACTTGTACGAAACATTGTGCCACTGGCATAATAACTTGAGGCTGTTCCTGACATAAGATGGCAAAGTTGTTTAATATGGTGCTTCAAATTACAGAGCGGGTATGTGTAACACAAAACTTGACATTATTCAATTCACTTTCAGTATAAAAATTTCTTACCCTTTGACATCCCATCCTTACATCCGTGATATTCCTGTTGTATTCCTTTATCTTTTACCATAACTGCCATTTATTTTCTATTGTATTATAACATATTACAATCATTTATTTATTCTCCTTCTCTTCCCTGTTACTGACTATAATTTTTTTGTCAAATAGTCTGAAGAGAACCTCCACTCTTCTACAAAGTTTCCCTTTTTTATCTCTTCTTTTTGTTGTCAACTTCACCATCTCTGCATAGTCCATTAATTTTAAAATCCATTCTTCCTTGGCTGAGACTTCTTTTTTCCACTTGTGTGCCTATAGGATTCTGGCTGTGCTAGTAGCATACAGAAACAACTTAACCATCTCTTTTTACCATCTGTATCTCATTTTCATATAATGTTCCTTTATTGCAAAGCAAGCTGTACATGTAATATCTATTTTCCACAACTAAAAATACATATTTTAAAAAACAATAATAATCATAGCTTTCCGCTGTAAGCTTGATGATACAATGATATTATTTACCCAGTAATCTTTTCAAAAATAATAATAAAAATATTTATTTGATTTTGCAGACATAAAGTTATAATAATACCAAGTACATATCCATATCTAGAGATTTCTCTGAATCTCCAGACTTTCCACCACCCCCTCCAAGGGTCTTACTGTTAATGTTTTCAACTGCATATTATTTTATGAGCCATATTCTGTATCTCTCCATATTGTCCATAGTGATTGTTACATCACAAGTGCTATTAAAATCCTGCTAATGTTTTTATCTGCTTACAGTGGTCTCCTAAATAAATTATCATTTTTTCCCATTCTTTCTTGAACTTTTTGCCTTCTTGGTTCCTGAGTTTTCCAATCAGTTTTGCCATCTCGGCAGAGTCCATTCCTCTCTGCTAGGGACTTTGTCTTCTTTCCATCTCTAGGCTAGTAGCATCTATGTGGCTATTTTCTGCTCCTTTGGGATGTTGGTACCTACAATTCCTAATAAGAAAGCTTCTGGTGTTTTTGTTTTTGTTTTGTGTGTGTGTGTGTGTGTTACCCATTAATCTTACTGTTTCCCCATCCTAATCTAGGGGCTGAGTGATAGAACATCTTCCTTCCATGCAGATGGTCCCAGTTTCAATCCCTGGAGAGCTTCTGCCTCTCAGTGGAGCAATGGTCTGACTCAGTACAAAGCAGTTTTTAATGTTTTGCTTCCCACCTTAGATTCAATTTCAAGTCCAGTTTCTTCATTACAGCCTTGCAAAATCCCAGTAACCTTTCAGATTTCTTTGTCAAACTTTTGTTTACAACAAAGCTTGCAGAAGATTTGAGAAGAATGTGGAAACTGTCCATGCTGGGATCATTTCTTATGAAGCTGAGCACCATTGTCTCGTTCTTCCCTCGAATTCCTGTCTGTTTGTCATACCCACCTGTTTGTCTTTGTTTCCTGTAAGTACAATACTTTACAGACAGCATGTTCACCCTATGGCAAAACAGCAGTATGTCACGCGATGCTCTTCTGGCAGTGCTTTTCGTCAGTTTTCTTGTTTCTGACAAATATGGTTTTAATCTGCTAGGTTGCTTTTCAATTGCATGCTGCTGAGAATGCTTCTGATGGCAGGGATTTGCAAGCAGTGGTCTAGAATGCATTCCCTTTCTGGGACTGTTAAGGTGGGGTTTGCCTAGGGTTACCAGACATCCCCGGTTCCCAGGGACAGTCCCCGGATTTGCAAATCTGTTCCCAGATAAATTCCGTCCCTGGAATGTCCCCAGATTTGCAGATCTGTACCCAGGAAATGTGGCAGCAGCAGCCTCAGCAGCCCGGAGCCAGCCTGGTAGCGCAGTTTCCTCTGGCTGGCTTCAGGAGCTACAGCTGTCGTGGCGCCCACCATTTTTCCTCTCTGGAAGTCCCCATATGATGGGTCTTGTGTGCAACCCATCATATGGGGACTTCCAGAGAGGAAAAATGGCAAGTGCCATGGCCGTGAGCAGCGAGCAGCTCCTGAAGCCAGCCAGAGCCAACTGCACTACCAGGCTGTCTCCGGGCTGCTGACTGCCACTGCTGAAGGGGAACCAGGGATGTCCAGCGGTACAGATCTCCTGCTCGCTGCCCCCTTTGTTTTGACTGATCGGGGGAGGCTCGGGAGTTGTGGGTTTTTTAAAAAAACTCTGTGCATTTATGTTTCACAGGGTGTGAAAGAAGGGCTTTGCACCTTGCCTGGCAGAGAAACTGCATGCCTTGCACCCCTCCTGGGCAACGGCCACCCGTCCACGACTCCCAAGCCTCCCCTGATCAGTCAAAACAAAGGGCAAAGGGGGCAGGAGATCGGCAGAGGCTCGGGAGTCATGGATGGGAAAAGTGAAAGTGAAGGCGAAGGCTCGGGCCAGGGCGAAGTCGAAGACCTGGGCCATGGCAAAGGCAAAGGTGAATGCTTGGGCAAAGGCAAAGACAAAGGCCCAGGCCTAGGCGAAGGTGAAGTCAAAGGCCTGGGCCCGGGCCCGAGTCCGGGCGAAGGCAAAGGCAAAGTCGGAGGCCTATTGCGAAGGCATAGGCAAAGGCCCAGGCCACAATGAAGGCCCAGATCAGGGCAAAGGCAAAAGTGAATGCCTGGGTCAGGACAAAGGCAAAGTCCCGGGCTAAAGCAAAGGCAAAGGCGACAGCCCAGGCCAGGGCAGAGGCAAAGGCAAAGGTGAAGGACCGGGTCACGGCAAAGGGAAAGTCCCAGGCCAGGGCCAGGGCAAAGGGAAATGTGAAGGCGAAGGCGAAGGTAAAGGTGAAGGAAAAGGTAAGGGCCCGGGCCACAGCGAACACAATGGCAAAGGCTCAGGCCAGATAGAAGCTGAAGGCAAAGGCCCGAGCCACGGCGAAAGCAAAAGCAAAGGCAAAGGTAAAGGCCCGGGCTAGGACGAATGCCAAGGTGAAGGCCCGGGCCTGGGCGAATGCAATGACAAAGGCCTGGGCCAGAGAGAAGGCAAAGGCGAACACTTGGGCAAAGGCAAAAGCAAAGGCCCACGCCAAGGCAAAGGGAAAGGACAATTTTTTTACTAAAAAAGACGACAATGTAAATTAATTATAGATGACAAAAACATCAAAGTATTCAAGGAGGTACCAACAAGATTATTGAAAAAGAGACAGGACTGCAGACCATTAACAGACACCCTGAACAGAAACTCAATAATATTTCAATGGGAATTCCCGGAGGGAATTACATTTACCTACAAAAAAAAAAAAGGAGAACCTTAAGAATAATAGACGAAGCAGAAAAATTTCAGAGGAGGTACAAAAAAGAACTGGGAGAAACATCATCTGAAAAAGAAGGAGTAGAAGAACCACAAGAAAACTAGTGAAGAGAATAAAAGAAACTCTAAAGATAACAGGGGGTTAGATAAATATAAATAAAGTGTAATGGATTTGAAGATGATCTCGTGGAATGTTAATGGGCTCAATAATAAATTAAAAAGAAATAAAACGTGTGTGTTTTTTAAAAAAGATTTGGGATATCATTTGCCTGCAAGAATCCCATGTAGCCAGGAAACATGAGAGAGTACTAACAAACAAGAGATTAGGTCAAGAATTTACCTCTTTAGATATAAAAAAGAAAAGAGGAATTGTTATTTATATAAATCCCAACTTAGAGGCTAAATAGGTCTTTAAAGATGAAGAAGGTAGAATACTAGGCATAAAGATAACAAGAGGAAGGGAACAAATAGAAGTTGTAGGTATCTACGCGCCAAATGCTAACAAAACAAAGTACTTTAAAGAAGTAGAGGAGAGATTACTAGATTACATACATGATGAGAACATCCTAATGGGAGAGCTAAACGGGGTTACTTCACTGGAGCTAGACAGAACAGAAAGAGTCAGGAAATCTAGGAAAGGGAGACTGCCACATTCATTTTTCCAAATGGTAGAAAACTTAAATTTAAGGGATAAATGGAGATACAAAAATCTGAACAGGAATCAGTACACACATATTTCAGAAGCTAAACATTCAGCTGGAAGAATTGATGGTATATGGGTAACAAATAATTTACTAATTATTAATACACAAAGTCGACATCCAGCCAAAAATATTAACAGATCATAATGCAATAGTTTTGGAATTTAGGAATAAAGGGAAGATAAACAAAAGGTGGAGACTGAACAATAATTTATTTAACGATGAAGAGATTGTAAACAGAGCACAAGAAGCACTAAAAGATTTCTTTGAAATAAATAAAATACAAGACACTGACATTAGAATAATATGGGACACGAGAAAAACCTTTATAAGATGATTTTATATACAGCAAACATGAGATATAAAAGAATACAAGAAGAAAAATTAGAACAAATAAGAAAAGAGATATCACTAAATGAAAAATAATAGCTAAAGAACCAAAAAATAAGGATGCAATACATAAGATGAAGGTATTACAAACCCAAATCCCATCAATATTAGAATATGTGATTGAAAATAACATAAAATGGATGAGACAAATATCAAGTGATTGGGTGGTGAGAAATGATCTCTCTAGAACATGTGCTATGAATTATAAATGCTGTTGATACTTCCATGCTCAAGCTGCCCTAAGGATAATTTTCCTTTTGGTCATTGAACTCATATTGCACTCCTTGCAAGAAATTAAAACTATTTGTTAACCCTGTGGATGGGAAAGAACCTGTCCTCCGAGATTGTCCTGTAAGCAATGCCAAACTTGCATGCCCATGGCACAGGGAAAGCAGTTAAAAGTTAGAATAGGCAAGTAAATGGACGAAATGTAGGACCACCGCTAGTATAATGTGGTGAGCGGAAGAAAAAGAAAGAAAGAAAGAAAGAAAGAAAGAAAGAAAGAAAGAAAGAAAGAAAGAAAGAAGGAAGGAAGGAAGGAAAAAGAAAGAAATCCCACAGTGTAAGATTTCCCTTTCTGGGCTAGAATAAATGCATAGGCCTTCAGTCGTGTACCCACATAACCTCAGAGTATGCCCCATTGAACCAGACTTATTTTAGAAAAGTACAGTGCTGTAAGCTGGATTCATAGCAAATGAGCTAAATGTAACACCCTGTAGAAATGAGACAAGCTAGTCATCACGATTAAAGTCCATTAATTTCAATGGGAACCGAGATCAACTCATTGAACCCAATTGGGCTTAATGAATCCCTTCATTTCACTGCACTAGGATCTGTCTGCAGCTATTTCCAACTGGTCTGCTTGACAGACTTAAAAGCTCAGTTGATAGTTTGAGTGCAAAAATTACATTTTTTCACTTGCCTACTTAAAGTTTGCATCGTCAGCTCATACACACAGTGGGTTGTCCCTTTTTTCTGACTTTACTGAGAATTAGACTTATTTTGATGAATAGCTTTTCTAAGGTTTACTTAGGGTTTTTCTAAGTTTTACTTAGAGTAGAAAATGACTTCAGTTAGGTCCATTAATTTCAATGGGTCTACTCTAAAATTAAACTTCATAGAATACCACCCTTTATAGTTGACTTCTGGTCTAATACTGAGGGTTGGGGGGTCAACAAGAGTTTTTCTAAAGGACTCTAATCTGTAACTAGTTAATGATTACCTGTTGATAAACTGAGAGTGAATCTTTAATCATGTGTTGAAGGCACTGAGTTGCAAATTCGCCATCTTGAAATGGTGGTGGTTGTTAGTCTTCCTCTGAACATGACAAAGCATGTGGTAATGGCTCCCCAAAAGCAGGCTTGAGAGACAGAGACCTCTGCTTATAGGTCTGATTGGATCATTTCCTATTTTGTAAGATGCTGAGCCTGTGCTGGACAGCAGAAGACATTGTATGGATATTTCTGATGTACACTTGATGTTTTAGTTCTGTTATGAAGAAAGTTCTGCTAGTAAAATTTGAACGATGTTTCCACAGGCTTGGACAATGTTGAATTTCCAAAGGAGTCAGTTCTTGTGCTTCCAGTAGCTTCAAACTGCGCAATATTTAATATCTGCAACACATACTCCCCTTATTAAAGATAGAGGTGGTAGGGCCAAATTATAGTGAAATGACTAAAACCACCTTGTAAGTCACTGGCTTAGCTGAGATTTCTCTTCTGTCCTTCACATTTTAAGCAGGTAACTATTATGCAACACCAGCCTTTTTGAAACGGGCAAAAGTTCTATTTTCATATATATGGGCTCTAGACCTATGCAGTGGCTGAACAAGAAGGAACAGTTGGCCCTATATTGATTTAGCATTCTCAAAGGAGTGATTTTTTAATGCAGGCCATATGGTGGCTACAGCTGTGTATAATATGCCTTTGCTTTCTCAACCTTTGCTAGGATACATGCATTAGTGTATTGGCGCACCAGTTTTGGAGCTGGTAGAATGCCATTTTGTGTGAGAAACCTGGACATAAACTGCCAGGAAGAGATTTCAAAGGATCAAGTGGGCATTCATTGCTCACATTTTCTGCAAGGGTTGTTGTTGTTTTTTAAAAAACAAGACTTTAAATTGAGGAGCTTCAGCCAATGCATCTGAAAATATAAGTCAAAAATAAAAATAAAAATGTTAAATCTAGCACTCTTGGGCATTAGAAGAATTAGCTTATGATCTAGGAAGAACTCCACGCCCCTCCCCCCCCCCAGAGAAGATGAATCCTGTACTGAAAACCTGTGACAGGATGGAAAATAAGAGCAGATAGGGTATTGAAGGATTAAAGACAAGCTGAACTAAATGCCACCTAAATGCCAACAACAAACAATTTCTAACATTCTCAAAGCAGAACTTACATAAGAATGAGGCAGTGAAAGCAGATCATATCCTTTTAAATCTTCACCAAAACCCGCACCCCACAAGCACTATGATCACATATTCTCCAACATTTCCCTGATGAAAATAGGGACGTCATATTACATAATAATGATGATGATGATTTTACTTTTCAAACCCCACCCATCTGACTGGGTTGCCCCAACCACTCTGGGCAATTTCCAACATATATAAAAACACAATACAAGCCATTAAACATAAAAAACCCCTTCTCTATACAGGACTGCCTTCAGATGGCTCCAGGATCAGATAACTCCATACCCTCCAACATTTCTTTGATGCAAATTGGGACGTCCTAAGGAAAAGCAGGACATTCCAGGATCAAATCAGAAACTGGGAAAGCTTCTGAAAAGATGGGACTTTCTCTGGAAAATAGGGATATTTGGAGGGTCTGTGATCGGAGAGTGTTTGGTGAGATTTTTGCCCTGAATTAGAAGCTACAGCTCTCAAAAAGCAAATTCCAGCTCTCCCCCTTCTCCTGGCTTTACACGGTATTGTTTATATTTTTTTCTATCAATCTGGAGGTGGGCTGTCTGTCTTAGATTACATGGAAGGGATTAACACCCCACCACCACCACCAGATAACCTTGGAGGGGCATCACCTAGGAGGAACTGTGCTTTGGTATGAATACACCATCCTCTATTTGGGATTTGGACAAACTGCTCGGACAGCCCTAGTAAAAAAGTAAAGGTAAAGGACCCCTGGATGGTTAAGTCCAGTCAAAGGTGACTATGGGGTGCGGCGCTCATCTCACTTTTCAAGGCAAGGGAGCCAGCGTTTGTCCACAGACAGCTTTCTGGGTCATGTGGCCAGCATGACTAAACCGCTTCTGGTGCAATGGAACCCGTGACGGAAACCAGAGCACATGGAAACTCCATTTACCTTCCCACTGCAGCAGTAGCTATTTATCTACTTTTACTGGTGTTCTTTCAAACTGCTAGATTGGCAGAAGCTGGGGCAGAACAGCAGGAGCTCGCCACCGTTGTGGGGATTCCAACCAGCAACCTTCCGATCAGCAAGCCCAAGAGGCTCAATGGTTTAGACCACAGCGCCACCTGCGTCCCACTAGTAAAGACCTGACAATAAGTCAATTGAATAGTTTCACAATATGTTTCCCTATGGCTTTCGAAAAATGTTACTAGTTTTATTCAAAGGAATGTTTGCTTTTTCCCCCTTCATGATTTCTGAAATATCCTGAGCTATCTGTTTCAAGTTTCTGCAAAATGCCCGTGGTGTCAGCAGCGAAGGATGACCGGCTCACACATGACAATGGAATGTGGTACTTGCAGGTTTTAACAGTGTGCAGTTCTGTGCAAAATGAAGATGCATTGCTCTAGACATCTGGTAGACGTCTGCCAGAGAGCCGGGGCCACTCACAGCTTTCTCGAGCATGTCCGCAAGCATTCAGATACTCATGTTTCCTTTTTGCACTTTATGTATCCCTTGTAGGAAGCACCAGGGTAAACATGACTATAAAAGTGTGAATCAGTCCATGGAGAACCGGAGCTGGTGGGAATACAGAACTGTGATTGTTTCTTTCTCACCCCCCATGCAAACAATGCTCTAACATTTCCATTAAACTGCTGCGTGTTTGTGAAGCCAGGAGCATTAAATTTTTCACATTTGACAATTCAGTGTGCAGCGTGTGGTATTTTTCCTCCCTTGAGCAAATCAACGCAGGCTAATTTTTCTTTTATTTTTTTGAAAACACGAATGAGCCCTTTATCTCTATTCCTCAAATGCCACACTTGCACCAGTAATTCATGACACCTGTGTGTTCTGCAGTCCTGGTCGCTTCAGTCCCAAGGAACGCTGTGTTCCAAACTGGGTGTCCGCTCCTCGTTTTATTTGTTGCTGGCTCTTTTTTTGTACAGTGATAAATGCTTGGTAGGAGTCAGAGTCCATCAACCTCTGTGTCTGCCACCATCAATCACTGGCCTGACTTGGTGTAGCAGTTCTTACCCTTTGCCTCAGAGCTCTTAAAAGAACGTAAAGTCCTGACCAGTGTGGGATTTGGTCAGACTAAATAAGGCTTGTCACTCAAACTGGAGATATGACTCTCCACCACCACTAGAGGGGTTCTGTTTCATCCAGGGTCTGGTGAATTCACACACAACATTACTCCCTTCAATTGCTCAGCCCAGGATTTCTTAAGCAGCCTGCCAGTCTCCATTAGATTGTTTCTAGCTTCTCTCAAGGTAGTATTTATTTGTTTAAAGTCTTTATATTACATTTTCAGTCACAAAGGGAACTCAAAGCAGTTTACATAAATCAGTCAAAACACTGGGCTGAATCTAATGCTGTGGAAGTGGAACTCTGATCCTCCGATGGGACTTCCTTTATTCTCATCTTACACCCCCAAAAAATCTACTCTGGAGGTTCCACCAACCTATTTGGGGCCCTTCCTACTCTACAGTTCTATGACTCTATGAGTAGTCCAAACTAATTGTTGAGTAGTCCAAACTAATTAGTTGAACTAATTTATCATATTGTTCCATTCCAGGAAAACTCCCAATTAAGTGACATTGAGAATGTCTCTAGAAACTAGGGACTCAGCTAGATTGGTAAAGAAAAAGAGATTTATATGCGTTGTATATGCGATATAACACTGTGACACCAGATGGCTCTGTGGAGTCCCGGATTTCCCTACCGGATTTCCCTGTATGAGTTTACAACGCGTTTAACTGAATTGCTTCTTTGACTTGTCTAGATCCAGCCTAGCTGTCACCCAACATGCAGCAGTGATTCCTTGAACTATGGGTCTTTACAGAGCTTTATTTCATCCGGAGCTCACGGAAGCTCAGTTCCGGCACCTCTCAAGTGGGCCGTTCTAAGAGAATAAGGGATAAGTTCATGGTGAGCTCCAGCACCTCTTTTTCTAGAAAAACAGCCCTGGATCTTTATCACATAAAATAGTCTAGATCAGCCTTCCCCCAAGCCATGTGTCCTCCACATGCATAGAGGTATAATGTGCTGGCAGAGGCTGATGGGAATTGTACTTCAAAATATCTGGACAACACCAGGTTGGTGAAGGTTGTAGACTTTGTAGTTTACAGTTCAAAGGGATAAATGGTCATTAAGAAATCTGAGAAGAGAGGATGCCAAGAAACAGGGAATTATGTTCACATGTGGTGGGGGTGTAAATATGTACAATTTTTTTGGCAAAGGGTATTTAAGGAGATCCAGTAGTGATGTATGGAAGTGAGAGCTGGACCATAAAGAAGGCTGATTGCCGAAGAATTGATGTTTTTGAATTATGGTGCTGGAGGAGACTCTTGAGAGCCCCATGGACTGCAAGAAGATCAAACCTCTCCATTCTTAAGGAAATCAGCCCTGAGTGCTCACTGGAAGGACAGATCCTGAAGCTGAGGCTCCAGTACTTTGGCCACCTCATGAGAAGAGAAGACTCCCTGGAAAAGACCCTGATGTTGGGAAAGATGGAGGGCACAAGGAGAAGGGGACGACAGAGGATGAGATGGTTGGACAGTGTTCTCGAAGCTACCAGCATGAGTTTGATCAAACTGCCGAAGGCAGTGGAAGACAGGAGTGCCAGGCGTGCTCTGGTCCATGGGGTCACGAAGAGTCGGACACGACTAAATGACTAAACAACAACAACAACAATTTAAGGAGATAACAGAAATCACTGGGTTAAAGCTGACCAAAAGTCCAGAGGTAGCATTATTATCAATTTACAATGGGGTGGAAGATTTGCAGGCTTGCTCACAAATTTATTGACAGCTGCATGAATTATTATAGCTAGGAGTGAAAGGGGCAAGCAGAATATAAAATGGAAGAATGGTATAAAGAGGTGTGGGATATAGCTATTAATGATAAGTTAACATGTGCCATTAAGGTAAGATGGGGAATATGCATGAGAAATGATTTTGAGGAGATATGGAAGGCATTTGTAGAATGTGTACTGTTAAAACAAAAGGGGTCAAACCATCACAAGAGTTGTTGAAATTTTGGGAGGTTGGATACAGTAGTTATAATGGAATGGTCTCGGTGGTGGGGTGCACATTTTTATTCTTATTTATCTATGATTATTACTTTGTCAAAATAACATAGCATAGCATAGCATAACATAACATAACAGGAAAAAAAGAAAAGAAATCTGAGAGGGTGTAATCTTTGGGGGGCACAAACCGGTTATTTTTGTAAATGGTCAGCACATTCACCAAATTACAGTGGTACCTCGGGATGCGAACAGGATCCGTTCCGGAGCCCCGTTCGCATCTTGAATAGAATGTAAGACGCAACGGTGCGTCTGCGCGTGTGTGGGTTGCATTTTTCTGCTTTTGCGCATGTGTGTGACATCATTTTGATCGTCTGTGCGTGCGTGAGCGGCAAAACCCGGAAGTAACATGCTCTGTTAATTCCGGGTTGCTGCAGAGCGTAACCTGAAAGCGCTTAACCTGAAGCACATTCAACCCGAGGTATTCTTGCCAAAGGATAAATTACCTCGACATACACATTTGCACCTTCCTTGATAGGGCAGCTAAATTTTATACAGAACTTCTGTATCCAAAAATGGGGGTGGGGTGGGGTATGGTTAAACAAATTGATTGTTTTCCATTAAGTTGGCCTATTCGTATTAGGTATGTCACTCAAACGTGTCTAGAGCCAGCTTGGTGTAGTGGTTAAGAGCAGTGGACTTGTAATCTGGGGAACCGGGTTTGATTCCCCGCTCCTCCACATGCAGCTGCTGGGTGACCTTGGGCCAGTCACACTTCTCTGAAGTCTCTCAGCTCCACTCACCTCACAGAGTGTTTGTTGTGGGGGAGGAAGGGAAAGGAGAATGTTAGCCGCTTTGAGACTCCTGAAGGGGAGTGAAAGGCGGGATATCAAATCCAAACTCTTCTTCTTCTTCTAACGTCAACAGTGGACAGAAGAATGGAACATGAATAGGAGGCCTGCCAAGCAAATCATTATGTGGCTGTTGTTTAAGGAGTTTGTGATATTCCTTAACCTGGGTGAAGCTTAATTAAAGTCAATGAAGCAAAAAAAAAAAAAAGTGTTCAAAAACAGATTATTTTCTATCGCTTACAAAAAATGATAACATGTGCAGCTTTAATGGGAATGTGCTTTTGTGGGGGACCCTTTAAGCTAATCCCCGCCTGTCAATCAGAGGTATCTGCATAGTGATTTCCACCCCTCTTTGGTTCCAAAATATTGCACAATGGATTCATTTCACTAGGCCTCCATCCATGGCAGCAAAGTCATGTGTAATCGAAAGTTCCTCTGGGAAATCAGATTTCTAGACGGAACACAGCAAAAAAATGCATGAAGATAAACAGACAGAGCAAATTTGAGACTATTATCTAATATGAGAACAATACTTCCTTTATAACCAAGGATGTGTGGTTAATAGCTTGCTGCATAAAGTGATGGTCCCTGTTGCCTTGTAAGGGGCAGCAGTACAGCCAATCTTAAATAAATTGACTCTGGGTCTTTTGGGTTGGACTGCCTACACAAAGGATGCGGATGGCGCTGTGGGTTAAACCACAGAGCCTAGGGCTTGCTGATCAGAAGGTCAGCAGTTTGAATCCCCGCAACGGTCCCTGCAGTTCGAAAGCACATCAAAGTGCAAGTAGATAAATAGGTGCCGCTCCAGCGGGAAGGTAAATGGCCTTTCCGTGGGCTGCTCTGGTTCACCAGAAGCGGCTTTCGAACTGCTAGGCTGGCAGGAGCAGGGCCCGAGCAATGGGAGCTCACCCCGTTGCGGGGATTCAAACTGCTGACCTTCTGATCGGCAAGACCTAGGCTCTGTGGTTTAACCCACAGCGCCACCCGTGTCCCTTTCAAAAGGCATAGTTGATTACAAAAATGGAGTCTTTTCTCAGGGCCGGCACAGGCAGACATCCATCTGCATCTAAGACATGGTGAAGAAGAAAGCTGAGGGAGAGAAAGGCTGCAGCAATTTATTGCATTCCCTTCAGCATGTCTCTGATGAAAATAGGGATGTCCTAAGGAACATCGGGACATTCTGGGATCAAATCAGAAACTGAGACGGCTTCTGTAAATCCAGGACTGCCCCTGGAATATAGGGACTCTTGCAAATCTAGAAATAAAGCTCTGTGGTTGTTTGCCCCTAGACTTACTAAATGTTAGATATTTGACTGCTAATTTCCCACAGATGGAGACTGAGGTCTTCAATGTGGCGGCACATTGATGCACAATGATGCAGATAACTATGGAAATGTAGTTCTCATTGCTCCCAGTGAATGGTAGATGTCCAGGAATTTGAGACCATTTGACTCTTTCGGCCATTAAGCGTAAGTAGTATATATTTCACTAGCTGTCCCTTGATCAAATGTAAATACTGTATGATTTTAAGGACATTCCACATGGCAGGAATCTATGTGAAAAGGTGGAATTTACTGTGAAACGTGTTGAGGAGGCTTATTGTTAAGTCAAGTGTGGTCAGCATAAAATGTTCCTCTTTAGTCGGTTTTTCTCTTTTAAAGGTAACAGGTCAGGAACACAGTCGCACTTCTCCTCCTGAAAGCCTTTTATTAGTAACAGGAGATAAAAAAGTGAAATCAGTTTAATTAACCACACCACTCTGCCCGAAAATCCCAAGCAGAAATTAAAAGTGGTTCAGACTAATGATTTTGTATTTACTCCATTGGGACTTTCTTTTGCCCTGCTGTGGTTAACATAAACTTTGTTATTTTAAAAAGCTTAATCAGGATTTTGTGCTACTTCTGATTAGGGTTTCCCTCTTGTTTTTGGTTCCCCCACCTTTGAAAAAACAACAATTATCTCCTGCTGCACTTTATTGGAGACAAACGATTTTATAGCAGAGTTCAGGATTGTAATGCAGTAGCAAAATTTGTCACAAATGTAAGAATTGCTCTTATCCCACGCAGGTTGCACTGTGGTCTAAACAACTGAGTCTCTTGGGCTTGCCGATTGGAAGGTTGGCAGTTCGAATCCCCGCGATGGGGTGAGCTCCTGTTACTGTCCCAACTCCTGCCAACCCAGACCCTTGGAATTCTACTCAATATTGTTCCAGAGCAGAACTCTGACGTATAGTTAGCAGAATAAAAACTTAAATATGTTGCAGGATTTCCCAAAAATAGACCAGAGGCAATTCATATTTCATCCAGCAGCGCTTTACTGCTACTGAAGGCAAATGAGCATAATGGTCACAAATCCAACACATTCAGGATTGGCACAGTCCGTAAGAAATCCATTTGCAGCAGACTTAATTAAACCTACAATAACTTATAATACGACTAAATCTTAACACTGTATACAGAACACCACACCAGAAGGAAGAGAGATAGAAAGAGAAAAGATGAAGGTGATAGATTACATGGGATGGCAGATGAAGGTGATAGACTACATGGGACTGGCAGAAATGACTGGCAGAATCCGAGACCAGGGAAGAGAGACGGCGGAAGAAGATTGGAAGAAATTTAAGGACTATCTTAGGAAATATTGCAAAATTAATGAATGTTAGAATGATCTTGGTTTAGAGATTAAGTGGTTTTCAGCTGTAATGATTAAGTAAAAAGAAAAGAAAGGATAAAAAAGAATTAAATGGAAACTAAGGGAGAGGATTTGTTGAATTAATAATGAAATTGGATTACAGAAAGGGGAGGTATGAGGAGGTCGGGGAAGTAAGTTATAAGAAAATAAGGGAACAAAACCTCATTTGTTTTTAAATTGTTTTTAGTTTTTTGTATTTTGTCTATTTTATATATGTTATTTTTCTGTGTTTGTGTTTGTTTTTGCTATTGTTCTTTTTTCTTTGTTTTTGTATAATTTCTAAAAATACTTCAATAAATATCTTTTAAAAAAAAGAAAAGAAAAGCAACCTAGCAGATTAAAACCATATTTGTCAGAAACAAGAAAACTGACGAAAAGCACTGCCAGAAGAGCATCGCATGACATACTGCTGTTTTGCCATAGGGTGAACATGCTGTCTGTAAAGTATTGTGCTTACAGGAAACAAAGGCGAAAAGGTGGGTATGACAGGAATTCGAGGGAAGAACACAAGACACATCATATGGGGACTTCCAGAGAGGAAAAATGGCGGGCGCCACGGCAGCTGTAGCTCTTGAAGCCAGCCAGAGGAAACTGTACTACCAGGCTGGCTCCGGGCTGCTGCTGCCACATTTCCCGAGGACAGATCTGCAAATCTGGGGACATTCCGGGGACGGAATTTATCTGGGAACAGATTTGCAAATCCGGGGACTGTCCCTGGGAACCGGGGACGTCTGGTAACCCTAGGCAAATCCCACCTTAACAGTCCCAGAAATGGAATGCATTCTAGACCACTGCTTGCAAATCCCTGCCATCAGATGCATTCTCAGCAGCATGCAATTGAAAATCAACCTAGCAGATTAAAACCATATTTGTCAGAAACAAGAAAACTGATGAAAAGCACTGCCAGAAGAGCATCGCATGACATACTGCTGTTTTGCCATAGGGTGAAGTATTGTGCTTACAGGAAACAAAGAAAAACAGGTGGGTATGACAAACAGACAGGAATTCGAGGGAAGAATGAGACAATGGTGCTCAGCTTCATAAGAAATGATCCCAGCATGGACAGTTTCCACATTCTTCTAAAATCTTCTGCAAGCTTTGTTGTAAACAAAAGTTTGACAAAGAAATCTGAAAGGTTACTGGGATTTTGCAATGCTGTAATGAAGAAACTGGACCTGAAATTGAATCTAAGGTGGGGAGTAGAACAGTTGGAACTAGATTTAACCGGTTCCAACCGGCCTGAACCGGTTTCAACCAGCTTGGACCGGTTTCAATCAGGTTGGACCAGTTCAAACTAGATTCAACCGGTTCCAACTTGCCTGAACCGGTTACAACCAGCTTGCACCTGTTCCAAGCAGTGTGAACCAGTTCTAACTGGCTTCAACCGGTTCCCAACAGTCTGGACTGGTTTCAACCAGTCTGAACCAGTTCCAACCGGTCTGAACCAGTTCTAACTGGCTTCAACCGGTTCCAACCAGTCTGAAACTGTTCCAACCAGTCTGGACTGCTTCCAGCCCTCTTGGACTGGTTCCAACCGGTCTGAACCGGTTCCAACCGGTCTGAAACAGTTCCAACTGGTCTAGACTGGTTCCAGCCCTCTTGGACCGGTTCCAACCGGTCTGAAACGGTTCCAACCAGTCTGGACTGCTTCCAGCCCTCTTGGACCGGTTCCAACCGGTCTGAACCGGTTCCAACCGGTCTGAAACAGTTCCAACTGGTCTAGACTGGTTCCAGGCCTCTTGGACCAGTTCAAACCGGTCTGAACCGGTTCCAACCGGTCTGAACCAGCTCCAACCGGTTTAGACTGGTTCCAACCAGCTTGGACTGGTTCCAACTGGTCTAAACTGGTTCAAACTGGATTCAACCGGTTCCAACCGGTCTGAACCGGTTTCAACCAGCTTGGATAGGTTCCAACCGGTCTAGACCGGTTCAAACTAGATTCAACCGGTTCCAACCGGTCTGGACCAGTTTCAGTCAGCTTGGACTGGTTCCAACCGTTCTGAACCGGTTCCAAATGGTGTGAACCAGTTCCAACCAGTCTAGACCGGTTCCAAACAGCTTGGACCACTTTAAACCACTTTAACCGGTTCCAACCGGTCTGAACCAGTCAAAAACTGAAAAGTTTAATAGAAATTGTATTGTGGAATGATTGTATGGAAAATTAATAAAAAAAACAGTTCCAACTGGTTTAGACTGGTCCAGCCCCCTTGGACCGGTTCCAACCGGTCTGAACTGGTTCTAACTAGATTCAACCGGTTCCAACCAGTCTGAATAAGTTTCAAAGCAGACTGGACCAGTTCTAACCAGTCTAGACCAGTTCCAACCAGCTTGGATAAATTCAAACCGGCTTTGACCGGTGGAATCCAGATTCAACTCGTTTAAACCAGTCTGGACCGGTTCCAACTAATCTAGACCAGTTCCAACCTACTTGGACCGGTTCAAACCAGCTTCAACTGCTTTAAACTAGCTTGGACTGCTTCAAACCAGTCTGGATTGGTTCCAACTGGCTTTGACCTGTTCAAACCGTTCTGACCTGTTCCAACCGGTCTAGACCAGTTACAAGCAGCTTGGACCGGTTCCAACTGGTCTGGACTGGTTCCAGCCCTCTTGAACCGGTTCCAACCAGTCTGAACCGGTTCCAACTGGTCTGAAACAGTTCCAACTGGTCCAGACTACTTCCAGGCCTCTTGGACCAGTCCAAACCGGTCTGAACCAGTCCAAACCGGTCTGAACCAGTTCCAACTGGTCTGAACCGGTTCTAACTGGATTCAACCAGTTCCAACCAGTCTGAACCAGTTCCAACCAGTTCAGACTGGTTCCAATCAGCTTGGACCGGTTCCAACCGGTCTGAACCGGTTCTAACTGGCTTCAACCAGTTCCAGCTGTTCTGAACTGGTTCCAACCGGTTTGAACCAGTTCCAACCAGTCTACACCATTTCCAAACAGCTTGGACCACTTTAAACTGGCTTCAACCAGTTCCAACCGGTCTGAAACAGTTCCAATCAGTCTAGACTGGTTCCAGCCCCCTTGGACCAGTTCCAACCGGTCTGAACTGGTTCCAACCAGTTAGAACCGGTTCCAACTGGTCTGAAACAGTTCCAACCAGTCTAGACTGGTTCCAGCCCTCTTGGACCAGTTCTAACTGGTTTGAACCGGTTCCAACTGGTCTGAAACAGTTCCAACCAGTCTAAACTGATTCCAGGCCTCTTGGACCAGTCCAAACCGGTCTGAACCAGTCCAAACCGGCCTGAACCAGTTCCAACTGGTCTGAACCGGTTCTAACCGGTTTTGACTGGCTCCAACCAGCTTGGACTGGTTCCAACTGGTCTAAACTGGTTCAAACTTAATTTAACCGGTTCCAACCAGTCTGAACCGGTTTCAACCAGCTTGAACCAGTTCCAACTAGTCTGAACTGGTTCTAACTGGATTCAACCGGTTCCAACTGGTCTGAACCGGTTTCAATCAGCTTGGACCGGTTCAAACTAGAGTCAACTGGTTCCAACTTGCCTGAACCGGTTTCAACCAGCTTGCACCTGTTCCAACCAGTCTGAACCGGTTCTAACTGGCTTCAACCGGTTCCCACCAGTCTGAACCGGTTCCAACTGCTTGAAACTGGTTCAGACCGTCTGGACTGGTTCCAACTAGTCTAGACCAGTTCCAGCCGATTTTTGAGTGAACCAGAGAACGTCAGGTTTTTGCTGCAATTGTGACCACGCGGCTTAGGGATTTTTTTCAAAAAAAAGATTTTCTGTAGGTTAAGGCGTCGAGGCCTGATTGTTTGACTTATAATAAAATCCCTTCTGTTTTCATCGCCAAACTTTCAGGGGAGCATTTGCAATAGTGCGGCACCATTTTTGAGTGAATTGCACAATGTCAGATTTTTTTTGAAATTCTTTCCCCGCGTTAGGGATTTTTTCAAAAAAAGATTTTCCGCAGCTTAAGGCGTCCAGGCCTGATTTCTTAGCCTAGGATAAAAAACCCTTCTGTTTTCACCGCCAAACCTTTCAGGGGAGCATTTGCAACAGTTTGGCACCATTTTTGAGTGAATTGCAGAATGTCAAATTTTTGGTGAAATTCTGGTTAGGGATTTTTTTCAAAAATAAATAAATAAAGATTTTCCACAGCTTAAGGTGTCCAGGCCTGATTTCTAAGCCTAGGATAAAAAGCCTTCTGTTTTCACCACCAAACCAAAGAAAACAAAGTCCCTAGCAGAGAGGACTGGCAAACTCAGCTGATAGACTATTCCGAGATGGCAAAACTGACTGGAAAACTCAGGAACCAAGAAGGCAAAGACTTCAAGAAAGAATGTGGGGGGGGGGGATAATTTATTTAGGAGACAACTGGAAGCAGATGAAAACATTAGCAGGATTTTAATAACACTTGTGATGTAACAATCACTATGGACAATATGGAGAGATACAAAATATGGCTCATGAAATAATATGCAGTTGAAAGCATAAGACCCTTGGAGGGGATGGTGGGAAGTCTGGAGATTCAGAGAAATCTCTAAATATGGATATGTACTTGGTATTATTATAACTTTATGCTTATAAAATCAAATAAAAATTATTATTTTTAAAAAAAAGATTACTGGGTTAATAGTATGCTTGTATCATCAAGCTTACAAGGGAATATGCAATAGGGATAACCCCTTTCTAAACAAACATAATGGGTACAGTATATTCTAAATCTAAATATTATTTTTTGTTGTATGAGCCTCAATTTAAGGTCCAGAGACGGGTGAGGTTGCTGGGCTGGAGGTGTCTTGTTTTTGTTGCACATTCATTTAAGAGTGTGTCTTTAGGTTGCAGCAATGCAGTGACACTGGGGAAGAATTTCAGAACACCTAATAAATCGGGATGATATGTGAATGCTCTGTTATCGATCCACCGCTAATGCACTTTTATTGTGTCAATGACATGTTGTAGTATACACTTGAAAAAAAGTGGGGAGGGAATAAAGTCTGGACCGGCCTTTTACCTCCATCACGAACTCAGCTTTGGTTCTGCACTCTAGCGATAATAACTCTGTATCACTCTCCAGGGCTAATGTAAAGATTGTTGGGATAATTTAGGAAAGGACCTCAATATTATCCATCTATTTTGTTAAATCCCATCCCTCCCCCCTTTTATATTAGTGGTCTAAGAGCACCTGTCTGTAATCATAATTGGTGCTGCTTTTAGTTTCTGCCCTTGAATTTAAAAGGTTGGAGAGTGTGAAAAATTTCCACGTTCCCTTTCAAAGAAAGAAAATGTGGTTCCAGATGGGGACTTAATATTGCAAACATTGAGATACCAAGAACTGGTAATTGGCAAGTTGTGTTTGTGTTTTTTAACTTACTTCGAGGGGTAAATCCATATTAAAAGGTGGGGAGGGGGAATACAGGCTAACGTCATGTGGATGCTGGGATCGGACGGACTTGCATGCATGGAAAGCATGCATCTGACAATAAATATAATTTCTTTTTATATTTGTTCCTGCTCTCCTGTGCCCATTCGCAAATACGCTGCTGCTTCTTTGCCTCCCTTTCTTCCTTTTTTAAAATAATGCTAATTAAGTCACGACTTCAGAAGGAATAAAGAAAGAGGAAGGAGCAAAAGAGCACTGGCAGAATCTCTCACGTTTCTGCTGCCACCTTGGCATCCAGCGGTAAAGGAAGCTGAACAGTCTTGGCCTCTGCGTGCAATTTGCAGATGGTAACATTAAGATCTGTTTGCGTGTTGAGTCCCACAATTGCCACCCCCAAAAAATTCACACTTCACACATCAATTTTTGTTTAGGTTTTTGGCATAATTTTGGCCACAACTTTATTTAAATACAAAAATGTGAGTGGTTGCTTAGGCATTGGTTATGACTATCTGTCCATGCCCTCAGGGACAGAGCTGGCATTCCGGACACCAACGGAAGCCAGGGTGGGAAACAAGTATTGGGTGAGAAAGTGAAGTCGGGCATCAATCTCCCACTACTCACCCTCATGTTCCTGTGGGGCTTGCACGGCCCAAGTTCAACTCCATGAAAAAGGACGAAAGAATGGCAAGCCCCTGGATTCCTTTAACGGAATTCCCATCGCATCATTTGGAGGGGTAGGCACTTACCCCTCCAAGCACCAATTTAACCAATGCCTAACCGCCAACCTTACAAGTTGTGACGATTTGCTACGCAGTAGGCGAAAACCATATGGCACCAGCCAATCAGCCAGATGGCAAAATTCCTACCAGGCCCCCGCACCAAGGCGAGCGACCCCATGACAGGCATAGCAAGGTCAAGCGAACCGTAGAACCACCCCATTAAGGGGAGGGAGGGCGGGTGATCCGATGCAAAACGGCCAAGAGGACATCTAACGTCTGTCCCCTGTATTTAAAGACTCTGACCCCTCCTCCAATTTGGCAACAGCAAATCTGCCCCAGCAACCCAATCTTAACCCCTTAAGAGGCTTGGGTCTCTCACCAATCTGCCTAGTCATGGCATGGTGGCTTGTTACCCCAACCGCAACACGTGCTCTCTGTTAGGGAGAACACGCTTTGCGTGTTGAGTCCCACAATTGCCACCCCCAAAAAATTCACACTTCACACATCAATTTTTGTTTAGGTTTTTGGCATAATTTTGGCCACAACTTTATTTAAATACAAAAATGTGAGTGGTTGCTTAGGCATTGGTTATGACTATCTGTCCATGCCCTCAGGGACAGAGCTGGCATTCCGGACACCAACGGAAGCCAGGGTGGGAAACAAGTATTGGGTGAGAAAGTGAAGTCGGGCATCAATCTCCCACTACTCACCCTCATGTTCCTGTGGGGCTTGCACGGCCCAAGTTCAACTCCATGAAAAAGGACGAAAGAATGGCAAGCCCCTGGATTCCTTTAACGGAATTCCCATCGCATCATTTGGAGGGGTAGGCACTTACCCCTCCAAGCACCAATTTAACCAATGCCTAACCGCCATGGAGCCCACAGCTCACCGCCAAACCACTCACAACCCCAACCAAGCTCTCAGCTTGGCCACCACTGCACCCAGCCAAGCCTCATTCCCTGAGGCCGAAAGATGCACACCATCATCTCTGAAAAGGGATATAGCCTGAAAACGAATTGTAGGATGGGAAATTACGTCTCCACCCAACTCTCCAACCTTTTTTGCCACCGCTTTATTGATACGTTTTCTGGCCCTCTCTGTGGCTACCGGGCAACGACTGCCCATCCAAATGCGTCGGTGCAGTAGTTTGGACCAAAATATTTTTGCTGTCGGCACCCATGCCTGCAGCGTCTCCAAAATTGCAGCACGTAGTGACAAGCAGTCCATGGTCACCATGTCGTTCTCGCCCAGCTGCACCACAATAGCAGGTGGCGGCCCCTCCAGGAGCAACTGCCTCCGGATACTTGGCTGGAACTCTGACCAGCGCATTCCTCATCTGGACAGCCAGGACAACCGAACGTGTGGAGGAAGGCCGAGATCTGGACCCCATCCAGATTGCCGTGCTGCGACACCAGCCCAATGGACGATACTGTGCCCCACCATCCAAATGCGGACCACCGCTAAACCTAATAAAAGTATAAAATAAAAGCAGTGTAAGATACCAATTGTCGGCGAACATAACCTTTGAACGCATTTGATTTCCAGCGACCCAAATCCTTTATTCTGGCAGCTGACAAGCCCCAGTGGGCAGCTGTCGTGGCAGCCCCTATCCTAAAAGAATGGGGGGGCGAAACCTTGTGCTGTGCCGCCACAAGCCAGAATCGCCTTACGCATCACCTTTGCAAACTAGTGTCTTGATAGGGGCAAACCATTCTCATGCCTTAGCAGAGGCCCCATTGGTTCACGACTAGCAGCACCTGACCTCAGCAAGGCAGCACTGATGACTGGGGCCCACCATATCGTCAGTACCAGCAAACATTGTGGGGGAGCAAAGAATCCCAAGGCAATCGCATCCCGCCAGGTGTCGTTCCCCTTAGGGGAAAGATGCACCCCACCTGCCCTAAAGAGGGCAACAGCCCTGAAGAAAATAGCAGGGTGCAATATTACAGAACCACCTAAAGCAAGGACCTATTTTATTTTATTTGTTATTTTATTTTATTATATTTACTTTATTTTATTCTATTGTCCCCCGCCTTATTAACATGCTTTCTGGCCTGCTCAGTGGTAGTTTGTCTAGGCATTGGTTCCCGACTAGCTGCACCTGACCTTAGCAGGGCAGCACTGACGACTGGGCCCCACCATATCGTCAGTACAAATAACAGCGTGGGGGAGCAATGAAACAGGATCAGACTCAAGCTCACCCCCAAATGCTCCCAGGGACTCTTGTGTGGCCCTACCCCTCGAAAAGGGTCGGCAAAAGCATAGCGAATCCTTGGATTCCCTTAATGGAATATCTTTGCGCATTGGAGGGGACATGTGCTCCAACCCCCCCTCTAGACCACCTTGAACCAATGCCTTAAGTTATTTTGAGTCCAGGGAGAGCTGCCATTAACTCAATCCAAGCCCTCTTGCATGCAGGAATGCAAACTTATGCTGGAGGAAGACAGCAAACATTCTCGCCCAGCTGTACCACCAGCACTGCGGGAGGATCCGCACAGGTCACACTCGACTACACCAAAGGAAGGATCTCCTCCCAAAGCATTCCCCATCTGGACATCCAGTAAATGTTCACATGGGCAGGAAGACTGAGATGGCGCCCCAGTCTAAACTCGTCAACATGCTTGCCAGCCTAGTGTACGATGCTGTGACCCAAATGTGCACAGCTGCTCCTATGAAAAAAGGAAATAACAGACAAGCATCAGCACAGACATCATTTGACACTTCTTGATATAACCCTTGTCAGCGTAAGGCTTCCAATGACCCGTATTCACAATCCTGTCTACTGACAGGCTCCCAGTCTGCAGCCTTTTCAGCAGTCCTATTCGAAAGGAATGAGGCATGTTCAGCGGTAAGCAAGACGCAGGCCGTAATAACTGGTGCACGACGTAAGCACATTGGTGCCTGGCTAACGGGAACCCATTTTCATGCACTAGGAGCGGGCCAGCCCCCAGGGAATGAAAAGCCAAATATTCTGTTATCCATAACTGGGCAAGGGCCCTCCTCACTTGTGGCGGGAACCCTGATTGTGGCACTCCTGCCCACTAAGTCTGTTTTTGAGTTCCCAATTCTAAAGACAAGCTCCAAAGGATAAAGAAAAGTCCTGAAGCAATAAGCCTCCAGACTCTCAGCCCCATGCTGGCACCAACAACCATTTTCCCAACCCTCAGTGCGAAAATGCAATGGACTACTGAAAGGAATCTCGCCTTGATCTTTAACCAGCAGACAAGTTTTAACTTGTTGCAGATACTACATAGGTAAAATTGACAAACTTCCTGCCCGCTGTCCTATGAGGTTGGAGCCTATTCCAACCTTCCAAGGCCCTGCGCACTATAAACTTTATACAAGGGTCTCTGACAATTAAGCTTCAGTGTAACAGACATTGCAGCGGACTGAATTCTGATAGTTATAACAGCACGCCCAATCTGCAGCAGGTGGACCAAATACTGCAGGATCTGCTCAGAGGATGGGGGCTAATTCATCTGAATGGCCGAGGACTGCCAGCCTAAGGCTAAGAAATCCATCCAGGCCATCCCATAAGAGCTAAAAGCAGAAGGGGAAATGGAGGCTGCTGCTCTCTGTAAATACTAATTGTTGTCAAAATGCCACAGGTGGTCTGGAAAAGACTGGCAACAGCTGAGTCTGGAGCCCAGGATCTGAAGCGCTTCATCTGAAAATGGGATAGAGTGACAGCAACATCATTAGAGGATCCCGTAATTTGGAGAGTAGAAAGCACAATATTAAACCTTAAGCGGAGCAGTTCGAAAGCGTGAGCGGAGGGGCGGAGGATCTGCTGGAGCGTGAGGACTGTTTTGCCAAGACGCTCACCACTACCTGGCTATCAGACCCAAAGCAGATCCGATGGTCACTGAACTCCTCGGGCCACATGTGAACTGCTACTACAATGGGGAAAACTCAAGAAAAGTTATGTCACATGATTGCCTCACCACACCGGGCTTGAGGCCATAGCTTTGCACACCAGCGGCCCTTGAAATAAAACCAAAGGGCAAAGATCCAGCAGCACCAGCATGAACCTGAAAATCCTTGTGCAGGTTCAAGGTATCCTGCCATGCCGAACTACTATTGCATCCATTCAGGAATTGCTACCATCGCCTGATATCTGCCTTCACCACACTTGGTAGGCATACACAAAGGTAAGGGGACCTCAGGCCGCAGGCAGCCTGGCCTAGTGGGAAGATTAATTAAGTGACCCAGCAAGATCGGATCTGATGAAGCATCACTTGCTACAGAGGAAGTATTACAAAATAACTTCCTTCAAGGCAAACAGCTTCTCCATAGGCAAGTGGTTTGTTTTAGCAACGATATCCACTGGATCCCTAAATAAAATGGGAATAAGGGCAAAAGGTATTGAGCTATTGCTTGCCAGCTTCCAGCCCCCGCTTGGGCAGGGGGCATCTTGTGCTGCCATCATGATATGTAAATTTACAGGGCTGACGCTGGCCAGAACCCCTAAAGAAGTCCTGACAAAGCTGCCGCCGAGCCAGCTTCCTTTTCCGACACACACTCTGTGCAATGCAACTACATACTCCGTGCAATGCAAAAAACACGCTCTGTGCAATGCAACTACACACTCCGTGCAATGCACACACAAACCCTCCGTGCAATGCAACTACATACTCCGTTCAATGTAACTACACACTCCGTGCAATGCAAAAGCACGCTCTGTGCAAATGCAAATACACACTCCGTGCAATGCACACACAAACCCTCCGTGCAATGCAACTACGCACTCCGTGCACTGAACACACCCTCTGTTCAATGCAACTACACACTCCGTGCAATGCACACACACTCCGTGCAATGCAAAAAAGACTCTGCAATGCAACTACACCCTCCATGCAATGCACACAGATTCCGTGCAATGCAACTACACACTCCGTGCAATGCACACACACACACACTCTGTGCAATGCAACCGCACATTCCGTACGATGCAACAACACACTCCGTGCAATGCAACAATACACTCCGTGTGCAATGCACACACCCCTGTGCAATGCAACTGCAAATCTCTCACGCAATGCAATGCAATTGCAGCCCGTGCAGCGCCGTGCCCTGCAACGCACAGAGCAAACTGCAATGCGGGCACGCAAAGGTGCTTTCTCCCACTTGCATACTGCAAATGTGGCGCCCATTACATCCCTCGCAGTGAGATAACCACCAAAAGGACCTAAGTGTCCAGGTAGAGCAATTGGGGAACATGCAGCTGTCCCATACAGGGACCAATCCTGCAACCTAGGCATTACCGACACTATGCGCTGACCCAGTGAAAGCAATGCTTATAGACCACATGGGGACACTATTCAGGCCGGAAACGCTTCCAGGCCATCAAATTCTAGGACAAAGCCCTAGGATCACCTGCTAGGCCAGGCATAAATGTTTCCAGTGAAATAGGAGAGTTGAGGTAGCCAACAGCTTGTCCAGGTACCCCTGCTTGCCCTTTTAGAAGGAAGCACCCCTTCAAGAAAACCCAAAGTTCTTTTACCACAAATGGGCAGAACTACCCAGCAACAGAATAGCCTAAAAGGAGCAGTTTGTTTTGTTTTGTTATAACAATGGCTAAGAGGGGGGTATGAACCCTGTCTCCCAGGTCCTAGTCTTACACTTTAGCCACTATCAGGGCAAAACAAACTTAAAGAAAGTAAACTTGTTCAGAAATGGCATAGTTCAAGAGCATATACAGAGTGCTCTAATCCTTGGAGGCACAGAGAGCCTCTGGGGCCCTCTGTCTGCCTCAGATATACATTAGGAGCAACTGGGCCTGCAAGCAGATACATTCCTATAGTGAGAATGAGTCACATGTCAGAGACTTAACAATTAAATGCTACCTGTAGCAGACTTAGGCTTGGAAGTTAATGTGCAGGCCGAATAGGCCTCCCTGTTTCTGCTCTTGAGAATCTTAGTCTCATAGCAATATTAAAGGAAGCCAAATTAGGGCTCCCACCCAAGGCTAGCTTAAAATTTGGCCAACAGCGCTGCACACACTCAAATTAAAGCCAACCTTCGGGGATACTATAAACGAAAGTGATTCCAGCTAAGCTGGGAACAGCCCTGACTAGCCCCACAATTTCAACGAGAGAAATGGGGGAAACCTTTTGCGAAAGAAAGCCCCTAACGGGGGCTCTTTCCCTATTGTGAAAGGCAAGCCACGGATACAGGGAGAATCTTCCCACAGGGCAGGGTAAGGGGTGGGGTGGGAAATCGAACAGGAAAAAGGGGGGGAATTAGATTATTTAAGGGACTAGAGAGGATTAAAAGAAAGGGAAAATAAAGAAATAAAGAAATGTAACCAAACAATGAGAAGATTGTCCAAGTGCTCCATGTGATCCGATGCAAAACGGCCAAGAGGACATCTAACGTCTGTCCCCTGTATTTAAAGACTCTGACCCCTCCTCCAATTTGGCAACAGCAAATCTGCCCCAGCAACCCAATCTTAACCCCTTAAGAGGCTTGGGTCTCTCACCAATCTGCCTAGTCATGGCATGGTGGCTTGTTACCCCAACCGCAACACGTGCTCTCTGTTAGGGAGAACACGCTTTGTTCTCAAGCTGCATGTCAAGCAGGTAATGTGTCTGAGAAATTCTCTTCAGTGTGGCTCAAAAGAAAGAGGGGAAAGGGGCTGTGAATTTATTCTGTCAGCTCTGTTTGTGTATGTTTTCTGGTGCTAAGCTCCTAAGGAGTGAAAGAGAATTTCAAACAGCAATTCCTGGGTAGTGGTGCTTAGGGAACAACACTGATGTGCAGATGTTTTGCTTAGGCCTGTATACCAGCAACTCACAAGGCTAACCAGGGTAGGGGCAAGTAGCCGCGGAAGATGCAGGCAATACTTTCAGTTCTGATCTTGGTTCCAGTTCAGGTGAAGCTAGATTGGATTGGGTTTACAATCCCATATTTGCATTCCACTTGAATTCTTCAAGGCTCACAGCTAGCAAGTGTAGATGTTCCTTATAGCCACACAATTCTACGATGGTGAGCACTGAAGCTTCAGTTCCGATTCCAAAAATCTGGGGAATCATAAGTTGGCTGATCAATCCATACCATCGAGATTTCAGGATGGCAAATCAGGACCCCACTACCACCATCCTGCTGCCCCCCCCCCCATCTGCTGGCTTGCTGACACCACCTGTCCACTCCTCTGCTAACTGCCACTGTCTGGCTTCCAGATGTACACCACTGTGGCCCTCCTTGTGCGGGTGTGGCAATGGGCAACAGAAGACTGACCGGCAGGTTTTGGGCAGCTAGAGAAGGTGCAGAACCAAAAGAGTGCAGAAGCAAGAGATGTATGTCTTTTGGTCCCCGTTGACTGAAATCCCAGGACATCCCAGGATGGGACCAGGAGCCAGGGTGGTTCCTGTAATTCTGGGGTGTCCCAGTTAAGACAGGACACTTGTATGGTATGTAGATCATAAAGGAAATTAATTGGACATAATACATTGGGAATGTTTCCTGTACATATTTCTCATTGGAGATGATAGTGATGATGATAAACAGCAGACTTCTAACAATAATAGAAAATTTATATGTTTAGTATCCTTTGTGACTTCTCCTCCATCTTCCTTTTGTTATTAAGCCTGTGCCATCTCTATTGTTCACATTTATGAAGTCAGAATCCTGTTTCTCAACAATGATTATTATGATTATTCTTCTATTCTTTTACTTTAAACTCATTTTTTTTAAAAAAAGCACTAGGAACTGTAGACTTAGACCTGTCTGCGGATAGTGTTTTGTACTTTGACTAGCACACAGTTATTCTGAACGCTCCATTGTCCTGTTCAGTGTTTGCACGTACTTTCCAACCATAAAAGTAGCACATTGCTCAAACTTGTCAGGGAATTAATTTGAACCCGAGTCACCTTGGTGCCAGAGCAGCGTTTTCATTTGCTTGCTTACAAATATGGTATCTGCAGTTGCTAAGCTGCTGAATGAGCATCATCCAGCCATGGGCGGCTGATATACTATGATGTCACAATGAGCCTTGGCAGATAGAGATGTCACAGAGGTGCTGAGTAGTCTAAGTGAATAGTCTAGGATTAGAAAGAAGAGGGGCTGTATCTCAGAAGACGAAGAAGATCCCAGATTCATTTTCTGTCATCTTCAGGTAAGGCTGACGTTGTGTCGGTCTGATCGGTCCAAAGCTTGTTGGACATCCTCATTGTGTGAATCTACAGAAGACGACCGGTCTCCCTGGATGCGGTGAGTTCTCCTTTCGGTATGTGGACTGTGGGCCGCCTCATGAATGTTATCCTTCTCAAAGACCGTGGCCATATTCATTGCTTCCATTATCCTGATGTCATCTTGCACGCCACTGATGAACCTTTCGAGAAGTCATTCCTCAATGTCAGCGAATCGGCAGTACATCGCAATCACTGTGATGTATTCACTCGCTGACTCTTGCGCTTGTTGTTCTCTGTGCGCAATGTAGAGTTGGTGGTTCTTAGTTGGCTGAGGCGCAAGGCGTCTTGTCATAGCCTGTGTCAGCTCATCGAAAGTGAATGCCTCTATGTCTGTGGGTGCCATCAGACCTTCTAGTAGAATGATGGTGGAACTTCCCAGCACCATCAGTAGCACATCCATGACTTCCTTTATAGTTGGCCTTTCATTGTCGTTACTGACCACAAGCCACTCCTGGGACTCTTTGCGCCCGACTGCCAGACACCCCAGATGCTTTCGCCACGAGTATTGCGCTGGTCCATTTTCCTGGCCGGTTACCAATATTTGCTACAGCACCAACCCGGGAAAGCCATAGGTCACACAGATGCACTCAGCCACTTGCCGCTGCCAGAGAGCGACCCTGACCCTGCTCCTGCCCACCAGATCCTGCAGCTGGAAGACTTACCAGACCAGCCCTTGCATGTGAAGGACATTTCCGCCGCAAGCGCGAAGGATAGGCTGTTGTCCCATGTCTCAGACTGGGTGGGGAGGGGGTGGCCCAGGAAGCCGGGTCCAGAAATTTCATGCAACACAGCCTGCAAGGATGAGCTGTCTACTCACCAAGGATGCCTGTTATGGGGTAGCCATGGTATAGTCCCCCGCCCCCCGTTAAGAAAAAAAGTATTAGAGGGGCTGCACGTGTCTCACCCGGGGATTGTCTGGATGAAGGCATTGGCCTGTAGCTATGTGTGGTGGCCAGGCATAGATGCGGAGATAGAGGACTGGGTGAAACGTTGTGAGCCCTGCCAGGTCTCCTGGCCAGATCCACCCAAGGCACCAGTACAGTCCTGGGAGTCCACACAGTCCCCATGGTCCTGGGTGCACGTGGATTTCACAGGGCTTTTTCAGGGCCAACACTTCCTAATAGTGGTTGACTCTCAGGCGAAATGGCTTGAGGTGGTGCCAACCTCAACTGTGACTGCTAGAGTGACTATAAACGCGCTCAGGAAGCTATTTGCGACACACGGCTTGCCAGACACACTGGTGAGTGATAATGGGACCGCTTTTACTTCGGCGGAACTCAAAGAATTTGTAACCAAGAATGGAATCTGCCACATTCGTTCTGCTCCTTTTCACCCGACCACTAACAGCCAAGCTGGACGCATGGTCCATACTACCAAATTTGCGCTTATGCGCATAGTGCATGTAGATTGGACTCTCCGGCTAGTGGAGTTCTTATTGGCCCAACACATCACCCCAAGCACAGTGACTAGCCGGAGCCCGGCGGAGTTACTTATGGGAAGGAGGCTCACTACGCTCCTTGGTCTTATGCACCCCGACTGGGCTCTTGAGCAACGGCCATCCACTGTGGTGTGGGGGGCTCCAAGAGGGTTCTCCCCTGTGTACGTCCGAAACTATGGGTCCCAGGTATCATTGCCCACTGTACAGCTCCAGTTTCCTATAAGGTAGGTTTGGAGGGGGGAACTGGTTTGGAAGAGACACCTCAACCAGATCAGAGCCAGGACACCTCCGAACACGGAACTCCAAGTGGAACCAGAGGACGGAGAAATGGGTACTTCGGGAGATTCTGTGCCCAGGCCAGGGTGGGAACCAGACGGGTTGTCGGTGACTGAGTTACCTCAGCAGGGTGACTTCAGGCCGGAATCCTCAGTGGCTCCATTGGCAGTGACCCCTTCGGAGCCAGCCTCGCTGACCGCCCCACTCAGACCACGGGTACCAGAGGAACCTCATGGGTTACCCAGTCGGGCACAGGAAAGCAGAAAAGGCCATCACACCTTGATGACTATGTTAGTTCCTTTTGTTAGGAAGTTGGGGGGTAGGAGTGTTATGTATTGGGTTTAACACATTTTATGTTACAAGGCGCGTTCTAACCAATCGTATAAGCGTTGGTAGACGAATGTTCTAATGGCAAGTAAGCGCATATACTTTCAACTGTCAACTGTCAACGGTCCGTTCATGTTGGGGCTTTTATTGTGTAGTCCTGTGAGTTCGGGTTTTGTCTTCCTATGAGTGAGCCATTGTCACTGACAATGTTGAATAAACATAGTTGAGGAACTTATACAGCCTTGGGCTTCTGACTTTTTCCGAACATTTAACATTTGCCATCACCCTGGCCCGGGCCTTCGCCTTCGCTCTAGCCTGGGCATTTGCCTTTGCCTTTGCCTTTGCCCTGGCCCAAGCCTTCGCCTTCGCCTTCGCCTTCGCCCTGGCCCTGGCCCTGGCCCTGGCCCTGGCCTGGGCCTTCACTTATTCCTTTGCCATCACCCTGGCCCTGGCCCAGGCCTTTGCCTTTGCCTTTCGTTTTCGTTTGCCTTTGCCCTGGCCCGAGCCTTTGCCTTTGCCTGGGCCTTTGGCTTTGGCATGGCTCAGGACTTTGCCTTGGCCCTGGCCTTCGCCTATTCCTTTGCCATTGCCCTGGCCGGGCCTTCGCCTTTGCCCTGGCCTTTCAGTTAGAGCTGAGGTTGAAAGGATTCATGATGTTACTTGAACAGGGTTTAAATCATCCCTGCCAGGGTGTCTTACATGATAAACAAACTTGAAGTTAGTATGACTGCAAATCCACATTCCATTTTCACTTGGTGTGTTCTCAAGATCTCCTTGTTTCGGTTCTGTATTTTATTTTCTCTTTAGGGAGATCCCAACCAATTAAAGATAGGCTTTTACATGTCTTCTAATTACGACAGAATAGAACTGGGGAAAGCCTACAAGGGAAACAGACCAAATGAGGAACAGAATGCTATCCGTGGATGTAAAGGCTTTCATGGAATTAGCAATGGCTGCCAGAATACCGGATTAACATTCCCATCTGAAAATGAGCTTCACAATGAAACAACTAGCTGAAACTAATTGGGCACATTATATAGTGTCTGCATTGTGACAACAGGCTCCCTGAATATCTCTCTTCAACATTTTGCTTGTGGTATTATTTCCTGCGTGCAAATTTAAGTTTGCAAATGATTCCAGTTTGAAGGCCTCTCTTCAAAAGCCTCACACTTCTTCCTGAGCCCATTGCAACAATGCATTATGTTAATTACCTATATGTGATTGTCTGGGTCCTGAGGCAAATTAATATCTTCAGAGTATACTGTACATTTGTGCAGATTGCTGGGTGTTTATCTTTTTAGCTCATTATAGGAAGCGCTTATTTTGGAATCGTATAGCACTAGGAAACCAATTGACTCTGAGATCAGTTCTTGCTGTTAACTAACAGCTTTATTTCCATTTCACTCGCTTATATCTACCCACTCAAAAAATAAATGTTTGCTGTTTCGTACTCTTAATCCAGACAGTGAAGAATTAGGCCATTAATTTTTACTGCTCCTAATGCCGGTGGTGCATGTCATGATGTTTGCCCAATTATAAGACTGAAGTTTTGTACCTCTGTTGGGCACCATTTTAAAGTTATTTTTGCTTCACATATAGAAACACCCGTTTCTGGGGTTTAGCCATCTCTTTGGTCATTCTAAAACCCAAAGCAACCAAAGGCTGAGACTACACTCTGTAGGACAACATAATTTGAAAGTTGGCTGGAGGGGGGAATCTCCTGAGTTAGTCAAGTAAATTTTATTCAGAGTAGATAGACCAGTGAAATTAAGGGATTAAACTTAGTCATGTTCATTTATTTCAGTGGCTCAGCTCTTGGAAAAAACATTATGCCAGACTTCCCCAACCAGTTACCCTTCAGATATTCTGGACTCCAATTCCCATCTGCCCTGGTCATCAGGATATCAGTTTGCATTCATTGTTACAGAAAGTATTGATCTGATGTGTAGAGATCTTTCCTATTCTAATTAATTCCAGAGGGTTGGGGAAGCTTCTCTGCTTGAAAGAAACAAGCAGAAGGTTCGTGATGTTTGGGTTATTCCTTCAGAGAAGCTGAGGACAGCTGGCTTAAACTGGTTCTGTTATCTCTTCTTCAAGGTCATGCTGACTATAATAATAGGCCAGGAGCAGCCTCAGTTTCACTTTCACTTTCTATCTCTCTTCCTTCTGGTGTGGTGTTTTGTATATAGTGTTAAGAGTTGGTCTTATTATAAGTTATTGTAGGTTTAAGTTAAGTCTGCTGCAACTGGATTTCTTATGGACAGTGCCAATCCTGAATATATTGGATTTGTGACCATTATGCTCACTTGCCTTTAGGAGCAGTAAAGCTCTGCTGGATGAAATATTAATTGCCTCTGGTTTATTTTTGGGAATCCTGAAACGTGTTTAAGTCTTTACAATGCTAACTATACATTGGAGTTCTGCTCTAGATCAATACTGAATAGAATTCCATGACACAGGGGCCATGGTCATGGCTTATGGGAGTTGTAGTCCATCACATCCAGAGAGCATCAGGTCAAAGAACGTTGTCCTATGCCATGAAACTGAGCCCCAGGCACAAGGGGACAGGGTTAGCTCCCATCTCACCAACACCCATGAGTAAACTATTCACTGTCAATGGCTGCCAGAGACAGTGATATGAGGAAAATGTAAGGGCAGCAAAAAATGCCCTGATCTGATACTGCATGGTCAAGGTTGCATTAGGAGCAAGGCCCATAGTGGGGTGCAATGTGCTCAGATTTACAGAATTTGTCACCCTAAGAAGCCCCTCAAATTTATGGGACATATCTGCATCATAATAACAAACCTCCCATTCTTGTATTTGTAAAAGCCAAAATGGAAGGAAACGGGGGAAAGACTGACTTTTTATTATTTATAAATTGAAAATCATATTTTAAATATTTTTATTATTATTATTTTATCCCTTGTTCATTGCTGCCCTGGGCTCCTTTGGGAGGAATTATAAATTTAATAATAAAAATAAAAAATGAATGAATGTTTACCTCGGCTTTTACATTGACAAAATGCCCCAGGCAGCTTACAAAAGAGCAACACATTCACAAGAGCAAGAATCAAAAGGCTGCTGCCAGGAGTGGATTGGAGCACTAAAATCAAAATTTAGCAAAACAGTACAATCACATTCCTTCTATGCATAGATACAAGAGAAATCAAGGGCACCAGACGTTGTCTTTAGAATCCGGATGGTGCAGTTACTGACTTCATTTTGGGTCAAGTTGGTGTTTTTGTTTCCTTGCAATCATCCCTCCCCCCAACCCACACCAACCATGTTCTTAGAGTAGATTAAATTTTGAGTCTGTTAACCTTGATCCTTAACTTTTCAGTAACTTTAGAGTCAAAATAAAACTTCTGACTTATGAGCTAAACATCACTGCAGTGCCTTCCCTACAGTGGTAGGAATTAATAGTGTCTGAAATTTCTGAGGGCATGCAATACATCTCTGGAATGGACCTTCTTTTTAAACAGCCATAAAGCTTTTGATACCTCAAGGATCATGCTATGTAATTACAGGAGTTACTTTTTATATATCAGTGGCAGATATCCTTCATTTTACTGAGTTTCTAAGGGACAATAACGGCCATTTCTGCCCCCTCATCTGCAGTGTTTGGATGCCCAATCTGTTTCTTTCTGTTGCAGCATATGGTATAAGCACATTCACCAGAGTCATTTTGTTGATTTAGGATATGCATCACTTGTCTCCCATTCGTATAATGTACTTTACCCCACCATTGCCCTTTGCTTATGGGTTAGAGTCCCAGCTTCTGTGGAAGTGAGGGTTGAGCAAGGACATTGTTGAAGTTGAAGTCTTTTATTTGGGAATTCCACTTTGCACCCCCGTTTTCACCTTCACCCCCATGTCCGTGCCTCTCTCTTCCTCTTGTGCAACCTCCCTTGTATACAAACCACCTCCAAGCTACCTCCTGCATCTTTCTCCTCCCACTCAATGCAACTACTAACTACCCTAAGGAGCGTTTCCACTGCCATCGTTCAACCTGGACATTGAGGTCCAGCTCCCAGGGCCTTCTGGTGGTTCCCTCACTGTGTGAAGTAAAGCTACAGGGAACCAGGCAGAGAGCCTTCTCAGCAATGGCACCCTCCTTGTGGAACACCCTCCCATCAGATTCAAAAAGAACTACACAACTTTTAAAAGAAATCTGAAGTTAGCCCTGTATCCAGCTCCAAAGGCCTTCTGGCAGTTCCCTCGCTGCAAGAAGTGAGGTTACAGGGAACCAGGCAGAAGGCCTTCTCGGAAGTGGCGCCTGCCTTGTGGAACTCCCTCCCACCAGATGTCAAGAAAATAAACAACTCTCTGACCTTTAGAAGACATCTGAAGGCAGACCTGTTTAGGGACGTTTTTGATGTGTGATGTTTTATCATGTTTTTAATATTCTGTTGGGAGCCACCCAGAGTGGCTGGGGAAACCCAGCCAGATGGGTAGGGTATTATTATTATTATTATTATTATTATTATTATTATTAATTCTAAGTGGGAATGTATAACTTCACAAACGTTATCCAGTCCTTAGGTGTGGCCCTGATTGCAGTGAGTTTGGTACTCATGGTGCTACATCTCCCAGGTCCTTCTCAAGAACCTCTATGACACTGCTTCATACTGAGCCAGACCTCTGCTTAATATTGTCTACACTGATGACAGTGCCCAAACCCTCCAAGTGTCCCTATTTTCCATGGATGATCCTGGATTTACAGAAGCCATCCAGCTTTTCCTTAGGATGTCCGTATTTTCTACACAGAAATGTTGGGTGGCATGGTAGGATGTCCCTATTTTCATTGGAGAACTGTTGGCAGGTATGGTAGGGTTGCCATATGTTCTGAATTTCCTGGACATATGGCATTTGGAAACAGTGTCCAGGCAGAAATCACTGACTGAAATATCTGGGAAGTCTAGATTTCCTTAAGAATAACTCAAAACTTCATGTTTATTTGTGTTTTTGAAGATTTGCCCAAAAATGCTCAACAACTTTTGTGTCTGGATTTTTCACTTTTTGAAATATAGCAACAAATTTTCACTCTTTGAAATAGGACGTGCCTATTTTCATCAGAGAACTGTTGGAGGGGACATCTCTATTTTCATCAGATAAATGTTGGTGGGTGAGGTGTCTTAATGTAGAGATGTTTCTTAGCCTTACCTGAAGATGACAGAAAATGAATCTGGGAATCTGGGATTTTCATCTTCTGAGATACAGCCCCTCTTCTCTCTAATCCTAGACTACTCACCTAGATTACTCAGAACCTCTGTGACATCTCTATCTGCCCAGGCTCATTATGACATCATAGTATATCAGCCACCCATGGCTGGATGATGCTCATTCAGCAGACACCATATTTGTAAGCAAGCAAATGAAAACACTGGTCTGGCACCAAGGTGACTCGGGTTCAAATTAATTCCCTGACAAGTTTGAGCAATGTGCTACTTTTATGGTTGGAAACTATGTGCATACTCGAGCAAACACTGAACAGGAAAAACGGAGCGTTCAGAATAACAGTGTGCTAGTCAAAGTACAAAACACTATCTGCAGACAGGTCTAAGTCTACAGTTCCCAGTGCTTTTTTTTAAAAAAAATGAGCTTGAAGTAAAAGAATAGAAGAATAATCATAATACTCATTGCTGAGAAACAGGATTCTGACTTCATAAATGTGAACAATAGAGCAGGCACAGGCTTAATAACAAAGGAAAGATGGAGGTCAAGTCACAAAGGATACTAAACATATAAGTTTTCTATTATTATTAAAAGTCTGCTATTTATCATCGTCACAATCATCTCCAATGAGAAATATGTACAGGAAACATTCCCATTGTATTATGTCCAATGAATTTCCTTCATGATCTACATACCCCACAAGTATCCTGTCTTAACTGGTACATCCCAGAATTACAGGAACTACTCTGGCTCCTGATCCCATCCTGGGATGTCCTGTGACAACGGGGACCAAAAGACATACATCTCTTGCTTCTGCACTCTTTTGGTTCTGCACCTTCTCTAGCTGCCCAGAACCTGCCGGTCAGTCTTCTGTTGCCCATTGCCACACCCGCACAAGGAGGGCCGCAGTGGTGTACTTCTGGAAGCCAGACGGCAGCAGTTAGCAGAGGAGTGGACAGGTGGTGGCAACAAGCCAGCAGGTGAGGAGGGGGGGACAGGATGGTGGTAGTGGGGTCCTGATTTGCCATTGTGAAATGTTGATGGTATGGATCTATCGGCCAACTTATGCTTCTCCAGATTCTTGGAATCGGAACTGAAGACTTGACTCAATACACAACAACCGCTGGATGCCAAGGTGGCAGCAGAAATGTGAGAGATTCTGCCAGTGCTCTTTTGCTCCTTCTTCTTTCTTTATTCCTTCTGAAGTCATGACTTAATTAGCATTATCAAAAAAAAAAAAGGAAGAAAGGGAGGCAAAGAATAAACAGTGTATTTGTGAATGGGCACAGGAGAGCAGGAACAAATATAAAAAAAAATGATATTTATTGTCAGATGCATGCTTTCCATGCATGCAAGTCTCCCCCCCTCAGCACCCACATGATGTTAGCCTGTATTCCCCCTCCCCACCTTTTAATATGGATTTACCCCTCCCAGTATGTTAAAACACACACACACAACCTCTTACCAATTACCAGTTCCTGGTATCTCAATGTTTGCAATATTAAGTCCTCATCTGGAAGCACATTTTCTTCCTTGGAGATTTAAGAGGGAACGTGGAAATTTTTCACCCTACCCAACCTTTTAAATTCAAGAGCAGAACCTAAAAGCAGCACCAATTATGATTACAGATAGGTGCTCTTAGACCACTAATATAAAAAGGGGGAGAGATGTGATTTAACAAAATAGATGGATAATATTGAGGTCCTTGTCTACATTATCCCAACAATCTTTACATTAGCCCTGGAGAGTGATACAGAGTTATTATCACTAGAGTGCAGAACAAAAGCTGAGTTCGTGATGGAGGCAAAACAGACTTTATTCCCTCCCCTCTTTTTTGCAGGTGTATACTACAACATGTCATTGACACAATAAAAGTGCATTAGTGGTGGATCGATAACAGAGCATTCACATATCATCCCGATTTATTAGGTGTTCTGAAATTCTTCCCCAATGTCACTGCATTGCTACAACCTAAAGACGCACTCTTAAATGAATGTACAACAAAAGCAAGACACCTCCATCCCAGCAACCTCACCCATCTCTGGACCTTAAAAATATATAACAAAGATAACATTTAAATTTAGAATATACTGGACCCCATTATGTTTGCTTAGAAAGGGGTTGTCTAAGATATCTGTTGGAGTTGCAACAGGGATAATGCTTCTCTAAAATGTAATTTTTTTCATTGTCCTACACTGAAAGATTTTTAGCAGTAGGTAACCAAAACCATCAACAGAACTGTACGGAACAACCTTACATATACCATGCAAAATTTCCTCTTGAATTATATACCCAGAACATGGAACTTTACAAAAGGACAATACGAGTGGCCTCTCCATGCCCTTACCACAAAAAAAGACTGATACTGATGAACTTGAAAAATAACAATGCGGCTCCCTTCTGTGATTGGATTGAAGATTTATACAAACTTGCAACATATGAACAACTTGCCTATAAATGCAGACTTGCCATGGGCAAATTCAATGATATTCGGAATCCATTCTTACAAATACTGTAATAGGTTAAGATCTGGTAAAGTACAATAACCACCTTGTAAAGTATACAGTTTTGGGGTTTTCCCCCTCTGGTCCTTGTGGCTTTGGTGTTTATTTCACGGGTCGTTGGTGTGCCCACCTTTGGCTGTCATTTTAGCATTCCAAGGGCATCACTCGTGATCTGACCTTTCTTGAGTTTTTTTCCTATTTTAGTCTTGGCGAAGAGACTACGAGTTCGTGGTCCCAGGTGGCGGTTATGGCCTTGGGCAGAATCCTTTAGTCTTTTCTTCCCTATATGTGTCTGTGTGTGTGTGTGTGTGTGAGAGAGAGAGAGAGAGAGAAAGAGAGAGAGAGAGAGAGAAGTGGTGATTCACCCCCCTGCAGCAGTGATTCCAGGGTCCCCCTCTTAAAGGGGTTATATATATGGGTGTCACTGGCCATACACTGAAAGGTCGTCAGTGAACTACTCTGCATGCAGGGATATGGGCTTGGCTGCCTGCTACACTTAGGTCTCGCAGAACACCCCAATATCCATTTACCTGATGAGCCCCAGTTCCCCCTGGCTGGGGGGCTGGGAGGAATACATGCCCAAGGCCTAAACCAAGGTATTCCTACATTCGGAAGTTTAATAAAGTTGTGGCCTAATTTGAAATTCCATATAATGTCGTCAGAGTCTTTATTCCTTCTTTATGATCCCTGGGCGCTGGGGTTGTCGCCGCCTGGTCACACAATTGCATACTTTTTTTTTAAAAAAAAGGAAAACAAAAAACAAGAAAACCCTCACCCACCCAAACATTCTCAGTGTAAAAAACTACAGAAAACAACTTTCAGAGGGCTGTTATGGAACAAGCACTGACTGGAAATGAAGCAGTACGCCCACCCCAAAGCTTTTGTAGGGACAAACAGTATTGAAATCAGACCACTCATAGATGCCCCGGGACAAGCATGAGCACAAATTCACTATGAAAAGGATGTCTGGAAGTGATCAAGGATTCACGGCCATCTCTTAAGTCATTTCTTAACTCATAGGCTATGCCTGTCTTAAACTGGCATGTAACGGATGTTTAACAGAATAACTCTAATGATAACTCATGGGCCAGGTAGGAGAAAAGATTTATTGGAAAATCCACTGCCACATGCATTGTAATGCCCAGGGCTGGCAGAGATCTGTGCCATTCTGGAGGGCATTTTGGTAGGCATTGCTTCATGTTACACTGCTATCGCTTATAGGGACGCAGCTGGCGCTGTGGTCTAAACCACTGAACCTCTTGGGCTTGCTGATCAGAAAGTTAGCTGTTCAAAACCCAGTGCATTAAGAGCTCCCATTGCTCTCTCCTGACAACCTAGCAGTTCAAAAGCAAAGCAGTGGAAGTAGATATATAGGTACCCTTGCAGCGGGAAGGTAAATGGCATTTCCATGCACTCTGGCTTTCATCACAGTGTCCCGTTGTGCCAGAAGCAGTTTAGACATGCTGGCCGCATAACCCAGAAAGCTGTCTCTGGACAAACGCTGGCTCCTTCGGCCTGAAAAGCGAGATGAGCGCTATACCCCATAGTCACCATTGACTGGACTTAACCATCCAGGGGTCCTTTACCTTTACCTTTTTACTGCCGTAGGTAACATTTTAAAAATGCATCAAGTCCAAACTTATAAGACAAAAATTAGCTGATCTCCCCCATCCTGATCTTCAGGATAATTATAGTCAAGTTTCTAGATATAGGCAGAAATATGTTTGACATGTATGTACGGTGTTAATCCACTTTCCAATTAATAAGCTTTTTCAGAAAAGAAGAAAAAATCCTGCATAGGAAAGACTTCAATTCCATTCATGCAATGTCAAGTGCCATTTATGGAACTTGCGTAGAAAAGGGGTCATCTGAATGATATTCCTTATCAGAAAGCATAATAAAAAAGACTACCGTAATCACCTGACAACTTTCCCTCCCTCAGTTGCAGAAGGAATGGAAGAATAATAGATAATTTTACTGGATCTAACTCTCCAGCCAAGCTAATAAGTATTTGAGGCTAATTTGGCAAGCTTTTATCAGAATATCTAATTATGCTTCCAGATAGTGATTCTTAATACAATGGATTATGTAGCTCACATTAGCATGCATATCAATTACAAAATAGGGTTTGGGGAGGTTGTAAAAGAAAGCTGACATGGAGAGAAACTCAGATACAGTGGTACCTCTGGATGTGAATGGGGAGCCCCGTTCGCATCCAGAGGTGAACGCAACCCACGTCCGTGCATCTGTGCATGAGCAGATCGTGATTCGCCACTTCCGTGCATGCACATGACATCATTTTGACCATCTGCGCATGCACGAGTGGAGAAACCTGGAAGTAACACGCTCCGATCACTGCAGCGCGCAACCCGAAAATACTTATCCCAAAGCTACTTCATCCCGAGGTATGACTGTAATTCACAAATCCAACTACTTGCTTAAGAGAAGGCATTTCATATTTATTTTATTTATTGAATTTATATACTACACTATACCTGGAGGTCTCACAGAATAAAATCAAAATATAAAACCTCAAAATACGTATTCAAAATAAAACTACAACCACCCAATACCCCCCCCCAAAAGAACACATTTTAAAAGGGCATAGGATGTCAATCAAATCAAAGACCTGGTTAAAAAGGAACTTTTTTGCCTGGCACCTAAGGGTGTATAATGAAGGCACCAGGCGAACTTCCCTGGGGAGAGCATTCCACAGACAGGGAGCTACTGCAGAGAAGGACCGTTCTTGTGTTGCCACCCTCCAGACCTCTCGTGGAGGGGGTATATGAAGAAGGGCCTCAGAAGATGCAATCAGGGTCCAGGTAGGTTCATATGAAAGGAGGGCGGTCCTTGAGGTATTGAGGTCCTAAGCCGTTTAAGGTTTATAGGTCAAAACCGGCACTTTAAATTGAGCCTGGAAACTAACTAGTAGCCAGCACAGTCAGACCAGGATCAGTGTAATATTCTCAAACTGTCTTCCTCCGATGAGCAAGCTGGCCACTGAATTCTACACCCGCTGAAATTTCCCAACCGCTTCAGAGGCAGCCCTATCTATAATGCATTGCAGTAATCTAACCAGAGCATAGACAACAGTAGTTAGGCTATTCTTGTTCAGATAGGGGCGTAGCTGGGCCACCAGCTGAAGCTGATAGAAGGCACTCCGGGCCACTGAGATCACCTGATCCAGGAGTACCTTCAAGCTATGAACCTGTTCCTTCAGAGGAAGTGTAACCCTATCAAGACCAGGTGATCTCCCACCCATCTGGTCTAGGCAACCACCCACTAACAGTCTCTGTCTTATCTGAATTAAGTTTCAGTTGGTTGGCTGTCATCCAATCCATTATTGAGGCAAGACACTGGTCCAGCACTTCCACTGCCTCACCTGCCGACATAAAGGAGAAATAGAGCCGAGTGTCATCAGCATACTGTGGACAACATACTCCAAACCCCCAGATAACCCCACCCAGCAGTTTCATGTAGATGTTAAACAACATAGGGAATAGGATTGAGTCCTGCGGAACCCCACATTGAAGGTTCCACAGGGCTGAAAAGCATTCCCCAAGCAACACCTTCTGGGAACAACCATCCAAGTAGGACCAGAACCACAGCAAAGTGGTGCCACCCACCCCTGGCTTGGACAGTTGCTCTAGGAGACCATGGTATCTAAAGCTGCTGAGAGGTGGAGGAGAATTAACAGGGACATGTTTCCCTTGTCTCTCTTTTCTCGTCTCTCATTTCATATGCCTTAAGCGTTGTGGAGGGGAAGTAAAATTCTCACCATCACCCCATTGGCTCTTACACTCCCTCCCCTTTTTTGTTTTTATCATGAAGTACAAATCTATGTTGTTGTACTGTTGCTGGTTTTACACACACACACACACACACACACACACACACACACACACACACACACTTGACTTAATAGATGCTGATCAACTTTTGCCTTCCAGCTCATTGTATGTTAGTTGCGAGGAAGTCCCAGTGGCAAAGGAGATGCTACTGGCAGTTTTTATCGATACCAATAAACTATAGGATGTGTAGGGTCACCTCAAAGGTTGCACTTAATAAGATGAATTTTGCACTGAAGTAACAATATACTCCTGTGCATGATGTAATTCTTAAACCTTTCTATATATTAAGACTATATATCTCAGTATGGATTATTTGGTAGTGAAATATTAATAGAGCACTTTACCTCTATTGATATCCCCACGTGATTCCTTGTGAGCTGCACTTCCATCTTGCAATGTCTCCAGATTACATTGGTTCTATAAACCTCCTTACTGCAAAATGGCAATATGAACCCCTGCTTCCAGGCTAACAATAATTACAGCGCTGGCAAATCTGTCCTGCCGTTTACACTGTGAGTATAATTCTTTCCCCCTTCATATTTTGGAAACACATCTTGCGAGTAGGGTAAAGCCTTCAATAATGCAATCAATTTATAGATAGATTAGCAAGGTATGTTTCCCATTCACAAAGCAGTAACCTTATCAGATACCTTATCAAAATAGACTCTGCTTATGTTCTCAGGCTGTCGGTTGTATGAAACATATCTTACCACACTGTGGGCTCCATAAAGCCAGGGATCAAGTCATTAAACCCTTATTTACCTGGAAATTCTGAAACCTCCTATCTCAAGTATCTTCTCGAAGATAAGACAAATGATATTGCCCTGGCCATGACAAACATTCTCTCAGAGGTAATAAGAATTAGAAATCAACATGCGCTGGATAAAGCAGGGGTTAGCAACCTTTTTCAGCTGTGGGCCGGTCCACCATTCCTCAGACCATGTGGTGGGCCAGACACACACTCTCTCTCTCTCTCTCTCTCTCTCTCTCTATATATATATATATATATATATATATGGGGGAATGAACAAATTCCTATGCCCCACGAATAACCCAGAGATGCATTTTAAATAAAAGGACACATTCTACTCATGTAAAAACATGCTGAATCCCGGACCGTCCGTGGGCCGGATTGAGAAGGTGATTGGGCCGCATCTGGCCCATGGGCCTTAGGTTGCCTACCCCTGGGATAAAGCATAGTGATTGCCTTGGATTGTTTTCCCTGTATTCCTGCTGTAGTTTGCTTTCGAAACTGTTTTTTGTGGATCTTTGGACCGTAATAAAGAATGTGTGTGTAGTAGCACAGATCCCTGCTTTTTTCCTGCAATTTTCTGGGTTAAGGGGGTTGCAAACAGAATTCTTCTGGAATCAAATAACCTAGAAATGAGTGCTGAGCAGGCACTATGTTCCATTAGTTTTCTTGAAGTGGCTTTTATGTCATGTGAAAGCTCGAGTATAATGTGGAAATTAACAGTCAGGGAAATGTCAGAGAAATGGTGCCTTGATCTTTGCAGACTATTCTGTGCTAAAGGAGATGCGACAGAAGCAGCAGGTGTAAACCACTAGTTTGGAGCACATTTAATCGTGAATGTTTCGTATTTCTCGAAGCTCTTTGTTAATATTGCACAACCGATGATAGCATGGGAAGCAAGACTTCGCATGCTCATTGAAAATATAATGATGTCCCCCTGGAAAACAGTTTGTAAAGTGGTACGTCGGGTTAAGTACTTAATTCATTCCGGAGGTCCGTTCTTAACCTGAAACTGTTCTTAACCTGAAGCACCACTTTAGCTAATGGGGCCTCCTGCTGCTGCTGCGCCGCCAGAGCATGATTTCTGCTCTGAAGCAAAGTTCTTAATCTGAGGTACTATTTCTGGGTTAGCGGAGTCTGTAACCTAAAGTGTATGTAACCTGAAGCGTATGTAACCCGAGGTACCACTGTACATGGACAACCAGACTGAAGAGCACATAGTTGGTCTTTCTATTTTGCAAATGTCAGTCTCGAACACAAACTAGCAAGCTTCATACATGGAGGAAAAATATAAGAACATCACACTTAGAACACAGTTCAGAAAATCAAAGCACTCTCTCACACATGTTCATGTTAACACATAGTCTTCATGGATATACTTATCTGGGTAAAGGTAAGGTAAAGGACCCCTGGATGGTTATGTCCCATCAAAGGTGACTATGGGGTTGTGGCACTCATCTCACTTTCAGCCCAAGGGAGCTGGCATTTGTGCACAGACAGCTTTCCGGGTCATGTGGCCAGCATGACAAAACCGTTTCTGGCACAACAGGACAACATGATGGAAGCCAGAGCACATGGAAATGCTGTTTACCTTCCCTCCACAGTGTTACCTATTTATCTACTTGCCCTGGTGTGCTTTTGAACTGCTAGGTTGCTAAGGCCCAAAAAAGACCCAATATGGAAGCCTATTGGCCAAAATATTGGGAACTGCTAGAAAAAGATGGAAATAATTGGAAATTGCAGAGTATGGAGAAAATGAAGGATAAAGTGCGAGACTGGTTACACTACGCTCAGATTAAAGAAATTTTCAAAAGTGACAAAAAGTTAGGGTTCCAGGTGGAGAAATCGAAGTTGGAAACAGAACTGTTAGAACCTAAGACTAAGGTACTTTCAAGAATGTATAACTTGCTGTTGAAATGGAATACACAAGACGAAATGGTTAAGTCGGCTATGATAAAATGGGCACAGGATATTGGGCATAACATTATGTTTGAAGACTGGGAAAGGTTGTGGACCACTGGGCTGAACTTTACTGCATGTAATGCTTTGAAGGAAAATGTAATGAAAATGATATACAGATGGTACATGACCCCAGTAAAACTTGCCAAAATATACCATTTGTCTGATAACAAATGCTGGAAATGTAAAGAAAATGAAGGAACATTCTTTCACCTCTGGTGGACCTGCCCTAAAGTGAAGGCCTTCTGGGAAATGATATATAATGAGTTGAAAAAGGTATTTAAGTATACCTTTACTAAGAAACCAGAGGCCTTTCTTCTGGGTATTGTCGACCAGAAGGTGTTAAAGAAGGATAGAACATTCTTTATGTATGCAACAACAGCAGCAAGGATACTTCTCGCTAAGAACTGGAAAACTCAAGATCTACCCACACTGGAAGAATGGCAGATGCAACTGATGGACTATATGCAACTGGCGGAGATGACTGGCAGAATTCGAGACCTGGGAGAAGAAAGGATTGAAGAAGATTGGAAGAAATTTAAGATTTACCTACAGAAATATTGTGATTTAGTGGAATGTTAAGAAGGATGCTTGGTTATAAATAATTGGCCATCACTAAACTGGATCAGAATTTGATGATAAGTGAGATTAAGAGAAACAAAATCTGTAGGAGAAGTATTATATTGTATTTAAATGAGTGGTTATAAAATTGCAAATAAGATGATAATTTGCTTGAAAAAACTTATTAATGATGTAAGTGGGAGCGGGAGACGTGAGGAAGTCTAAAGATGTTATGAAATTTTGTAAAAACAAAGCAATGCTGTTTATTATTTTTGTATTTCTTTTATTAAAAACTCCAATAAATATTTATAAAAAAAATGAACTGCTAGGTTGGCAGGAGCTGGGACAGAGCAATGGGAGCTCACTCTATCATGGGGATTCGAAGCGCCGACCTTCCAATTGGCAAGCCCAAGAGGCTCAGTGGTTTAGACCACAGCACCACCCATGTCCTATCTGGGGTAGGTGATTTGACTGTCCTCTGGGGGGTTTTCTACCACAATTATGACATCTCTACCTCCACATTGTTATTCCAACCCACGTTCTTTTGGCAAATGTATTGAGTCTTAAACATCACCCCTCCCCTTTATCCCTGGGGAACAATTTGTTCCAAACTGGATGCTCTCAGCTCCTGTCAGTTTACAAGTTGCTCTGCCACCTTTTCTTTAAGCGCCAATGATATGGTTCCATCCTGATTCGAGTGAAGCATGTCCCTTTTGTACAGGCCTGACTTGTTCCAAAACATTTCCACATTTCCCAGTTCCTAACAATTCAGTTCCCCTGCTCCCATTTTATTTTTGTGGTTAAACAAAAGAGCTGCTCACATGTTGATAAAAGCGGTGTGGGTGCCAGCACAAAATGGCCGAATAAATGTGTCCTTGAATTTTGCTGTCTGAATGCCAAAGATGTGACACCAGGAATTCAAAGGCAATGAGGCCAACTTTTCTATCTTCTCTCGTAAGCAGCAGAGAAAACTTGGCTCTTTGCCTTTCGAGCCCTAATACAATACCAAAGTCTAATGTGTACGTGCTAAATAATTCAGTAAACATATTAGTGTTGAAAGGAGCTGCTTTTTCCCTCTTCTCTATTTTGCAAACGGACTTGCCTTCTCTTTGTAATGCTTTTGGCACACCATCTGCTCTCGCGGCGCAAACCCAGATGAATGCGCAAACACTTAACGGCATGCCATGAACATGCCTCCTTCCCATTCAGTTGAAAAACATCACAGTTGGGACATTTAATAGCAGGCCATCTACTGTGTTTGCACATCCTTAAACAGAAATATTAGAGCAACCAAATTTTAATTTCTGCGCCCGTCATTTGTTACTATAATTACTGTGGAATACAATTAGGTGCTTTTGGATCTTTCAGTGTTAATTAAAAAGCTAATAACTTGAAATGCTATAAATATTGGTGAGGGGGGGGGGGGGCTAATGTAGCACACAATTAATCCTTTGTCACTTACTTTTAATTGGTAGACTGCCTTTCACTCTTGACTCCATGGCAAGAGCATTGGTTGTTTTGCTTCCTGTTGCTGCTTTTGGAAGGAGTTTCCATCTCTGCTCAAGCTATATACTCCTCATTGGTTTATCTGAAATGAATCAAACTTACGGAAGGGATGTAGCTTACTGGTGGAGTTCATAGCTCACATGCAGAAGGAGCCAAGTGCAGTCTTAGAATCCTGAAATCATAGAATTGTAGAGTTGATAGGGACCCTGAGACTCATCTAGTCCAACCCCTTGCAATGCAGGGATATGCAGCTGTCCCATATGGGGATTGAACCTACAACCTTGGTATTATTAGCACTACGCTCTAACCAGCTGAGCTAGCCAGGCTCAGCATCTTCTGGTAGGGCTGGGAAATAAACCACTGAGCCTTGGGCTTGCCGATCAGAAGGTCGGCGGTTCGAATCCCCGTGACGGAGTGAGCTCCCGTTGCTCAGTCCCAGCTCCTGCCAACCTAGCATTTCGAAAGCACGTCAAAGTGCAAGTAGATAAATAGATACCGCTGCAGCGGGAAGGTAAATGGCATTTCTGTGCACTGCTCTGGTTTCGCCAGAAGCGGCTTAGTCATGCTGGCCACATGACCCGGAAAAAACTGTCTGCGGACAAACGCCGGCTCCCTCGGCCAGTAAAGTGAGATGAACACCGCAATCCCAGAGTCGTTCGCAAATGGACTTAACAGTCAGGGGTCCTTTACCTTTTTAAAACCCTGGAGAACCAGTGTCAGTCTCTGTAGGTCAGATATAACAGCTGGGCTCTCCCAAAGTTGTTGGGCATTGCCATTCAAATGGGATGTGTGTGCCATGGAATGGGATCGCTTAGGCTCTACTTTGGAGTGATCTTAACCCTGCAGTTGCTGCAGCTTCAGTTGAAGTACCCAATGCTGCTATAGAGGCTGTTTTGTGGGGTCACTTTCACCTTACGGTCAGCTGATGTCAGGAATCATTTGTGCCAATTTTATTTTCAAATGCTGCTGCTTTAATGCTGTTTTACAGTATTGTGTGCATGTATGCAAACTGCATCTGTTGTTGTTTTAAAAAGAAACCAAGACCCGAGTTTTGTTTTGTGTCCGTTGTTTTTATTACTGCTTTAGGTCTTGCCGTGGCAGCAGAGCACATAAATGCTTGAAATTGGGGAGGTGGGGGGAGGTGACTTAGAAACCAGAAGAACTGTTTTTGCACAAATGACCTCAAACTTTCCAGTATCCTTCCTTCAATGTCTTAGAGGACATTCAGAAACATTCCAATAATCATACCATACTATAGACATACTATTTATACTTCACTTTTCAGACGAGATACCAAATACTAGCTTAGATGCTGATAAATCAAAGGACTTTTTATATAAGGCAACAGGGATCTGGATATGATCCAGGAAATGTACGCAATCAAGGTTCAGCTATAACATTTATTGCATTTGCCATTTAAGCATCACTTAACGGATCAGCACAAATTGGTCCAAGCAAATAAATCAATGCCTCTATGGGAATTGTAAAATTACAGGGTGTTTTCCAAAAGAAAGCACAGAACAGCTTCCTTATATGCCATTTCAAATCAGAGCAGCTTTACCTTTAAGGAAAACCATCAATTTCTCTTGGTGTTTGAGCTGGGGGGGGCAGGGAGAGAGTTGTTTGATGAGCCTCCTAAAAGATGCTCCAAGGAAACATCCGTTTCCAGCGTCCCTTCAAATTATTTAAAGTTTGTCAAGCTCAGATTGTTGTTTGAAGGCTACATTGTGAGTAATGGGTTTCTGCTGCTATTTACACATTGGGGTAAAGGCAAAACAGCCATTAGGCTCTGCGTTTTATTGCACTGCATTATGTATGAGATGGTTTTGCAAGCAGGTACACACAAGGGGCGGGGAGAAGAAACACAGGAAAGCAATTTCTTTTATTGTCCAATATACAAGAGTTAGGAATAATCTAGGGAACATTCAAATGCCCCTGTTTGTGGGCCCTCCGAGCTGCCGTGATGAAATGAGTTATTTACTACACTGTTATGAGAACGTACATTAACACTACAGTGCAGTCACCAAACTTTCCACAGGGCTAGTTTATAACCACTCTGTTTATAATGCGGGGTAACCAAGCGGCTTCCCTTAGTAAATTATGACCTTTATACAAGTGCAGGAAACACTAAGAACCTCTCAACTCCTGTTCATAAGGATCATGAGGAGTGAACATCATATGCTTTGGAAATCGATTCCCCAGCCCAAATCCACAAATCCTGGTGTGTGCTGCAGCAGAACCCCTTATATTAGTGTGTTGCAGAGAACTACTTATAGGCTTCCTATAGTTATATGGTTAACCATTGTGAGAAAGCTTTACTCTATGGGCCAGCAGGGCTCTTATGTTCTTAATAGAGTGTTGGTCTTCAGCTTGGAAGGTCCCTACTCAGGGTCAATAGGCTAGTTGTTAATTATAATTGGTTTAATTCATACTGAAATGAAGATTTAACGGAAGATTCCACTGAAGCTAAAGAACAGCAAGGAGAGCTCTCTCTGAGTTTTATCTGTTTGATAATTAACAGATGGTTGTTCTCTAGCAGCTAACATGTGAGTGTTTAACCTTAGATCATGTGAGAAGAAATTAATTGCAAATTCGCCATCCTGGAAAGATGATGGCTAGTTTGTTCCCAAACTCCCTGGAAGGAGGATACAAATGAAGCTCTCCAGGAAAACAGATCCAATCTAAAGGTGTTGGGTTGGAGCCAATGGAGTCAGAGAGAGAGAGAGAGAGAGAGAGAGAGAGAGAGAGAGAGAGAGAGAGAGGTCTATTTTCTTTCTAAGATACTGAGCCTTGCTGGACAGCACAAGGCATTGCATGGATATTTTGGATGTATCGTTCATGCTTTTGTTCTGTTTTTTGAAGAAAGTTCTGAAAGTAAACTTTGAATAATATCTAATGGGTCTGGACAATGCTTCATTTCCAATTTTTAAGCCTCCAGCTTCTTTGAACTCAGGAGGACTAGAGGTGGATGCATAAGTGGAATCTGTGCTACCCTCTGCTGATCAGCGCCCCACACATGGCCCCAAATTTCTAAACGCATGCCTGAGAGAGAACAATTTCACCCTCAGGAAACTGGCACTCCTTCCTCTAGATGCCAAGTGCTGTAGGTGGCGGGGGCTTTGCCTTGTGCCAAGCAGAGCCGTGGTTCCTTCCTCTGTGTGCCAGGTGCTGGAGAAGGAGGAAACTTCACCCCATGCCTCACAGAGCCATGGTCAGCAGCTCTACGGTACCCTGCCATGCAGTGCCCTGGCTGATGCACTCTGCCTGGAGCAGTGCCACCCTCTTGGCCTCGACAGGAAGAGGCAGGAGGTGCACACAGTGATGCCAATTGTCTCAGTGGCCGGCAACTGCCTTCCTCCCTGCCTCCTTTTGTAATATACCACCATATTGCGAAGTTTAGCCAGCGGTATATTACAATGTTGGAAAAGAGATATCTCCTAGCTCTGCCATCCATGGGCATGTGACCTCCAGAAAACACTGTTGCCCTAAGGACAGAAATGTTCTTCACCCCTACAGTACGTTAATAGGGTTTTTTTTTGGGGGGGGGGTTGCTTTCTTTTTTGAACCACCCAGAGGACTCTGGTTAGGAAGTGTCTATATACGCCGGTGGCGCTATGGTCTAAACCACTGAGCCTCTTGGGCTTACCTCTCAGAAGGTCGGTGGTTCGAATCTCCCTGACAAGGTGAGCACCCATTGCTCTGTCCCAGCTCCTGCCAACCTAGCAGTTCAAAAGCACGCCAGTGCAAGTAAATAAATAGGTACCACTGCAGTGGGAAGATAAACGGTGTTTCCATGCCCTCTGGTTTCCGTCACGGTGTTCCGTTGCACCAGAAGCAGTTAAGTCATGCTGACCACATGACCTGGAAAGCTTTCTGTGGGAAAACGCTGGCTCCCTCGGTCTGAAAAGCAAGATGAGTGCTGCACCCCATAGCCGCCTTTGATTGGACTTAACCGTCTAGGTGTGCTTTACCTATATAAACCCAGGAACTAAATACGTAAATAAGTTGTCTCCAATTGTCAGCTGCATTGCAGACTTTCAAGCAGGGAACATTCCTAGACCTATCTGGAGATGCTTGTGATTTAACCTGAGACCTTCTGCATTCAAGGCTTGTGCTCCGACACTGACCTTCCATCTTCTTATTTCCTGGAACCGCTAGTGGGTTAAGCAATCCCAGTCAAGGCCCAACTGGCCACGGTTCGAATATTTCAGAAATAAATAAAAACTAGGCGGCACTCGTGCAGGCGAGGGCTCTCTGGATAAAACTTCCCATGAAAAGCTGTGCAGCTAAAGGAATTTATCAATTTTAAATAGCGTTTGAATTACATACCGAGGCTTGAGGATTAATGATAGCCCTTTCCATTTTTTATCCAGACTTGGAAGCACTGCATGTGTTGTTCGTGGAAGCATTAAAATCAATCACTGAGACTCAAGATTAGCATTTAATTGGGAGGCAACTTTGTCCTTGTTCCTAGCAGGAGGAGTACTGGAGAGAGAAGATAATTCTTAAAAAGAAAAGAAAAAAGGTTTCCAAAAAATGAAGAAACAGGGGTGGGGGTGGGATTCTGAAAGCTATTCAAACTTTCAGCCTCTAAAAAATAATAATAATAGGTTCATCTTTTACAAATACTGGGTGCCAGTAAGACCTAAGGCATGGGAGAGAAATTTGGTTTGATCCTGCCTTCTACCAACCTTTTCCAGTCTGGAGCCCTCCAGATACTTTGAACTTCAACTCTTACCATCCCTGATCACTGGGCAAGGTGGACAGGGTTGATGGGAGTTGTAGTTCAAAGCATCTGGAGGGCCCCAGACTCGACAAGGTTGGTAGAAGGCAGGATCAAACCAAACAGGAATAGTCCTGTTCTGTTCTGCATTGGTCAAACCACAGCTAGATTACTGTGTCCAGTTCTGGGTGCCACAATTTAAGAAGGATGTTGACAAGCTGGAATGTGTGTTGAGGAGGGTGACCAAGATGAGAAAGGGTCTGGAAACCAAGCCTTATGAGGAACACTTGAAGGTGTTGGATAGGTTTAGCTTGGAAAAGAGGAGACTGAGAGGAGATATGATTTGTTGTTGTTTAGTCGTTTAGTTATGTCCGACTCTTCATGACCCCCTGGACCAGAGCACGCCAGGCACTTCAGTCTTCCACTGCCTCCTGCAGTTTGGTCAAACTCTTGCTGGTAGCTTCAAGAACACTATCCAACCATCTCGTCCTCTGTTGTCCCCTTCTCCTTGTGCCCTCCATCTTTCCCAACATCAGGGTCTTTTCCAGGGAATCTTCTCTTCTCATGAGGTGGCCAAAGTATTGGAGCCTCAGCTTCACGATCTGTCCTTCCAGTGAGCACTCAGGGCTGATTTCCTTAAGAATGGAGAGGTTTGATCTTCTTGCAGTCCATGGGACTCTCAAGAGTCTCCTCCAGCACCATAATTCAAAAGGAGATGTGATAGCCATCTTCAAATATCTCAAGGGCTGCTGCATGGAGGATGGAGCAAGCTTGTTTCCTCCTGTTCCGGAGGGTAGGATACAAACCAGTGGCCTCAAGAAAGGAGATTCCAACTAAACATCAGGAGGAACTTTCTGACACAAACAGACTCCTTCAGAAGATGGTGGCTTCTCCTTCATTGTAGGTTTTTAAGCAGCCACTTGTCAAGAATGCTTTAGTTGAGATTCCTGTGTTTCAAGAAATTGAATTAGATGACCCTCAAGGTCCCTTCGAGCTCTACAATTTTATGATTATGTATTTTGATACGTTTGCCCCTTATTTTCTCTTGTGCAGAAAATCATGTCTGTTTACTGCCACAATTAGATAGGAACTTGATGTACGAGCAACAAGATACTCCAGGGTGTGAGTTAGAGGGCAATTATTCACTCAGAGAGCATTGTTAGAATAAGGCTGAAAGCCGAGTCCTGCTTAATGTGTCAGGTATAAATTATCGGGCTGTAGCTCACTGGCCTGGATGTTTTCACCAAGGCTATAATAAAATAGCCCTATGCAAATTCCACAGAGAAAGAAGGAGCAGGACTGACCATCCTCATGAGCCGGCACATACAATTAGTTCTTTTTTAAAACAGTAGGGTAGCCATTTTCTGCTCCCACCCCCTGGCTTTGCACCCATGAACATCAGCCAACATAAAAGAAATTTAGCAGTGAAAGCTTTTGCCATCACTTATATCTAGGCCAGGAAAAGGCTTTTAGAAATAAGCAGGCTTTGAGAGCAGGTAGCATGCTAAGTTCAGTTTGGGGTGACATGTGTACTGCACATTCTTGTAATATTTTAATTTGTGTTGTTCCATTTTAATTCTAATTTTGCAATTTTCAGTTATATACATTTCAATAGTTTCACAGTCATTTTAACATTTCAAAACTCGACTTACTTCCTCCTCTTTCTGCGGTTCCTTAAATTTATATATATCATTTCCTGCATATTCTAAATTAACTTAACTTATTCTTTTACTCATCTACTTTAATTATTTACCCTTATGGAACTGCGAGTTATTGCAACAATCCTGCCAATGTCCTTATCTGTTTACAATTTATTTGTACATATTCAATAAACTATTTCCATTTTTTTATAAAAAGTTTGTTGCCTTGATTTCTTATTTTTCTGGTAAGTTTCACCATTTCTGCATATTCCATAAGTTTTTGTATTCATTCTTCCTTTGCTGGGATTTCTGCTTTTTTCCATTTTTGGACAAATAACATTCTTGCCGCTGTAGTCACATACATGAATAAATTCATTGAATTCTTTTATTACTATTAGATTTTTATACTGGCCTTCATGCGAGGATCAAAAGTGCTTAACATAATAACAAACAAAACAGTAAGAATGTTGTTTTGTTGTTTTTAAAAAATATAGAATGAGAAATACAACCCTTCTCTTAGTGAATTGTAATATAACCTTGTAGCAAACTTTTTTTAAAAAAACACAACAACATTTTTCTGTGTATTTTCTCCCTGGTTTGGGGAGAGGGAGTGAATCTCTGAAAACTTTCCACATTGCAAAATTTCTGTGCAGTGTGTGTATACACACACACACACACAGAGACAGGAATCTCCAGCAACACAACAACCTAAGAGTCCTATATTAGTAAGAAGAGAGGTCTGCCCTCCCTTTTATTGCAGTGAGAATTTGAAACCAACGACAGATGAGAATTCTGTGGTGTTTTGGGAAACTGCAAGCAATATATTCTTTTTCCCATTAGACATCAGTCTTCAAGATCAACTTTTCAGCCATCTAGGAGGGGGAGACAAATGAACTGAACAGCTGCTAGGATTCAATGTAACCCAATGCTCTACTAGCAGCCAATTTTAGGTTTTCCTTTGGGGAGATTACAATTGTTATTTAGAAAACCACTGGAATTTAACAATAGGCACCATAAAGGTCACTCAAAAATTAATACCTGGAGGCAGAAGAATTGGGGGGCATCATTCTAATGTAGGAACAATCTTTGAAGCTCATTTTTTGGTTCCAAACCCCCAAAGTGTCCCTATTTTCCAGGGACATCCCTGATTTAGAGAAGCCAGCCCAGTTTCTTATTCGATCCCGGAATGTCCCGCTTTTCCTTAGGATGTCCCTATTTTCTTTGGAGAAATTTTGGAGGCTATGGAGTTATCCAGCCCCCGAGCCATCTGTAGGCAATCCTGTATAGGGAAGGTTTTTTTAAAAAATGTTTAATGTTTAATTATGTTTTTATATATGTTGGAAGCTGCCCAGCGTGGCTGGGGCAATCCAGTGAGATGTGTGGGGTATAACTCATAAAATTATCATTGTGGAATGGGACATCCCTATTTTCATCAGAGAAATGTTGGAGGTACCTTGGTTTTCGAACGTAATCTGTTCCAGAAGATTGTTCGACTTCCAAGATGTTCGAAAACCGAGGTACCACTGTAAAAGGAAGTTTTTCAATGTTATGCTTAAATATGTTGGAAGCCACCCAGAGTGGCTGGGGCAATCCAGTAAGATGGACACAGTATAAATAGTAAAATTACTACTACTACTACTATTGAATAAAAAGGTAAAGGGACCCCTGACCGTTAGGTCCAGTCACAAACGACTCTGGGGTTGCGGCGCTCATCTCGCTTTACTGGCCGAGGGAGCCGGCGTACAGCTTCTGGATCATGTGGCCAGCATGACTAAGCCGCTTCTGGTGAACCAGAGCAGCATACAGAAATGGTGTTTACCTTCCTGCTGGAGTGGTACCTATTTATCTACTTGCACTTTGACGTGCTTTTGAACTACTAGGTTGGCAGGAGGAGGGACTGAGCAACGGCAGCTCACCCCGTCATGGGGATTCGAACCGCTGACCTTCTGATCTGCAATTCCTAGGCTCAGTGATTTAGACCACAGGACCACCCACGTCCTACTACTACTGAATAGGACTTCCCTATTTTCATCAGAGAAATGTTGAAGGGTGTGTAACTCCATAAAAGAGCAACCTTCTCTGCCCCATGCACAAGTGTGCACATATATACCTCAAGCTCAATAACTGAAGAAGAGCCAGTACCATGAAATGCAATCAGTCGTAGTCTATCCATATTTAGGAAGTCTTACAGCAGGCCTACACAACCTGTGATCCATCAAGCTGACTGAACCACACCTGCCAAATGCAGTGTCACTTGCCAAGGGCTTCATTACCCCTCTGTTTTGGGAGTCCCAGGCAGGCCACACAAACAGGAGGTTATCAAGCCCCTGATGGGTTGCCATATGTTGTTGGCAGGTCACCAGCTGTGCTTGGCTACCTATAATATAATTATATCCAGTAGCAAAAAAAACCCCTGTTAAACTGTCCCATTAGGTAAGCAGATTAATGTCAAAAAGCAAGGGATGTGAAATGAATTGACATCAGGGGTGGAGGAAGTCAGTGTGGTGCAAAAGCACCAGCGGAACCAATTCCGTGCTCTTGCCAGTGCATTTGCGCCGCAACAACCATGCCGTTGCCTTGCCCCCTCCTCATCCTATTATGCAGCAGGGATGCAGCTGATCAGAGGTCAGGTGAATGCTGCCCCCAGTTCCCCTGCTGTATCTTGTTCTGTGAGAGAGTTGTTCTGCTTGCACAACGTGGCTTTCCCTTTATCTCTTCTCCCTGTGCATCCCCAAAATCGGATCCAGAGTGCCTGGGGAGTTGCAGGGAAGAGGAGAAGGAAGTTCTCTTATGCAAGGGCAAGTCTGCAGCATGACTGAAATAGCACTGCTTAGGGGTGGAGGAAGTGGGGCAGGGGGGCCGTCTGACCCAGGTGTCATCACTGAAGGGGGGGGATTTGGCGCGCCGCCCATCCGCGACTCCCAAGCCTACCCTGAGCCGTCAGGGGAAGGGGCGGAGCTGTGCAGCCTTGCTGGTGGCCTTCCCCCCTTTCCCCTTCGTTTTGACAGCTCGGGGGAGGCTTGGGAGTCATGGGCTGGTGGCACACCATTGTCTCCCACTCCCAGGCTGCTTCCTGGGAGGGAGCCTCCCCCAAGCTGTTAAAAGGAAGAGGGAAGAAAGGAAGGCTGCTGGCAAAGCGGCGCAGCTCCCCCCCCCCCCCCAGGAAGCAGCCCGCCATGGGAAGCTCGCTCCACCCCTTCTGGGCAGCCAGCCCCCTGGGATGTTCACTGTGGGCACCACCATCCTGGGACGCTTACCCCGCCCCCTGGCCCTGCCCTGGGTGCACAGCATGTGCGCCGCTCTGGGTGCCGGAGCAGCAAGTTTTGCCTCTGATTGACATAGCTCATCAGGAGCAGGGGGAGACTGTCCTGGGAAGACTTGCCAATCTATACCTGTTGAATTTCTGCCCTACATGTCCTTACCTGTCATATTAGGACCAACTTGCAAGAATCAGAAGTTTGAGATAAAGTCCTGGCTTTGTAGCAGTCACCAGTAAGCTTTACACCAGATGCCCTCCTGATGTTTTGAACTACAAGTCCCATAGCCCCAGCCACCATAGCCAGGGAGGATGGGAACTTTAGTCCACAACTTTTGAAGGACTCTACACTGACTATCCCTGCTTTACACTAATTTTAAAAAGGAGTCGAAGTTCTATTTACGCCGCCACATGTGACCATCCAGATATCTTATGAATTATGCAGTTGTGCATTTCCTTCTTTTCTGCCTTTATATCACAGTTAGCAATATAAAATAATGGTTTACAACCTAAGAGAGGGAGCAGAACCTCCAAGTGTCCCTATCTTCCAGGGACAATCCTGGATTTACAGAAGCCGTCCCAATTTCTGATTTGATCCCAGAATGTCTCACTTTTCCTTAGGATCTCTCTATTTTCATCAGAGAAATGTTGGAGGGTATAGAGCAGGCATAGGCAAACTCCAGCCCTCCAGATGTTTGGGACTACAATTCCCATCATCCCTAGCTAACAGGTCAGGAATGATGGGAATTGTAGTCCCAAACATCTGGAGGGCCAGAATTTGCCTGTGCCTGGTATAGAGTAATGTGACCCCCCAAGCAAAGGGGATAAGTACGGTAACTATACAGCCTGAAGGCAGCCCTGTATAGGGAAGATTTTTTAAACATTTTATATGTTATTGTGTTTCTATACATGCTGGAAGCCGCTCAGAGTGGCTGGGGTAATCCTGTCAGATTGGCATAACAACAACAACAACAACAACAACAACAACAGCGGAATAGGACACCTCTGTTTTCATTGGAGAAATTTTGGAGGGTATGAGGTAGCTGAAAAGGAAAAGAAAAGGAATTGGGGAAGCAAGAAGAAAATAAATGAATTCAAGTTTCAGTGTCTACATGCAGCTATATAATGACGCAGGTGGCACTGTGGGCTAAACCACTGAGCCTCTTGGGCTTGCCAATCAGAGGTTCAGCACTTTGAATCCTGTTGCTCTGTCCCAGCTCCTGCCAACCTAACAGTTCGAAAGCACACCAGTGCAAGTAGATAAATAGGTACAGCTGCAGTGGGAATGTAAACTGTGTTACCATACGCTCTGGTTTCCGTCATGGTGTCCCGTTGTGCCAGAAGTGGTTTAGTCATGCTGGCCACATGACCCGGAAAGCTGTCTGTGGACAAACGCCGGCTCCCTCAGCCTGAAAGAGAGATGAGCGCCGCAACCCCATAGTCGCCTTTGACTGGACTTAACTGTCCAGGGGTCCTTTACCTTATATATATAAAGTCTGGGGCCGGAGGGAGCCAAAGGCAGTTGGTTCCAGTCAAAATGGAGGAGGACTTCTTGTCTCATGTCTCCATTGCAATATGGGAGTTGATTCCAATTAGGGGGTCTCATTGTCTGGTTTCTCCCTCGACTGCCAAATGACAGCTAAATCCAAGCATGTCAACTGAAGGGGCTGCATTGTAACATCTCTCCTTCCAATGACAAATAGTGTTGATTGCAACCAGGCCTGTTAAGTTGACCTCACTGCCTCATCTTTCAATAATAATAATAATAATAATAATAATAATAATAATAATAATTAATTATTATTTATACCCCGCCCATCTGGCTGGGCTTCCCCAGTCACTCTGGGCGGCTTCAAAAAAAATATTAAAATACTGTAATACATGAAACATTAAAAGCTTCCCTAAACAGGGCTGCCTTCAGATGACTTCTAAAAGTCTGGTAGTTGTTGTTCTCTTTGACATCTGGTGGGAGGGCGTTCCACAGGGAGGGCGCCACTACCGAGAAGGCCCTCTGCCTGGTTCCCTGTAACTTGGCTTCTCGCAGTGAGGGCAGAAGGCCCTCGGTGCTGGACCTCAGCGTCCGGGTAAAACGATGGGGGTGGAGACGCTCCTTCAGGTATACTAGACCGAGGCTGTTTAGGGCTTTAAAGGTCAGCACCAACACTTTGAATTGTGCTCGGAAACGTACTGGGAGCCAATGTAGGTCTTTCAAGACCGGTGTTATATGGTCTCGGAGGCCGCTCCCAGTCACCAGTCTAGCTGCTGCATTCTGGATTAGTTGTAGTTTCCGGGTCACCTTTAGTTGCCCAAGGACGGTTGATTCCACCCAGGCAAATCGACATGGCCTCATCCCTCTCTCACATGCAGCTGGGTAGCATGGCCCTGGTGAATTGCGGCAACGGATATTCCAAAAGCATGCAAGAGGGGAACTGGAGACTTCAGAACAAAGAGATCAGTGAATGTCCTTTTATGAAACCACCCAGGCTCTCTCAAATTTCTACTGCCCCTTGTGATGCAAATGAATTCTCCCGAATGCATTTCATACACTTACTTAGCTTTCAAAATAAAAAAAAGGAAGTGGCTTAATTTATGCAAATGTGGACGTCGCTCAGCATGCCGCTACAATTCATAATCTTATCAATACAGAATAAACGGATAAGCAAGCGTACCTCATTTGTCCAGTAGTGAATCTCTCACAAAGCACTTGTGTTAAAGCAGTGGTTTTGAATAAAATACACCACTGAGCACTTTCAATTAATCACACTTCCATTCTGTCTCTTAATTTATTAAATACATGTATATCGGCTACCTTTAATGTAATGTATGCAATTTTCAGACAAGGGAGGATGACAGAGAGAAATAAAAATGGTTCCTGAATATTAAAATGTTAACATCTCAGTGTTGGATAAAGGTGAGATAGGCTTTGCCAGCCTGCATGTCTGTCTGCTATATATTTTGCAAAACGGCTTGTCCATCTGTCCATCCACCTGTTCTCCATAGGTTTGGCTGCCTCTTGAGATATTGTTGCCAAATTCAGTATGAGGGTTACCCAGCTGAGGGTAGTGGCCGTTGTTGATGACTGAACCTGGTAGTCTCTTGTAGCCAATGTATGCAGACCTTCCAGGTGTCCCTATTTTCCAGAGGAAGTCCCAAATTTACAAAAGCCGTCCTGGTTTCTGATTTGATCCCAGAATGTCCCGGTTTCTCTTAGGACGTCCCTATTTTCATCAGAGAAATGCTGGAGGATATGGAGCTATGTGACCCCCGAGCCAAGGAGATAAGTTACTATACAGTGGTACCTTGGTTTAAGAACTTAATTTGTTCTGGAGGTCCGTTCTTAACCTGAAACTGTTCTTAACCTGAGGTACCACTTTAGCTAATGGGGCCTCCTGCTGCTGATGCGCCACCGGCACGTGATTTCTGTTCTCATCCTGAAGCAAAGTTCTTAACCCAAGGTACTATTTCTGGGTTAGCGGAGTCTGTAACCTGAAGCGTCTGTAACCTGAAGCATCTGTAACCCGAGGTACCACTGTACAACCTTTAGAAGACATCTGAAGGCAGCCTTGTATGCGGAAGTTGTTTTTTTAAAAAGTTTAATGTTATATTGTTTTTTAAATATATGTTGGAAGTTGCCCAGAGTGGCTGGGGCAACCCATATATATATATACATATATATATATATATATATATATATATATATATATATATATATGCTTTCGTAGATTTTCACGGGTACAGGAATGCAGGTTTTGGTGTCCTCGGGTGTCTTCCCGTGTAAAAGTTGGGGTGTCTAGGCGACGTTTCGACGAGGTCTCACTCGTCATCTTCAGGCTGGTGCTTTCGGCTTCTTGTTACTGGAACAGAGCAGGATCTCAGTGTTTGAGTTCCTATAAATACTGTTGAGGGGGTGTGGTGTATAGCCTCCAATGTTCTGGGCAGAGAGGAAGTTCCCAGGCTAGTGTGCCTTTTCTTCTTTTGTTCCTTAATTACTTGAGGGATATCCTGAGTGATTTCTTGAGTGATATCCTGAGTACCACTTAGGTGGGTCATTAGGTGTGGATTAGTTGCTAAAGTCTTTGTGTCTTGACCTCTTGAACTTTGAGAAGAGTTACCAGCAAAACAGGGTTACGAAGCTAATCCAAAAAGAAACACCCCCCAAAAACCAAGACACAGAAGAAAACAATGGCATGGCCCTCCTTCCTTATATCAAGGGCACTACAGATAAAATTAGCAAAATCCTCCATAAACACAATATCAAAACAGCCTTTTGCACCAACCAAAAAATAGCCAATATCCTCAGAAACCCCAAGGATAAAATCCAGTTGGAAAACCAAGGGGTCTATGAAATACCCTGCAAAGTCTGCCCAGCCACGTACATTGGACAAACAAACAGACGAATAAATGCACGTATCGCAGAACACAAGAATGCCGTCAAAAAAGAAGAAAAAACTTCCTCTCTTTTCCAACACATGAAAGAAACAGGACACGAAATTAATTTTGCAGATTCCAAATTGCTCTTTAACATGGAACATCACCACAAGAGAATAATCATGGAAGCCATCGAGATAGAGAAACACCCTCACAACATGAACAAGCGTGACGACACATCCCGCTTGCCAGACATCTGGAAATTAGCCCTCCCCACAAAAACTGACACCAGATCCAGAGGCACACAGAACGCCATCACCAATCAACCACACCAGACCCAAACCCAGACCCTCTCCACAGATAAATTACAGACACCATCCAGTAGCCAAACCATGGAGGCACCTCCGGATGCTGCACCCCCCTGCAATCCCTACACAGATCTGGCTGACACAAGCCACAAAACCACAGCTCGCCCCTATACACGAAGCCAAGCCAGAGCACAACTAAGTGCAGTACAGCCATCTTCTCAGAAAAACTCTTCACAAAGTTCAAGAGGTCAAGACACAAAGACTTTAGCAACTAATCCACACCTAATGACCCACCTAAGTGGTACTCAGGATATCACTCAAGAAATCACTCAGGATATCCCTCAAGTAATTAAGGAACAAAAGAAGAAAAGGCACACTAGCCTGGGAACTTCCTCTCTGCCCAGAACATTGGAGGCTATACACCACACCCCCTCAACAGTATTTATAGGAACTCAAACACTGAGATCCTGCTCTGTTCCAGTAACAAGAAGCCGAAAGCACCAGCCTGAAGATGACGAGTGAGACCTCGTCGAAACGTCGCCTAGACACCCCAACTTTTACACGGGAAGACACCCGAGGACACCAAAACCTGCATATATATATATATATATATATGCAGGTTTTGGTGTCCTCGGGTGTCTTCCCGTGTAAAAGTTGGGGTGTCTATGCGACGTTTCGACGAGGTCTCACTCGTCATCTTCAGGCTGGTGCTTTCGGCTTCTTGTTACTGGAACAGAGCAGGATCTCAGTGTTTTAGTTCCTATAAATACTGTTGAGGGGGTGTGGTGTATGGCCTCCAATGTTCTGGGCAGAGAGGAAGTTCCCAGGCTAGTGTGCCTTTTCTTCTTTTGTTCCTTAATTACTTGAGGGATATCTTGAGTGATTTCTTGAGTGATATCCTGAGTACCACTTAGGTGGGTCATTAGGTGTGGATTAGTTGCTAAAGTCTTTGTGTCTTGACCTCTTGAACTTTGTGAAGTTTTGGTGGCACCTCCGGATGCTGCACCCCCCTGCAATCCCTACACAGATCTGGCTGACACAGGCCACAAAACCACAGCTCGCCCCTATACACGAAGCCAAGCCAGAGCACAACTAAGTGCAGTACAGCCATCTTCTCAGAAAAACTCTTCACAAAGTTCAAGAGGTCAAGACACAAAGACTTTAGCAACTAATCCACACCTAATGACCCACCTAAGTGGTACTCAGGATATCACTCAAGAAATCACTCAAGATATCCCTCAAGTAATTAAGGAACAAAAGAAGAAAAGGCACACTAGCCTGGGAACTTCCTCTCTGCCCAGAACATTGGAGGCCATACACCACACCCCCTCAACAGTATTTATAGGAACTAAAACACTGAGATCCTGCTCTGTTCCAGTAACAAGAAGCCGAAAGCACCAGCCTGAAGATGACGAGTGAGACCTCGTCGAAACGTCGCATAGACACCCCAACTTTTACACGGGAAGACACCCGAGGACACCAAAACCTGCATTCCTGTACCCGTGAAAATCTACGAAAGCAAATATATATATATATATATACACACACACACACAGCAGCAGCAGCAGCAACAACAACAACAAGGGAATAAGGCATCCCTATTTTCATTGGAGGAATGTTGGAGGGTATGTCCATGTGCACTACCATTGAGACTTGGCACTGCATGGCAAGCATCATGTGCTATAGTGTTTATTTATTGCATATCTAACCATTTCACATTCCTCCAAGAAGTTCCAACAGCACACATGGTCCTTATACCTTCCCCATCATAAGGCAAGTGACTAACTCAAGGTGGGCTCCATGGCTGGATGGGGATTTGAATCTGGGTCTCCCCAGCCATAGACTGACACTCTAAGCACTGCAATATACTGGCTCCCAACAAAGCTCTAGAGCAGGAGTCAGTGAGGTTTACCTGGTCTGGGCTGGTTCACTCCAGCGGAGAGCCCTCCGTGGACCGGATTGCGCGTGCGTGTGTGCCCCCACGATTTCCGGCATCTGCACCTGCACAGATGGGATTTTCAGCAACGTAGAATCGAATCCCACACTGCGCTGTGCGGGTTTAGCGCAGCATGTGGGGACTTGCCGAGCAAGCGGCTCAGTTCAGGGGCAGCTCGTGGGCTGGTAAAACAACCCATGGGCCTCTTGTGGCCCATGGGCCTTAGGTTGCCAACTCCACCTGTTTTTGGACTACAACTCCCTAGCTAGCAAGGCCAGTGGTCAGGGATGATGGGTACTGTAGTCCAAAACCAACAACAACTAGTGATCCAGATTTGGGAAACTGCTCTAGAACTTGTCTGTAGAAACAGATGTCGAAGGGGGCGGTAATCTTATCTTAACATACCTGTTCTACAAGCAATGAATGAAAGCTCCGTGATGCACTGGAGAGATTCTAGGAGAACTCTTCAGTCTTAAAAGAAAATCAATGTTGCCACTAACGCCTTAACTACATTCAGTTGGCAATAAGGCCCACTGATTTCAAGGAGAGTGTTGGATAATCATGCATAGCATTGTCGCCTTAAGACTCATTTTCTAATGTCTCCCTTTTTGGGATTTCAGCCTGTCAATCCAATGAATTCTGACCTTTTAGATTTGGCAGCTGAGGTTTGTTTTTGGTTTTTTTGGTTAAGGCTCACAACTGGGAGTGCAATTCTGGAAACGAGAAACTGAACATAACTTTAAAGGCAGACATATAATGCAGCCTCAGTCAGTTACCCCATCACTCTCTTCCAGCTCCTACAGAGCTGTGAACTGATCTTAAATCCCCACAAAGTAAACACAATTACACCACTCATTTCATCAGCTTTGTGTCCCAGAAAGCACACATTTCCACCTAAGGGGAGTTCTCCTGGGAAGAAAGGAAACATCAGTTACAAATGTGAAGAAGTTAAGCAGAAGAAAGGGAGCAAAAATAAATGCATCTTGTCCCTTCTGTGTCTCCATAGGAAGATGTTCCTCTCCATCTGCTAATGAGATTTATTACTTATATTTCTGACATGGCTTCTGTGTTAAGAGCTGCATGTCAGACAAATCCAACAGGTATAGATTGGCAATGTAGTGCTAGGAAAAATTTCCCCTGTTGAATTTATACCTGGCATGGAGTTGTTGAAACAGACAGGTGTGCACTGCCGGGGGAGGAGGGGAATGCAGCCTTATTGTGACTCCAAAATATGATGTTCTTGGAGCGCCATCCCAGCCAAAGCCACATAGACAATATTTTATGCTATTAGTTTGACCAGCTTTAAAGGTCATATTTTCAGTGTAATGCTATGCATCCTTTTCACTTTTTAATATATAATTTATTATCAGCATAAACGCTTTTGAGTCAATGAAGGATAGAAATATTATGGATAAAATGGAGAGAGACATAAAATTTGGATGATGAAGTAACATGTAGTTGAAAAGCTTTATAATAGGACCCATGGAGGTGAAGGTGGGAAGTCTAGAGATCTGGAGAAATCTCTAAATATGGATATGTATTTTGTACTGTTATAACTTTGTACTTGTAAAATCAAATATAAATTATTTCAAAAAAAGAGAGAAAAGGAATCACGTTGCCGAAGGATCGAACTCTCCAGTGCCATTTTGTGTCAGTGTCATAATACATTTAAAATACTTAAAAAAACACACTAGTGTTGCTGAGCCCAGAGTTGTCATATGCTTTATGTGGTTGGAGAAAAGAGAGAGGGGAGAGAAGGGGGGTGGATAATGATAATTCATTCTATTGCATAGTGCTTTTGCAGGGGTATTGTGTCAGTATCACGTGGGTAGGTCCTTTATTTATATAGTTGTTTATTTTTGCTAGCATTGTGAGAGATTGGAGGGTCCAATGCTTGGTTGGTTAATATCTGCTAGGATTTTACACACCTGCAACACACACACATGCACTGCCTTCCATTGCCATAAAAGTACTGCAACTATGTAAAACAAAGACGGGGGACCTCTCAACACAGGGGTGCCAACTTGAATAAAATATTGGGGGCCCAGGTAAGCCCCACCCCACACCATTTGAATGGCAATGTCCATCAACTTGAGGGGAGCTTGGCCCTCTCAAATATTTTATTGGCGGAGGCGAAGGGACCTCGGGCCCTAGCAGTTGGCTCCTATGTCCCCACATGTCGCTGGACACTATTGTCACCATCGCTGGCTGGGGCGGATAGGAGTTGGAGTCTAAAAGCACCAGGAGGGGCGCTGATTTCCTACCGCTGCACTATGGTCTAGAATAATGATGATGGTGATGATGATGATGTATTGAATTTATATACCACCCTATACTTGGGGATTGCCAACAAAGGTCCGTATAGTTAAAGCTATGGTTTTCCCAGTAGTGATGTATGGAAGTGAGAGCTGGACCATAAAGAAGGCTGATCGCTGAAGAATTGATGCTTTTGAATTATGGTGCTGGAGGAGACTCTTGAGAGTCCCATGGACTGCAAGAAGATCAAACCTATCCATTCTGAAGGAAATCAGTCCTGAGTGCTCACTGGAAGGACAGATCCTGAAGCTGAGATTCCAGCATGAGTTTGACCAAACAGTGCTCACTGGAAGGACAGATCCTGAAGCTACCAGCATGAGTTTGACCAAACTGCGGAAGGCAGTGGAAGACAGGAGTGCCTGGCGTGCTCTGGTCCATGGGGTCATGAAGAGCCGGACACGACTAAACGACTAAACGACTAAACAACAACAACAACATACTTGGAGATGGCAGTACACAGAATAAAGATATAAAACCACAAAGAAGAAGAATATAAAACCACGAAGAAGAAGAAGAAGAACTGAGGCTTAAAATTCAAAGAGGAAGTTATTCAGAAATGGAGAAGGCTTAGCAACGCGCTTTAGAATGGAAACGTCAGATGGGGAAACGCGTCCCATTAAAACGGATCTAAAAAGCGTGTGTACAGTGTTACCTTACTGAGCCCACATGACTTTGTACGACGCCTCTTTTGCATTTTGATTCTCCTGCGCCCTTGACTACTCCTGGACAGGAACGATTCTGAGGTGTAGTGGAAAGGCGTGGGGAAATATGAACGCCTGGGCCCCGGCCATAACTACCCCGAGGAAGCCCTTATGACGCACGATTTGGTAAGGATGACTGTCAAACAGGTCAGGCGGGCAGGGGCTCTGTCTGGGCCATGCGCACGGGTGCCTTTTACCACCAGGCGCTGGATGACTGTGGCTGTCTGCCTTGGGCGGCAGCGTGCCCGCCCGGCCCCTTCTCCCGCTACCCGCTCCTGCCGAGGATCGGCACCGCCTCCTCTCCCCGATTCAAGGCGCAGACAGTCATGGCGAAGCAGTTCGGAGCCATCCACGTGGGCACCTACTTGGAGATCAAGCGGAGCGACGGGAGGATCCACCCGGCGTTGGTCACGGCGCTGCACGAGGACGCCAGCAGCGTGACCGTCGAGTGGATCGAGAAAGGAGTCAACAAGGGCAAGAAGGTGGAGCTGGGCCTCGCCTTCTCTCTCAACCCTCATTTGGCACCGATGGAGCTCAGCCCCGAGGCGCTCTCGGCGCCCACGCCGTCGGATCAAGGGGATCACCCCACCCCGCCGCAGAACTACGTGGTGACCCCCATCCAGAAGGAGAAGTCGGGCGGCGATAGCGAGGATCGCGACTTCAACAAGAGGCCCCCGTCGACAGGGGCGGCGGGCAAGATCAGCCCCAGCCCCGCGCGCAAATCGCCGTGCGTCCTAGAGGTGGAGAGGATGCGCGAGCGGCGAGAGAAGCGACACTTGGAGTTCATGGAGAGGCGAGCGCGGCGCGGCGCCAGCGGCGCGCACCCGCACGCGGATGTGATCGCCGTGATCGAGCAGTACCGCGCCGCTTTGCAGCACGGCGGCTCCGCTCTCCTGGCCCAAACGTGCCCCCTGGAGCCCACCCGCGGCTGTGCGCGCAAAATCTGCGTGTGCGTCCGCAAGAGGCCCCTCAACCAGCGCGAGGAGGAGCTGAAGGAGGTTGACGTGGTGACCATCCCTTCCTCGGACGTGGTGATGGTGCACGAAGCAAAGCAGAAACTGGATCTCACCCGCTACCTGGAGAACCAGACCTTCCGCTTCGACCACGCCTTCGACGACCAAGCCTCCAACGAAAGTGTCTACAAGCACACGGCGCAACCTCTGGTGGAGATCATCTTCCGAGGAGGCATGGCCACGTGCTTTGCCTATGGGCAGACGGGCAGCGGCAAGACCCACACAATGGGAGGTGACTTCTCTGGCAAGAGGCAGGATTCCTCGAAGGGGATCTATGCTATGACTGCCCGGGACGTCTTCTGCCTGCTGCAGGAGCCCACTTACAAAATCCTGGAGCTCCAGGTCTTTGGGGCTTTCTTCGAGATCTATTGGGGGAAGGTCTATGACCTACTGAACTGGAAGAAGCGGCTGAGGGTGCTTGAGGATAGCAACCAACAGGTCCAGGTGGTGGGTCTCCTGGAGCAGGAAGTGGTCTGCGTGGAAGATGTGATGAGGCTCATTGAGATAGGGAATCGGTGCAGAACTTCTGGCCAGACCTCAGCAAATGCCCACTCGTCCCGAAGCCACGCCGTTTTCCAGATCATCCTAAAGAGGAGAGGGAGGCTCCATGGTAAGTTTTCCTTGATTGATTTAGCCGGCAATGAGCGAGGAGCCGATACCTCCAGTGCGGACCGGCAAACCAGGCTGGAGGGTGCAGAGATCAACAAGAGCCTCTTGGCACTTAAGGAATGCATCAGGGCTTTGGGACGCAACAAAGGTCACACGCCCTTCCGGGCCAGTAAACTGACTCAGGTGTTAAGGGACTCCTTTATCGGAGAAAACTCCTGTACCTGCATGATCGCCACCATTTCCCCAGGGATGAGGTCGTGTGAGCACACACTCAACACACTGAGATATGCCAATCGGGTGAAAGAGCTGGCAGTGGACACAAGCGCCTTCCGACAGCTCCAACCTGCCTTGCCCAGATCCATCTTTCAGCTGGATGACTTGACGAGGCCCTGGACAGTCCAGAGCTTGCCCGAGACGGATGAGTTCAAAGTGTTCTGCGTACAGAATGAGGACCAGGTCTCTCCGGCAACCCTTACCTTCATTGCCAGGGGGAGAGGCCAGAAGAAGAGGAAAGAGATGGATGAGAAAGCTCTGGTGGAGGAGCACCAAGAGTCTCTCCGGTGGCTGAAAGGGTTTCTGAAAATGGCTGACGATGCAGACTATGACATGGATTTTTACGCCTCTCAGTTTGAAGCTGTTCTGGCCCAGAAGATCGCCATTCTGTCTGAGATCCAAGATAAAGTGAAATTGTTTCGTAACAACCTCTGCAGGGAAGAACCGGGCAGCAATCGTGTCCTTGTGAAGAGATCTCGTGTTCTGTGAATTGGCATGATCCTGTTCCACTTTTCTCTTCTTTTTCCATGTCAGCTTATGTCAAGGTTTACACAACATCCTGCCTCTCCAGCCACCTGACAACGTGGCAACTTAAAGAATACTTAAACCTCCCATCTCCATGTGGGTGTCCATTTCGTCTTTAATGCCAGGGTGGAAAGTCTCCTGAGAGAATCTCCAAATGCTTCTATTAGTGTCCTAAAATAACATGTTGTTGAGTTGAGCACACAGTCCCAGGGCATTTGGCATTTCTGAGCAGACCTTTTTTAAAAAACAACAAAGAAGGGAAAATGAATTATAATATAAAGCATTTGGGAGGGGGGCAGTTTTGTAGGTAGCATAAGTATGGCTTTATGCAACATCTGCTTCCTTCCACCCAACCTAAGCCCATCTCTCTGTCTCGTTGGTCCACAAGAGTATTTTTAAAAACATGGAGGAATAGAGAAATAAAGTGAAGGAACAAGATGATCCAACATGGAAAAGCTGGCTTTAACAAAGGGTGCTTTTAAGATTACATATCTTAATCTTGGTGAGAGAGAGGCTTTCTTGTCTATAGGCATTCCTAACCTTTGTCATCAGAGAACAAACACTTTACCTTTGCAAACAGGCTTGTATGATTTATGATCCATCAAAACAAATCAAGGCTGTCTACATGTACTTTAAAGTACAATCAAAGTGCATTCTTTGCCTCAAGGAATTCTGGACGCTGTAGTTTACTCCTCACAGAGTTTCAGTTCCCGGCAACTTTCGACAAACAATAGTGCCCAGAATTCTTTGCATGTCGAATGTACTTTGGAGTGTGTATGCATCCGTAATATCACATCAAGGGGTTGTTTGGAGTATATGCACCCCTTCCTTAAAGCAATTTGGCTTCCTTTTCAAGACACCTGAGATAATAGGCGAGAGTCATTCAAATAGGCACTTAGAATTCATTAGGTGAAGACAGCCGCTCTTTCTCGCCTCTCATTATAATTCGACATTTGACACTGCCTGTGTATTCTCTTGAATCTTTGCTTTTTATAAAAGCGCAGTGCATAATCCATCGCAGTCACCACCACTGTTTTGCAAACATAGCAAAGCCGCCTTATACCCAAGTCATGCCATTGGTCCATTTGGGCTCAATATTTTCTACACTGTGGTATTTCAGGGGAGTTCTTTCCCAGTACCACCTGGGAAATGCTTGGGATTGAACACGGCACCTTCTGTAGGTGAAGCAAATCCTCATCTCCCTTCCAGATAGGCAGACATCCTAGTTCTATTCTCTGGACTTGTGCACTTAGATCGTAGAATTGCAGAGTTGCAATGCAGGAACCTTTTGCCCGACTTGGGGCTCAAACCCACAACCCTGCGATTTAAGAGTCCTGTGCTGTACCAAGTGATCTATCCCACATCTTACAGTGCTCTCTGCACTTACAGGACTCTAGATGTATCTGCGATTTGCATGTTGAAACCCCGCAGCTACCTCTTTGTTGGGAAATAACTCACACAAGGACACAGATATTAGGTTTATGTTATTGGGCGAATTTGGCCACAACTTTATTAAATTACAGAATGTGAGTGGTATTGCCTTAGGCATTGATTGGACCTGACTATATCTGACTTCTGCCCGCTGTGCAGGAAGTCCAGTAAGGGTAAACCACCGGAAGGGGAAGCCCTGTTGATGCATACCAACTCGAGCTCCCCTGGTGTTCCCGCCGGGGTTGTGTCAAGGCCCTAGCCCCCAGCCGGGCTTCGGATAAGATCAACACCCCCGGATTGCTTTAACAGAATACCCTTAAGCATGGAGGGGCAGGTGCTGGCCACACCTCCCCTCCCCCACACAAGGTCAAACAATGCCTAACCGCAACCCTTACAAAGTTGTGACAATTGCTACGAGGTAGGTGAAAACCAAGTGGCCAGTGCCAATTTGCCAAGTGGAAAAATTCCTACCAGGCCCCTTGGACAACCAAGGTGACCAACCGAAGTCCACAGCAAGGCCATTGCCTAACCTGCAAATAGGGAGGGAGGACGGGGGATTGAGGAAGTGAGCCAAAGAGGAAGTCCTCCGACTCGCTCCTTGGTTTAAACTGTCCCAGCCACGTCCCCCCTCCGGCCAGCGGATTGGCTGGCCGGGCTCTGACATGGCTGGGATCCCCAGGCAACCATGGACAAAGTCCCCCGCCCCCGGTGGGGAATGGGTGGCCACGTGGTCCACCACAACTCCTCCCCACTGGGAAGTGGACTGGATTAGTTATATCCCTTTAGCTAGAACTCTTAATTTACAGGAATTGATAATTAATAGGGTGGTTCATAAAAAGCTTTTTTTAAAAAAAAATGCGTGCTCTAAAGGTCTTATCTTACTATGCTAGGGATTATATGGCTATATCTGAAATTTCATGCATATCAGATAATATCTTGACCCTGCTCCACTGAATTGAAATTTCAATCTTCATGACATAGGAAAACAGCCAAGCAAACAGCTATTTTCATGGAGGAGGGTCAAGATATTAACTGATATGCATGAAATTTCAAATATAGCTATATAATTCCTAGTGTAGTAAGATAAGATCTTTGGAGCAGGCATTTCCCAAAACAAGTTTTTTATGAACTGCCCTAATAATTAAGCCACTGCGAAGACTTCAGCACGTTCCATTCATTGGGCTGTTTCATTGTCTTCGTATGTTGACGCCTACAAAATTATTTCCATCCTTCATTGTAGCCATGCAGAAACTGTATTACAAGACCTCGAAGAGAAAGGAAATGTCTTGTACATAAAAAGTCTACTTCTAGGGGCCAAGGTCCCTTCACCCCCCCCCCCCAATAAAATATTTGAGGGGGCCACCCCCTCCCAAAAAAGTTGATGGGCATTGTCATTCAAATTATGTGCGCCTGCCTCATCTTGCTACTGATTATGCAGGGCGAGGCTTATATATATAATTTTCTTTTTTACAATTTAGAATATTTATTTAACCAACCTTAAAATATCAATGACTTCCCTTCTTCTCCTGATGCTGAATTCCTGCAACACTCCTTCCACAATTCATTTTGCATAACATAAATCCCTGCATATTTTAAATAAACCAAGCCATTCAGTATTCCATTACTACATCCATCAAAACTTATTTATACTGAATTTATCTTAATGCTGCCAACGTTTTCAGGTGTACACAATTTTCCCCCATATGTTCAATAAACATTTCCCAATCTTCTTTAAACGAATGTTTACTTACTCTTTAAGTTAGATTCGTAAGCTGCACATATTCCATCAGTTTAAGTTGCCATTCTTCTTTGGCTTGGACCTCGCTCGTTTCCCATTTTGGGGCTAACAAAATGTGAAACATATTATCACATTTATATGCTGCTTCAGTGCTTAAGTCAACAAATGGTAGGTATTTGGCCTCCCTTGTTTTCTTTTCACAACCTTGGAAGGTAGGTTGGGTTGAGAGATTAGAAGCTATGCTAAGCTTCATAGCTGGGTTGGGATTTATACCCAAGTGTCCCTACACTTAGTTTCTCCCTGTCTCACATACATATTTTCAAGGCTAAAAATAATTTTGGAGGAGAGGCAAAGTGTTAGGTACTCGCTACCACATCCCCCATGTGGTAGACCCAGCTCAATTTAGTGGGGGTGGACATGGCATCTTTTTTCTAAGAGTCCAAACCATTGAGAGCTCCAAAAGTGGAGCTTTTTTCCTTTCTTTTTTTAGTTAGTAGCCGTGAATATTTTTTTTAGGTGTTTTTTTTAAAAAAATGGTTTTTCAAATTAAAATTTTACAGAGATATATCAAACATAAATCATAAAAACAAGATTCCAAGGAATCTCCTGGACTTCCACCCTCCCCTTTGTGGGTCCTATTGTTAATCATTTCCTCCTGCATCTTTTAGGATGATCGTAAACTTTTACATCTCCATTATGTCCAGAATTCAACCTTAAACTACAAGTGTTATTCCAATCCTACTAATGATTTTAACTGTTTAAGATAAGTTATAAATTTTCCACATTCCTTCTTAACATTTTGGCCTTCCTGATTTCTGATTCTTCCTGTCCTTTTTGCCATTTTGGCATAATCCATCAACTTCATCTGCCATTCTTCTCTGGTAGGGACTTTATCTTCTTTCCATCTCTGGGCCAGTAACATCCATGCAGCCGTGGTTGCATATATAAACAGTCTTTTCTGCTCCTCTGCGATTTTGGCACCTAGAATTCCTAAAAGGAAGGCTTCAGGCCCAAAAGTGGACTTTTTCCATCACATTTTCATTTAAACCAATATCACCAGTAGGCAAAAGCTAAAAGGTAAAGTAATGGTAAAGTAATTCCTCTTTCCCTTTACATATGCTACAGTTTTGTAGTGAGCTTAAATTAATTTCAACGAAACAAAGAATGTGCTCTCTATCGATACCATAGCATGGCATAACCTGATTTTAAATTAATTACTTTTTTCATAGAGCACTGAGTGCTGCAGGGCAGTGTTCTCTGAAATTCCACATTATTAAGAAGGAATACTGTTATTTCCCTTGGTAAATGTTAGCTGTTCTCATTATATATCGAATTCTCCCACTTAACAAACTGTACTCAGAGCATCTTAAAAAAAGAAAGAAAGAAAACGATTTAGGAGATATTTGCAGTTGTCTGCTGGTAGAACATCTGCCATTTCATAACAGACTTTGAAGCGTTCTCTTTTGAAATTGTTCACCTTCGATTTTATCCCTCTTCTTGCCTTTAATGTTCCTTGGGCTGTGTTCACAGAAACAAGCGCCTTGAAAGATTTCCCTGTTGTTTATGCTTTGTGTTTCAGAGCCCATCTCTTGACGGTGGGTGTCTTAAAAGCACCCCCCACCCAGCAACAAGCCATGGGGGTAACACTAGATAAGAATATGATTTCAAGTGGAGAATGAGATATTCTACACAAGGAATTTCATTTGCAGTAGGGAAATCCCATGTGATAAGAACACAGAGGCTTCCCCACATCTCTTCAATTTATAAAAGAGATCTGGTAGCATGGTATTATCCTCAAAACAAACTACAATCTTACATGTCAACTGCCCAGAGTATTTCAGTAAGTCTCTAAAATAGATGTGTGTATTGTACATAATTGAGGCTACAATTGTATACACCAAGGATGGGGAACGTGTGGCCCTCTGGATATTGTTGGACTCCAACTTCCATCAGCTCCAGCTAGTAGGACCAGTGTTAAAAGTGATGGTGTAGTGGTTAAGAGTGGTGGACTCGTAATCTGGGGAACCAGGTTCGTATCTCCGCTCCTCCACATGCAGCTGCTGGGTGACCTTGGGCTGGTCACACTTCTCTGAAGTCTCTCAGCCTCACTCACCTCACAGGGTGTTTGTTGTGGGGGAAGAAGGGAAAGGAGAATGTTAGCCGCTTTGAGACTCCTTAAGGGGAGTGAAAGACGGAGTATCAAATCCAAACTCTTCTTCTTCTTCTTCTTCTTCTTCTTCTTCTTCTTCTTCTTCTTCTTCTTCTTCAGCAACACCCAAGAGGGCCACAACTACCTGGAAGTCTCATTAAATTTCCTGGAACATCTGAGTAGATGGGCCCAGGACTGCACCATGAAACACAGAGAGTTTGCTTTTGTCTTGAGAGAGATTGTGTGTTCTTGTATGCAAATGTAATCAATTAGAATTCATCTAAGATTTCCTTATCCCCATATTGCAGAGATGGGGCTGAAGCCAAGAGAATGGTGGCTTGCCTGGGGCCATGTATCGGATTCATGGCACAGATAAGATTTGAACCTGCAAGTTCCCGGTTCCAGGCTCAGTTTACTCGCCATTATGCCACTCCAGCTCTGATGTGCAGAACTTGATCCTAGTCATGTTTATTTGGAATTAATTCCTCTTGGGTCCAATCGGGGTGTGCTCCCAGGTTAATTGTGCTTTATGGATTCTGTTGCACGGTGCCTCGGGCTGTGTTCTCGTGTTTTAAATGTGAGAAAGATGACTGGTTTCAAAATGAATAAATAAATGAATGCACCTAGATTGCAGCCTTACAGCCCAATTCTAGACATGTTTAAGGTAAGGTAAGGTAAGAGGACACTGCAGATGGTGACAGCAGCCACGGAATTAAGAGACGCCTGCTTCTTGGGAGAAAAGCAATGACAAACTTAGACAGCATCTTAAAAAGTAGAGACATCACCTTGCCAACAAAGGTTCATATAGTAAAAGCTATGGTTTTCCCAGTAGTGATGTATGGAAGTGAGAGCTGGACCATCAAGAAGGCTGATCGCCGAAGAATTGATGCTTTGGAATTCTGGTGCTGGAGGAGACTCTTGAGAGTCCCATGGACTGCAAGAAGAACAAACCTATCCATTCTGAAGTAAATCAGCCCTGAGTGCTCACTGAAAGGACAGATCCTGAAGCTGAGGCTCCAATACTTTGGCCACCTCATGAGAAGAGAAGACTCCCTGGAAAAGACCCTGATGTTGGGAAAGATGGAGGGCACAAGGAGAAGGGGACGATAGAGGATGAGAAGGTTGGATAGTGTCTTCGAAGCTACCAGCATGAGTTTGACCAAACTGCGGGAGGCAGTGGAAGACAGGAGTACCTGGCGTGCTCTGGTCCAGGGGGTCACGAAGAGTCGGACATGACTAAATGACTAAACAACAACAACAAGGGAACCTCTGACCATTAGGTCCAGTCGTGACCGACTCTGGGGTTGCAGCGCTCATCTCACTTTATTGGCCAAGGGAGCCGGCGTACAGCTTCCAGGTCATGTGGCCAGCATGACTAAGCCACTTCTAGCGAACCAGAGCAGCGCACGGAAATGCCAGTTACCTTCCTGCCTATTTATCTACTTGCACTTTGACGTACTTCCGAATTGCTAGGTTGGCAGGAGCTGGGACCGAGCAATGGGAGCTCACCCCTTCGCAGGGATTCGGACCGCCGACCTTCTGATCAGAAAGTCCTAGGCTCTGTGGTTTAACCCACAGCACCACTCACGTCCCTCTAGACATGTTTACTCGAATGAAGATCCACGGGATATTTTGTGAATTTTGTTGTTATCCATACTGTGAAACCCAAAATGCCAACCTTTCTCTCAGCCCTACTGGAAATCAGCCTGAATTCAGTGGGAAGGGCCATGGCTCTGTGGAAGAGCAGCTGCTTTGAATGCAGAAGATCCCAGGTTCATGTTCCCAACATTTCCAATGACCCTCACACCTAATCCAACCACCTTTTTTTTGCTTTGTACAGAGAAACATAGGACTGGGTTATAATTCAGTTTGAATCAGAGGACTCCAGTTTCAGTGATTCATGAAGTGGGCTGTCAGGGTTAAAATGAGCCCTGAAGTTTCATATTTAAAACATTTCCAAAAAAAATTCTGGGAGGAAGATTCTATTGCTGACTGCTTCAAATGTAGATTTCCCACCCCTGATATATTGAAAGTAGAACTTAAACCTATTACAGTGGGACCTTGGTTCTCAAACGTAATCCGTTCCGGAAGTCCGTTCCAAAGCCAAAGCGTTCCAAAATCAAGGCGTGCTTTCCCATAGAAAGTAATGCATAATGGGTTAATGCATTCCAGACTTTTAAAAACAACTCCTAAAACAGCAATTTAACATGAGTTTTACTGACGAGACCATTGATCCATAAAATGAAAGCAATAATCAATGTCCTCAACTATAAAATAAATAAGGCAGTATTGTATATGATAAAAATTAAAATTATTATTTTTTCTTACCTGCACAGATGATAGTCATTGTTTGGATGGGGGTTTTTTATCCATTTCCACAGTCACACAATCAATCAATCAATCAATCAGTAGTTGAACTGGGTTCCACACAGTCACAAAAACAAATTGACCGAAAAAGCCTCAAAAACAAAAACACAAAATAAATAACAAAAACAAAAGCACCAAACTTAATCTGTTCTGGATGTCTGTTTGACTTCTGAAATGTTTGAAAACCAAGGCACAGCTTCTGATTGGTGCAGGTGCCCTGGAAACAATAGCTGACAGCCACATCAGATGTTTGACTTCCAAAAAACATTCAAAAACCGGAACACTTACTTCTAGGTTTTTGTTTTTTGGGAACCAAGGCGTTTGAGCACTGAGACATTTAAGTACCAAGGTACCACTGTAAAGGCTTGGGTGATGATTCCTGTGATTTCTTTGAAAACACAAGCCCTCTTTGTTTATATATCATTTCTAAACCCACAACCGTCTTTGACTGATTTCAATTACAAAAAAATATAGGAAGAATAGTATCACTCAGATATCAACAGCAGCAGCTATAGGGAGGCAGCACCCAATCTGAATGAAGAATGGTTAGTTTATTTTCAATTTCTTATCTTGTCAATCAAATAGAGCTGACAGAGCAATAATCCTTTGAAGTTATTTTTATTACAATGCCCAGGTTTCTCTCTGAGTACAGAAAAGTGTCAAGTTGAATGAGATGGTTGGTTTCCTCGTATGCAAACATTTGTACCATTGGCTTTGATGGGCAGATAGAGTTGCCATCCATCCAATCTTGTCATGTGTTCGCCGTGTCTGATGTTGCAGCCTTGTGGAACAATACACTGGGATGCGTTGATTATTTTTTAGATAATGGATGAGAGGGTTTAATTCTTCTTTGAAAGACTGTCCACTAAGGATTTTGACACTTTCCCCCTTTTGCATCCGCTCCCTGGAGCATAAAGGTAAAAATATATCTGAGGTAGAATCATAAGTTCCACCCACAAAGTATAACAAGGGTGAGAAAGCTCAGGCGGCAAAAGTAATAATAATACTAATTTTATTACTTATACGCTGCACATCTGACTGGGTTGCTACAGCCGCTCTGTGCAGCTCCCAACAAAATATAAAAACACAGTAAAACATCAGCAATTACAAACTTCCCTGAGCTAATCAAATGGTTGTTTAGCTGCTTGACATCTGTTTGACAGGGTGAGCACCACTACTGAGAAGGTCCTCTGTCTGGTTCCCCATAGCTTTACTTCTCGCAGTGAGGGAACCGCCAGAAGGCCCTCAAAGCTGGACCTCAATGTCTGAGCTGAACGATGGGGATGGAGATGTTCCTTCAGGTATACAAGGATGAGACCTGTTTAGGGCTTTAAAGGTCAATGCCACACTTTGAATTGTGCTTGGAAACATACTGGGAGCCCATGTAGATCTTTTAGGACCAGTGTTATGGTAGCTGCTCCCAGTCACCATATTCTGGACTGGTTGTTGTTTCCGAGGTGCAAAAGTGCCCCTCCAGGCCTCTCAATCTGGCCTTTAGAAATCTCCTCACCCCTCATAAGCCTTGCTTGCCCCCCCCCCGCCCCCAATACTCTTGCGTGGCTGGAATGTGCCCTTAAACTCTAAAAATTCATCTATCTTCCTTCCTTCCTTCCTTCCTTCCTTCCTCCCTCCCTCCCTCCCTCCCTCCCTCCCTCCCTCCTTTCCTTCCCTTTTTGTATTTGTCTTCTTCTAGAAAGTAATAATCACAAATAAATAAGAATAAAAATGTACACCCCACCACTGAGACCATTTCATTGTAACTATCCAACCTCCCAAAATTGTGATGGTTTGACCCCTTTCCATTTTAACAGTACAAATTCTACTAACACCTTCCATATCTCCTTGAAATTATTACTCCTGCATCTTCCCTGTCTTACCTTAATGGCAAATGTTAAAAATTCATTTTGCTTGCCTAGATAGAGAGAGTAAAAACAAGCTTACAGCACAGAGGTAGAATTTGCATTTGTTTCTCCACCTATTTTGACTCTGGCCCCATCTGCTACAGTCATGTGACCCTCAAAAGGTAACTCAGAAGTCAATGCACTCTTTGGGCTGTTCTCCACCCATGACGTATGTAATTCCTTAGTGCTCTACTACAAATCGCTCTCAATGGCTACTGTCTACAGTGGCTGCCCACAGCTCTCCAGGTTTTAAGCAGGCAGAATCTCCCAGTATTACCTGAAGATGGAGGTGATTGAGCCTGGGTCCTTTTGCAAGCGAAGCAAATGGTCTCCCAGTGAGCTACAGCCATTCCCCATTGACACACACAGTTTTTGTTATGTAAATAGCAGCTGCATGGAAGCCAGAGCAAATTTAGGGTGGAGGGGGCGGGGGGGGGGGCAGAAGGAGTTTTTCACTCCCTGGCCAAGTTTCGAAAGGCATAATAAACCTACCTCCGAAGCTGCTATTTGCACTTGAAGAGAAACGGCCATTGGCAGCAATGGTAGCTTTCCTTGAAACAAGAAGTACCTTTGACTGGGAGTGGCCGCCAGGACCACATAACACCAGCCCTGAGAGATCTGCATTGGCTCCCAGTACGTTTCCGAGCACAATTCAAAGTGTTGGTGCTGACCTTTAAAGCCCTAAACGGCCTCAGTCCTGTATACCCGAAGAAGCATCTCCACCCCCATCGTTCAGTCCGGACACTGAGGTCCAGCACCGAGGGCCTTCTGGCGGTTCCCTCATTGCGAGAAGTGAGGTTACAGGGAACCAGACAGAGGGCCTTCTCGGTAGTGGCGCCCACCCTGTGGAACACCCTCCCTTCAGATGTGAAGGAAATAAGCAGCTATCTTCTCTTTAAAAGATATCTGAAGGCAGCCCTGTTTAGGGAAGTTTTTAATATTTAATGCTGCATTGTTTTTAACACTTGATTAGGAGTCACCCAGAGTGGCTGGGGAAACTCAGCCAGATAGGTGGGGTATAAATAATAAATTATTATTATTATTATTATTATTATTATTATTATTATTATTATTATTATTGCAGAGAGGTGACCTTGACAGTGAGACAAAGGGTTAAGCATCCTCCCTCCATCACTGCTGTCCTGAGACTGTTCAGATTCCCTTGCAGCTGCTATTTGAGGGTAGGAATGGGCACCTTAACTTTATCCACCCATTTCACATCACTTCTAGCTTGGCCCTCTGTGTGTCACTTTGATTATTTTTGGCAGCAATTTAGTACGGGGTCCAAGTAACATGTATTAACCCTCTTTGCTTCCCATCCCTCCAACCCCACCTCCCAAAACCCAAACCCCACAGCTACATTAAAAAAAAATAAAAAATCTGATGCAGTTTGACAAAAACAATGACTAAGGGTCTGCTTAATTCTTTTGATTTAAACTGAATTCAGGTGTTTTTAATACCAGTGCCCGTTTGATCGTATTATCATAGTGCGACTTTTAATTTAATTTAGCCAAAAAAAAAAAAGCAACAAAGCAACTCCCTCCCCAAAAGAACGCCCAACCCTGCCTGACCCATTTATGGATTAAAAGTCATGAATGAGGTTAATGTATAATTAATGAGCTGTGCTGCTTCGCTATGACAGCTGCGAATAATGATGGATGAGGGGGATGTGGGATCCGACGAGCAGTCCAAGGTCAAACCACATGTGGGATTCTTGCTATTGCCTGGCAGCGCTTTCATTCTTGCAGTGTTCCTACTTTAAAGAGCAGCATAGCTATGAAGCGGAAATTACTGAATGGCTGAGCAGGGAGAGGGAGAGAGACAATGACCGCTCCCCGCTTAAAACGGGGGGCGCCCTTTGCGTGGACGCGTGCAGCCCCTAGACCTGGAGCGGCTCCAACAGCATAGGCTAGGCTATGCCATCCCTCAGGTGGGATACCTGGAGGTCTCCGCCTACCTCAGTCAGTTGTCCAATCCCACCTGGGGGAAAGAGTTGCCAAGGAGATCAGGCCAGGTAGGGGAGGGATTACCTGCCCACACAAAGGAGGGAGGATTTTACCTGGGAATTCTCACTTGGCTCCAGAGCTTCTCCCACCCTACCCACCCTCAGTCAATGTCTTATGTTGCAGGTTAATTTCCCTCACATGTTTTGCAAGTTAATTTTCTTCACAGGTATGCGGGCGCTGCTACGTTAAGGTCGCTGTTAAAGGGCCGGAAAGGAATTTCCCTGCATTGGCAGGTTTCGCCTTTCCCGTAGCAAAACGTCACAACTTTGGCAGTATCAGGCCTTGGGTGGAATCCTTTTGTCCATCTTCCTCTTTGCGGCGGCGATACCAGGGTTCCCCGTTAAAGGGGTTTCTGAAGGGAGGCTTTGACCGTACGCCGGAAGGTCGTCATTGCTCTCCCCTGCGGCGGCGGCGTTACGGGGGCGGCTATCTCTGCTTGAACATATGTTCTCCAGAGCCGGCCCATCCCCCACACACACACTGGATAACCCTGATGCTCCCTAGGTCCCCGGCTGGGGACTGGGGAGGGAGAACGCCCAATGCCTGAGCCAAGGTCTACCCACATTTGAAATTTAATAAAGTTGTGGCCAATTGAATCCCATAGCACGTTGTCTTGAGTCGTTATTCCACATGACGGGGGGACCGCGCAGGATCTGGGGACTCCGCCTGTCCACGCAAACCAGGGACAAAGCCCTGTATGGACCAATCTCTAGATGCGATTGGGCTACAACTTCCATCACCTTTAACTGTTGGCCACGCTGACTGAGGCTGATACATAATGAGTTGAAAAAATTGTTAAAAATAACCTTTTCTTTAAAAAACAACAAGACACGAAGCTTCTCTTTTAGGAATTCTAGGTGCCAAAATCCCAAGGGAGCAGAAAAGACTATTTATGTATGTGCGGTTGTTATTGGCCCAGAGCTGGAAAGAAGATAAAGTCCCGACCAGAGAAGAATGGCCGATGAAGTTGAAGGACTATGCCGAAATGGCAAAAATGACCGGAAGAATCAGAAATCAGGGAGACCAAAATTTTAAAAAGAAATGGGGAAAATTTATAACTTATCTTAAAAACCTTTGTAAAAAGCTAAAATTGTTAGTAGGACACTTGTAGTTTAATGGTGAATTTCAGATATAATGGAGAGGGTAAAATATTTGGATTATCATAAAAGATGCAGCAGGAAATGATTAACAATAGGACCCACAAAGGGTAGGAAGGAAGTACAGGAGATTCTTTGGAATCTTGTTTTTATGTTGTCTGTTGGATATGTGATTGTAAAAGTTTAATCTGAAAAACTAAATAAATAAATAGGCTGATGAGAGTTGCAGCCCAACAACCCTTGGGGCCACAGGTCCCCCATCACGGATGCAGATTCTACACTAATATTTATTGGTTTGGTATATCTGCATATCTTCCAACATTTCTCCAATGAAAATAGGGATGTCCTACTCAATAATAATAATTATACTATTGATACCCTATTAACTATTTATTTGTTTTGTGACTGCCCTGCGTCCTGTAAACTGCCCTGAGACCTCCAGGTATAGGGGAGTATATAAATTCAATAAATAATAATAGCAATAATAATACCCTGCCCATCTGATTGGGTTGCCCCAGCCATGTTGGGCAGCTTCCAAAATCTATCTATCATCTATCTATCTATCTATCTATCTATCTATCTATCTATCTATCTCTATCTATCATCTATCATCTATCTATCTATCTATCATCTATCTATCTATCTATCTATCTATCTATCTATCTATCTATCTATCATCTATCTATCTCTATCTATCATCTATCTATCATCTATCATCTATCTATCTATCTATCTATCTATCTATCTATCATCTATCTATCTATCTATCATCTATCTATCTATATCTATTTATCTATCTATATATGTTGTTTAGTCGTTTAGTCATGTCCGACTCTTCGTGACCCCAAGGACCAGAGCACCAGGCACTCTTGTCTTCTACTGCCTTCAGCAGTTTGATCAAACTCATGCTGGTAGCTTCAAGAACACCATCCAACCATCTCGTCCTGTGTCGTCCCTTCTCCTTGTGCCTTCCATCTTTCCCAACATCAGGGTCTTCTCATGAGCTGGCCAAAGTACTGGAGCCTCAGCTTCTGGATCTGTCCTTCCACATAATTAAACAATAAACAAAACTTCCCTAGCTGGGGCAGGGCTGCCTTTAGATGGTTTGGGGGCCAGATAACTCCATACCCTCCAACATTTCCATGATGGAAAGTAGGGGCATTCTACCATGCCCTCCAACATTTCTCCCGTGAAAATAGGGACGTCCCGTTCCAAAATGATAATTTTGCTATTTATACCCCATACATCTTAGTGGGTTGCCCCAGCACTTTGGACAGCTTCCAACATATAAAAAATAATAATAAAACATTAAACACACAAAAAGCTTCCCTATACAGGATTGCCTTCAGACAACTCGGGGGTCGGATAACTCCATACCTTCCAACATTTCTCCAATGAAAATAGGGACGTCCTAAGGAAAAGTGAGGGATGCGGGTGGCACTGTGGGTTAAACCACAGAGCCTAGGACATGCCAATCAGAAGGTCAGTGGTTCGAATCCCCGCGACAGGGTGAGCTCCCGTTGCTCGGTCCCTGCTCCTGTCAACCTAGCAGTACAAAAGCACGTCAAAATGCAAGTAGATAAATAGGTACCGCTCCAGCGGGAAGGTAAACAGCATTTCTGTGTGCTGCTCTGGTTCGCCAGAAGCGGCTTAGTCATGCTGGCCACATAATCCTTATTATACTCATTACATATTTGCTCAATCGAGCTTCAACTTCCCTCCCTCCTGTCTCATGGTTTCCATAATTCATTATTACTTCATAGCATTTATACCTTATCCCATTACATTTCAAGCCTTCCGTAAATTGCAAATTTTAAAATAGATATAAAAAGGTACAAATCCTTCGCATTTCAAGTTTCCTTACAACAACCCTGCTAGTGTTGGTAAATGTTTACAATTGTCCTCCAGATATTGTACAAATTTACTCCAGTCTTTTTGGAAAGCTTGAACATGCTGGTTTCAGATTTTCCCAGTCAGCTTTGCCAATTCTGCATTGTCCATCACCTTCATCTGCCACTCTTCTAGCGATGGAATTTCCTGGGCTAAAGCGGTACCTATTTTTCTACTTGCACTGGTGTGCTTTCGAACTGCTAGGTTGGCAGTAGCTGGGACAGAGCAACGGGAGCTCACTTGTCATGGGGATTTGAACTGCCAACCTTCTGATCGGCAAGCCCAAGAGGCTCAGTGGTTTAGACCACAGAGCCACCTGCAAAAGATGAAAGCCCAATATTAAAACTATTCAGCCTCTTTACCACTTCCCACCACCCTACCTGTGATTTTACTAGTGCTCGACGTCATGATTTAAAATAAAGCTAAAAATCCCAGCTGCTTCCACCTGAACACAAATTTGATTTGGGCTGTATTTGAAATTTATACATCATGCAGTGTGTTTGTTGATGGAGGCATTTGAAGAGTGTCATGCTCTAGCCTGCAGCAAAGGCAGGGGTCGAAAAAGAACCCACTGTTTTGTACTCATCTCCTGGGTACGCACTGCCTAGTCCTTCCTCCTTCTTTCTCCCCAGACTAATAGTCATGCACAATACGCTCTCACTTATCCACACTAAAAAGGAATTTGCAATATATGTGCTTGACGCCAGTTTTTAAACCAAAACAAATTGTGATCAAAAGAACATTGCCAAATTATTGGAGAAATTATCTTAATTATAAGGATAATTATGACAAAGCCATTTTTTATTTCCAAAGGAGGACTATCTTGGATTAGGAGTAATTTGCAAAGGAACTAATGCGTTGTAAATTTAGAAACTGCTTTAATTCTCGCTTAAGCTGATAAACCACCCCACATGAATCTAATCAGAATGCTACCTGCTGTTGGATGTGTGTGCGCGCAGGATTGCATCCCTAATAGCTCAAAAGAGAGCAATGGGGTCGGATTATAAAATCACGTAATTGCAGGGCTGGAAAAGGCTTCTGCACAGCCCATTTTCTGTACTGAAGTAGAAATAATTGTACCTAACTACTCCTGAGAGGCAGGACGTGGGTGGCGCTGTGGGTTAAACCACAGAGCCTAGGACTTGCCGATCAGAAGGTTGGCGGTTCAAATACCCGCAATGGGGTGAGCTCCCGTTGCTCGGTCCCTGCTCCTGCCAGCCTAGCAGTTCGAAAGCACGTCAATGTGCAAGTAGATAAATAGGTACCGCTCCGGTGGGAAGGTGAACGGCATTTCCGTGCGCTGCTCTGGTTCGCCAGAAGCGGCTTCATCATGCTGGCCACATGACCCGGAAGCTGTACGCCAGCTCCTTCGGCCAATAAAGCAAGATGAGCGTTGCAACCCCAGAGTCGGTCATGACTGGACCTAATGGTCAGGGGTCCCTTTACCTTGACTTCTGAGAGACTTCGGAGAACATTATTTTTTAAACTTAACCTATTTAGAATAGTATGAACAAAGCAAAAAGGAGAATGGGTTCACTACTGCAAAATACTGCAAGGCACTTTGGAATACAACCCACATGTTGTACAACGACATCTCTCTCCCCACATGTGTTCAACCTTGGCAATGAAGAGTGTCAGTGGTGGCCACTCAAAAGGACATCGAATTATTGAATTATTACCTCACAGATCCTGAAAAGGTACAGAAAAAGGCAACAAGAATGATCAATGGCATTTCCCATGTGAGACAAGGTTGTAGCAACTGAGACTTTTTTTTTGTATAATTTTTATTAAATTTTCTGTTTTACATTTTACAATATTCATTTAAACAGTCATAAAACATCAATGTCTTCGCTTCTTCTCTTTCCATGGTTCATTTTGCATAACCTAAATCAGTGTTTCCCACTAGTGTGCCGCGGAACGTTGCCTTGTGTTCCGTGGGAGGGAGGCGGGCGAGTCGGGCGGCGAGAGGCTGGGCGGCGGCGGCGAGCACACGCGGGGCGGCGAGCGAGCTCCCTCCCACATCCCATCGCCGCTCGCTTCGGCCGGCCTACTGGAGGAAGGCGCGAAAACCTCGCGCATGTGCAGGCCTTCCGCCTGCGACAGCCCAGTAGGCCGGCCGAAGCGAGCGGCGATGGGATGTGGGAGGGAGCTCGCTCGCCGCCCCGCATGTGCTCGCCGCCCGACTCGCCCGCCTCCCTCCCACGGCACACCAGCCTACCTCCGTGGGAGGGAGGCGGGCGAGTCGGGCGGCGAGAGGCGGGGCGGCGGCGGCGAGGAGAGGTCGCCCAGCGCGGGGCTCTCGCCGTCTGCCTGCCTGGATGCCTGCGAGCTCGGCGGGCAGCGCTTCCGCCCGCAGCGCCCGCCTCGCGGCTCTCATTCCCTGCCCCTGCCAAAGCTCACCCAGCCAAGCCGCGCTCTCCTTCCTGCCTCGCTTTGCTGCCTCCTCCCCCCCCACCCCCAAAGCTTGGAGGTTCCCCGGCAGGAAGGAGGGAACTTAATCCTCTCCAAGGGCTGCAGAAAACAGACATGCAAATGGGGGCTTGCCAGCTCTTCAAGCGCCGCCGGCTTTCTTCGGGAATTACCGCCCGCCGAGCCCGGTAACGCTGACAGGCCGAGCCGCTTGGCAGCGCAGCCGGCAGAGTGTGGGAAAGGGCGGCAGCCACGCGCCAGGCAAGGCGAGACTCGACGGGGAGGACACCGGCAGCAGCGCCCCCCCCCCAGAAACCCGCTCCGGGCAGGTAATTCACAGAGAGTGGACAGAAGGAAGCCTTAAAGGGCTTCAGCCTCCCAGAGTGGCGGGGAATAATAATAATAATGATAATAATAAAATTGACAGGGGGTGTTTTTCTAGGTGAGGGGGTGGGGACTGTAATAACAAAAAAATCAGCTCTATATCAACCGCTGTTTTGCAATGAGGAATTGCAAATAAGGAAGATCAAAAGGAGAATGTTTTTTTGGGGGGGACTCTCTTCCTCTTCCTCCTCCTCCTCTCGTTCTTGCTCCTCTTCCTGGCAAAAGGGCTGCTGAGACCCCTTCTCTCTTGGGTGCCGGTGGGTGCTGTGACGTTGACGCTGCTGTGGCAAGTGCCTTTACTTAGCAGAGTGCATTGCCCTTTACACAGGAGGGGAGGGAAAAAAATTGAAACTTACACTTTCGTGCGTCCCTCCCGGCGCGACGCTGCGCGCTGACGTCACGGGGCTGTAATGGTGGTGTGCCTCGAGATTTTTTTCATCAAACAAGTGTGCCTTTGCCCAAAAAAGGTTGGGAAACACTGACCTAAATCCCTGCATATTTTATATAAACTAAACCACTTAGTGTTCCATTATTACATCCATCAAAACTTATTTACACTATTTATCTTAATGCTGCCTACGTTTTCAAATATACCCAATTTCCCTTCATATATTCAATAAACATTTTCCAATCTTCTTTAAATGTATCTTCTTCTTGTTCTCTTATTCTATATGTTAGGTCCACAAGCTGGGCATATTCCATGAGTTTAAGCTGTCATTCTTCTTTAGCTGGGACTTGGCTCGTTTTCCATTTTGGGGCGAATAAAACACGGGCCGCAACATGGCTTACATAAATATCCTTTTTTGACATCTGGCGCAACTGGGACTTTTTTAGGCTAGTAAAAAAAGATGGTTAAGTAGGGGAGAGGATAGAATTATAAATTGCGTAGAGCAGGCATATCACTGGATTATTAATCACTGGATTAATAAATGCTGGCCTGAGAAGTTCTTCTTGTATCTGCCTAGGCCATTCCACTTCTAGTCCATGTCTAGCCAATGTTGTGCAGTCCAGATAGCATGGACTATGACTCCCATCACCCCTGACTGGGGCTGGCTGGGGATGATGGGAGCTGTTGTCCAACAGCATCCTAAGGTCACCACACCGGCACCATAATATGGAATGACGTTTCAAGTTTCCACTTGAAAGGCAAGTGTAGATTCACTGTGCTCAGAGTGAGGCACCAAGTCCCCAAATTACCTTTCCCTGCTTTCCCATGGTGTCTGTTCCCTGTGTGCTCCGCTGCCTTCCAGATGCTTTGTTCAAGGTTGACGCAATATTCAGGTTAAATAAACATCAAATGCCCTCCTTGGGAGGCCTCATGTTTTATTTATGGTCATTGTTTTTGTTGGGCTTCCCGGTGCGGGGATTTATTTAGAATGTTGTTCTTTTTTTATATTTTCCCTGTCAGAAACCCCCTGCTGAAGTCACTGCCTTAAAAATAATAAGAATAGTGATATGGCTGTTATCCTAGGTGAGAATTTCCCTCAACCATGGCAGACAGGCATCCAAGTCTGAAGTGGCATTTCTTCCCACCATCTGTAAACACAGATGTCCCCATCCATTATGGAAGGGCACCAACTGGGATGTAATACACTGTGACTGCCAGATACACTTTGACTTTGTCTTTTGTTGTCATCCCCCCGCCTCACACCCCTGCTGTCCCCAGTGACAGCACCCTGCGGACAGAAAAGGTTGATTCAGGTACATTGCTGGACCAGAAGATGGCATATAATGAAACCTGCAGTATCTGATGAGACAAAGAGCTGGGAGAGGGAGGAAAGCTCCTTCGGCTCCCCAGTTATCCTAGCTGCTACCTATCTCCTAAAAGCGAAGGGAAGAGTGTGTTTTGGAGTCAGAGGCTGGTAGGAACAATGTTTGGGGACTGCAATGTTTGAGGAGGATTTTCCATAGTTCTCAGACAGTCAAGGAGAATTATCCAATGTCCCCGTCCCCATCGCACCCAAGAAAAATGCAACTCATTTCTGAACTATTCCAAAGTGGAATTTCTCACCCACCTCTAGTTTTCAGGTCCTGACTATTGGTTGTCTGTCAGAATTCATTCCCTGATTGCTTGGACCACTAAAATGAAGCATGGTAATGGACCTAAAACTGATCCTTTGCAACAAAGTAAGGCTGTAGGCACGCCACTTTTCTGCCAATATGCTAAAGATACCATATTTTTTGCTCTATAAGCCTCACTTTTTCTCTCCTAAAAAGGAAGTGAAAATGTGTGTGCGTCTTATGGAGCGAATGCAGACTGCACAGCTATCCCAGAAGCCAGAACAATGAGAGGGATTGCTGCTTTCACTGCACAGCGATCCCTCTTGCTGTTCTGGCTTCTGAGATTCAGAATATTTTTTTCCTTGTTTTCCTCCTACAAAAACTAGGTGCGTCTTGTGGTCTGGTGCGTTTTATAGAGCGAAAAATATGGTATGCTGCAGAAAGATGACAGCAGAGAAAAATAGCTTTCTAAGTATGGTTGCCATATTTCTGTAATTTCCTGGACATATATGGGATTTAAACAGTGAAAATAGCGCCCATGGGGTATTCTGGGAAATCAGCAAAACCTCTGGGATTTTGAGGTTGGTTGCCTAAATAAAGCTCAACAATTTTGAGTTTCATTTCCCCCAAAAAGGTCAACAACTTTGGTGTCCTGAATTTTACTTCTAGAAATATGGCAATCCTATTTTGAAGTGGTTAAAAAAAATATATGGGTACACACTGCTGAATGGCAGGAGTCCATGAAAATGACTGGTCAAACTTAACAAGGGGATTTTCTCTCCTGGGCCAATATAGAAGTTGGCCCATCAATAACAGTGAAACTCATCCAACAAGCTACCTCAAAGGAAAAGTTATTATGCACAATTGGAGTTAACACAACTTCTCATCTTTGGCAATATCCCTGAGGAAGGTTACCTGTCACAGAATCAGACTTGTAGAGTTGGGAGAAAACACGAGGGTCATCTCGTCCAAGAAGAAGAGTTTGGATTTGATATCCCGCCTTTCACTCCCTTCAGGAGTCTCAAAGCGGCTAACCATTTCCTTTCCCTTCCTCCCCCACAACAAACACTTTGTGAGGTGAGTGAGGCTGAGAGACTTCAGAGAAGTGTGACTAGCCCAAGGTCACCCAGCGGCTGCATGTGGAGGAGCGGAGACGCGAACCCGGTTCCCCAGATTACAAGACTACCGCTCTTAACCACTACACCACACTGGCAATGCAGGAATCTTTCACCCAATATGGGACTTGAACCCATGGCCCTGAGATTAAGTCTCATGCTCTACCGCCTGAGCTATCCCTGCTTGTTGGCAGCCTACATATTAAAGGTGTGTGGTTGTAATATACTGATTTGGCTTTTGTGCAGCCTACCTGTGTTTAGATAGTGGAGACTATTTTTTCTGTTCCTTTTTCAATGAACTCCATCTCAGCAAGTGTTGTCATTAGCATTCAGGGGAACTGCTACATTTGCATTGACCTTTTTGCTCATATTCACTTGACCCTCAGAAGCAAGCGGCAGTCGCCATAGCATTTTTAATTACCTCCCGCTGTGTGTAAAAAAAGAGACAACAACAGCATCATTGAGTTCTGGTAAAATTAAGCCAAGATTTTCCTTCTTTTATGTATGGCATTAATAATGATCGTTTGCTCAAGTTAGCGAAAGTAGTCAAGTCTATCTTTAGTAATATGTGCTTAATAAGAAGATATATGCTGAAGGACCCTGAACTATAGATTAAGCCAGCACTGGGGAACCACTGGGCTTACAGAAGTTGTTGGAGTCTACCTTCCATCACCTCTAGTCAGCATGGTCAATAGTCAGGGGTGATGGGATTTGTAGTCCACCAAGGAGGGCTATAAGTCCTCACTGTTGGATTAAGCAGATGCAAACTGATCTTCTTTCAGACCCAGCAAGAGTCTTCAGCCAATCTCAGCTCTCTGACAAGTTTAGGAATGTAAAACATGTGTGTCAGAGCTGCCCCTAGGTCCCAGCTCACAGAGGACCAACGCCAGGTCGTCTTTATGTACAAAAGTCTTTATTGACGTTCAGCTTCCATTCCAAAGCCGCGGCGCGCAGCTCTACGTCTTAAACCCTAGACCGTCGAAGTCCCGTCTGAATCTCCTCCCCCCTGACACCAGTTTAAGATCCTAGCCCTGCTCCACCTCTTCCGTTGCTCTCTCCTCCTCTGGGTCCTCCTGCCCGCTGTGGCATTCCCCTTTCTGGACTCTTCTGACGCTGAGTCGCCTGACTCCTCCCCCTGCCTCCGGCGAGCTTTAGGACCTGGTTCCCAATCCTCATTCTCTGCTGTCCCGCGCTCCTGTACATTTGAACTTGTCTCTTGTACCAACCCAGTGACCTTCATCCTGACCGTTATATTGCTCCTGTCACTGCTTCCCTCTTCCGGGAGGCTCGCTGGACTTGACCTCCCCTCCTTTGCCTGACTCTCTGATGGAGGCGTGGTCAGCCCTGCCTCATCTTCTCTCCCTGGTGGGGGATACGCTGGCCCCGATGCCTGGGACTCTTCCCCCCCACTACGCTCTGGTGGGGAAGCTGGTCCTGATCTCCAACTGCTGCTCTGGGAGTCCCCGCTGGCCCCTTGCTCCTGGAGCGTCCCCCTTGGGGCCCCCCTTGCCCTGGCCATGGGCGCCTCCTTCTGTGAATCTTCCGATTCGCTGGAGAGGCTCATGGAATCTCTCGGGCCACTGTCATCTTCTCCTACGCTCCCCTCGGATTCTTCCCCTTCGCTCTCCATCTCCTCTCTTCCCTGCGCCTCTGCCCCTGAGCCCCTGACAATGTGTTTATTGCACTCCCACTTTATATCAGCAGTAAGCAATCCGGGACCTGGGTGGCGCTGTGGTCTAAACCACAAAGCCTAAGGCTTGCAGATCAGAAGGTCGGCAGTTCGAATCCCCACAATGGGGTGAGCTCCTGTTGCTTGGTCCCAGCTTCTGCTGACCTAACAGTTTGAAAGCATGTGAAAGTGCAAGTAGATAAATAGGTACCACTCCAGCAGGAAGGTAAACAGCGTTTCCGTGTGCTGCGCTGGTTCTCCAGAAGCTGGCCACATGACCTGGAAGCTGTCTGTGGACAAACGCCGTCTCCCTCAGCCTATAGAGCGAGATGAGCACTGCAACCCCGGAGTCGTCCACGACTGGACCTAACGGTCAGGGGTACCTTTACCTTTACCTAAGCAATGCAGTATTGTTGGACTACATTTCCCATCAGCCCAAGCCAATTGGTATGGTCAATAGTAAGAGATGATGAGTTCAAGCATTGCTTTTTTCTGGGGGTACTCAAGGGTATGTAGTACCAACACCTTTTTTCTAGAAGAAAAGCACTGGTTAAAACCGTGGTACTTACTGTAACAACTTCATGGTGATACTGACACCTTTTTTCCTAGAAGAAATGCACCAGATCCAACAGTTAGAGTCCAACAATATTTGGACAGCACCACATTGGCTTGCTTCATATTTTAGATGTCTTCTCTTCTTAAATCATCTTGGGTGTTTGAAATGGAATGTGCTCAGTGGTCAGCAGAGAGGTGAATCCTGGAGATTAAAACAAAATGTTTGCTCGGTGAAGCATAACACTTGGATCCATGACAGCACCTTGCCCCTCTGAATATAAATATATTTCACAATATAATTCACAATAATGAAGAAAATCGAGGATGTGTTCAGAGACCTTTTGAAGATTACAGAGTTCTCTTTCATGGAAAGCTTCCGGAAGCCAAACAAGAGAATTCATCAATAAAAGAACAGGCAAGAATTCTGAATAGGCGGCTACAAAACTCAGTTGTAACAGAGGGCTTTCATAATTCTGCACACTTTCAGTTTTCTATTCAGACTATTATTTTCTGAAACCTTGCAGGGAAACCCTTCATAAGGGTTTCGAGAATGGAAGTTGTGCTTGGAGCTTGTTAAGTACCTCCTCCTGCTACTGTTTACATGTGTGATATTTTCATGTAGTTGATTCTGTTGCTGTCGATTCTTGAGGCAGACCAAAGAAGAAGAAAAGGGAAATCTTGTTTCTCTCACCCCGACTCCGAGTGTCTATCCGAGAGCCATTCAAGCTGGAATTCATAAAAATCTTAACACCAATAGAATCAGCAGGACTGAATTAATAAGTCATAGGCCACCAGCTTGCACAGCTGCCAAGAACAGTTTGCCAAAGATTTGAAAGGCAGTGATCACAGTCCTCCTGCAACCTCCTTTTTCTTTGAGAAAACTCATAACCTTGTAACCTGACAACCTTCTAACCTTTTGTGGAAATCAGTCCTGAATAATTCCACAGATCTGTCGGAACAAGTTTCACTCAGAATATCCTACGGGCATGTGTGCATGTATGTGGGAGGAATATCAAGGGGACCTAGAGCCGAACGGGATAAGGAGAAAATCCCTCCTGCCCCACTGCTACAGTTCTCAGAGTTGTGTAACAATCAATTCCTCTTCAAAGGGAACTCTGGGAATTGTAGGTCTGGGTCAGGAACTGTGCTGAGGAAGGCCGCACTGAGGAGGAATGGTGGGAGCCACCCCTGATCCTGATCCTGAATCTTCCCAGGAGCAGAAGGACAGTATAGATTTGGAACAGTGGTTTGCAGAGGGCCATAGCTCAGAAGGCAGAAGCTCGGAAATACTGGATGGGTAACTGCTAGGAGAAGAAACTCTGGGAGAGAGAGGGTTAACAGATTCACAGTCTCTGGAAAGCATTCACCCCCCCCATCCCCAAAGACACAGTGAGCTCAGAAAGTGTTAGAACACAAAACACAGAGGGTACAAACTCAGATTACAAGACGTAGGAGTGACATAGGAATGACCCTTAATTGGGAGCATTGCCATTTCCAGGAGATGTGTTCTTTGTTCTCTCGCTGTGATTAAAGATTAAAGATTATAATTGGTAAGGCATTCCTTTCATGTGATCTTTTTATCTAGTGCCATGAGTGGGTGGGTGGGTGTGTAAGCCGATTCTCCAAAGCCTGACAATCTGTGAGGGAATAGAGGGTCTCCTAACAACTCGTGAAAGGGATGCAGGTGGCACCATGGGTTAAACCACAGAGCCTAGGACTTGCCAATCTGAAGGTTGGTGGTTCGAATCCCCGTGTTGGGGTGAGCTCCCATTGTGCGGTCCCTGCTCCTGCCAACCTAGCAGTTCAAAAGCACGTCAAAGTGCAAGTAGATAAATAGGTACCGCTCTGGTGGGAAGGTAAACAGTGTTTCCGTGCGCTGCTCTGATTAGCCAGAAGCGGCTTAGTCATGCTAGCCACATGACCCAGAAGCTGTACGCCGGCTCTCTTGGTCTATAGAGCGAGATGAGTGCCGCAACCCCAGAGTCGGTCACAACTGGACCTAATGGTCAAGGGTCCTATTACCTTTTTAACAACTCGCAGCATTCTTAACAATCTACAGCTCACAGAATTCTGGGGACTATTTAAAGTTGTATCATAGTGCTTTAAATGTGCAAAATTAGATGTGCTGTCCCTGGGGTGGGGCCTGGATCTAGGCCCCCAAATCCTGCCCCATGAGCCTCACTGTATATATGTCTAAGCATATGACTGAGATATGCCACTCATTTTAATTGAGGGGCTGGGGGAAATTTCAAGTGTGCTATCAAAAAAATTGAGAAACGCCGCACAAGGGGGAAATCACGACCTGATAAGTGCTCCAATACATCCCACATTAACACCACCTCCGAATCAGAGATGGGAAGAAGCTGTCCCTGGAATCCAGAAGTCGTTCACAGCATTAACCATTTAAATTGCTTTCAAATAGCTTGTGACACATATAATTTCCCAAGTAGCCTCGACACTGCTAAATTATAGATTATTTCTAGTTCACTCAAAGTGCTCTTATTTGAACAGTGTGGCAGTGTCAGCAGTGAGACCACAAGGTTGGTAAGTGTCAAATAGAGGGGGAAATGACTTTGTTATGCCCAAGATGGAGAAAGCTGACAATGCAGCTGCAGTCTCTACAAAAAGAAAAAATTCTCTAATACACACACACATAAAATCTGATAAATGTTGTTCTGTTCCCTTTCTTCTTTCCTATTTTTCCCTTTTTGCTCTATTGCCTTTCTTTTCAACGCAGAATAGCAGTTTACACTGACCTGAAGCTTTGTCACATATATCTCCACTTCCAAATCATTTATTTACAAGGGAAACCAATAAAGCATCAGCTTTCATTTTTAATTCAGTGGGTACTTGTGTACAGCCGGGGATAAGGAACTGTTAGAATTCCTGCTCCATGATTGCAGTCATGGGATTGTTGTCTATCACATGATGGTGTATGTTTTGACTCCAGAAAGTGGGAAGTGAGGGAGACAGGATGTTTGTGTTACTGTGTTCCGGGAAGTGGGACTATTGTCCTTTGTTCTTTCCCTTTGCTGCCTGATGCTAGAGAGAGAGGGAGCCATGTTGCAGTGCTCCGTGTGTGTTTATATGTAAATAAAGTAGATTAGCCAAAATGCTGAGTTGCTGAGTTCTGTTACACAAGCTGCAAAGACTCTGCACATTCCTAAGTGTGCCGATGTCTGTTGGCATCAGTCGCTGTGATGTTTGGGCAGAAGAAAGCTTTTAAAGATCCCGAACGATTGACCAGGAAGGAGGGAACATGCCATTCAGGCATGTGTCTCTGCCAGGGTCCTACTCAAGAGTAGGACAAGCTCCTAACAGGAACTGCAGGTCTGGGGCCAGATGTGGCCCTCTACACCTCTCTGCTTGACCCTCAGAACTCTCCCCAGTCTGGACCATCCCAAATATTTTTGTTTGGAATGTGCCCTTGAACTTGAGCAATGTCTCTCGCTTATCTGGATAGAGGATAAAAAAGATATGTGAGTGTGTAGGTGCTAGTCAACTGTACAAAGGCAATGTTAGTATTTGTACCGGTACTGTATTTGTTAAATATATATATATATAGATTACAATGAATAAATTACACTGGATGGGGGGGGGGCTATGTAATGTAATGTAACTGCTGCAAAATCTTTTCTCTCTCTATCTCTTTTCCTTCTGGTGTGGTGTTCTGCACATAGTATGCTTAGTGTTAAGGTTTAGACTTCTTATAAGTTATTGTAAGTTTAAGTCAAGTCTGCTGCAAGTGGATTTCTTATGGACAGTGCCAATCCTGAATATATTGGATTTGTCACCATTTTGCTCATTTGCCTTCAGTAGCAGTAAAGCTCTGCTGGAAGAAACTGTTATTGCTTCCGGGGTTGTTGTTGGTTTTTTTTTGGGGGGGGGGGGGAAATCCTGCAATGTGTTTAAGTTTTTACTCTGCTAACTACTCAATCCTGAGTAAAATTCTATGACACAAGGGCCATTGTCATGGCTTATGGGAGTTGTAGTCCATCACATCCAGAGAGCACCAGGTCAAAGAACGTTGTCCTATGCCATGAAACTGAGCCCCAGGCACAAGGGGACAGGGTTAGCTCCCATCTCACCAACGCCCACGAGTAAACCATTCACAGTCAATGGCTGCCATAGGCAGTGATACGTGGAAAACATAAGGGCAGCAAAAACTGCCCTGATTTGATACTGCATGGTCTAGGTTGCATTAGGAGCAAGGCCCATAGTGGGGTGCAATGTGTTCAAATTTACAGAATTTGTCACCCTAAGAAGCCCCTCAAATTTATGGGACATATCTCCATCATAATAACAAACCTCCCATTCTTGAATCTGTAAAAGCCAAAATGGAAGGAAAAGGGGGAAAGACTGCCCTTTTATTATTTATAAATTGAAAATCATATTTTAAATATTTTTATTATTTTATCCCTTACTCATTTCAATGATAGGTGTCAGGGAATTGCCATCAGAGCCAGAAACGGAGGCAGGGCTCCCGAGCGATGCCGGAGAGGGGACGAGCAGGGGGGAAGGATTTCAACGTAACACCCATAGAGCAGAGAGGGAGATGGAGGAATTGGTGACAGGGCTCCAAGACCCTTCCCCCGAATCTAGTGGAGAGAGCGCTGGGACGCACCTGCCTTCCCCTTACTTGCGCAGACGTGTTCCGTGCAGAGAACATAGGCGGAGACTCGGGGTCAAACAGCTTCTATGCTGGAAGAGATTCAAGAGATGCCCACTCTCGGATTCTGCAAGTGACTAACAGGTCACGGAGGGCGAGCTCCGACCCTAAGCATGGTTGGGCAAGCAAAATAACTGAACTGAAGTAAGGTTACGCACAAGTAACCCCTCACATCCATTACAATAGGTTAACCATGTAGGAATGTTTCCTACCATACCATACTATACCATACCATACATGCCCCTCCCTCACCTCTTGCCTTTGGTTGTTCACCCTGTGGCACCCTCTCAGCTCAGTACCCAGTGCAGGCAAATCAGTCAAGCGAACGGCTAACCTCTGCTCTGGAAAAGTTGAAAAGCTCTGCTTGAACTGATAGGTCATGAGTTGCTTAAAGGTAAAGGTAAAGGGACCCCTGACCATTAGGTCCAGTCGTGGCTGACTCTGGGGTTGTGGCGCTCATCTCACTTTATTGGCCAAGGGAGCTGGCGTACAGCTTCCGGGTCAATTGGCCAGCATGATGAAGCCACTTCTGGCAAACCAGAGCAGCACACAGAAACAGTGTTTACCTTCCCACTGGAGCGGTACCTATTTATTTACTTGCACCTTGATGTGCTTTCAAACTGGTAGGTTGGCAGGAGCTGGGATCGAGCAATGGGAGCTCACCCCGTCGTGGGGATTCGAACCGCCAACCTTCTGATCAGCAAGTCCTAGGCTCTGTGGTTTAACCCACAGCGCCACCCACGTTCCCATGAGTTGCTTAGGAGATATCAATTGAGGGAGCGGTGGAGGCAGAGGGGGGTCTCCTTAGCAAAGAAACAGGGTTGGTTTGTTTTTTATCTGTTATGATCCAGTTTTCTACTCAGATCAAATTGTGTTTAATAATAATAATAATAACAATAATAATATATTTATACCCCACCCATCTGGCTGGGTTTCCCCACCCACTCTAGGCGGCTCCCAACAGAATATTAAAAACACAATAAAACATCAAACATGAAAAGGTTCCCCAAACAGGGCTGCCTTCACATGCCTTCTAAAAGTCAGATAGTTGTTTATTTCCTTGACATCTGATGGGAGGGCGTTCCACAGGGCGGGCGCCAGTACAGTAGAACCTAGTGTTTTCATTAAAATTAAGAATATTTCTGCATCAGCCAGCAAGTACTGCAGAATAGCTGCATTAGTCAAATGTGACTTGAATATAGAGGCCATTATTTCTACACACTTCTCTAATGGACCAGTAGGCTTTTGGTTAATTAATGCTAGGAACTCACAGAAAACGGTGCTGAGAGATTTCAGGCTTCCAGATGAAACACCAAGATAAATGAGCAGCAACCGTAATTCCAACAAAATGCAGGCGATTGTGCTTAGGAGGGTCAGGTGGGAGTTTCATGGCATTAAATGAATACATTTGCCACCTTGAAAGCCCAGGAGCAATGTTGCCCATTTCATTAGATCCACGTACCTGTCAACATGGAAGAGGATTTTTTACTTTATTTCTTGCAGTCGTTCCAGAGAATTCACAGCAAACTTTGTAAGTGGAGGCACAGAATAAGTAAAGCTGATAAGTTAACTTTTATTTAAGACACTCTTTTTTCATATATGCATTTTAAAAAAAATGAATTTATTATCTAGCTAGTTAGCACTGAAAATTTATCACAGTTGTGTAGCCTTTGGAATAATTTCAGACCTGAAACCAGAGTGGTGCAGTGCTAACTAACCATTCTGTTGATGCAAGGATTTCCACATGGACAACAGGACTTGTCCTCCTTTCTCCCTCTGTGTGCCCTCAAATCTGTTCTAGGTTCCTCCCAGCCCCCAGAGCAGTTTTGGGGATGGTGCAGGTTGCATGCAGAGGGAGGGTGGGAAACTCCTGATGCAGAAACTGAAATCCTTGCACTGATGGGAAAGTTGTTATGTATTCCATGGTCTGTGTTTGCCTGAGCTTGAGTCTCGACTAAGTATTCTGAGCTCCTGTGTTCTTACTTGATACATGTCGTCCAATCACAGAACATTTCAGGATTTGGGCCTCTGCCATTGGCCCTTGAACTCTGAGTCGTGATTCGCAGTTTGGAAGTTTAGACAGCCAATCGTGTTGGGAGTGGGAGTGGCCCAAGATCTCAGAAGTGTATATAAGCAGTTGCTTTGCCTCTGTTTCCCAGTTATGTAGTTCACTAAATGTTCTTGCTGTTATCACTGTGTCTTGCCTCGTGGGAACCCACCTACACTTCAAAAGTAACATAGTGTTACAATGGGTTCAAGCCACTGCATGCTGTGCTTTTGCTACATTTTCACTCAATCCCTCAAGGATAGCACCTCTCCATCAGACCCTGCAATCATCATCTGAAGCCCTTCTTCATGTGACCCCTTGTTGGAGGGTGTGGAGGGTGGAACAAGAGAACAGGACTTTTTTGCAGTGGCTCCCTGTTTGTGGAATGCTCTTCCCAGCAAAGCTGCTTGGTGCCTTCCTCGGAGCCAGTGTGGTGTAGTGGTTAAGAGCAGTGGACTCGTAATCTGGGGAACCGGGTTCGCTTCCCTGCTCCTACACATGCAGCTGCTGGGTGACCTTGGGCCAGTCACACTTCTCTGAAGTCTCTCAGCCCCACTCACCTCACAGAGTGTTTGTTGTGGGGGAGGAAGGGAAAGGAGATTGTTAGCCGCTTTGAGACTCCTTAGGGTAGTGATAAAGCGGGATATCAAATCCAAACTACTACTACTACTACTACTACTACTACTACTACTCTTCTTCTTCTTCTTCTTCTTCTTCTTCTTCTTCTTCTTCTTCTTCTTCTTCTTCTTCTTCTTCTTCTTCTTCTTCTTCATATCTTTAGGCATCAGGCAAAAAAACAAAATCTCTTCGCTGTGGCCTTTGGCTCTTTAAACAATCTATGGCCTTTTATACCATGACAGAGAGGACTTTCTTTTTTATTATGTTATTTATTTATATATTGTTTTTGTTTTTTAAACCACCCCGTAATACTTGGATGAAGGGCGATATATAAATTTAATAAAACAATATTTTCAAAATATTCATTTAAGCAACCTTAAATCAATGACTTACCTTCTTCTCTTCCTGTGGTTCATTTTACATACCATATGTGGTGATCACACAGGGCCCCCAGACATTTGACGGTCTATTGACCCTGTGCTTTTTCTGCTGCCACCACCCTGTATCTCACGGGGACACATGGAGTCCAGTCAGTTGTTAACATTAACAAATAATCAAGTTTATTTTTAAATGCAGGAACAGTTAATTTTTCTTGGCAGTTTCTTAATATTAGTTCCTAACAACTTCAAACTGATTATTCCCAACTATCTATCTGGCTCCACCTAACAATTCCTCTCACTCTCTCACAATACAACTCTATCGACGCCACACCATACATCCCTGCATATTTTACATGAACTAAACCAGGCATGCCCAACTCCCAAGAGAGTGCGATCTACTCACAGTATAAAAAGACTGGCTGTAATCTACCCATGGTCATTGGAGGAGTTTTTGAGCTTTTTGAGGGACCAAAGTTGTTGAACTTTTTGGGGAGAATCTAAAAGGCGGACAGTGAACTTGATACTGCAATTGACCTGAAACACCCCCGCGATCAACCGGTAGACATGCCTGAACTAAACCATTCAGTAATCCATTGTTACATCCATCAAAACTGTTTACACTGTTAAATTTATCTTAATGCTACCAGCTTTTTTAAATGAACACAATTGTCACCCATATATTCAGTAAACATTTTCCAGTCTTCTTTAAACATTTTGAAATGCAAAATAGGAAAATTGAATTAGAAAATAAATTTAATAAAAGAATAATAGTGCTGACACACAAAAACATAAAAAAGAGCAAAGGGGTGATTTAGTTCAGAATGAAAGCTGCCCACTTTGTAGAGAGATTGCTACCTTGGCATGCTATTTCTCCAGAACGGGAAACACTACTGCGTTCAGGTCTCAGTTCTGCCATTTCTTTTTTTGGCACAATTTCATTGTGCAGAACAATTCACAATAGTTAACATCAGACATCAGGTTATATCTGCTGCATCAAGCTTCCAGCCACAACCATACCATAAACATGAATAACCAGTGCTCTGTATATGGAGATTCATCTTGTTCTTTAGGACATTATACGCAACCGGTTTTATGGCCTTGCCTAATTAACAAGTAAGTCTGCTGCAACTGGAAGCAGATTCTGAGAGGTGGCGTTTAACTTCTCCCTGCCCTGTGCAAATTACTGGCACCTTTCCATGGGATGTTAACCAAAGCACATGACATTCTGTGATTGTAATGTTTTATCACAGCCATGCGTGCAACTAAGACGGAGGCTGAATGTACATTACCCTTTACAGTGGTACCTCGGGTTACAGACGCTTCAGGTTACAGATGCTTCAGGTTACAGACTCCACTAACCCAGAAATAGTACCTCGGGTTAAGTACTTTGCTTCAGGATGAGAACAGAAATTGTGCTCCGGCGGCGCGACGGCAGCAGGAGGCCCCATTAGCTAAAGTGGTACCTCAGGTTAAGAACAGTTTCAGGTTAAGAACAGAACTCCAGAATGAATTAAGTTCTTAACCCGAGGTACCACTGTACTTTGACACCAGTGCACTTTCAAGGCTGGCATTTGAAGCCAAGTACACATGATGTTTCCTGCTAACCTAGCAGTTTGAAAGCACCTCAAAGTGCAAGTAGATAAATAGGTACCGCTCTGGCGGGAAGGTAAACGGCATCTCCGTGTGCTGCTCTGGTTCACCAGAAGCGGCTTAGTCATGCTAAGCCACAAGACCCGGAAGCTGTACGCCGGCTCCCTCGGCCAATAAAGCAAGATGAGCGCTGCAACCCCAGAGTTGGTCATGACTGGACCTAATGGTCAGGGGTCCCTTTACCTTTACACATGATGTTAGCCACAATCAGTATCTATACTGTAGATTCCCAAGACGTGCTGCCGTTTGGTGTGTTCTCCCCCAAAACAACCTCCCTTTGATTTGAAAAAACAAAAGTCACATTCAGCTCAAAGCAAAGCTGTGATTTGTATATTTGAGACAGCTACTGCAGATGCTCAGGATGACAGATTCTTGTAGTAAGGTTAAAACTTACTGGGAAATGATATATAATGAAATGAAAAGGATGTTTAAAATGACGTTTGCAAAAACAGCAACAACCCAGAAGCTTTTCTTTTGGGAATTTTAGGGACAGAACTACCTAAACTGTATAGGTACCTATTCATCTTTGCTACTACAGCAGCAAGAATATTACTTGCCCCAAAATGGAAAGAAGCAGAAGACCAGAAAAGGAAGAATGGATACAGAATCTTATGGAATATACAGAAATGGCGAAACTTACTGGAAGACTAAGAAATCAATATAACAAACTTTTTATAAAAGAATGGAAATGTTTACTGAATTTTTACAGCTAAATTGTAAACAGATAAGAACATTGGCAGGATTATTGTAATACAGTGGTACCTCAGGTTAAGTACTTAATTCGTTCCGGAGATCCGTTCTTAACCTGAAACTGTTCTTAACCTGAAGCAACATTTTAGCTAATGGGGCCTCCTGCTGCCGCCACACCGCCGGAGCCCGATTTCTGTTCTTATCCTGAAGCAAAGTTCTTAACCTGAAGCACTATTTCTGGGTTACTGGAGTGTGTAACCTGAAGCATATTTAACCTGAAGCGTATGTAACCTGAGGTACCACTGTAACTTGCTGTTTCATAAGAGTATATATTTAAAGTAGAGGTAAAGGTAAAGGTACCCCTGCCCGTACGGGCCAGTCTTGACAGACTCTAGGGTTGTGTGCTCATCTCACTCTATAGGCTGGGAGCCAGCGCTGTCCGCAGACAATTCTGGGTCACATGGCCAGTGTGACGAAGCTGCTCTGGCAAGCCAGCGCAGCACACGGAAACACCGTTTACCTTCCCGCTAGTAAGCGGTCCCTATTTATCTACTTGCACCCGGGGGTGCTTTCGAACTGTAGGTTGGCAGGCGCTGGGACCGAGCAACGGGAGCGCACCCCGCTTCAGGGATTCGCACCGCCGACCATGCGATCGGCAAGTCCTAGGCGCTGAGGTTTTACCCACAGCGCCACCCGCGTCCCCTAAAGTAGAGGTATGATTGAGCAAATTAAGTTAATATGGATATGCAGAAGGTATTAAAAATAAATTTAAGGAACCACAGAAAGAGGGGGAAGGAAGTCAAGTTTTGAAATGTCAAAATGATTGTAAAAATCAGTGAAAAACATAAACCTGAAAAGTATAAATAATAATCATCATAATAAAAGATGACAGATTCATGAACCAAACAGCTAACATCCTCACTCCTCCCGCTCTGGTGTTTACAGAAACTTGCAACGCAACTTGAAATTAGAGTGTACGAAAAACCTCACTGTGTGGTAAACTGCTAATGTGTAAATAGTAATAGTTTTCTTCTAGGACCTTTGCACAAGTCTCCAGTGGAATGTATCATCCTTCATAGAAAGATTTTAAAGCTTTCAGGAGTCATGTTTCTCCATTTCATGGGGTGCTGGTCCCGGGGGGGTTACCGTGCGGCGTGGTCTGAGTCTGGTCCTGGGTCGAGGGTCTGGAGGCTGTCCGTCAAGGGCGATGCGGGGTCCAAGGCAAGGAGCTGGGCACGGTCAGGAACTCCAGAAGAGCAGGTCTGGGTGCTGGCAGGAACAGGTTTCCAACGATGTTGCTCCCGCAACCTGGGCCTGGGCTGACTGGCCTTTATTTCCTCTGAGGCCTGGGGTGACTCGCCTCCCCTGGCCTTAAGGTGAGCACTTCTCCTGAGAGAACTTAGTTCCCTCCACCTCTCTGCCCTGAGCCTCTGCAGCTCAGGAGAGGCTGGAGGGTTACTGGACCCAGAGGCAACCTCCCTTTCCCCTGACAGGGCTGGGAGAGGAGCACCTGCAGGCAATGGGTCCTCGATCACCTCCGGAGCCAGAGCGGATTCAGCTGGTGTCTGCTCCTTAGGATCCAGCACAGGTGGGGGCCCTTCAGATTCAAGCCCCTGTCCCAGCTTAGCCGGCCCTGGAGGCGGGGACTCCTGTGCAGGCTGGGATTCCTCCGGTTCAGCCTCTGAATCAGATTCCCAGGCCATCACACATGGGTTCACTTCTCTAAGCTCAGTATTTTGAAATATTGAGAAATGTACAGGCCAGAGTACATGGGTTCCATGCAGAGGGGTTGGATGGGTGAGAGGGAAACGAATGGAGTACGCATGCACATTCAAGTGCCTAACAGCATCAACGTCACCCAGGAGATCACAGTCACAAAGATAAGGAAAGAAGAATTTGTTTTGTTGTCTGGACTGGTCACTCCTTTGTTCACATGGAGAGAAGCCGCTTTCAACAGAGCCCAGCAACGGAAGCAAATTTTGGGTCCTCTGAGCTGTGACCTCCCACAAACCACTGTTGTAAATCTACACAGTGGTACCTTGGTTCTAAATCCGTTCTGGAAGTCCGTTCCAAAACCAAAGCGTGCTTTATTGGAGATTCGTTCCCCATGTCTGCAGTCATGGGATTGTTGTCTATCACATGACATTGTATGTTTTCATTCCACAGAGTGGGAAGCGAAGGAGACAGGATGTTTGTGTTACTGTGTCCCGTTACTATTGTCCTTTGTTCTTTCTCTTTGCTGTCTGATGAGAAAGAGGAAGGAGCTGAGTCAGAATGCTCCGAGTGTATTATATGTAAATACAGTAGATTAGCCAAAATGCTGAGTTGCTGAGGTCTGTTACGCGAACTGCAAACACTCTGCTGTTGTCTGTTGGCATCAGTCGTTGTGATGTTCGAGCAGAAGAAAGCTTTTGAAGCTCCTGAATGATCGACCAGGAGGGAGAGAACATGCTAGTAGGGCATGTGTCTCTGCCAGGGTCCTACACGAGAGTAGGACGGCTCCTGCCATGCTTTCCCATAGAAAGTAATGCTAAACAGATTAATCCATTCCAGACTTTTAAAAACAACCTCTAAAACAGCAATTTAACATGGATTTTACTATCTAATGAGACCATTGATCCATAAAATGAAAGCAATAATCAATGTACTGTACTATAAAATAAATAAATAAATAAATAAAACAGTATTGTAGGTGATAAAAATTAAAATTATTTTTTCTTCTTACCTGCACTGATGAAAGTTATTGTTTGTATGGAATGCTTTTACCCATTTCCGCAGTCACACAATCAATCAATCAATCAATCAATCAGTAGCTGAACTGGGTTCCACACAGTCAGAAAAACAAATAAACAACAAAAAAAAACCTCAAAAACAAAAGCACAAAATAAATAGCGAAAACAAAAGGGCCAAACCTAATCCATTCCGGAAGTCCGTTTGACTCTTGAATTGTTCAAAAACCAAGGCGTAGCTTCTGATTGATGCAGGCTCCCTGGAAACAATAGCCGACAACTGCATTGGATGTTCGGCTTCTTTAAAACATCCGAACACCAGAACACTTACTTCTGGGTTTTTGGCATTTGAGAACCAAGGCGTTTGAGTACCAAGGCGTTTGAGAACCAAGGTACCACTGTACTGTCTTCCTCTTCCTCCTCTTGGAAGGGTCAAGATGGGGAGGCGGTCTCCACTGTTCCTCCTCTGTCATGGTTGTTTGCCTTCAGTTGACTGCAGAGAGTTTTGTTTGTGTGTGAGAGGGTTGTTGGTTCAAATTATCCATATCGAATCGTATGCTGTCAGAGGGTTCATGCTGTTGTCTTTTGTCGGTCTGTGTATATGTTCATGTGTTCTTGATGATTACGCCGATGCATATTTCCTGTGTAGCCTTTTCCTGTAATCCAGCAAAGGATAAAATATTACAAGCTTCCCATACATATTGCTCAAACGCACTGCAATTCCCCCACCCCATCCCTGTGTCTGTAAGGTAAATATAAGAGCATCCCATTGTGCTGTTCTTATTGTCTTTTAAACAGACCATTGAAAGACACACAAAGGAGAAGTGGCTGGCTAAGAGCTCGATTTTCTCAGAACAACAAAAGAATGAGTGTTCTTCCCTACTGCGCTTCTGATAAAAGACAACGTCCAATTCTATCAAGGCCCCCACTTTGCTATTTTGCCTATGCTTGTTTTCCGGGAGAAATACAGACACAGAAATGCAAAATTCACCTCGGCATTATTTCTACGCAAATGCTTTTGTTTTTCGAGTAGATTTCCTGAGCGTTCATAGTGATTTCTCTGCTAAGAACACTTACCGAATAACAGCGGGGTGAGAAAATGAAATTAAAGACTCAGACACAGACCTGGAGGGAAGGTGGGGAGCATGAACATAAGTGGTGTGCCTTCCTGGAGTCCAGGAACACCAGCGTGGTCACTTGACATTGCAGCCTTGCTGGTTCATGTGGGTAGCAGATCCAAAGGTTATCAAAGCTGTCCCAAACCTGGATTACACTAAATTGATTTTCATCGGCAACCTGTTCCTGAGGCAATGCATGAACGAGCCTATAAAAGATAGACATGCTGCCTATTCCCTCTTTTAAGGAACAGTTCCTTATAAAATGCACTGTGGAGCCATTCATTCGAGTAAGAAACCTTATTGCACAAGATGAGGGAAATTGCTGTGTGTCACTCTTCCTATCATGGGTATAGCCAGGGAGTGCAGCCGCCCTCCTAAATCAAGTAAATAAAGAATACGCAACTGAAAGTAGAAATAATCAGAGCATTTGCTCAGCCAAGCACCACTTGTACCGTAGAGTGGTCATTCAGTACCTTGCAGGAAAAGGTAAAAAACGAGATGAGTGTCGCACCCCATCGTCGCCTTTGACTGGACTTAACCATCCGGGGTCCTTTGCCTTTTACCTTTACCTTACCTTGCAGAGAGTAAAGACCTGGCTAAGGTCAATGACGACAGGGGAGCACCCAGTGGGTTATGCTTACTGAGTTTGTACAGAAAAACTGCTTTGGGAAAATGGAGGAATTTGAGAAGGAAGTGCTGAAAAGGTTTTCAGCAGAGAAACCAGAGGCCTTTCTTCTGGGCATAGTTGACCAATCGGTGTTAAAGAATGATAGAGCTTTCTTTATGTACGCCACAACAGCAGCAAGAATACTTATTGTAAAATATTGGAAGACACAAGATCTACCCACTCTGGAAGAATGGCAGATGAAGGTGATAGATTACATGGAATTGGCGGAAATGACCGGCAGGATCCGAGATCAGGGAGAAGAGTCAGTGGAAGAAGATTGGAAGAAATTTAAAGACTATCTACAGAGACACTGTAAAATTAATGAATCTTAGAATAATGTTGGATTGAAATTAAGTGGTTTCTAGCTGTAATGGGTTAAAAGAATATGAAAAAAATGGGCTTATATAAGTAAAAATTCAAGATTGTAATAATTTAAGATTAAAGATTTGGGTAGAATAAAGAGGGAAAGAGATTGCTGAGCTAATATATAGAATTGGAATACAAAAAAGGGAGGTATGAGGAGGTCCGAGAAACAAGTAAATGAAAAATAATATGATGAGAAGATTGATTGTTTTTTAAAAAATTCTTATTTTGTACTTTTTATTTCCCCCCCTTTCTTTTCTTTTTCTATTTTGTAATGCAAGAACCCTAATAAAAAATAATATATAAAAAAAATGAAAAGGTTTTCAGCAGCTCCAAGAATACTTGTTTTAGTTTAGATTTTTTTAAAAAAAAGATGAAAAAGGCGTGTTCTTTGTAATTTTGCAAAATATACTCGTTAGCCGCATAAAAGGTACACCCTGGTGTTAATTTTTTATTCAACTTCCTAGTTGTCAAATGACTGAAGATTTTGACTGATGTTTCTGAGCACTTGGGGTCAAAAGAAAGTGATTTAAAACAACTGTTGAGACATTTCATTCCAATTCTGCTAGACAGAGCCAGACAGAGGAGGATGACAGGTGGGTATCCTGCTCCTCCACTCCAGCATAAATCCTGGCTACTCCCATGCTTTCTATTTGTGTTGAGAACCACTAAGAACTCACCCACCCCTCCATAAGTCCTTGGGAGACCCAAGTCTGTCTGACAATAATGTCGGCATGCAGAGGGTCAAAAGGCCAGCTGTCTAGCCCCAGCTGGGTCATCTCCTCCCAGCTGTCCTGCTGTGAAGACCCATCGGCCTCTGCTCCGACGTAAATCAGTGACCCAGGCTTCAAAGCCAGGGCACACTATCAGCAGAACAAACTGCACACACAGAATAGGCATGAGGCTTGTGGAAGCATCCTACAACTACGGATTTATTAATCATAAATCAGGACAAAGAAACATGTTCTCTCTCTTTGTCTTCTCAGAGAGGCAGAGAAAAGCAAAAGCTATCTACAAACAGAAGTTCTCAGCATACTGTGCTGGAATGTAAACAGACATGTGACACGTAACAATCCCATATCTGCTCTGTAATGTGGAATGGAAATTCTCAACAAATAATACTCAATTTGCCCATGTAATTCCAACCCCTGCTCCCCCAAAAGTGTTGTTGTTGTTGTTGTTGTTGTTGTTGCTGTTTATTGAATTTATATACTGCCCAATACCTGGAGGTCTCATGGTGGTTCACAGAACAAAATCAAAATATAAAACCACAAAATATATAATCGAAATTAAACCATCAACCCAATAACACACACCCCAAGCACATTTTAAAAGGGCATAGGATGTCAATCAGATCAAGGCCTTATTGAAAAGGAACGTTTTTGCCTGGCGTCTAAAGGTGTGTAATGAAGGCGCCAGGTGAACTTCCATGGGGAGGGCATTCCACAGATGGGGAGCCACTACAGAGAAGGCCCATTCTCGTGTTGCCACACTCCGGACCTCTCAAGGAGGAGGCACACGAAGGAGGGCCACAGAAGGTGATCTCAGAGTCCGGGTAGGTTCATATGGAAAGAGGCAGTCCTTGAGGTATTGGGGTTTGAGGGATGAAGACGCTGGGACTGCTAAGGTTTGGGTTTCCTTACAAATTAATAATGATAAAAATATAAAAACATATAAACAATTATGGACATGATTTCTCATTAGGCAGACAAAGCAACCATGCGTGGGTATTCCTCACAGGGTTTGCCAAAACTTTCTTTTGTGCTGTCTGTCTCCCAGCTCATGTTCCAGGGTAGCCCAGGGAATGGGGTGATCATTGCAAGCACCCCAAAGCGCTTTCCATTTGCATTGGGATAAAACAGGGCTCTGTAGTGCCTTATTCTGAGTATGGAAGTGTTGTGCACAATCAGGGGAGAAAGATGGGGGAAATAACCCTTACTTGGTGGACATATAAAATTACGAGGCTGAATTATGCATGGGCTGTGAATAATTCATGCCTGTTTCCAGTTAGTCAAGTTAAACTAATAGTGTAGCTTACTTCTTTTTTTCTCTTTTTTTAAAGTAGTTGCCTATGTGAAGCTTGCTAGTAAAGGATTTATCTCTGGAATGCTATATATCAGGGGAGAAGACCTTGGAGGAGGAGTGTGTATTTGAAACAGATGCAAAGGCCAACTCACGGATTCTGCTCTGAACAAAATAAAATATCCAAGTGCATCTAAATCACCAATCTAACTTTATTATGATACGGTGGCAAATTATGTCTTCTCCTTCTCCTTCTCCTCCTCCTCCTCCTCCTCCTCACTTCTTCCATTATACAGGGCAGAAAATAGTGGAGCTTTATAGAAACAGTATCATGCCTAGCAAAGCAAGTTTTCTAAATTTTCAGCTGAGCCTTTTGAGACATATTAAATATTTGGATCCCTCCCACCCGCTATAAAGATAATGAATACATTTTATGCTGGTTTTCCATTTTGGGGAGCAAATCTCTGTTTGGAATGAAATACCTAACTGGGTTAAGATGCAGGTTTTGCAACCGCCTGACCCAACATAGCATCTCATTTACCCCCATTTTCCTTGATTTTAAACCTTTTATCATAAACTATCCGTGGGAGTCAATTGGCTTCTTCATCTGCACGTTTGATGTGTGGGGATTGAGGGTAGAAAGGGGAATGGGTAGGAATAGGCTGGCAGGGGGAATATTTCCCCCCACCCCAAGACCTTGCTTTGGATTCTACCCCACTGAGATTTACAGTGGTACCTCGGGTTAAGTACTTAATTCGTTCCGGAGGTCTGTTCTTAACCTGAAACTGTTCTTAACCTGAAGCACCACTTTAGCTAATGGGGCCTGCTGCTGCTGCTGTGCCACCGGAGCACGATTTCTGTTCTCATCCTGAAGCAAAGTTCTTAACCCGAGGTACCATTTCTGGGTTAGCGGAGTCTGTAACCTGAAGCATATGTAACCCGAGGTACCACTGTACCTTTTCTTTTCTGGGAAACCTGGGGAAATTCTCACCCAGTTCAAGGAGTGCATGCTCATTGCTCTGGCTGCACTGGCAAAGCTTCTGTTGTACCACCCCTTGCTAGTTGAACAGTTTTCTTCCCAAGCTTTTAATACAGGTCATTATTATTGTGGGAATGTTGTGGATAGTAGGAGAGGATATATTGATTAATATTATTCCTCCTCACTCATGCTAGGGAGCTAGTAAAAGGTAAAGGGAACCCTGACCATTAGGTCCAATCGCGGACGACTCTGGGGTTGTGGCGCTCATCTCGCTTTACTGGCCGAGGGAGCTGGCGTTTGTCTGGTGAACCAGAGCCATGTACGGAAACACCATTTACCTTCCCGCTGGACTGGTACCTATTTATCTACTTGTGCTTTGACGTGCTTTCGAACTGCTAGGTTGGCAGGAGCAGGGACCGAGCAATGGCAGCTCACCCCGTCACGGGGATTTGAACCACTGACCTTCCGATCGGCAAGTCCTAGGCTCTGTGGTTTAGACCACAGCGCCATCCGCATCACTTAGAGGGCTAGTAGTAGAACACATTCCCTTGCACATTGCTGGAAGCTAGTTGATGGATTCGTTAGAACCATATGTTGAGCAATCCAGTCTGGCTTGTCCAGATTGGATTGTTCCTGGTAAATTCCCCTGGCTGGAGCAACATTCCCTTGTGTGTTCACTCCGGGCAAATAGGAAATGTATTTGACTGCTTCAGTGAAGTTACATCCCACAATTATGATTGTATCCTCTCCAACGTTTCTTTGATGAACAAAGGGAGGACCTATTCTATTATTCTTATTCTTATTCTTATTCGGCTGCTTTCAGATGGCTCGGGGGCTGGATAGCTCCATGCCCTCCAACATTTCTCTGATGGGAATAGGGACATCCTAAGGAAAAGTGGGACATTCGGGAATCAAATCAGAAACTGGGATGGCTTCTGTAAATCTGGAACTGTCCCTGGAAAATAGGGACACTTGGAGGGTCTGTGATTGGCCCTGGCACAGAGCTATGCCGGTGAGAACTTTGCAGGAAGAAGACAAAGCTGGACCTTTATTTACCACATTGGTGCCACTGCTGATTTTGATGTGTGAATGAGGCTCCTAGCACTGGGGCATCTTGAAGATTAGGGCTGTCTGTCTTTGAACTAGAGTCCCGAGATGAGTCATGTCGATAGCTTGTTTCCTTTTGATTCTGAGCATCAAGGCATCCTGCTTATGGTGGGGAGGAGAAAGAAACTGGAATATAAAAGACATCACAGTGGTTCTTCATTTCCTTTCTCGCTCTTCCACATAAAAGAAGGAAAGAGAAATATACCAGCTTGAGTCGAGATTTCCCACCCTCCCCCCAGTACTTTTGATTAATTTTTTACAGTGTTTCTCTCTCCTCGTCTATATGTCCTGCGTGCAAACTATCAATGGCAGCTTCACTAAGCGTCATCAGTCCACAAAAGAAAAACAGCTTGATAATTGTCTGTACTCAAAAGTGGTGTAATCTCAAACACAGTGGTAGACGGTGGTGGCAGTGATGATGGCACCATAAGGCCCCCGGTGTTGAAATACAATATTAAAATTAGTTTCATAGAAAATTACAGTGAAGTGAATGGGGTGGGTCCTAACATCTATATATGTCTCAAGTGTCGGAGACATGACCCGGAAGCTGTACACTGGCTCCCTCGGCCTGTAAAGCGAGATGAACACCGCAACCCCAGAGCCGTCCACGACTGGACCTAATGGTCAGGGGTCCCTTTAGTTTTAAGGTAGTCTCTGTGGGAATATATTGTATTTAATTATGGGGTATCAGAGTTTTAAGGGGGTTAACCAGGATGGGATAGTTGGGATAGCAGGCTTGTTGGTTTTTGAATGTCTGATTTAGATTTTTTCAATTTCATTGTCCTGTATGGGACAATGACAATAAAGATTATTGTATCGTATTGTATGTGCTTTAAATGTATGGTGCGTACACTGCCGCAGTCTAGGTGGTTAAAGGATGGTGAAAAGGAGCATTTTCCCTCCCCTTTCGATGGATATTTACATGTCAAGTGCAGACTGCAATTCATTTTTTAGGGGTCATGAGAATTTGATTGACCACTTGTAAGACCATTGAGGATAGGCATAGTTGTTATCGAACAGTGTGGTCACATGATGTGGCATAAATGGGAATAAGAGAGTTAGAAATTATCACCCCTCCTGTCGTGCACTGTTCTGGGGGGTTCTCTTGAAGGAATGGGTTTCCCAAACCCAAAACTGACTGTGCAGGCAGTTTGAAACTGCACCAAAATCCCTATTTTTCCTTAGCTAAAATCCATTAACTTGAGCTCTGAGTCAATGTATAAACAAAAACCCGGCTGTGCTCAAAGCTCTCTCCTTTATCAGTTTGTGATGGCAAGTATGGCCTTCACTGTACCAGTAGAACAGAGAAGACACGTCTGTGCCTTATCTTATGTCCTGACCACAAACCCAGTCTGGGAACAGCGCCAGAGTGTGTTCTCGGAGATGGTGACCTCTTGCTCCAAGATAAGAGTAGGAACAGGAAGATCCTTTTATGGTCAGAAGTACAGGAAGGAATACTCTTTTATGGTTAAGAGTGCCGGAGCAGGAACATCTGTGATGTCAACCTGCGTACATAGGCTGACGTGGTTGGATTCCTGGGGAAGGAGGGAGAGGGTGCCTGGAGGATATATATACTGCATGAAACTTCTCATTTCTTTGGACTTGCTGTGGACTGACCACACAAGTGCCTTCTGCTACCCGGAGAGCAGAATAAACTCTTCCTTTGAACCAACCTCGGTGTCATTTGACCTCCTTCCTCCTGTCTGGGAGCAATGCAGACCCAATCGGTGAACCCCATTAAGGCTACACTCTCAACCCCACCACCACCCCAAACTGGCTATATAACATTACAAGGTTATTATTATCTCAATCTATTACAGTATTTGTAAGACTGCATTCCAAACATCATTGACTTTGTCCATGGCAAGTCTGCGTTTATATGCAAGTTGTTCATGTGTAGTGAGTTTGTATAAGTCTTCAATCGTAGAAGGAAGACACATTTTTATTTTTCCAATTCACCAGTATCAGTCTTTTTTGCTGAGATAAAGGCACAGAAACTCCACTCGTCTTGTCCTTTTGTAAGGTTCCATGTGCTGGGTATATAATTCAAGAAGGTATTTTGCTCTGTAAATGTAAGGTTGTTCCGTACAGTTCTGTTGATGGTTTCAGTTACATTCTGACAAAAATCTTTCAGTATAGCACAATGGAAAAACACATGTTTTAGAGAAGCATTATTCCTATTGCACCCCCCACAGTTAGATACCTTAGACAGCCATTTTTAAAACAAATGTAAAGGGGTCCAGTAAGGGACGCATGTGGCACTGTGGGTTAAACCACAGAGCCTAGGACTTGGTGATCAGAAGGTTGGCGGTTCGAATCCCCACAACGGGGTGAGCTCCCGTTTCTCGGTCCCTGCTCCTGCCAACCTAGCAGTTCGAAAGCACATCAAAGTGCAAGTAGATAAATAGGTACCGCTCCGGCGGGAAGGTAAATGGCGTTTCTGTGCTCAGCTGTGGTTCGCCAGAAGCAGCTTAGTCATGCTGGCCACATGACCCGGAAGCTGTGCGCCGGCTCCCTCAGCCAATAAAGCGAGATGAGCACCACAACCCCAGTGTCGGCCACGACTGGACCTAATGGTCAGGGGTCCCTTTACCTTTAAAGGGGTCCAGTATATTCTAAATATTATTTTTTGTTGAATGAGCCTCAATGTAAGATCCACAGACACCCAGAACTGGCTTGAGGGGGCACAGGGAAAGAGAAGGGCGGAAAGGCTCATTGCACTAGTATGGTTCATTGCACAGGGTCCCTCTATTGCAGATAGCCTGATTCCCTTGTTGGATGGATGTGTAGAGCATTGCATGGAGAAGAATTTTAGTGGGGATATGCTCTTGTCATGTTGCTGCTTTACACTGCAAGTTCCATTTGGATAAATTGCCATCAACGTTTGGCTGGAAGAAAACCTCCTTCCTGCCCCCACACACATTCCCACACAAAGGAAGCAAAAAGATGGATGTAGCAGTCTGGAATAAAATATTAAATTTCATTCCCCCACCAACCCACCCTCCAGCATCTATCCACCTACATCTCATGTTAGGACTGGGCCTTCAGTGCTCTCTCTAATAGGTTTTCCATCTGCTATTCTCTCCTTTTATTGCTGTGTAACCACATTACCTTATGTAGCTGCCTACCGATGCTGCGGACAAGGGGTCTCTAGCCGCTGCCTAACTGTATAATTCAGTTAGAAAACTGCTGCTTTCAATCCCGGATATCATTTTCTGCTTATTTCACACAGTAAGCTAAAATGATACGGTCCTAATGTCAAGCTGCAAAATGCACGAGTGCCAAAGGAACAGTCTTTCTAAAAACTGGAAATGACTAGCATATGTTGTGGGCATCTGCAGGAGGGAAGGAACCAACTATACAACCCATTGCATGTCTTAGTAGAGCCCAGTGGGGCAGGGCCTAATTTCAGACTTTTCACATGCAAGGCTTTAAGAAAAGACTGGAACATTTGTCAGTAGCTATTTCCAGGATGCTAAATCACGTCTCCGTGTGAGTGGCATTTATGGGCACAAGCTGGAAAAAGGAAGCCTGGTCACCTTAAACTCTATGATGTGATCAGATCAGGGGTTGCAAAGGAAGTTGTAACTGGGTCCAGGGAGATCAAATCCAACAAATGGTAAGCAAATGCACAAAACTGCTGAGAAACAGGAATTCAGAAACATTTTGTGATGGCCTGGGATTTGGACTCGGATGCTGAACCTGAGGGATCCCAGCCTGCACCGGATTCCCCACCTCCAGAACCAGCTGAGCCGGGGCTGGGGCATGAGCCTGAAGGGTCCTCACCTGTGCTGGATCCTCAGGTGCAGGCACCAGCTGAGTCTGCTCTGGCTCCTGAGGTGATGGAGGACCCATTGCCTGCAGGTGCTTCACTCTCAGCCCCGTCAGAGGAAGCTGAGGTTGCCTCTGGGTCCGGTAACCCTCCAGCCTATCCTGAGCTGCAGAGGCTCAGGGCAGAGAGGCAGAGGGAAGTTCCCGCAGGAGGAGTGCTCGCCTCCAGGCCAGAGAGGCGAGTCACCAAAGGATCGGGGCTGCCCTATGCCTCAGGGCAGATAAAAGCCGGCCAGCCCCAGTCCCAATTTGCGGGAGCAGCATTGTTGGTTGCTAGTTCCTGCCTGAGCTCCTGACCCGCCCTGGCTCCCTGCTTGCAAGCCTGTTCCTGACTTCACCCGACTCCCTGCCCTGCACCCAGCTTCAGCTACTACGGACTGCCTCCATGTTGCACCTTTGACCATGGACAGGACTTGGACCTCGCCTCTTGGGTAACCCACAGGACCAGCACACATTTAATCAAAAGTGTAGGGCCAGTGGCGGAGCAAGCTGATCAGATGCCTAGGGCGGTGCGTGTACCCTGTGCCCTGGGGCGGGGCCAGCCACCCATGGGGCGGGGCCAGCCGGGGCAGAACACTTTGCAGGGCCTCCGAGGAGTCTGCCTGCCTCCTCCCACTCAGCCACCCTACAGCTGAGGGGGATATGGCGGGCAGACCGTTTGGGGTAGCATGGAGCTTGCGGGCACCCAAGCCACCATGTCACACCCAGGAGAGATGTGTGGCTCGGGCGTGCTGCAGACCCCACGGTGAGTGCCGCCCAGCATTGTGTTACCCCCACATTGGTGACACCCAGGGCAGCCTGCACCCACCACACACCCCTTCCTCCGCCCCTGTGTAGGGCGAGTAGTGCCCCATCCCACAAAATTGTAAGAATTTGCAGCCCAAATAACTTTACATGTTTTGCTATATAAGCATATGTACGGGTTATGACTCACAGAGCTTCTGATTACTAGACAGGCACTGTTTGACCTCATTTCCCTTGAGTGCTCTGGTGGGGAAAAGACTAAAGAGTTTAATTCTTTATATTTCCTCCTACCTCAGAACTCACGGGACGCGGGTGGCGCTGTGGGTAAAAGCCTCAGCGCCTAGGGCTTGCCAATCGAAAGGTCGGCGGTTCGAATCCCCGCGGCAGGGTGCGCTCCCGTTGCTCGGTCCCAGCGCCTGCCAACCTAGCAGTTCGAAAGCACCCCCGGGTGCAAGTAGATAAATAGGGACCGCTTACTAGTGGGAAGGTAAACGGCGTTTCCGTGTGCAGCTCTGGCGAGCCAGAGCAGCAATGTCACGCTGGCCACGTGACCCGGAAGTGTCTCCGGACAGCGAGATGGGTGAGTGAGATAGGCGCACAACCCCAGAGTCGGACACGACTGGCCCGTACGGGCAGGGGTACCTTTACCTTTACCTTTACCTTTACCTCAGAACTCAGTCCTTTTCCTGCTTTGGTTTGCCAGCATCAGTGGGATTAAATTGCAATAAATCTAGAGTCAACCCGCGAGCCATGTAGGTGACCCATTGTTAGAGCCCTTGTATAAGAATTCTCAAATATAGAATAAATGTTCATAAATGTGCAAGGCAAACCCGTACATAAGTATATAAACCATGTGTCTGAAATAGTACAGGAGAGCAATCCTGAAGCCATTTTGACTCTCCCAAACTGGCCTTCAATATTACTCTGCAAGGAGGAAGGAAATAGGAAAAGCTTTCCAGTTGTCTTTGGATTGTAGGGGCTTACACCTCCCTGCAAATACAGTCTGGCAAGTTATCTGTTAAGCTGAGCGAACTATCAATATGTGTAAGAGATTCAGGTATTCACCATCTCAAAGGAATGGCCAGGCTACCCAGAAAATGCAATCAAGTAAGCCATTACAGTGGTACCTCGGTTTTCGAACGTCTCTATTGACAAACGTTTTGGAACTCGAATGCTGTAAATCTAGAAGTAAATGCTTCGGGTTTTGAATGTGCCTCAGAAGTCAAACCAGAAACATGGCTTCTGTATTGAGATGTCTATTTTGAGGCTTGCATTTTGAGTTTTCAGTTTTCGAACATTTCGGAACTCAAACAGTCTTCTGGAATGGATTACGTTCGAAAACCAAGGTACCATTGTATAGGTAATCTGGCAGACAGGAGAGAAGCAACACTCTCAAATTTCTGCTGGAGACCACCTCCTTCTGTGATGCAGGTATGATGTTGTGGGGAGTGGTCTTGGGGTACAGTGTAGGCAATTTCAAAAGTCTTTATAGGGGCTTGCGCACCATTGTTCTGGGTCTCTCCTACCTCCTTGCAAGGAGGAGAGGGAACTCTGTTGCAACAGAAAAAATAAAGATCTGCCTTGCTTTCTATGGATATTGCCTCCATCCATTCATCTCTGACCGATCATAGACTTAGGGGACTCAGTCCCTTGGAACAAAAGCCAACCCCTCTATATTTTTTTATGACACCCTGATACTTTGCATCTAACTGAAATGCAACTCCAGAGGGCTGCACATTTGGCTAGACAGTGGTAGAAGAAGGGAGTATTTAATTTAAACTTTTTCTCCAGGGCCTTTATTTCTTTGCACTCAAAATCTCCCCCTTCTCTTACCCACAGAGGAAAAATACAGGAGCTCCTCAGTTTCCCCGCTGTGACCAAATTTGCAGCCGCTTCCTCCAAGGCTGTATTTCATTTAAAATAAAAGGATGCATGTTGTCACATGTTTAGGTCTCAATATCCAGAACGCTTCTGTCTGAAAGCCTGAGCTCATAATCTCAGCAAAAATTCCTTATAGCATCCTTAAGAATTCTTACAGATGTTTTACTTGAATGGGATGCTCTGAAATTTGTCTCAAGGGAAATCTGGTGGCAACACTCCAGGGTCTCAGTTGTATTTTCTTTAACTGGGGACTACATCTCACATATACAAAGCAGATGCTATACCAGCAAGCTTTTTGGCACAAAGCAAGTCAACAACCAATTGACTCACACTGTGTGGAAGCAGAAAGTTTTGTAGGGCATGATCCAGTCAAAATGAAGCATCCCTGTCAGGAGCTGTTGGAGTTGCATGCCATGGGGCAGCCCCAAATGTTTTGCTCTCTGAGGCAGAGAACAAGATGGTACCTCCTACCAGGCATTCCATGTAAAAATGCCAACCAGATTGGGAGTTGAATCTTTCTTCAACAGCATCCTCCGCCACACCTGAAAGGAGAAGCTTCACGTAGGACAAGCTTCCTCAACCTCGACCCTCCAGATGTTTTGAGACTACAATTCCCATCATCCCTGACCACTGGTCCTGCTAGCTAGGGATCATGGGAGTTTGTCAGGGAACTGCCATCGGAGCCAGAGGGAGAGGGAAGGCTCCAGAGGGATTCCGGAGAGCGTCCCGGGAGGGAGAGAAGCAGCCCATCTTCTGGGGAAGGAAATCAGCGTAGCACCAGTGGAGAAGGGGGGCAGATGGGGGAATCAGTGAGGTGGCTCCATGACTCCTCACTGGAGACCAGTGGGGAGAGCACGGGTCCTCCGCTGCCCACACCCTCCCTGCGCAGAAGGCTTCCGCGCAGGGAGAGTAGGCGGAGACTAGGCGTCAAAGAGCTTCTTTGCTGGAAGAAGTTCAAGAAATGCCCACTGACGGATTCTGCCAGCGATTGAGACAGTCACGGGTGAGTGGCTGTCCGGACAGAAAGAGTTCACCCAGGTAACCCAGCCAGGTGTGGCGCCGATTTACGCACGAGCAACCCCTAGAACCATTACAGAGTTGTAGACCAAAAACATCTGGAGGGTCATGTTTGGATCATGTTTTTGGCCTACAACTCCCATGATCCCTAGCTAGCAGGACCAGTGGTCAGGGATGATGGGAATTGTAGTCTCAAAACATCTGGAGGGCCAAGGTTGAGGAAGCCTGACGTAGCAGCTGTATGATGGGCTGTCAGGGACGTCCCTTCCCAGAGTGACAGTGAAGACTCTGGGGAAGAAGGGGAGCAGGCTGAGGGGAGTAGAGGCTTGATTTCTGGCCACACTTAGAATGATGCAAGCCTCTCTCATCCTGGAATGCAGGCTATAAATTCCCAAGACAGCACAGGGCAGACAGAGCCTGTGTCAGAGGAACTGCTGCTGTTAGTTTTGGCTCAAGAGGAGGAGGAAGGGCAGGCTGCCCCTGAGTCTCCTCGGAGTAGGTAGAAGAGTAGAGTACAGACACAATGCCAGCCCAGCAGGAGCTGGAGCAACCGGTGGAGGATATCCTGCTGGCATTGACAGCATCATCCAGTGGGTCCAACTGTCTCATTGGGAGAAGATTGTGCCAGGAGGGCTCGGACGGAAACTACTGTGTAAATACTAAATAATTCTAAGCGTAATAAATCAGCCAGCTTGCTGTGCCTTGGTGTGAGAGAGACACCATAAATCCTGACATGGGCCACGTGGTACACACAGGTCGGTCCATTCTTTGTCTCTCGGTGTTTGCCACCTGAGGCAGGTGTCTCACGCTGCCTCATGGTGGGCGTGTGTGTGCAGCTGTCTCAAATTGTGAACCACTGAACTGCAGGTCGCTGCTTCTTGGCAGAGTACCGTCAGGCCCTGGACCACATCATCCTGGGCTAGAAGGGATGTAAGAGGATTTCCTGTTCCTGTTGAACCTCAGTTGAGGAATTTCCTCTTGGACACTGATGTTTTCCTGTATCCTTGGTTGCTCTTTGATCCTGATCCTGGTTTGTCCCACAGGTCCTTATTTCTAGCTCTTGGTTCACCTCAGAGGACTACCCATGGGACAAGGTATTTATGGTCCTTGGTTCTTCTCAGACTCAGACCTATGGGACAGCCCTGACAATCCCATTGATTCTATTGACAGCTGCTTAAGTGCTTAGTAGAAATTAAAATCAAATATGTGTTGGAAATATCTGGGAGGGGGGTAAGATTCAACCACATTCTGGTAAATTCTAGTCATGCAGTTCCACTGGGTTTAGAGCTGTTGCACAAGAAACTCACTTCCCCCACTAAACAAGACTTTCTGTGAGCAGGAAAGGGATGATAAAATGTACGAAAAAGTGTGGAATGACATTTTCTTATTGTAATGTCATCTCACCTCGCTGCAAACAAATCTAATTGAATGCTCAATAAATAGGTCATCCAGAAGCGACCTTAGGAGACTTTTGGAATGTAAAAGTCAATCTGCAGGTTACTATCTCAGTAGAATAAAAGAGACCCATTTGTTTGCTCAACTTCTCTCTCTCTCTCTCTCACTCTCACTCTCTCTCTCTCTCCTCTCCTCTCCCCGCTGTGAAGTTCTGCTTTTCTTCCCAAAGCTGTTCTCGTTTCACATGCTTGAGTGTCAAAAACTTCCTTGAAAAAATAGCCTTGTTTCCTATTTCCTGCTCACAGTTCTCAAAGTTTCTTTCCCCCCTTTTTTCTTTTGTCATGCTAACAGCATCTATTTTTATTGGTGATAATTGCCTACTTCACTTGGGTCAGAATGCTCCTTTCTGATCTTCTTTGTGAATCTCTGAATTCCCCCATGGAATATGCTGTACTTGTTCTGCTCCAAAACTTCCATCTATCTCAATGGAGAGAGGTTAAATGCAACTGACAGCGACATGCTTAAAACAAGGACAAAAAGATGAGAATAAATCAGTTTCTTTTGAACTACCCAACTTCTAAAAGGCAAGATGAGAAAATAACTGATGGAAATGGAAGATGTCACCTCCCTGAAATGTCAGGTAGCCAGAGCTTCCACTGTCCTTGCTGTGCGTGGCGGTGGGATTGTTATTTATCAAGTGCCTCCCATTTTTAGCATGCAAAGTGCCTAATAGTTCAGCCATCCATCTTCACAGCAACACTTTCCGCAACAGATGAAGAGCTAGCATGGAGTGTTTATGGTTATTTATTACATTCATAACCTGCCTCCAAGGAGTGCAGGGCAATGTATGGTTCATTCTACTCCCTCCCCATTTTATTCTCACAACAGTTCCATGAGGTAGGCATTAAACTAGGAGATATTGACTACTCATAGCTGAGTAGGTGTATTTGGGACTGGTGCAGTTGTGATGAGACAGTCTTGTGTGACTTATTTGGCTTTCCTAATATTACCCAATACATTTGGTTATAGATTGTAGCTGCAAACCAGGGATACAGGTGGTGCTGTGGTCTAAACTACTGAGCCTCTTGGGCTTGCCGATCAGAAGGTCAGCAGTTCGAATCCCCACAATGGAGTGAGCTCCCTTTGCTCTGTCCCAGTTCCTGCCAGCGTAGCAGTTCAAAAGAATGCCCATGCAAGTAAATAAATAGGTACCGCTGTGGCGGGAAGGTAAACGGCATTTCCGTGTGCTCTGGTTTCCGTCATGGTGTTCCATTGCGCCGGAAGCAAGCTTAGTCATGCTGGCCACATGACCCAGAAAGCTGCCTGTGGACTGAAAGCGAGATGAGCGCTGCAACCCCATAGTTGCCGTTGACTAGACTTAACCATCCAGGGGTCCTTTACCTTTTTTTGCTTTAGTTTGTGCCTGGAATCAAGCAGCTGCTTTGGGGGAATTAAAGTCTCCTACTCTAGGGTGCAATCCAACACACTGCTGTGTGAAAGGATCCACCAGTTCAAGGATTTTTGTTTTTGCAATGTCCTTTCCCTCTGCTCCACCTGCACAACTCCTAAATCTAAGGGTACCCCCACCCCTCTGGAACAGGAGCGTTGAGGAGATCCTTGTCCTGACACTGTAGAAGAGGTGTTCATGTTCATTAATTCCCATGAATTGAATACCACCCAAGAAGTCCACCACTCACTTTCCTTCCTGGGGAAATGCACCCCAAGTTCCTTGCCATGAATGATCCATTCAGTGGAGGGGAAATGGAGTCATCTGCAAAAACTGCTGCAACTCACAGATCTGCCAGCTTTTAAAAATCAGTCTCACAGGAGTCATCTGTTGACATGTAGAAAATAGTCACAGGTGATAATAATAATAATAATAATAATAATAATAATAATAATAATAATAATTTATTATTTATACCCAGCCCATCTGGCTGGGCCTCCCCAGCCACTCTGGGCGGCTTCCATAAAAACCAAAAATACAGTAAAATGTCACACGTTAAAAACTTCCCTGAACAGGGCTGCCTTAAGATGTCTTCTGAATGTCAGGTAGTTGTTTATCGCTTTGACATCTGCTGGAAGGGCGTTCCACAGGGCGGGCGCCACTACCGAGAAGGCCCTCTGCCTGGTTCCCTGTAGCTTTGCTTCTCGCAATGAGGGAAACGCCAGAAGGCCCTCAGTGCTGGACCTCAGCGTCCGGGCAGAATGATGGGGCTGGAGACGCTCCTTCAGGTATACTGGACCGAGGCCGTTTAGGGCTTTAAAGGTCAGCACCAACACTTTGAATTGTGCTCGGAAACGTACTGGGAGCCAATGTAGGTAGATAATAATAATAATAATAATAATAATAATAATAATAATAATAATAATGTACCCTGCCCTTCCCGGCTGAAGCCAGGCTCAGGGCTGCTAACATCATAAAACTAACACAGTATACAAAGAACATAAGAATATAAAAACAGGCAATCAATGAATTAAAATACATCTTAAAATGAAAATTAAAAGACCATTATTTATTTATTTATTAAATTTAAATGTTGCCCTTCATCCATAGATCTCAGGGTGGTTCACAACATAAACATATAAAAAAACACAAAATACATAATAAAGATCTTCATGCTATGAAGAGCTTCATTTACCGCAGATAAGTTGGCAACTGTACAGAACTATCAGATCATATTACCTTTATAGTCTCCTAGGTGGTAGAACTAATCACTAATGAATCTTTATTTTTTTCCCCTATCCCTCGATGGAATGGTTTGACTTGGATGCACATAACTTTAAATGGGGAACTGAGCTTTGTGTTTCCCACCAAGTGATTTCCTTTAAATTGTTTTATTAAGTCTTGATGTTGCTAGGATACGGGGTTGTGCATGAGCTTAAAAGTCCTAGGGCAGCTGTAAGTGTAAGGAAGCTGAGAAGCAGACAATTAATAAACTGGACTTATTTGTGCAACTAAATGTTTTAAGGAAAGTTCTGTGGCAGGTGAAGGAACCCTTCACCCCTCCATATGATATTGGACTACGACACCCATCAGCCTTGAATATTGGCCATGGTAGCTGGGGCCGATGGGAGATTTAGTTCAGCAAAAATAAATTTAGTAAGTAAAAAATAAAATAAATAATATGAAACAACTGTAGAGCCAAAGGTTCCCAAACCCTGCTCTAGTGGAACAACATCTTGGCTATCCTGTTTGGTCATCCAAGACACTTCTTCAGATTGGAGCCAATATTTATAGTAATAAAAATGTGAATACCGGAGTAACATTACAGGTGAGCCAAGCTGGGTGTGTCATTGCAAATGTTTTTGCATCCCTCATCATGTTCATTGGGTTTCATTACTGGGATGGGCTGTAAAGCATATGGAGAATTGACTCATCCACTGTGCCAGCAGGGTAACACAGTGCAGTAAAACAAAGGGGCAGTCCACTTGCCCATCATGCTAAGTGACATTATCGACATGCACACCTGAGCACAGATGTTGCCTAGTCTCACAATATTGCTCTCAATAAGATGCTTCCTTAAATGAGGGTTCTGTTGTGCTTTCTGTATCACTCAACCAGGGCTTCAGAATGAGGGTGATACAATTTGCTGTCGTTGCGAGCACTGCATAGCCAAATTGGATGGGATACACAACATCATCACATGCACAATGTGAGCTTTTATTGCCACAGCTTCCACCATCACTGACCATTGGCCATGGTGGCTGGGTTTGATGGGGGTTAGAGTCCAGCAACATGTGGAGAACCTCAGGGTCCCCATCCCTGTCCTACTGGCTGGGATCAAATAGCGAAGGAGGGAAAAGTTATGTTAAAAGGGTTACTAGCAGAAGATTGGGGTGGGGAAATGGCAGCAAACAGATGCTATGATAAGAAAAATGCATTTCACCCCACAGGAAAGCTGGGGCAATTGGATTTTTGTTTGTTCTGTACCAGTCTTGCAGATGAGCCCGTAGGACAAGGCAAGTTTGTTGGCATAGCACCAAGGACAGCTCCTTGTGAGTCAGTTGCTCTGGCTTTATCAAGGGTGGGCTCCATGATCACTGCAGATGGTGACAGCAGCCGCAAAATTAAAAGACGCCTGCTTTCTTGGGAGAAAGCAATGGCAAACTTAGACAGCATCTTAAAAAGCAGAGACATCATCTTGCCAACAAAGGTCCGTATAGTTAAAGATATGGTTTTCCCAGTAGTGATGTATGGAAGTGAGAGCGGACCATAAAGAAGGCTGATTGCCAAAGAATTGATGGTTTTGAATTATGGTGCTGAAGGAGACTCCTGAGAGTCCCATGGACTGCAAGAAGATCAAACCTATCCACTCTGAAGGAAATCAGCCCTGAGTGCTCACTGGAAGGACAGATCCTGAAGCTGAGACTCCAATACTTTGGCCATCTCATGAGAAGAGAAGACTCCCTGGAAAAGACCCTGATGTTGGGAAAGATGGAGGGCACAAGAAGAAGGGGACGACAGAGGACAAGATGGCTGGACAGTGTTCTCGAAGCTACCAGCATGAGTTTGACCAAACTGCGGGAGGCAGTGGAAGACAGGAGTGCCTGGCGTGCTCTGGTCCATGGGGTCATGAAGAGTCGGACACGACTAAACGACTAAACAACAACAACAAATAGAATGGAGTGGAAGAGAAGGGGAGAGAGGGAAAATCCTCCTTCTGGAGATCTAGAAATTTCATATTTCAACTTGGAAATGAATCTCATTGGATGGAACAAACTGTTTTCACCAGAGATGTGAAACATAGTTGGGGGGGGGGGAGGAAGGTTTTTTTCAGGGTGCTTCTTGCACTTTTTGAATGCACAATTTACACCTCCACAATGACTGAGGGCAAAAATTCTTTGCAGCTCTGCTAACTCTGAGTAGAGTTCTCCATAGCCCCTAGCTATTAGCTACTGAGATATACAATCTGTATTTGTTTGTATGTGCTCCACTGATATTTAAATGAGATATTTGCCATGGAAACCACAGAATCTCAATGCATATTCTAGTTAGTTATAAGATATGGGCTGCCTTCCCGAAGGGCATTTTCATATAATCAGGATCCACCTTATGCTCGCACAACACTAAACTGCCTCAGGTCAATTTCACAGTACCTTGTGTATTCTGGGAACAGGTATTTTGGTGGCAATCAGGTGTTGAAATATGTCCATCCTCATGACTAGACCAGGTGATTGGTACCACTCATCTTGGCCTGAATTTGCAAGGTTATGACACACACACACACACACACACACACACCACTTTGGGACGACTTTAAGGAATAGATGCTATAGATGATTCACAACTAAGCTCTAACACAGCTTGGAGAAGCTGGAAGCAGATTCTACTTGTCATGTTGTTTTGGTTTACACTGTGATTCTGTACTGTGCAAATGCATATTTTGGTATGTGTTTTCAGTATAGGAATGAATAAAAAATATTATATAACAATATTATATTATACTTCATATAATGAAGGTGAAATGCTCTGCTTGATCAGGGGTAGCCACTGTGGTGCCCCTCACATGATGTTGTACTCCCCATTCCCATCAGCCTCCGTCAGCATGGCCAATGACCAGGGTTGATGGGAGTTCTGGTCCCTCAAGGGCACCACATGCTAGAGTTTGACTCCATTTTAACGTCCAAAATTTGGTATGTGCTGATAAACCCAGATACATTTTGCGACTTTCTAAAAATTCATACATATAGCAGAAAATTCTGAGAATCGCCTGAGGCTGTTATCCTACATCCGCATACCTAGAAGTGAGCTCTGTTGAATGAAATGGGACTTGCTTTTGAATAGAAATGTATATTCGCATTATGAATTGTGTCTATTAGCATTCATTGTGACTGTTGAGATTCACCAGATTTTGGCATTCTTTGTGTCATTTATGGCTTGTTTGATATGTTTACCTAGATGATGAGGCACACGCCTCATGCCAATTGTGATATACACATGTTTAATGCTTCGCTTTTATCTGCAATGTGGGTGCCCAGGCTGTAGGTGAGAACTCACAGGACGGTGTCAGTGCTAGATTTATGTATAAGCTAAACAAGCTATAGCTTAGGAACTCACTCTCTTGGCCCCAAAAAAAGAATAATTAAAGGATTTTTTTAAAAAAGTTAGAGCTTAATAATTATTTCACTATTAATACACTTTTGCTTAATTGTATTTCAGTTCAAGAATTATTTTGATAAAATACATATTTTGTTATGTGAAAAATGGCTTTAAATACCTATTAGGTCCATAAATTACCACATAGCATATATTCAACACAAAAACCAGCAACAATTTGTTGTTGACAAAGGACAGCTGGACATATAAAGGGCCCCATTACCTTCAATGGCTTAGGGCCTCATCAAACCACAGTCTGGCCCTGGACGGTGTGTGTCTGTATCTTATGCAGAGAACACTATATGAAAGAAAGAAGGCTGCTAGCATAACCCTCCCCCTGACATACGAATTTTCTATGTGCAGGGATTCCCCACCCCATGGAGTCAAGTAAGCTCCACCTGCTGATTCTGAGAACCAGCCCTGTTGAGGATCTACCGAAGCAAACACGTAAGAAGCAGGAAGGGAAGGAAACTCTGCCTCCTTTAAAAGACAATATCAAGTCTAAAGGTTTGTGAACCATTTCCATTAGACCGTTTCTTGGTGCTCTGGGCCTCCTAAAGGTGCTGAAGATATTTGTTATATTGCTATAAAACAATTGCAAGTAGATTGTTAAAAAGAACTGAGAGTTCTTTCCATTACTTACAGGTTTTTGCAACACATTTGCAAAACTATTGCAATTAGTTTAAAATGTTTGCAACTTATATTTGTTTATATTTTTCCTTCCTTATTATTGAAATTCGGGGCTCAGCAGGCTTGTCTTTCACTTCAGGCAGCAAAGTATCTTGGGCTGGCCCTGCCCTCAATGTTAGTCCTCTGTTCATCCTTTGCCTGTATTCAACAAGCTTCTTACATATTGAATTCCACCTCTTTTTTGGCCATTTTTCTTCCAGTTATCCTTAAGTCCTAAATTTAATGCACATTTTTTTCTCCCCTTATTTATTGTATTTTTATTCCAGCCTTTCTCCAGAAATCACATGGTGTGTGTGTGTGTGTGTGTGTGTGAACCTCACAAAATGAAATAGCCCCAACTCATAGCTCAATTCTTTCTTGGAAAGAGTCTTAGCAATAAAAAGATTTTATTAAGGCAAAGTAACCAGTAGGGCATATGCACTGCTAATGAGATACCAGTTTTTGAAAAAGACCATTTAGATAAAGTTAGATTTCCAATCTTTCTTTTTTAAAAAAGCTCTTTAGACGTACACATGCAAGACTAGCTTTTGACACCAGCCTTAGAATATATGAAACATGCAAGAGTAATAATGCAAGCACTTGTGGTTCTGAAGGCATTTCTTGAGGAGACTGTTGAAAGGGTGTGATGTGCGGGGGGGGGGGGGGGAGAGAAAAGATGTTCCCAGCGTCCAAAACAGTGTTATTTTCAGATGCCAGAGCTATCTCAGCTAACAAACATGGAACTCATTTGCTGAGGCTTCCCGTTTTCTGAACTCCTTCATAACAAGACCCTTGAGAATTTAGTTTACAGTTCTCACTTATGAAAATCACTCTCAGAACTGTGCAAAGCAGCTCATGTTCCCTCTTGCAGAGTAGCCGGTTGGATATTGTTGACAGTGACAGGTTGTTTAGCCCTGAAGTTTCCATTTTTTAGGCTTCTGATAATTGCTTCTTCCTAAAAATTGCTGGCATGCCTAGCATAGAATTTAATTTAGACTAGAATCCACATTGTCTTTCTTTCTTTCTTTCTTTCTTTCTTTCTTTCTTTCTTTCTTTCTTTCTTTCTTTCTTTCTTTCTTTCTTTCTTTCTTTCTTTCTTTCTTTCTTTCTTTCTTCCTTCCTTCCTTCCTTCCTTCCTTCCTTCCTTCCTTCCTTCCTTCCTTCCTTAGATATCACATATGCTCATTTGTGCATCACAAAGTTTTATTTTACAACCCTGTTCTCCTGTTCTTTTAACGGCAGCTTGATTTGTAGACATTTGTAGTGGGCAATGCTTATCTCCAGCATTCCTGCATTATTTCCTGAGATTCCTGCATTGCAGCGGGTTCAATTGGATGACCCTTGGGGTCCTTGCCAACTTTACAGTTCTATGATTCCACTGTGCTGTGAAAAGCTACAGTTGCTAATTCCTGCCTATCAAGCTACAGTTAGAGAACCAGGGTCAGGCCAGGATCATCTTCTTCTTCTTCTTCTTCTTCTTCTTCTTCTTCTTCTTCTTCTTCTTCTTCTTCTTCTTCTTCTTCTTCTTCTTTATTCTTGGTTATTGCATCATCCATTCCCAATAAGCTGGGCTGGTTTCACAACAGGTCTAATTGTTGAGATATTCTCTTCCACCTTAAGGGACAGATGTGTGGAATTGTTGCATGTCTGTTTACACTCCAGCACAGCTTGCTGGGAACTTCTGTTTGTGTATAGCTTTTGCTTTTTCTTTAGCTGTTTTGCTTCGGACACGAAGGAGATCAGACATGTTTCCTTTTGTCCTGATCTACGCTGAATAAAATTGCTTGTAAATATGCTCACACAGCCTCCCGTGCCACTTCTGTTTGTGCAGTGTTTGCTCTGCTGAATAGCGTCCTCAATCTTCTAAAGCTTGGGCCGCAGATTTATGCTGCGCCTAGGACTGGAGTTTGCCTCACACAGGACATTCACCACCTTCGCTGGTTCTGATTTAAAAGAGAGGAAGAGCTGGGTATCATCTGCATACTGATGACCACCCAGCCCGAACCCCCTGATGATCTTTCCTAGCAGCTTCATATAATTCTTAAAAAGCATGGGAGAGAGGACAGAGCCCTGAGGCACTCCACAAGTAACAGCCCGGGGGTCTGAACACTCATTCCCCAATACCACTTTCTGGACACGGCCCAGGAGGAAGGAGCAGAACCACTGTATAACAGTGCCCCCAGCTCCCAGATCCTCTAGACAGTCCAGAAGGATGTCATGGTCAATGGTATCAAAGGCCTTTGTCCCTAGCCTGCCAGAGATCACCGACCAGCGCGACCAAGGCGGCTTCAGTCCCATAATGAGGCCTGAATGCAGATTGGAAGGGATCCAAATGGTCCGCATCCTACAGGTGTGCCTGGAGTTGTTCAGTGACTACCCGCTTAATCACCTTGCCCAGAATGGAAGATTTGCAACTGGGTGATAGTTGGCTGGGGCCATATTGGCGGGGTCAAAATGTGGTTTTTTAAGAAGCGGTTTAATAACCACCTCTTTCAGCAGGTCTGGGAAGGCTCCTTCACAGTGAAGCATTCACCACCCCATGGAGCCCATCACCCAGCCTTTCCTGGCTCAGTTTTATGAGCCAGGGTGGGCAAGGGTCTAGGAGACAGGTGGTTGATTTCACTCATCCAAGCAGCTTGTAAACCTTCAGGTATGTTACACCATCAGGGCCTTAAAGCTAAGCACTTTGTGTTGGAGTTGTTACATTTCCTATTTCTGTCCCACAAGCTAGAGTGAACCTAAATGGTCTAAATTAAATGGAGGGATTACCTAAACATGCTGAAATTGCAGAACAATTGTAGCAAAAGAGAAACACCGGGAGCAACTATTAATTTCAGATTAAGACTGTGTCAAGGATTGAAGGCTAATCCATTAAACTAAAGTGGCTTTGATATGAAGCTAATGTGAATCAATGTCAGGGAAGTCAAATCATTAGAGGTTACCAATCAATTTCATTGCTGAGATCAAGCAGAGGTCTGAGAGCTTTTGATAGGATTATAATGAAAGTCAATAGGAGAAATATGAAGTCCCTGATTCCTTTTCAGTTAATATTTGATTAGATTATGGGGAGGGGAAAGGATTAAGCTACGGTAAGAAAAGGTCATTGGGAATTCAGAACGATTCCCAGCAATTCAATTGTTTTAATCAGCACTGCTGCTGTGCCTGCTGTTGTTCAATGCAACATACAGGTTGCTCAGTCTTTACCCTTCCCCAAAGTGGGATGAATTTAATGTGATATGAATTTGCAAGCTGCACTGAGATAGCTCAACTGCCCGTGTGACCCCTCCCATGCCACTGGATAAATTTTGGGTGTTTTTCCTTGAGGAGAGCATTCTGTAACTGATTCTAATAGCTGAGAAGTCCTTTTCAATGCTTGCCACCACCCACCAAACTTCAGAGAATTGGAGAACTCAAGAAAAGGCCCCTGAATCTGTTGATGTACAGAACATATGGCCTACTGGATGGTGCTGTCAAAGGTATATTCTTCTTCTTCTTCTTTGGTGATCACTCATAGCTGAGTAAGATTGTCTTCCATGAACATGGTTTTAACTGTGAGTCCGTAAATGACTGTGGAGGCCAGTTCTGGATCTACGTGTCCTTCCACAGTGGGGACATAGGTTTCTGGGCAGGAGTTGATCACAGTGAAGGTTTGCCAAGCGTGCCTTCCTCTTAGCATGTTTTTCACTTTCGTCCTGAGTTCGAGTGTCTTCAAAGTCCATGACACCATTGGTAAATGCTGTTCTCCAATAGGAGGGCTTGCAGGCCAGTGTTTCCCAGTTTTCAGTGTTTAGGCTACAATTTTTTAGATTTGCCTTGAGAGAGTCTTTAAAACTCTTTCATTGACCACCAGCATTGCGCTTTACATTTTTAAGTTCGGAATAGAGTAGCTGCTTTGGAAGACGATAATCAGGCACCCGCACAACATGACTAGTCCAACAAAGTTGATGTTGAAGAATCGTTGCTTCGACACTGGTGATCTTTGCTTCTTCCAGTACACTGGCATTAGTTCGCCTGTCTTCCCAAGTGATATGTAAAAAATTTTTGAGACACCCTTGCAGGAATCTTTCAAGGAGTTGGAGATGGCGTTTGTAAGTGGTCCATGTTTCACAAACGCACAGTAAGGTTGGTAGTATAGTAGCTTTGTAAAGAAGCATTTTGGTTTCCCTGTGAATGTCCCAGTCCTCAAAGGTATCATTGCACCTGCTGTGAATACCCAGAGAAATATAGTTGCAGTTGTGCAAACAAGAGGCAAAGAGAGCCTGATCCCCTAAACGTGACTTGGCTTTTAAGCCCTGTAGCATTCACACTATGTTAAGCATGGGTCAGCGCTCTTATCGGCTTGGATAAAACACTCACAAAGGCTTTATCATCATGAGACTGTGCATTAGTCTTTGGAGATAAAAGGCTGAGTCATCTTACATCCATAGACTGTCACCAAGGTCCTGGGGCTTTGCAGAGCAGTTAAAAACAGTGCTGTGATGGTTGCTTCCAAAAGGCAAAACACACACAGCGCCTCCTGCTCACACCTCCCTCAAGCACCACATTCCTGGATATATTCCCATTTTATCATTATTAACCCAGATGTGTCTAACCGTCCCCTTGGTGATGCTGTGGGAGTTTTTGGGATACCTGAGAGCCAGCAGTCAAGGAAAAGCAGTAAGCTTTTTTTTTCTTTTTTCTTTTTTGACAGTCACTACAGAAGTGGTTCCCTTGGCAACTGAAATCACACGAAGTGTCCTAGTGCTCCTATCTGGCTACAATTTCTTTTCAGTTTAATACTGCATGTCTAGGCTTCACATTGAGAATTCAATTCTGTCCTAGGGCTTTATTCATAATCTGGAAGTTACTTACGATATACTTTGAATTTAGACGGGCTACTGACAGGTTCAAAAAGACAGACTGTTGATTTATGTAACAACTCACAATATATTACTTCTTTGTAGGAGAGAGACGGTCTTATATTTGGTTTGGTTTTTAAAGGCATTTTTTATATATATGCTGGTCTCATTTTGTCGCTGAACAGAGCAGCTGTACTTAAGGTTTGGCCTTGCTGAGTTTTAAGCAAAGGGAGTATTAACAGCCACACTAAGACTAGTGATGATAAGAGAACTCTCCTCAGCTTGATTCAGAATCAGCTCAGCGACTCTGTGAGCTTTCTCAGCAAGCTCTTCTTAAAGAGGCTGTCCTGTTTCCCTGTTCTGAGGCTTCCCTTGGCTCATAATATTGGTGCAGGAATGATAATGGTGGTACATGCATTCACCTTGATCTAGGGTTGCCATGTTTCAAAAAGTGAAAATCAGGACACAAAAGTTGTTTTAATCTCTCTCTTTTTTTAGAAAATAATAATAATAATAAATTTTGTTTATATCCCGTCCTCCCCAGCCAAAGTCGGGCTCAGGGCGGCTAACAACAATAAAACACTACAACAGTACAACACAACACTCTAAAATAATTCATTATAAAATTAATTCAAATCAAACCAATGGCAACCATTGGGCCAGAGCTCCGCAAAGATTGCCAAAGGAGGGAGTCAGGCTGTGCCCTGGCCAAAGGCCTGGTGGAACAGTTCTGTCTTGCAGGCCCTGCGGAAAGATGTCAAGTCCCGCAGGGCCCTAGTCTCTTGTGACAGAGTGTTCCACCAGATCGGAGCCACAGCCAAAAAAGCCCTGGCTCTAGTTGAGGCCAGCCTAACCTCTCTGTGGCCTGGGACCTTCAAGATGTTTTTATTTGAAGACCGTACGTTTCTCTGTGGGACATACCAGGAGAGGCGGTCCCGTAGGTATGAGGGTCCTAGGCCATATAGGGCTTTAAAGGTTAAAACCAGCACCTTAAACCTGATCCTGTATTCCACTGGGAGCCAGTGCAGCTGGTATAGCACCGGGTGAATGTGATCTTGCAGCGAAGACCCCGTAAGGAATCTCGCTGCAGCATTCTGCACCCGCTGGAGTTTCTGGGTCAGTCTCAAGGGCAGCCCCACATAGAGCGAGTTGCAATAATCCAGTCTGGAGGTGACCGTCGCGTGGATCACAGTGGCTAGGTCCGGGCGAGAGAGGCAAAATTTGCCCCAAACAACAACACTTCCAACATGTGCAGCTATATTTTCCCAGACAATTTAGCCAATTTTCAAACCCGGGCCCCATTTTCGACAGGCCAATCCTGGCTATGTCCTGGAAATTCTGAATGCATGGCATTGTCCGCCCCTAGAAACTGCAGTTCTCACACCAGTCATTACCAGACATCTTCTCTGGCCCCCACCACACAACGTTTTAATAAGGGTACTTGGGAGCAGCCATTTTTTCTCTCTGTACAGTTCCTCAGGAAGGCGCATTATGATGTACAGTCACTTCCTGAGAGAATAATAAGAATAAAAAATTAGCAGGAAAGTTACTAGCTGCTCCAAATGAAAAGTGGTGGGTTGTTGTTGCTGGGTTGGGTTTTGTTTGTTTGTTTGTTTTTGCTGAAGAAGAAGAAGAAGAAGAAGAAGAAGAAGAAGAAGAAGAAGAAGAAGAAGAAGAAGAAGAACCACCTTGTGTTGTTGTGTTACTGGACCCATGCATTCATTGGTGTGTAGATTATGCAGACCATTTCTCATGTCTACATTGCAGTCTGCATGGGGGCCTGGAGGGTTCAAAATAAGGAGGTTGGCTCCCAAATGTGTGAACAAGATTCTACCAACCTGCTTAGTGTCATGAAGAAGGTGGGTGAGGATTGCAGATGGATGGGTCTGTCTAGTTCAGTGTCTCTTAGTTTCTTATTTTTCTGAACTTAAATTCAGTTGTCCATATTTCCACATCAGCATGCTTTTAAGAAACGAAACAAAAAAGCCCTCAAGAAAATGTATTTTAGTGTGAATTTCTCCTAATATACACTGGTTTATATATAATTTTGTTTAATACACACATTTTTTGCAAGGCAATTTCCCTAACATAATGCATTGTTGCATGTTTCTTTTTATGTATATGTGCATCATTATCAGTGGCTCCCTTATTCTCTTATTAATAGCAAAAATACCAACGTAACAGTTGCCAAAATTGATTTCTGGCAAGTTCCTACTGAAAAAAAGCCCTGATCATTATGCACTCTTTAAACCAGTACAGTGATACCTTGGGTTAAGAAGTTAAATCATTCCGGAGGTCCATTCTTAACCTGAAACCATTCTTAACCTGAGGTACCACTTTAGCTAATGGGGCCTCCCGCTGCTGTGCGATTTCTGTTCTCATCCTGAAGCAAAGTTCTTAATCCGAGGTACTATTTCTGGGGTAGCAGAGTCTGTAACCTGAAGCGTCTGTAATCTGAAGCATCTGTAACCCGAGCTACCACTGTATATGTATTTTTGTACACATTATTTGGCGAGCAAACTGCATTACAAAATTCAGAGAAGTATGAATTTCAAAGGATGGTTTCATGTATTATTTCGGAAAGTGTGGGTTATGTTGACTTGCCTTTCGATGCAAATTGACTGGAATATCTCCCTCATCCCTAGGGCACACATTGTTTTCAGTTAGTTACCCCTCCCCCAAAAATTGGTGGTGCCAGTTATCTACTCAAAGGAGTTGGAGATGTACTCAAAGGAGCAGTATAACATCATAAGACTGGGAATCACAACTTCCCTTTTGTGTACAGGACATTTGTAATTGGTGATTTTCGTATTCAGAGGAGTCGCAGTCATGTGTTTGATTTGTACATGTTCCAGCACTGGACAGCTTGTCAGAGTAGATACATGGTGGTAATTTGTGGGGTTAGCCAGTGACGGATGAACCAGCTGTTGGAATGCCCATCACTAGCAAAGCATATGTTCAAGGGAAGCAGGTTCTGCTCTGATCTCTGCTACTCCAGTTGAACTAACAGGTCTTGCACAAGAGACGGCACTGATGCCAATTCCTAAAAATCCAAAACCCCAATAACTAAAATCACACCTCCAGAGAGCATTTATTATTGTGTTTCCCCTTTGTTTGTCAGAGCAGTGTGTGGAAGCACCCTTCCATAAATAATGGGAAAGTGGAAAGTGAGGGTTACTGTGTCTTGTCCTATGGGTTCCTGCAAAGTGTGCTTTGAACTGGTGAAGCTTGTCAATGTCCTATCCCTGGTCAGCTGTGATGGCCTGGGAATCGGATTCAGAGGCTGAACCTGATGAATCCCAACGTGCACAGGAGTCCCTACCTCCAGGACCAGCTGAGCCGGGGCTGGGGCTGGAACCTGAAGGGCCCTCACCTGTGCCAGATCCTCAGGAGCAGACACCAGCTGAATCTGCTTTGGCTCCGGACGTGATGGAGGACCCATTGCCTGCAGGTACTCCACTCTCAGCTCCGTCAGGGGAAGCTGAGGTTGCCTCTGGGTCTGGTAATCCTCCAGCCTCTCCTGAGCTGCAGAGGCTCAGGGCAGAGAGGCGGAGGGAACTAAGTTCCCGCAGGAGGTGTGCTTGCCTCCAGGCCAGGAGAGGCGTGTCACCTGTGGACCGGGACTGCCCTATGCCTCGAGGCAGATAAAAGCCGGCCAGCCCAGTCCCAGGTTGCGGCAGCAACATTGTTGGTAACCTGTTCCTGCTTGCACCCTGTCCTGCTGTTCTGCCACAGTTCCTGACCACACCTGACTCCTTTCCTTGGCCCCGCTTCAGCCTTGACAGACAGCCTCCTTACCACACCCTCGACCTCGGACTGGACTCGGAAAATGCCGCACGGTAATCCCCTGGGATCAGCACATCAGCATTCTTTGGACCATGCGAGCCACAAGTGCAAACTGTCTTAGTTCAAACAGTTAACTTCCCCAGGAGTTCATAGGCGTTCACATTCTGCTTCATCAAACACAATGCATGGTTTTGTGGCAGCAATAGATTTTTTTTTTTATTTCGTGAACTACAGTCCATATTATTGGAAAGCTCTTTATGGTTTGGGGTCCATAAAGAGCAGTTTGGCCCCATGACATCTTGAGAACTGCCTTCTCCCAACGGAAGTCATCAGCTGCAGCCCTACCTCATGCCCTGCTGTCATCAAGGTGTGGTGGGAACAGTGATTCAAAATAGGGTACCGGCACCCAGGGACATGGGTGGCGCTGTGGTCTAAACCACTGAGCCTCTTGGGCTTACTGATCAGAAGGTCGGTGGTTCAAATCCCCACAACGGAGTGCGCTCCTGTTGCTCTGTCCCAGCTCCTGCCAACCTAGCAGTTTGAAAGCATGCCAGTGCAAGTAGATAAATAGGTACCGTTGCAGCGGGCATTTCCATATGCTCTGGTTTCCATCACTGTGTTGCGTTGCACCAGAAGCAGTTTAGTCATGCTGGCCACATGACCCAGAAAGCTCTCTGTGGACAAACGTTGGCTCCTTCGGCCTTAAAGTGAGATGAATGCTGCAACCCCATAGTTGCCTTTGACTGGACTTAACCGTCCAGGGGTCCTTTACCTTTACCTTTACTGGCACCCACAATGTAAATTTCCCTCCCCTAAACGTTCACGTGACTGCTGCAATACAGACTTCTGCCATACTATAAACATTGTTTTATTCTACTGTAATTTTTTACTACCTAACTCTTTCTTCTTCTTCTTTTTGGTTAGGGTACTCTCTAAGCTGCTTTGAGGGTCACCGGGGAGAAAAGTGGCCTATAAATTTTAAAAAGTGAAGCAATAGGCCATCAAGGCTATACCTCTGGAAGGTTGTTATTCCTGTAGCAGTTGGATGGGATGGGCAAGAGGGGACAGGGCTGCTTATCTGGCTTCCCAACAAAGGGTCATGGCCCATTATCAAGAGGGGGAGGTGGGAGGTTGTAGGGAAGTCAGTACGGTGCAGCCCCACTGGCAGAGCCAATTGGATGTTCCTGCCACTGTGTCCACACCAACTTGACCACTTCTCCCTTCTCTCTCTCTTTATAATTGGCAGTGACCATGGTGATGTGACGGAGGATAAGCAACAGCATCCCTCATCTTGCCTGGCTGATTGCTGCTATGTTACTCTGGTTCTTTGTGGGTCTTGCATTGCACTGCTTTACAAAATAATGTTTGGGGTGAGAGAGAGAGGGAAAAATGTTGTGTGAATCCTGCATACCTGACTCTTGGACCCCAGACTCAACTCATGTTTTGTAGGCTGTTTGAAGTGAAGTTCATTAATGAAAGATTGTCAGTCTCAAAAAAGTGTCTCTGAAACGAATGGGAAAGAAAGACAGGGTGTGTACTAAAATGGTTTGTTCGCATTCATCTCAAACTAGTGTCAAAGCGAAAGACTTTTATGTTGAAAGAACGGCTGAAGATCGGGACAAAAAGGAAATGGAGTGATTGATTGACAAGTAGGAAATGATAACATGAATTACTTACAAAAGGTCAGACCTACCTGCCTGCTGAGGCTTTTCAAATACCACACAGATTATTTGTATAGCGAATGGTTGGTATTTAACCTCATTTGAATGGACTGCTATGTGTTTGCTCTGTTTCTGCCTTGGAAGTGCCTAGGATAATATCTGTGTTATATTCAATTTCTTCCTATCAATACATTCCTAATGAATATTTGACCTCTTCCAGTCTCTTCGGATTTGGGGGTGGGGGGTGGGAGTTCACCTTGAGAACCATAATTAGCTGCTGTGGCGAGGATTTCAAGGGCTTATAGGTTTCTTTGCAGTTTTCTCAATGTTGAGTTAGGTTATTATTGGATGTTCTTGTGAAAACTCAGTAAAATAATCTTAAAGATGTCCTATCATGGGTAAATCATTGGTTTTGAGAGGCTTTATCCCCCCTCCCCATTTCCAATGTTTTTTGTGTGAGTGACATTGCCTACATAAAGGGCAGTATACAAATCATCATCATCTACTTTGCCTAGATATAAAAGATGTATAATCTGTGTTTTCATGCAACCCAATGCAATGCAATGCAATGCATGTTTGTTTGTTTTTTTAAAAAATAATATTTATTCAGAGTTTAAAGTTACAAAAAGAAAAAAAGAACAATACAAAATACAAAAAAAAGAATACAACAGTAACAGAAAAAGAAAAAAGAAAGGAAAAAGGGTATAAAAATACATTCGCTTAAAAAAGAAAAAGAACAGATTAAACCTTTACATAACTTTCTTCCTTTACTTGTTTCCTTGACCTCCTCACACCTCCCAATTTTGTATTTTAGTTCAAATTGTTTTTTCAGCAAATCCTTCCAACCTTATTTTCATTTAAGTAATTTAATTTAATATATTATAATTTAACGTCCTCTCTTTCATCAATTTCATCACCTCATTTTTACTTAATCCTTTATATCATTTCTACCAAAACTACCTAATTTTATTTTTCCAACATCTTTCTAACAGTCCTTAATTTTACAGTATTTTTGAAGATACACTTTAAATTTTTTCCAATCTTCTTCCACCAACTCTTCTCCTTGGTCCCGGATTCTGCCAGTCATCTCAGCCACCAATGCATGTTTGTTCACAAGTCAGTCCCATTACATTCAGTGGGACTTTCTGTTCTTTAAATGGGCACAGGATTGCAGCATTACAATAAATACGTTTGGCCACCAGCGCAATGTTTTGCAGTACCCTAACTCCAGTCAGCAATCATTTTCTAAAAATATAAAACTAAAGATCTTGTAAACCTTTTAAGTTCAGTTTATCTATTGAGACACTGCAATCATTACCCATTTTCCAGTTTTTGACAGCGCAAGAGGAAAATATTTAAAGGTGTACTCAAGTTGTTGGAAATATGGTGGCACAAAAGAAATCTGGAAATTTTAATATGCTCTTTGCAGCTGGTTCCTATGTCTCTATACAAATTCTTGCCTCTTCTGAGATTGAAGGGGGTGGGGAGACACACCAGACAAATATGTGCCAAGTAAGGACACGTAAATAATTACCAACGGATCAATAAATCCATACAAAACAGCTTATTTTGCAGTAGTACAATGTAGTAGCTGATGGATTTTTGGAAGAGGCTTTGTCTGCTGGAAGGCTCATTATCGCATAAAAGCAAAAATGGATTCAAAGTAATAAGGTTCAGCACCTCCTTCTCTCTATGCCCACACATTTTTTTGCTAATGCAAAGGGACAAGATCCAGGCTGAGTATTGTAAGAAGTTATTGCACTGTGACTAAGAGCTATCTGTTGCTTGCTGTGCCTAGTCTTGCTACCAAATTGTGAGTAAAACAAAATTTAAAGTGAATGTGAAAGAGGAGCAGAAACATCTGGGGGAGAGGAAATTATCTGCTCAGGAGGAACATCTGGGGGGAATTCATTTTGGGGGGAGTGAAAAAAATCCTATAAAATTAGCAAAAGTTATTTTATTTTATTTTTTTAAAATGTATTTATTGCATCATTGCAGGCTGCCACTAGATTTCACTGACAGTGAGATTTCAGGTGAAATGTATGTATATGTAGATGAGCCTTGGGTGTCCCTTCCAGCTCAATGATTCTGTGAAAACTCTGATATTGAGAGACACTGAGTTTCTGTGGATCTGTGGGCAGTGGCGTAGCAAGGTCAGGTGGTACCCGGTGCAGAAAATTTCTTGCCACCCCCCCTATTGAATTCCCTCCCCCTGCAAAAATGGCTTGACTTTATTTCATATTTTCTTACAAAGAAATGTGGATTCTGGACCTCTGATAACAAGTAGTCGACTGTGGACAGATACTAAAATCTACAGGATGGATTGTGTTTTGGCTTGTGTTACAATGGTACCTCGGGTTAAGTACTTAATTCGTTCCGGAGGTCTGTTCTTAACCTGAAACTGTTCTTAACCTGAAGCACCACTTTAGCTAATGGGGCCTGCTGCTGTTGCCGTGCCGCCGGAGCAGCATTTCTGTTCTCATCCTGAAGCAAAGTTCTTAACCCGAGGTAATATTTCTGGGTTAGTGGAGTCTGTAACCTGAAGCGTATGTAACCCGAGGTACCACTGTATTTTAATTATAGCAGGCATGTTCCAAGAGACTGTAATCTACTCCCACTATAAATAAACTGGCAGTGATCTACCTATTGGATTGGACAATGTTGTCCAGCTTTTTGGGGGGATCCAAAGTTGCTGAGCTCTTTGGGGGAGCTTGCCGCCCTACAGCTGAGGGGGACACGGTGGGCGAACCGCTTTGGCAGCGGGAAGCCTGCGCATGCCGAAGCTGCAGCGTCTCTCACAGACGGTGAGTGCCGCACACCATTTTGTCACCCCCCTCAGAGGTGACACTTGGGGAAGACCGCCCCCACCTTGCAGTGCCCCGTCTGTGGGGAGCAGAAAGGAGGTAGTTTTACAGAGGCAAAAAGAAAAGGAAGCATGGGTAAAAGGTTCTGCAAGTATCTTCCAAATTTGGGGACTTAATGAGGGACCCAAATGAGATCAGGGACTTAAAAGGGGAGCCTGGGAAGACTTTCAGTGTGCAAGGGAATGTTGGCAGGTGAGAGGCCCCACCTACATGCCAATCAAGTGATGTCATAATGGCATTCTGTGGTTGGTATGTGGTTGGCCCCACCCACCTGTCAGATTTGCCCCATGAAGCCAGATCTCCATCCTTAGATTTGCTTCCTGATCTGGATACGGCACAAAATAGCAGCTGAATGTTTGGATTGGATACATTTCTGTTCCCTTTCATTGCAAGATGTAGCAGTGACGCATTCTCCTGAAGAAGCCCCTTTTCTATTGCTCAATAGCTAAGCACAAATTAGCAAGCCAATATAAACCTCACTGCTACAAAAATGAGCGGTGAGTAATAATTTTACCTCCTTTCTTACTGTGACCATTTGTAGCCAAAAGTACACCTGAAATTAATAAAATACTTGTCGCAAAGTCCAGACACCTTCACTTTGAAGCAAGGTAAGGAGAAACAGAGTTCCTCCATAAATTCAAAGGATGTGTAATTGGTAAAAGTCCAACTAATAGCAAATCAGTTCAACTACCGTGTTTTAAATTTCTTGCGACATCAGCTATCCCCGAAATTCCATTAAATATGATTAGTTTAATTATTTTGTCCTTAGTAGAAGAGTGCTAATTAACTTGGTAATGATAAATATGCATTTGAATGTCAGTTTAAAACCCCCTAAAGATTCTCATTATCCTTAAAATCTGAGGTATGGATTTTTTAATTTTCTTTTTTTAGCATTAGGATCACCACAGAAAAGATTTCTTCAAAGTTGAGAGAGGAACTCAAAGGTAGCAGGCATGAAAATGTCGTAACAATTCTGCAGTTCTTATCAAGGCTTTCTTCCAATGGAATGAACCAAGAAACGTGAATTTTTGGTGCCACCTTTTCTTCAAATGCTGTCCACATGTGGATAACAGCAATACAAATGCAATAAAACAGAGTACAATAAAATAAAGGAGCAATAAAATGAAATGTAAAAAGGATGCCTACATTGTCAGTGAAGACTCATTGAAATCAATAGACGCAAGTAAAGGTTAGTGTGAGCATAGCCTAGTTGGAAACAACCAGTTTAAACCAATTTTAAACATTTTTAAATGTATTTGCAAATCAGATTGTGGGTCAAAGTACTGATGAAATAAAATGTAGTTGCCTGGGCCTGAGGATCATCATAGATGGGGATGGATGGGCCACCATTGGCAATATTTATCAGTCAAAGACCTTATTGGAGTGTGAATGCTCTGAACATGTGAGATACACATGTGACAATAAGGATTAACTTGATAATAATTTTGTTATTTGTATCCCACCAATCTGACTGGGTTGCCCCAATGGCTCTTGGCAGTTTTATTCTACATTTGGCGGGATGGGGGGGGCTGTTTGGCATTTTCTTTGTATTTTTATTGCTTTACAGAAGCAGTTGCAAAAGATGGAGTGAAAATAGCTCAAGTAAGCAAGTAACTAAAAGTTTAATGCAGGCTTCCTCAACCTCAGCCCTCCAGATGTTTTGAGACTACAATTCCCATCATCCCTGACCACTCGTCCTGTTGGCTAGGGATTGTGGGAGTCGTAGGCCAAAAACATCTGGAGGGCAGAGAGCCTGGTTTAATGCAACCCAATCAGTATAGAAATGAAATAACTACCACACTCACATGACTTAAGTTTCTGGCCATTCCCTCACTGCAAGAAGTGAAGCTACAAGAAACCAGGCAGAGGGCCTTCTCAGTTGTGGTGCCCACCCTGTGGAACGCCCTCCCATCAAATGTGAAGGAGATGAGTAATTATATAACATTTAGAGAACATCTGAAGGCAGCCCTATATAGGGAAGCTTTTGAAGGTTTAATGTTTTTACTATGTTTTTATATATGCTGGAAGCCACCCGGAGTGGCTGGGGCAACCCAGTCAGATGGGTGGAGTACAAATAAATTATTATTATTATTATTATTATTATTATTATTATTATTATTATTATTTGCAAGACTATACGGGAGGAGGGAGAATAGAAGAGGGAGGGAAATTCAGTCCACTTGGTCAGTGACATCACTGCATGCAACCCAATATCTCTGACACACACTGTACTACTCCTCTAGCTGTCTGAGACCATGGGAAAATGGAAAACGTCAGTGAAATCAAGGAATGGATTTTACACGTCCTAGGTTTTCCCTAGACTACAGAACTCTGAGATATGTATTTGACCTATGACAGTGCTAACCCCCAAGGATTTCATTAGAAGGCAATGCAGCATTCTTACATTTCCCCCTGCGAAGCGTTCTGTAACTTATAAAGTTACAGAAGAAAACTGGAGGGGAAGACGCCAGTCTTTTTTTTGCCACCCCAAGGTGATGAAATTCGGTGATATCATTGGTTTATCTCACGTTCAGGTTAAATTCTACATTGAAGTACGTTTGATCTTCAATGTACGTGAGTTATGAAGGTGCACTAATTAGTGGAAGACTTGATACGATGGCACAAAGACAATTTTCCTACTCTTTATATTGCTGAAATCAACCCATGCCAGGATTTATTACTTCTCGCAGGCTTGACCCTGTCAGCCAATCAAAGTTGCACATGTCTTCTAATTAAAAAAAGTAATTTCCCCAGTGAGTGCAGATGTTTCCCTATAACTTAGTTACACATCTGTGCAGTCAAGAAGATAGTGATTACACTTCATATATCCTCGACAGAATTGGGACTAATGAAATGTTATGGTTTGGGACATTTTATCAAACGCAACGAGACCAGACATTGGGAGGAGATCAGTGATGCTCACCCACACTGTACTCAGCATTCAGAAATTCCTTGAGATAACTTCTAAGAATGTCGTTAACGCTGCTCAAAAAAATCCCCAAAATATATTTAAAGGATGACTATGCTCTCTGAAGGATGAAATCTGAGCTTGATGTTGTCAATGATCCATCGCCGGAGCCTCTAAAAGTTGCAATAATACAAGGGCTATGAAAAGCAAAAGGGATGTAAGTGCCTTCAACTTACAATGATAATGAGTACAACAGTTTGCAGGCATAGCTGTAAATCAAATGAACTGTAGCTATAAAGGAAGCACTAAGGCATTTGGATGGGATCCTGGACTGCTTCTACAATAAAAAAGAGAGTTGTGCATTCAAATGAGAAGGCATCTATATTAGGTTCTGAGGAGCGCCCTGAGATGATATTGTCTTTGGAAAACTACTCAAAGTTCTTATTTAGTTTTTGGTAGGTTTTAAAAATTAATATTAAATAATATTACTGATCAATCATATCATATTTATCAGTAATATTATTTAATATTAATTTGATATAACAATATGATATAAAAACGATATGATATAAAGATACGTACAGAGACACAATTGATAGAGGAGATCTGTGTGAGAGACAGAATAGGTAAAGGTAAAGGACCCCTGGATGGTTAAGTCCAGTCAAAGGCAACTATGGGGTTACGGCCCTTATCTCGCTTTCAGGCTGAGGGAGCCAGCATTTGTCCACAGACAGCTTTCCAGGTCATGTGGCCAGGATGACTAAACCTCTTCTGGTGCAACAGAACACTGTGATGGAAAGCAGAGTGCACAGAAACGCCGTTTACCTTTGTGCCACAGTGGTACCTATTTATCTACTTGCACTGGTGTGCTTTTGAACTGCTAGGTTGGCAGGTTCAAAATTGGGAAAGGAGTACGACAAGGCTGTATATTGTCTCCCTGCTTATTTAACTTATATGCAGAACTCATCATGCGAAAGGCTGGGCTGGATGAATCACAAGCTGGAATTAAGATCGCCGGAAGAAATATCAACAACCTCAGATATGCAGATGACACAACCTTGATGGCAGAAAGTGAGGAGGAATTAAAGAACCTTTTATTGAGGGTGAAAGAGGAGAGCGCAAAATATGCTCTGAAGCTCAACATCAAAAAAACGAAGATCATGGCCACTGGTCCCATCACCTCCTGGCAAATAGAAGGGGAAGAAATGGAGGCAGTGAGAGATTTTACTTTCTTGGGCTCCATGATCACTGCAGATGGTGACAGCAGCCACGAAATTAAGAGACGCCTGCTTCTTGGGAGGAAAGCAATGACAAACCTAGACAGCATCTTAAAAAGTAGAGACACCACCTTGCCAACAAAGGTCCGTATAGTAAAAGCTATGGTTTTCCCAGTAGTGATGTATGGAAGTGAGAGCTGGACCATAAAGAAGGCAGATCGCCGAAGAATTGATGCTTTTGAATTATGGTGCTGGAGAAGACTCTTGAGAGTCCCATGGACTGCAAGAAGAACAAACCGATCCATTCTTAAGGAAATCAGCCCTGAGTGCTCACTGGAAGGACAGATCCTGAAGCTGAGGCTCCAATACTTTGGCCACCTCATGAGAAGAGAAGACTCCCTGGAAAAGACCATCCAGCCTATCAAGATGTGTTGTCAGATTTCAAGGGTGCATGCTAGCCAGGTGAAAGCACTCAAAGATGTGTTTGTGCAAAGCAAGGCTGATGTCAGGGACTGTGCTGAGGAGGGCTGCCCTAAGGAAGAATGGTGGGAGCCACCCCCTCCCCTGATCCTGAATCTTCCCAGGAGCAGGAGGACAGTATAGATTTGGAACAGTGGTTTGCAGAGGGGCATAGTTCAGAATGCAGAAGCTGGGAAATACTGGATGGGGAACAGCTAGGAAAAGAAACACTGGAAGAGAGAGGGTTAACAGATTCACAGTCGTTGGTAAGACATTCCTTTCATTTGATCATCTTACCTACTGCCATGGGGGGCTGGGGGAGGCCGATTCCCTGAAGCATGACAGCTGGTGAAGAGGATTACATGAGGAAAAGGCGTGTGGCTCAGGCATGGCATGGGGAGCATTTGAAGACCAAAAAGAGAGGCCTGGAGGCTGCTTTTGACCTCTGGGTCAGAGGTCCCCCACCCCTGGGCTAAATGAACAATTTGTGCTAAAGAAAGAAAATTCAATTGTTACAAACAAAAATTAAAAAGAGTTTCTTCCCCCCATCTCCTTGAAACATCATGATCTATTCATGTAAGATTTTTTTCCTTCTTCTTCTTTTTGGTTAGTGGTTTTTATTTACCTACATACCATGTTTTAAGATGAGTCCCACCTCTCACAAGGTAACTTACAAATACAGCTATAAACCACACATACACACACACAGCTGTACCTCTAGAAAAAGAGGTGCCAGAACTTTTCCCTTGTTCTCTTACAATGGCAATGGTGCCCACCAGAGAGCTGGTGGAGCTGAGTTCTCTGTGTGTACACACACACACACACCATAATTCCCTATGATTAGTTAACTGGGATATAGACAGAAATTCAGAAACAAACTGAGCTCAAAAATATCATAGGCATTGTATGGGGCTTGGGAAGAGGTCTTTTAAAATTTGATCCTGCAGTGTCATTTTAAACTTTGTGTTGTTGTTGTTGTTTTTTTAAAAAACGAGCTGCCTGTATGAGTTTGGCTTCCATTTCAATTTGGAATTTCCTTCTCTGAAAAGAATTCTTGTAGTAGCAGAACATCAGAGATAGGGTTTTTTTTAAAAGTGTTTTGTATATTGTCTTGGCTTTGTACATTGCTTTTTATTAAACTGATTTTGTTTTGTTTTGGAAAAGAATTGAAAACAAAAAGAGCATGCACGCGCACAAAAACACATAGAGGCATAGGTGGAAGTGGAGAAAAATCACTTGAAAAAGTCAAATCTGTGGCTAGAGCAAGGGTAAAATGTTATTCTGATTCAGCTCATAGCAGTTGCCCAAGTTCTATTAATTGGGATGGGTGGGAGGTGGGGGAAAACAAGGCCATTTTCCACCGAGAGAGAAAAAGAGAACTGAGTTGGGTCCATGGAGGATTTGCCCATCTTTTCTTAACAGAGCTCAGATTCTTCCTTTGAAAGCTACAGATCTAAGGTCTTGTTTGATGAATGTGCTGGTAGGTTTCCCCTCTGCTTTATTCTTCTTTGAAGGGTGTGGAAAAACCTGGACCCTATTCTTAGGGAATCCCTGGGCAAAGGACCTCGCCCTGTGGTGACTTATTTAGGCATGGAAGGTAAAATGCGACTCAATCAAAGCTGGGAGGGTGAGCTGCAAAGAGCATCCTGGTATTCATTCCTGGGGTTGCCATGCATTTTTCTTTCAGAGGAATCAGTGCCCAGAGATGTGGGTGGGTGGAAAGGTACATTTTCTGAAGGCTTCACATCTACCCACACCATACTAACTATACTGCCAGAGTTAGCTATAAATATAAAGCAAGTGGCAGAAGCTCTTTGGGGACAGAGCAGCACGTTCTCATGACACAAGATGGATCCAGTAGCAAGAGCCCAAGAAGTCCCCCCCTGCCCCCCAAAATATGGAAGGGTCACCAAGAATGTGTCTTCATAGCATCCTGAGCAGAACAAGACAATGCTAGGAGGCAAATTGTGGATCAAAGGTAAAGGTAAAAGTACCCCTGCCCGTACGGGCCAGTCTTGACAGACTCTAGGGTTGTGCGCTCATCTCACTCTAGAGGCCGGGAGCCAGCGCTGTCTGCAGGCACTTCCGGGTCACGTGGCCAGCGTGACGAAGCTGCTCTGGCAAACCGGCACCAGAGCAGCACACGGAAACGCCGTTTACCTTCCCGCTATGCAGCGGTACCTATTTATCTACTTGCACTTAAGGGTACTTTCGAACTGCTAGGTGGGCAGGAGCTGGGACCGAACGACAGGAGCTCACCCCGCCGCGGGGATTCGATTATTAGTTAAATGTTGTTGCTAAGAAAACTGTTACAAGGATGGTTATCGCTCCCAAGGAAAACGAGAAGTGTAGAATTTTAAAACCAGTAATAATAATAATAATAATAATAATAATAATAATAATAATAATTTATTTACTTATATTTATACCCTGCCCTTCCAGGCTCAGGGCAGCTAACAGCAAATATAAAACATTGATTAAAATGTGAATTAAAAACAGCATAAAACAGCACAGGATACAACAGAAAGTGCAGCATCAATATCAATAAAATTCAAAAATTCAGGAGTCATTTTTTTGGGGGGGGGGGAACAAGACAAACCCAGTCTTGTCGAATGATCACCAGGGCTAATTGGCCAGGTTGGTCCTACTAGGGCTGGCAAGGAGGTGTGTGAATAAGAAGTTAAATGTGGGGTCCCAGAAAGGGTTTCTTCATAGAAGAGGAAATGGAAAAGAGAATAGAGGATCAGGCTAATTCAAATTGAAGGCCAGGCAGAATAGCTTTGTCTTACAGGCCCTGTGGAAGGAGATCAAGTCCTGCAGGGCTCTAGTCTCATGGGACAGAGCATTCCACAAGGTCGGAGCAGTCACTGAAAAATCCCTGGTGGAGGACAGTCTGGCTTCCTTAGGGCCCGGGACATTTAAGCTATTATTATTCATGGACCTTAGGGTCATCTGTGGAACACACCAGGGGAGGCAGTCCCGTAAGTACGAGGGTTCTAGGCCACAGTACTGTAGATCTTGGTTCTTACACCAAAGGTAAATGAATATATGCAGAAGTTTCTGGCAGCTAGGTATTTGGGAAGACATATGAGAGAGAGTCATGAGTTACAGCTGCTTTATGCTTGCACTCTCAATAAATCAGCTTTGATAGTTTAAGAGTTCAGTGTGAGAGTGTTACGGATGAAACACAGGTCAGCTTCATGTGGTTTGGTAATATACCTGAGAGGCAGGGTATACGAGGGGACATTTATCATCCCCATACTCATATAATCCATGTTTAGGAAGCAGCACAAGATTATTATTATTTTTTAAACTTTTTTTTATTCAAAATTAAAACAAAACATATTATCCAGAAACATATCACCCTTATCCCCCCCCATTTTCCTCCCTTCCCCCACCCTCCCACACAAAACCCACCCACCCCCACCCCCACCCCGGCTTCCCTCAGTTCCAGTCTTTTATATCTCTCAGAATGCTGTTTTCTGCATGTTACACAGTTGTATAGATCCTCAAACTATTTAGCTGATTATCATCAGTAAAAAGTTTGTGAATGTTTATTCAAAGCCAGCCAAGGAGTCCAGTTCGCTTTGTTGCATCTTCAAATACTTTGTAAAGGGTTCCCATTCATTTTTAAAGTCACGGTTATCCTGGTCCCGTAGCTTATATGTCAATTTTGCCAGTTCTGCATAGTCCACCATTTTTTCTTGCCTGGAAGCAGCACAAGATTACACCCTGTGGACACGGTTCTATGCTGTTGCATTTTGTGTGCAGGATTAATCACATATCTAGTTGAAAACAGTCTAGACTGGAGAGATACCAAGCAATATTTTTAAAAGTGTACTGTAGAAACTTTGCATGCTAATCCCCAGACTACCATTGGTAATGTAGGTCGAGAATAAAAGCAATTTATCCAAATAGTCTCTTTTTCTGGACAAGCCAGCATGAATTGTAATTTGGGTAACATTATGAGCTAGTAGCAATTATTAACAGAGACTTATTTCCTAGAGTAACAAGGGGGAAAGGCCATCATAACTGGGCATGCAGGAACACAAGTCCTTTTTGTTGTAGTTGTTATTTTTACTGGGCCAAATCTGAAGTGCAACCCCAAAACTTGCAGAACACTGTAAAACATCCATTCCAGCTCAGGAAAACCTTCCCCGTGCCACAGCTCAAATTCTCTGTGAAAAGGGCAACATCCTTTTCAAAAGGGAAAAAAGAACTGTAACACCAGTCACATAATTTCCTTGCCTCATTCCTTGTTCTTTCAAAATGGCTTTTTCGGATAGCAGAACTCTCCTGCCAAATTCCATAAAGGAAGAGACAGGGAGTCAAGTCTTGAAACATTCTTGAAATATTTACCCTTCTGATAGTATAAGTGAGGGAAAACGAGCTGCATTCTCCTCCTTTGCCAAGACTAGTTGTCTTTGGACAAAACACAATTAAATAAACATTCTGTTTAAGGTAGGCGTTTTGTGTTCATGTATAAAATATAGATGCGGATATGCCTTAGTGATGCTGAAGCCAATTTTGCATGCTTGGCGAGCCTGGAAGATGTGGGGCATTTAAGACACAAAGAAGGAGAGTTGCTTTGTGAATATAGGAAAGCCTTAGACCTAACAGGGATGAGAATGGCAAAAAGGAAAGGAAAGAAATCACTTGGCAAAAAAATGTATCCTAATTCTTTACTAATTTTGCTGTCAAGTATACTCAGTGCTTTCCCCGTACTCACCATGAAGTTGTGAGTGCCACACTTTTTAACAACAACAGACAAGAGGTGCCAGTACTGCGTACCCTTGCGTACCCCCTGTGGGGGAAAAGCACTGAGTATACTGTTAAGTATGACTGGTTTAATTGACACAGAAATGGAACATGCCTGTGTATTAATGAAGGTTTTAAATTGAAAATGGCTAAATGTGTAATGCTAACATTGAGGTTTTTCCACAGTAGTTTTCTAAAATACCCTAAGCCCCTTAATGGGTTCCCGGTTGATTGTTCTCTAGTTCTAAATGGAATGTAATCTTTGATCATGTGATGAGGCTATTGAGTTGCAAATCACCATCTTGAAATGGTGGTGGTTTTAATTATTCTCTGAAGGCCACAGAGAACAAAAGGATGTGATAATGGCTCTCCAAAAAGCTGCATAGCCTTAGGCAGGATAAGGCAGCCTGGAGAAAGAGACACCATTTTTATTTTTGGAGTTATCCTTTATTTCTAAGAAGCTGAGCCTGTGCTGGACAGCACCAGTGGTGTCGCAAGGGGGGCGGGGGGGGGTGGTTCACCCCAGGTGCCATGTCTGGAGGGTGACAAGAAGACACCCCACGGGGTGCTCACCCCGCTCTCATCGCAGCGCCACAGCCACATGGGGAGGGTCCTCTGTTCATGGCTGTAGCGGCGAGCAGAGGATCCCGCCACCGTCCCTACGGCATTCGGGTGATGGTGGCAACAAACCACTATGTACAACACATGCATAGTGTCGCACGCATGCGCTGCATGTAGTGCCGCCGCACATGTGCTGTACATAGCAGTTTGCCGTTGTTGGGGCCGCCCGAGTGCCGTACGGATGGCGGTGGGATCCCTCTGTCACTGCTACAGCCGCAAGCAGAGGATCCTCAGTACGTTTCCGAGCACAATTCAAAGTTTTGGTGCTGACCTTTAAAGCCCTAAATGGCCTCAGTCCTGTATACCTGAAGGAGCATCTCCACCCCCATCATTCAGCCCAGACACTGAGATCTAGCGCCAAGGGCCTTCTGGCGGTTCCCTCATTGCGAGAAGTGAGGTTACAGGGAACCAGACAGAGGGCCTTCTCGGTAGTGGTGCCCGCCCTGTGGAACTCCCTCCCATCAGATGTCAAGGAAATAAGCAGCTATCTTATCTTTAAAAGACATCTGAAGGCAGCCCTGTAATATTTAATGCTGTATTTTTTTAACACTCGATTGGGAGCCGCCCAGAGTGGCTAAGGAAACTCGGCCAGATGGGAGGGGTATAAAAAATAAATTGTTGTTGTTGTTGTTATCCCGCTACTGTCCGTATGGCGCTTGGGTGTCGCCGGCAGCAAACCACTACATACAATGCATGCACGGTGTCACATGCATTTGCTGTACGTAGTGACGCCACACATGCGTAGTACATAGTGGTGCAATGCGTGCACAGCCAGCGGTTTTACCCGTCCTGGGTGTCAGTTAGCCTTTGTTCACCCCTGGACAGCAGAAGACATTTTTGATGTATCTTTGATGCTTTTTTATGAGTTCTGCAAGTAATCTTTGAATAATATTTTTATGTGTCTGGACAATGTTTTCTTCCAAAAGGAGTCAGTTCTTATGCTTCCAGTCATTTCAAACTGCTGAGTATTAATATTTGCAATATACACAGTATGTTGCAAATGAACTATGATCTGAAGCGCAATGTTCAACAGTGACGAACTTTTGTAATCAGTCCTCTTTTTGCTTGCTTTGTTCTCTTACATCCGAGATTTGTTTTACTTGATTTGTTCTCTTAATCTAACATTCCGGATAACAAGATATTCTGAGATACACTTCATGCAAATAGTGTTTATGTGCAGTTTATTTTGGCACTAAAAATAATACACCTGAGCAGTTGTTTGGATCTTGTTGGCTATAGTACATTCAAGGTTCAAATATAATTTGAGTGACCATGAGCATGCAGGTACAAATGCAAGACTCAGCATGCCCCTTTGGCATCCGGAAACCCTGTTTTGTATAGAAAAACCATGGTTCTAGTCCTCATGATTATGGGCAAAAGCTTAGGAATATGCAGTGCATGCCTGGTGAAGGCTCAAAAACAGCTTGATTTCCCTGCACAGCTCTCCCGCTTGGCTGCTGTTCTCTTCACCTGTGACTTCACTATTCATTTAATTTGGTTGTCCTCTCACTTTCTTGCTCTGAATTTTTGAAGGCCCAAATCCAAGGGAGTCGAATGAATTATTCAAAACAAACCAGATAATTGGATTTGAACTGATCAAGCCTCATTACAGTGACTACATGGTATAAAAATCAAGTGCTCCAATTTAACTGGTTTGTGGATAGAGGGTGCCTGTCGCATTCTGCTGATTACTTAGCTGTGCACAGGGATTGCTGTATGTATCTGATTTCCTACTCACTCCTCAGCCCAATCAGGATATTTTAGGCTGTTTTGCATCTCTGGTTTGATTTAGAATGTTGTCTGCAGGGCTGAAAGGCATTGCAATATATTTCAAAACCTACCCAACCTCAACCCATTATTTTTCCACCATAAGCAGCTGAGCCCAGGGAACATTTGAAAACAACGTCACAACCAAATGTGCAATTCATTGGTCAGTGTGTCTAAAGGCAATTGCTTGAACGTGAGCTTGTTATTATCAGTTCGAATTACTCTAATTGGCTTTCACCATCAACACTTCGGCTACCTTCCCTCTGTCTCCACGTCTCCCCTCTGCAAAGTAACAATTCCCCTCTCTGATTTCTGCACACATATTCCCTCCCCACCGGAAATGTGACGTTTCTGAATCTGTTGAGCTCCTCACATTTTGAAAATGCCAAGAGACAAAGGCTTGCGCTTTCAAGCAGGGCATGTGAAAATATCAGTAGTAATATGCAGGTGATAAATCTGTTAGGCCTTTTAACAGTTGTATTGATTTTTGTCTGGTGATATTTCTGTCAAGGAGAGACATCTAATCTAACCGAAGGTGATGTTACATATAGCCCGAACTGAAAACCATTATGAACTCCTAACCGGCAATAAGTATATTTATAGAGTCTATGCAGTGTAGCTCAGATTGAATATGGTCTATCAGGGCGTGCCATATTTCCACACTGCCCCCTCCCCGCATACTGCCCCCCAAGGGTCGAATCAGATTTATAGGTATTTCATTTACCCCATTCCTAGACATAGCTCTCTCATGGTGATTAATAGGAGCAAGGCACAAACATTTACCTGCAAGGTGTCATGGAAGATGTAACATTGCATTTGGAGGCAGGAAGCCCAGGTTTAGACTCTTACCCCTTCATACACGAACATTCAGACATGAAGTTCACTGGGTGGCCTTGGGCATGTGACGATCTCCTCCCCGCTCCAACACCTCCTCCAAGAACTTGCTCTATAAGACTCACTTTTTCCCTCCTAAAAAGTAAGGAGAAATGTGTGTGTGTCTTAAGGAGCGAATGCAGGCTGCACAGCTATCCCAGAAGCCAGAACAGCAAGAGGGATTGCTGCTTTCGCTGCACAGCGATCCCTCTTGTTGTTCTGGCTTCTGAGATTCAGAATATTTTTTTTTCTTGTTTCCCTCCTCCAGAAACTAGGTGCGTCTTGTGGTCTGGTGCATCTTATAGAGCGAAAAATACGGTATGTACACACAGAGAGAGAGAGTTGTTATGAGACTCAGTAAGGTAGCTGTGAAACTTTTAAATCATCTCACATGCTGGGAAAACTGATGGAGAAATAAGCTGACAAGGAACCTGGTTTATTGCCGGTGATGCTGGAACGACACATCGCCTGCACAATCCCCAGTGGCCCGGCTACGGCTTCTCTGCAGTAAACCAGTATTGCAAGGAGAAATTTCCAAGAGGGAAGGAGTGGGCGGGAAGGAAGGAAAACTATCCTACGGATAAATAAAGGAAAGGCCAGGACTGCTTCACCCAGCAGTCTTGCTAAGAGTGGCAAGCCACAACAGTGCTCACTCACTGTTCGCTGCCTAGTAATTGGTATCCAGAAACATATTGTGGAGGAGACACGGAGGATACATTTAACCATCAATATCCCCTCTACAGTGGTACCTCGGGTTAAGAACTTAATTCATTCTGGAGGTCCGTTCTTAACCTGAAACTGTTCTTAATCTGAAGCACCACTTTAGCTAATGGGGCCTTCTGCTACCACTGTGCGATTTCTGTTCTCATCCTGAAGCAAAGTTCTTAACCTGAGGTACTATTTCTGGGTTAGCAGAGTCTGTAACCTGAAGCATCTGTAACTTGAGGTACCACTGTATTTCCAATATTTAGGCTGTGAGTAGTTACCTTATGTATCCCAAGGTAGGTGTGTGTGTGTGTGTGTGTGTGTGTGTGTGTGTGTGTAAAACAACAACAACAACAGAGGGACCCCCCAAAACAGCCCTGTGAGGACTGAATATGTGCAGTGAGCATTAAATACTGATCGATATATTTGTGGGTGGTGGGGAACAGGAAGGGGGTCTGACTGGAATGACTGGAATCCTGAAAAGCGGCACTGCACACTGCAAAATTTTGTTGCAGGCAGCAGCGGAGCATATGCCCCCCAAGGGGGGCAGGACGCACTCCCGAGGGGGGGTGGGAGTGTGCCCTCCTGAGCACAGGATAGCTGCTCGGGCGCATGTAGTGGCGTGCGCGTCCTGCAGCCGGGGGGCGGAGCAAGCTGCCCATGGGGCGGAGTGAGCCGTCGATGGCAGACATTTGGTGTGCTGCCCACCCGTGACACCAAAACCTCCCCCGAGCTGTCAAAACGAAGGGGGAAGGGGGCAAGAGCCGCTGGTAAAGCGGTGTTGGGATACTGCCAGGGAGACGGAGGCATCAGGCAGGCCTTCACGTCGTCTCTGGACTATCACCAGTCTCCCGTGGAACAGCATCAGTCAATGAGCCTCAGACAGGAGCCTCAGAGACGTTCCAAGAGCCATGCACACCCTTTCAGCAGAGTCTCCACAACGAAAGATGCTGACAGGAGAGCATATTTACAGCTTTATTTAACGTAGTTCGGAACAAAGGAAAAACATGACTGCTTGCATCCGTGTCCAGGAAAAACAGCCGCAATACGAAAGCTATACAGTGGTACCTTGGGTTACATACGCTTCAGGTTACATACACTTCAGGTTACAGACTCCGCTAACCCAGAAATAGTACCTCAGGTTAAGAACTTTGCTTCAGGATGAGAACAGAAATTGTGTTCCAGTGGCGCGGCAGCAACGGGAAGACCCATTAGCTAAAGTGGTGCTTCAGGTTAAGAACAGTTTCAGGTTAAGAACGGACCTCCGGAACAAATTAAGTACTTAACCCGAGGTACCACTGTATACAAACGGAAGTTCCCAGCGAGAGCTGGAAGTAAACAGGCATGTGATGCACCAGTCATGCCTGCCTTTAAGGTGGAATGGAACTATAACAAGCAGCACAGCTCAGGCAGACAGCGCTCCAAATGTCACCCCACTCAGCGAAGACACCTGGGGTGGTCTGCACCCCCGCACCCCTTCCTCCGCCCCTGGTTTCAAGCACTCTTTATCACAGCTAACAGCCATTGACTGACCTTTCCTCGATGGATTTGCCTAATCGCCTTTTAAAGAATTTCAGCCAGTGACTATTCCCATATCTCAAGGCAGCAAATTCCATAAAGTAATTACATGCTTCATGAAGATGTACTTTCATCTGTCTGTCCTGGATCTAACGCCACTAAATTTCATTGGGGGAGACTCCCTGATTCAAAATGGCTGACGTATTCAGAACAAGCATGCTTTAGTGGTGAAAGGCAGGTTCAAATCCCTGCCCAGCCATGAAACTCACCGGGTGACTTTGCCTAATTGATGCTTTGTCTTATTCTTGTTGTGAGGATAAAAGAGAAATAAATGTGTGCTGCCGTCAGCCCCTTGGATGAAAGACAAGATACATGTAAATAAATTCATATTCAAATATTTTAAGACTCTTGTTTTTAACTTTTTATGGTGATGTTTTATTTTTTATGTTTGCAAACTGCTTAGATGTTTTCTTACAATCAAGTAGCATATAAATGTTGATAGCTGAACAAATGAATGAATAAATAAGGTAAGGGTAAAGTGCCCCTGGATGGTTAAGTCCAGTCAAAGGTGACTATGGGGTTGCAGCGCTCATCTCACTTTCAGGCCAAAGGAGCTGGTGTTCATTCACAGGGAGCTTTCCGGGTCATGTGGCCAGTATGACTAAACTGCTTCTGGTGCAACGGAACACCGTGATGGAAACCAGAGCATACGGAAACACAGTTTACCTTCCTGCCGCAGCAGTACCTATTTATCTACTTTCACTGGCGTGCTTTTGAACTGCTAGGTTGGCAGGAGCTGGGGCAGAGCAACAGAAGCTCACTCCGTTGCAGGGATTTGAACCGCCGACCTACTGATCGGCAAGCCCAAGACAGTTTAGCTTATACATAAATCCAGCACTGGTTATGTTGTCCAGTGACATGTCAGCTGCTCTGCCTCCCCTCCTCCTTCTCCTAACACTGCACAACTCTGCTGTTCTCCTGGCTCAGAGCTGCTATCTTCCTCAAAATCCCTGCTGTAATTCAATACTGTCTGTCTCATCTCTGGAAGCTACAGGAGGTGGGGGATGATCTCCCCCATTCCTTGTCCTTGTCCTCTTCAGTCCAGTCCCTGATATCTATGAATAAGTCTAATTGTTTTTAAAAGCCACCATCAGGGACTGGCTGGATGAGGAAGAGTGGAGGGTGCCACCTGCCCTAGATCTCCCCCAGGGATGACATTGAAAATGACTTAGACCCAGGATCATGGTGGTGGGACGCTAGAGTACAGTCTGGGGAAGGAACAAGCGGGTAGGTGTTTGAGGCAGGAGGCTTGAGTAATCAAGGGGGGTTCAGAAGAAGGAAGCCCATATGTGGTGGGAGTGTCCCAAAATCCAACTATTCTGGACAACAGTCATACGAGAAATATGTAAAATAACCAAGCAAGTATTAGAAATCACCCCAGAAATGGCCCTACTAAACATCTTCCAAGACAACAATGCCCACTTACACCACAAAGAACTCATAACCCACCTACTCTCAGCAGCCAGAAACATAATAATCAGACACTGGAGAAACCTGTCAGGAATAAGCAGGGACCAATGGTACCAAATAGTATGGTAAACGGCCTTACTAGAAAAATTAACCAATAAACTGAAACTGACACAGGGACAAATAGAAGAAGATGCCTTCACCCCAGAATGGTTCCTCTTTATCACATACACAGCCCAACAAGACAATGACAAAAATCCACCAACAGCATACAAATCAATATGGCTAACCTGATCCAAAACACCCACCCACCCCACTCACACATGAAAACAAAGACCACCACAGTAACCCCAAATGAACAGCCACACCCTAGGCCAACCCCAACCTCTCTCACCACCAAAGGAACACAAGTGAATAGCAAAGACCTGTACAAGCTACGCTGACACAAAACCCCACATATATTAAGTAAAATAGTAACATCACCACCCCACCCCACCCCACCCCCACTCATCTTTCCCCTCTCCACCTCTTTCCCTCTATTCTTCCAAATGTCTCAACAAATGAAACCAATTTTTTAAAAAGTGTTATGTGGAAAAAAATATAAGAGAAATACATGGCACATACCTTTGTAAATCAAGAAAATCTTTAATAAAAATACATTTATTTTTTTTTTAAAAAAAGGAGGAGGCCCTTCTGGGACAGGGCTGGAGGCAGAGGTTATCGGTGTCACTGCAGACAGAGAGGAGTCAGAGATTGTCCCTGCTACCCAGCAGCTGGGTAGTCCCATTCTTGTTGACTCTCCTTCCCCTCTGTCCCTCCACTTGAGGAGAGTCCTGCACATTGCTGAGCAACAGGCCTGGCAGGCTCAGAGGAGGATCCCACCCCCTTGGCGCAGCCTTCGCCTGCTTGGTCAATTTCAGCACCATCTCAAGCTGAATGAGTCAACTGCTGTGTTGTTACTTTCTGTGAATAAAGTTTATTTATTTATTTATGTATTGTTAATACTTTTCAGATGTATACATTTCACTGATTTTACAAACATTTTGACATTTCAAAACTTGACTTCCTCCCCCCTCTCCTTCTGTGGTTCCTTAAATGCATTTTTAATATCTTCTGCATATCCAAATGAACTTAATTTGCTCATTTATTCGTCTTCTTTAAATATATCCTCTTATGAAACTGCAGGTTATTACGATAATCCTGCCAGTGTTCTTATCTGTTTACAAATTATCTGTAAAAAATTCAATAAACCCTTTCCATTCTTTTATAGAAAGTTTGTTATCTTGATTTCTTAATCTTCCGGTAAGTTTCGCCATTTCTGCATTCCATAGGTTTCTGTGAATAAAGTTTAATTGCATTTCGTGCCTCACGTTCTTTCCTGCCCTGTGGATGACCTGTGCTTGCCTGACAGCTCCTTGACAACCATCCAAACTGGGGGCCATTACTCTATCTTACCCCAGAGCCTTCCTTTGGGAGGATTGACATCCTGAGGTAGGATTTAATTCTTTACTGTGTCATGGAAACCCCCTAGATTTCCCTTCTAATTTGTTGTTTATTCATACTCTGCAAAGAGGAATACCCAACTGGCCGTAATACTTGGATGAAATTCTGTTCTGGCTGCACACCATCTGAACTGATTGCTTTTCTCCCTAGACAATTGCCTCTTAATAGACAATATTTTCAGCAAAGGCTTATCCATCCCTTTTGAAGCTATTGATGATATTTACTGCTCGGAACAGCATTGGTCTCCTGGGTCTCCTTAGTTTCACACGAGAGCTAGCCAGCAAGGATGGATACCTGTCGCTTCTTAACAGACCGATCAGACTAAAATGGAGCAGGAGCCCTGCCATTTTGTCAGCAGCTGAAATACAGAGGCACTTTAATATACAGGAGGGAAAGGCTCTCATCTTCCAGCTCACGTAATTGAAAACATTATTATTAAACCATTTTGAAACAGCGGTGCTGTACGCTGGCTCGTCTGAGGTGGCGCAGAATGGAAGCACAGGGCTGATAGCAGGAACGGTGTTGTCAATGGATGTTCTGTAACACCCCGTCAAACTGGGCTTTCTTTTTTCACAGCTTTTATTCCACTAGCAGAACACCCCTTCTCGACGATAGGAAAGATGGATAGGAAAGGAGTGGATGTGTAGGTTTCAGAAATCCCTGGACAGTGAGTTGTGCCCTCACACGCAGCCTTTTCCCTCACAGCAAGGTTGTCCGATGTTATTAGAATAGGGCTGGGGAGACCCAGGTTCAAATCTTGCCTCTTCATGAAGCATGAGCCGGTTGCTCTCTCTCAGCTCCACCAACATCACAGTGCTATTGTGAGGATCGGAATAGCGTAGGGGAAAATGATCTTGGAAGGGCCCAAGCTCGGTGGCAGACCATTTCCTTTGCATTCAAAGGTTCCAGGTTCGATCCCTGACATCTCCTTCCCAGTTAGCATGGGAATGCAGTACATTGGAGGTGCAGGGGACTAATTCAGATTGGGAAGCCAGACGCTATTTCCAAGTGACAGTCCCAGATTTACTGAAGCCATCTGAGTTTCTGATTTGATCATGGAATGTCCCACTTTTCCGTTGTTGTTTAGTTGTTTAGTCATGTCCAACTCTTCCTGACCCCATGTACCAGAGCACTCCAGGGACTCCTGTCTTCCACTGCCTCTCACAGTTTGGTCAAACTCATGTTGGTAGCTTCGAGAACACTGTCCAACCATCTCGTCCTCTGTCGTCCCCTTCTCCTTGTGCCCTCCATTTTTCCCAACATCAGGGTCTCTTCTCATGAGGTGGCCAAAGTATTGGAGCCTCAGCTTCAGGATCTGTCCTTCCAGTGAGCACTCAGGGCTGATTTGCTCCAGAATGGATAAGTTTGATCTTCTTGCAGTCCAGGAAAGTCCCACTTTTCATCTGAAAAATCTTGTAGGGCAGGCTTCCTCAAACTTGGCTCTCCAGATGTTTTGAGACTACAGTTCCCATCATCCCTGACCACTAGTCCTGCTAGCTAGGGATCATGGGAGTTGTAGGCCAAAAACATCTGGAGGGCTGAGTTTGAGGAAGCCTATTGTAGGGTATGGAGTTATTCAACCCCATAGCCATCCAAAGGCAGCCCTGTAGAGGGAAGGTTTTTAAAAAGTGTTTCATGTTTCATGATGTTTTTATATACGTTGGAAGCTGCCCAGAGTGGCTGGGGCAACCATCAGATGGGTGGGCTATCAATAGTAAAATGGTGGTTGTTGTTGAATAGGATGTCCATATTTTCATTGAAGAAATGTTGGAGGGTAAAGGTAAAAGGTAAAGGACCTGAGGACAGTTTAGTTCAGCCAAAGGTGGCTATGGGGTTGTGGCACTCATCTCACTTTCAGGCTGAGGGAGCCAGCGTTTGTCCACAGACAGCTTTCCAGGTCATGTGGCCAGCAGGACTAAACTGCTTCTGGTGCAACAGAATACCGTGACAGAAACCAGAGCGCATGGAAATGCCGTTTACCCTCCCTCTGCAGTGGTACCTATTTATCTACTTGCACTGGTGTGCTTTCGAACTGCTAGGTTGGCAGGAGCTGGGACAGAGCAAGGGGAGCTCACTCCATTGCGGGGATTCGAACTGCCGACCTTCTGACTGGCAAGCCCAAGTGGCTCAGTGGTTTAGACTACAGCTCCACCCACTCCCTATAGTTGGAGGGTATGGGAACCTGGCATGGGCTGTTCACCCATCCCACATATGCAGCCTCAATCTGGATTCAGACCTTCAAACCTGCAATTTGCTCCACTAGAGCATAGCAACTAGGAAGACTCCAAAAATGTGTGCTACACACAGCCTAATAATTCCTTTTAGTCTGAAAGGCACCCCTTGCAACTATGGTTCATGCAAGGGTGGGAAAGGGGGCAAAAATCCAATTTCAAAAGCGAATGTAGATTTTAATCAATGTAGCATTTTCATTTAATGTACAGATATGCCAAGACAAGTGGAATATCTTCCAGGTAGCTTTAACCTGGATGCTAGTCTATGTATCAAATAAGCAGCAATAAAGGCCAGTGGCTCATTCTGTGGTACACAGGCAACAAGCTGTAACGATCTACATTATGAAGTGCCCATCACATTGGCAGATTACAGGAAATAAAAATCACCAGGATATTGTTCTTTATACTCCCAGCCATCCGCAGAGTGATGGCTGAACCAAGCCCATCCTGCCCTGGAAATGTATTCAGGAAATTCATGCCTGCTTGATAGTGAAAATAAAATAAAATAAAAATAAAAATCAGACTTGGAACTGGATCTATAGTGTTCTTTTTTAAAAAAAAAAATTGTACTTTTCAGATTTATCCATTTCACTGATTTTACAATCATTTTGAAATTTCAAAACTTGACTTCCTCCCCCCACTTTCTGCAGTTCCTTAAATTAATTTTTAATATCTTCTGCATATCCAAATCAACTTCACTTGTTCTTTTGCTCATTTTCTTTAAATATACAGTGGTACCTCTGGTTACATACGCTTCAGGTTACAGACTCCACTAACCCAGAAATAGTACCTCGGGTTTAGAACTTTGCTTCAGGATGAGAACAAAAATCGTGCTCCAGTGGCACAGCAGCAGCAGGAGGCCCCATTAGCTAAAGTGGTACCTCAGGTTAAGAACAGTTTCAGGTTAAGAATGGACCTCCAGAACAAATTTAGTTCTTAACCCGAGGTACCACTGTATACTCTTATGAAACTGCAGGTTATTATAATAATCCTGCCAATGTTCTTATCTGTTTACAAATTATCTGTATATATTCAATAAACCATTTCCATTCTTTTATAGAAAGTTTGTTATCTTGATTTCTTATTCTTCCGCTAAGTTTTGCCTTTTCTGCATATTCCATAAGTTTTTGTATCCATTCTTCCTTTGCGGGGACTTTTTCTTCTTTCCATTTTTGGACAAGTAATGTTCTTGCCGCTGTAGTTGCACACATGAATACGTTTCCAAACATTTTAGGTACTTTTGTCCCTATAATTCACAAGAGAAAAGCTTCTGAGTTCTTTTCTTTTCTTTTCTTTTCTTTTCTTTTCTTTTCTTTTCTTTTCTTTTCTTTTCTTTTCTTTTCTTTTCATTTCCTTTCTTTCTTTCTTTCTTTCTTTGAACTTTAAACACCCTTTTCATTTCATTGTACAGTGGTACATAACATTTCATAACATAAAACATACCTACATTACTCTTTATAATACCTACCTATACTATACATATCAACATACCTACACTCCTACCCCACATGGACACCCACCAAGTGAATTGACTTCCAGCCGTTCTTGTTACGCTACTTTATTTTTCCAACTAGCTTAAATAAACACATTTCATTGTTTATTTAATCTCTTCTTCTACCTTGACTTTACTCTCCTTTCACTCTAATCATTTTCTGGATTCACTCAATATCTGTCAGAAATTCTACTTTTTCCACATAGATTTTGATGTATTCCTTAAAGATAGCCCACTCCTTATTCACTTTTTGTACCATATCTCCTCTTATCCTCCCTGTTAGATCAGCAATATGGAAGTATTCCATCATTTTAGATAACCAGTCTGTTTTAGTTGAGACGCTGCTGCTTTTCCAATTTTTGGCAGTCAATAACCTTGCCACCGTAGTTGCATACATAAATATTGGTCTGACTGTTCTTTTTATTTCCTCTGACATCATACCTAGGAGAAAGGATTCTGGGGTTTTTTTCCAAATGAAAATTTAAGCATCTTTTTCAGTTTGTTATAGATATTTTCCCAAAATCCCACTATCTCTTTGCACTACCACCACATATGTAGAAAGGTTCAGGTTTTCATGGCAATGATCAATAGCCATCATCCACCTACAGGGATTCCTAGCAGTCTCTTGGGAAGTTGTGGGCTCTCCTTCTTTGGAGGTTTTTAAGCAGAGGTTGGCTGGCCATCTGTCATGGATGCTTTAGCTGAGATTCCTGCATTGCAGGGGATTGGAAGAGATCACCCTTGGAGTTCCTTCCAACTCTAAGATTCTATGATTCTTTTATAGGAGTTGGAGTCCAACAGCATCCACAGGGAACCACATTGTGGAAGGTTGTTGTATACCAATTAAGGGAGATATTGTAATATACCCTGGCTGTTGCGCCTTCTTGTTTGTTTGCGTTTTGAATTTCAGAAGAATAATTATAATGAAAAACAAGACAAGACCGGGGGAAAAGAGAATCCTACAAAGGCAATCCATTGTTACTGACAACATGAAGACAGTGCCGGCAAACATGTTGGAAAGTGTTCAATTAGAGATGCGGTAAGTGTAAAGTAACTACAGGGAAAATCACAGCAACAAAACAAAGCTGAAATGTGAACTCCATTGATAATGCCAAAAAGCGCTCAGAGACCTATATTGTGACAAAACGTTCTCATACCGTCCTGGAGCCTTAAAAAGCCATCTCGACTGCAGGGAATTTCCTCCCTTGCAGGGGAAGATTTCAGTGACAAACAGTGTTTTAGCTTCCAAAATAACGCTCCCTTTGTCACAAGGCAGTTGGCATTCCCTACAGCTCGAGGCCTGTATAATCTTCCACTAAATTAACATCTGTAAGGAGCTGTGAGCACACAAGTGCAGGAAAGAACGTGCTAAATTTGAAAGAATTCAGAGGAGGGCAACAGAGATGATAAAAAAGGTTTGCCATAAGAAATGGAATTATTATTATTATTATCATTATTATTGTAGCAGTTACCTGCAGCACTTTTAAGGCACTATCTATAAAAAGGTAAATAAGGGAAAGGACCCCTGGACAGTTAAGTCCAGTCAAAAGTGACTATGGGGTGTGGACCGTCTATTTCAGCATCCTGTTCTCCCAGTGGCCAACTAGGTTCCTATGGGAAGACTACAAACAGCAACTGACCTCCCTACTTGCAATTTTTAGCAACTCGTATTCAGAGGCTTGATGCCTTTGGCAGTGGATGTCGAACATATAGCCATTGTGGCTATACCGGTAGCCTTGTTCTTCATGAATTTGTCTAATCCTTGTTTAAAGCTATGCTCCAACTCCACGTTCGTGTGGGATGTGATATGTAAGTAGCAGTCAAGTACAACATTCCTTGTTTTCCTAGAGTGGACATGTGGGGGAATGTTTGGTCCAGCCCATTGAAAACTTCCTGTTTCCTCCTGGGTGGGAAATACTTCCTTTGCATGTGACTGGAGGTGGGCATGACCTTACCTGTCCAGGTAACAAAAGGGACAAGGCATGCAGCGCTCTCTCTCTCTTTTTGACTTGCTCCGTCGTTGGAGTAGCTTTTTGCTAGAGATGCTCTGTTCACTTCCAGCCAACAGAGGACACTGGGATTATCCCCAGATGGGATAGCTCCACATGTATATACCTTGTAACTAAGTCTGCCTTCAGGGATCACACTGTGCTTTGGCTGATGTAAGTAAACTTCTTTTATTGACTTTGAATAAGATTGTGATGTCCTTATTCTTTTAAGAAGGATGCAAGGGAACTTACCAGGAACTAATAGTGAGAGGCTTACACAAGCCTGCAACCTGCTGTGTGTTTAAAAGGGGAATGTGAATGTGAATCTGAAACTCTGCTAGTGCAAGTTAGGAAGGATATTAATAAAAAAAAAAAATATCCAGAACATTCAGGATCAAGATGAGGAGATATGCTCCAGAGATCCTGACCGTGGGGAGCCCCAAGAAATTAATAAATACAATTTGGACTATAATTTGATCTTTTTTATTTTAGTTTTTTAGTTTTAATTGAAGCATTATGATTGGATATTTAATTGGATATTTTTTATTGGAAAATCAATAAAAATGATTTAATAAAATAAAAATAAACAATATATCCTCTCCTGCCTCCCTGAACATTCCTACAATTTGGAGGCTTCTGAACACCAATTTCTGGAAATCATAGGATGGGAGAGGGTTCTTGTGCCCAGGTCCTGCTTCCAAGTTTTTCCCAGGCATGGCATGCCTGGCCACTGTGAAAGCAGGATACCAGACTAGATGTGCCACAGGCTTGATCCTGCAGGCTCTTTTCTCCTGTTCTGATGTCTATTCTCTCTGAACTGGAGGATGGGTCAGTCATTCTGCTGGCTTATCTTCACCAGTGGAATAGCTTTGCTAGCACACCATTCAGCTGACATATCAGAGGTGTTAGTCTGGTGCAAAAGGACCACAGCTCAGTGGTGGAACATCAGGCCTGCATGCAGAAAGCCCCAGGTTCAATCACACATGTTTCCAGGTGGGGTTTGTTGAAAGCTTCCTACATTAAACCCTCGCCAAAGCCATCACTATTCAGACCAGGTAATATGAGTCAGTTTGCATTTCTTAGTGCAGAAAGAATTGATCTGATGTGTAGAGATCTTTCCTATTCTAATTAATTCAAGAGGGTTCTGTAAGCTTCTTTGTGTGAAAGAAACAAGCAGAAGGTTCATGGTTATTCCTTCAGAGAAGCTGAGGACAGCTGACTTAAACTGGTTATCTCATCTGTCAAGGTCATGCTGATTATAAAGTAAGACCAGAAGGAGCCTGGGCTTCACTCTTTCTCTTTCTATCTCTTTTCCTTCTGGTGTGGTGTTCTGTATATGGTGTTAAGGTTTATTATAAGTTATTGTAAGTTTAAGTTAAGTCTGCTGCAATGGGACTACTTATGGACAGTGCCAATCCTGAATGTATTGGATTTGTGACCATTATGCTCATCTGCCTTCAGTAGCAGTGAAGCTCTGCTGGATGAGATATTAATTGTCTCTGGTCTATTTTGGGGGAATCCTGCAACGTGTTTAAGTTTTTACTTTGCTAACTATACATTGGAGTTCTGCTCTGGATCAAGACTGAGTAGAATTTCTGTGACATACTGATGGTCTGGCTGAGTATAAAAGGTAAAGGTAAAGGTACCCCTGCCCGTACGGGCCAGTCTTGACAGACTCTGGGGTTGTGCGCCCATCTCACTTAAGAGGCCAGGGGCCAGCGCTGTCCGGAGACACTTCCGGGTCACGTGGCCAGTGTGACATCGCTGCTCTGGCGAGCCAGAGCTGCACACGGAAACGCCGTTTACCTTCCCGCTGGTAAGCGGTCCCTATTTATCTACTTGCACCCGGAGGTGCTTTCGAACTGCTAGGTTGGCAGGCGCTGGGACCGAGCAGCGGGAGCGCACCCCGCAGCAGGGATTCGAACCGCCGACCTTTCGATCAGCAAGTCCTAGGCGCTGAGGCTTTAACCCACAGCGCCACCTGTGTCCCTCTGGCTGAGTATATGCTCCACCAAATCCCATAGCTCCCTCAGCTGGAAGATCTTCCATATACTGGCTGAGTATATGCTCCACCAAATCCCATAGCTCCCTCAGCTGGAAGATCTTCCATATACGATTGCACCCTCAGTCACCCTCAGAAGAAGGTTGGAAAATGTGGCAAGCTTGTGGGGTGTGTGTGTGGTTTGGGTAGGGAAATCCAAAGTCTAAATGGATTGTGGAACACTTTCAACTCCATGTGCAACTCCAAACTAGTGGTGTTGTTTTCTTCCAGTGTCAGAGGATGAACTTATTGATGTGATTCTGTTCAGCGATGCCTTTGGCGGTGGTCAGAGTGAGAAAAGCATTGCACTACTGGGAAATGGGGGGGAAAAGATTTACCTTCATCAAGCAGAGAGAGAGAGAGAGAGAAATCCTCTGGAATGTACTGTTGCCACGAACCTGATGATTTAGAAAGAAGAGCAGGTGTTCATGCCAAGGGGCACAGTAGATGTGTGAGTTGAGCTCCAAGCTAGTGATGAATAAACCACACTCTTATATAGAAAAAAATAATTTTCTGGTGGATCTATTAGCCTGAGACCTGCTTATTAATACACCTACAATCTAGTAGTGTTGAAAAGATTATATCAGTGTGAGACAGGCAGCAAGGAAAGGGCATTGGGTTTGTAGGCAGCTAACCATGGATGCTTGTTTGAACCTGTGTGGGCAGGAATGGCAACAGGAGGTCAGAGGGTGGGTGATTTTTTCTTCCTCCTCTTCAGTAAAGCGTGGGGAGAAATACTAGTGTTATGTGGTAAACAAGGTTGCCTATATTTAAGCCTACAAGCTCAACACCTCCAGCTTTTGAAATTAAGGGAACTGACAACTGGCAGGTCATGTTTCAGCAACCAAGTGCTTCTGAGTTTTTCTGCTGAAATCTGAATTTTGGTTCCAAGATTCAAATTTGGAAATTCACTTCAAAATATAAAATTGTGATGAGTATAAAGTAACACTCAGGTGGCGCTGTGGGTTAAACCACAGAGCCTAGTACTTGCCGATCAGAAGGTTGGTGGTTCGAATCCCCGTGATGGGGTGAGCTCCTGTTGCTCAGTCCCTGCTCCTGCCAACCTAGCAGTTCGGAAGCACATCAAAGTACAAGTAGATAAATAGGTACCGCTCCGCCGGGAAGGTAAACGGTGTTTCCGTGTGTTGCTCTGATTTGCCAGAAGCAGCTTAGTCATGCTGGCCACATGACCCAGAAGCTGTATGCCGGCTCCCTCGGCCAATAAAGCGAGGTTAGCGCCGCAACCCCAGAGTCGGCCACAACTGGACCTAATGATCAGGGGTCCCTTTACTATTTTTGCCAATGCTATCTTCATTGCACTCTTCCTCCTCTTATTTATCTATTTATTGACTAGATTATTTATATGCCATTCTTCCATTACAGAGCTTCCCAGAGGCTCACAGTGTTAACCCAACCCATCAACTGATCAGGCCTGCAGCCTATTGACTTCAGAATGCAGGATTCCCTGTGCTCTGCACTTGTTCCCAATGGTTTTCCAGGGCATCCCATCCAGACCTTTTTTGTTTTCAGTGTGCTTTTCTGATTCCAAAATGAAAGGGCTGGATTTATGGCAAGCAGTGCAGGAAACTGCCTGAAGCATTAGGGAGTGGATTTGGGGCAGCGGCGTGGGAGGGCACCCGGGCTATCTACTCAACCATCGACACCAATGATACTAATATAGCCTCTGAGATAGCTCAGTTGGTAAAGCGTGAGACTCTTAATCTCAGGGTCACGGGTTCGAGCCCCGCACTGGACAAAAGGTTTCCTGCAATGCTGGTCCCACTCTACAATTCTACAATTCTGTGATCCTATCTTCACTTGCAAAGCTGGCAATACTTACCTGCATGGCTAGCTTTGTGCTAATGTATTCTCTCTCCATCTTTCTCTCTGTCATATATATATATATATACTGGAGAGAGATAGAGAGAGCATTTACACTACTTGTTCAAGGGTGTGCATGTGAGTGAATTTAAGTGATTGCAATCAGATCCATGCATGCAAATGTATTGCCTTATACCTATGACATGGATTAAATCACACAAGCAAATTGTGCAGCAAAGTGATGAAATGGGCTGTAATAATAATAATAATAATAATAATAATAATAATAATAATAATGGTTTTCAATCAAGTGGATGAGGGTGCCAAAAATTCCCAGGGCACCATTTGGTCAAAAAAAATGTTTTGCTGGAAGATGCAATGCCCCCAAACCCCCAAAATATTCTCAGTAGAGGAATACTAGCTTGGTACACCTTATAGACCTTCAACCAAAGCTATCCAGAGTAACAGACCTTTCAGTCTTAACTCACACAAAGACCAAAAGACTACTTTGCTCAGAAAAGGACACCAGCATGAAAAGGGGTCCATGGAGCTGCTCCAGGGAAGAATTTGTCACCACACAATTGCCACTTGAAATTGAAAACCCTGGCAGAGTTGCCCTTTACCCAAATACGTGGCAAGATCCGATTAAAGTTATGTATGATGAAATCTCATCAGTGGGAAACGTAAGGAGTGCTTCAGTCTCGGCTACTGAAATCAAAGCCGTATAAAACTGCTTCACACGGGCCGCATCATTAAAGGACATTTTAAATGACCATCTCCAAATTGGTTCTGCACAGTGTGCTGCACGTCTGTGTAGCTCAGGGCTGCTTCATGTCTTACAGGAGAAGATGAGAAGGTGGTATTTCTACAGCAAGGTAACCACATCTGTTCTGTAATGTTTGAGGGGGGCAACACTGTTAGGATATACCGTATTTTTTGCTCTATAAGACTCACCTTTTCCCTCCTAAAAAGTAAGGGGAAATGTGTGTGTCTTATGGAGTGAATGCAGACTGTGCAGCTATCCCAGAAGCCAGAACAGCAAGAGGGATTGCTGCTTTCACTGCGTAGTGATCCCTCTTGCTGTTCTGGCTTCTGAGATTCAGAATATTTCCCCCCCTTGTTTTCCTCCTCCCAAAACTAGGTGCTTCTTGTGGTCAGGTGCGTCTTATAGAGCGAAAAATACGGTAGTTCCCTTTCCACCTTAAAAGAGAACAGACTGTTGTGTGTCACATGCCTGTTTACTTCCTGCTCACTGGGACTTTCCATTTTATATATAGCTTTTGTTACATCGTGCAAGAAAGTGTATTCAGAAAGGACTCATTCAGGTGTCCTACATGCCAGGAAATGAAATTCCCACAGATCTGTTGTCTAAGGTTATTAACAGAGAACAACTTAAGGTTTATGTACAGAGGCTGCAATTGGGTTGAACCACAGGTACTACAGGTTACACGGAAAGGGGGAGGATGTTAGGATATAGTTTCCGTTCCACCTTAAAAGACAACAGGCTGTTGTGTGTCACATGCCTGTTTACTTCCTGCTCACTGGGCGTTTCTGTTTTGTATATAGCTTTTGTTCTGGCTGTTTCCTGGACATGGATGCAAGCAGTCATGTTTTTCCTTTGTTCTGGTCAACGTTGAATAAAGCTCTAAATATGCTCTCCTGGCTGAATTTTCCATTGTGGAAACTCTGCAGAAAGGGTGTGCACAAGTCTCGGAATGTGTCTGAGGCTCGTGTCGCTAATTGACTGATGCTGTTCTACGGGAAACCGGGAGATCATTCAGAGATGATGTGGAGGCTGCCTGATGCTTCTGTCTCCCTGGCAGTATCCCAAGAAAAACATGTATGCAGTGCTTTTTTTTCAGCCGAAGCATGCCAGAGCCCAGTTTCTGCACCTCTCTGCTGTGTATCATTGCGGGCCGTCACTGTCTCCACCCACTTCCTGCCCTTACTTACTTCTGAGAAGCCCCAAACGAACATTTCATGTTCAAACAGAAGCTGGCCAGCATGCAAGAGTCTACATTTTTCTAAATCTAGGACTCTATCTAGTACCTAGCTGCTCCTAGCCATGATTGGTCAAGCTACAAGGCGGTGCCAATTCGCATTTCTTTTTATTTTATTTTGAATTTTATTGAAGTTATTTACAACACAAATCTACTACAACAACTAAAACAGATAAAACCACCACCATAACATCTAAAACGAGACAATAACAATAACAATAATAATAATTTATTATTTATACCCCGCCCATCTGGCTGGGTTTCCCCAGCCACTCTGAGTGGCTTCCAACAAAACACTAAAATACAATAACCTATTAAACATTAAAACAGGGCTGCCTTCAGATGTCTTCTAAAAGTTTGGTAGTTATTTTTCTCTTTGGCATCTGGTGGGAGGGCGTTCCACAACAAACAACAAAGAAAAAACATAAAAAGAAATAAAAGACTTCCTTTATCCTGTACACGGCTTCCTTATTTACTTCTTATAAACTGTTTCCCGTATAGATAATGATTATTGGTTATCTCAAATTGTAACTTAAGTACTATAAATTCTCCTGTACGAATTAATCGAAACAAGTCCGGGTGGTTACTTGGGGGCACTGCTTGATAAAATATTCTCTATATTTCCCCCATTCTTTTTGAAATTCTTGTCTGGGGTGGTTCCTGATTGCCTCTGTTAGTCTGGCCAATTCAATATAATCTAGTAGTTTATTAATTTGCATTTCATTTACTTCAATCCTTCTCCTGTGTAGCAGCGTTGGGCTTTAAGCTTTCCAGTCAGGTCTCTACCATTGCACACATGTGCATTTGTACAAGGACCCTTCTGAGCTGCCCTAGCCATCTGCCTGAAATTAAGAGAACGAGGGTGATGGGGCCCCACTTATCTGACCTGCACCAGAACCAAGGACTGCACCCAAAACAGCTAGAGAGACAGCTTGCTGTCATTTTCAGCAACTCTGCAGGTGGCGAATGTGGTAGTTGTCAAAGCAGCATCTTTTCAGGGCTGCCCCAATTCACCCAGTGACTTACTGTAACAACTTCATTGTGAGTTCCCGCACCTATTTTTCTTGGGGAGAAAATACTGCATGTAGGCAAACAAAGAAACAAAAACACGTACCTGGAAGATACTTCCTATGAAAACCACCAGCACCCTGCCATGCTTTTCTGTTATGTTAGGTGCTGTCAGGTGGCAGGGGAACCAAACCCCATGACAGTTTGCCAGGAATGGATAAGACGAGGGAAAGTCCTTACCATCTGCTTTTTATTCAGTATTTACAGAGAGAGGCTTGGGAATGCAGCCTCTTGGATTAATGGCTAAAATTCCAATCCCCTTCTCTCCCACTTCCTCATTCACCATCTCTTCTACAGGTGGTGCTGAGGGGCCTTCGCTTCTGAGCCATTTGCTCTCCTACTTTTAAGGCTCACCAGGTTCTGGGAGATGGTGGGTCTGGAATGCTTTCTAGTGACAATGTGTCAGCCAGCTGCTCTGGCTCTCCCATTATTTCCCAACTTTCCCCCTCATCTTCCTCTGAGCTGCGACCCCCTCAAACCCCTGATGTAATTCTGAACTGTCTTCTTCTTCTCTGGAAGGGTCAGGCTGGGGAGGTAGTCTTCACCATTCCTCCTCTGCCCAGTCCCTGACAGGTGCCTTCAAAGTGGCAGAGACTCCAACAGCCAACAAGAGGGGATGGGCCTGGATTCGGGATTCACATTGCTCTGACACATGCAATCTCTTACAAATGTATTGTGTGGCTATTGCTTTGGGCATATTTAGTCAGGGGACTGGATTATTCAGGGGGATGAGCAGCTCCTGCTTTTGCTTCATCCCTGGGTGCAAATGAAATGAGGGAGCTGAAAGCTGTGGAGAACTGTTCCAGTACCTCCTTGTTAAAGGTAAAGGTAAAGGACCCCTGGATGGTTAAGTCCGGTGAAAGGCAACTATAGGGTTGCGGCACTCATCTCACTTTCAGCTGAGGGAGCCGGCATTCATCCAGCTTTCCAGGTCATGTGGCCAGCATGACTAAACCGCTTCTGACACAATGGGACATGGTGATGGAAACCAGAGCATACGGAAACACCATTTACCTTGCCTCCACAGCAGTACCTATTTATCTACTTGCGCTGGCATGCTTTTGAACTGCTAGGTTGGCAGAAGCTGGGACAGAGCCATGGGAGCTCCCTCCGTTGTGGGGATTTGAAATGCCGACCTTCCGATTGGCAAGCCCAAGTGGCTCAGTGGTTTAGACCCGTCTCCCATGCTTCCTTGTTAAACCATAATTCAGGAGGAGTGAACACACAGTAGAGTAAACCAGAGGAACAACAAAACAACAGAGCGAGGGAAATCATGTCATCCCCTATATCCCTGAGTTAGCCGTGTTCCCAAATAGCATTGCACATCAGCGATACCGTGTTGACGCAAATCAAGAGTTGGAAATGATGCATTGAAATCAAATATTGTATCGGACACCGTTTCCAAATCCACAGAGAGAGTAACTGAAGGATATTTGACATCGCAATCCAGAAATATGAATATTATGGGAAAAAAAGGTGGGAGCTACACTCCAAAATGCAAAATAGCACTGTTTCCTTCTGTGTTCCCCTTTCAGAAAAATCCTGCCCACGCTTACTACTGCTTCAGCAATAGAGATGTAGAACAATAGAGAAAACAGCATTCTTATTACCCCATTCCCCCCTGCAATCTTTTTCTGGTCCATGAGGGTTACAATAAATAATTTATTGCAGGGATGCTGTGTAAGTGTTTGGTATTGCCCGTCTCTCTTTCCTTACAATAGCTGCTACACAGACGGCAATGGGAACATTAAATTGCTGTATTAACTTGAATCGGCTGTGACTAGAGGCTTGAGATATCTGAAAGTGAAGCGCAGAGATATGTCCGGTGTAATATCAAAAGAGGGGCGGGGAAAATGTTAAAAACCTCACCAAAATAAAGGAACAGGAAAGGAGGGGGCAGGAAGCCTGTAATTATGACAGATAGCAAGACGTTTATTGGGCGAACAAAGTCCTCAGCAATACACTATAGGCAATTCTATAGCATGTATTCCAAGCAATATATACACACATATATATACAATAATAATAATAATATTGGGATTAAAAACAAATATCCACTCTAGGGTTTTGATGCAGTCTTGCAGTTCCAGATTTATATAAAATAGCAAGCAAATCTTGCCTGTGTACAGCATTGCTTCTCAATCCTTGCATTAGCCTTGAGAAACAGGCTCATTTATGAAGAATATTTTATTTTTTGATAGTGCCTCTGTTATGATCTAGTGCGATTAGGGACGGTATTTCTTCTTTATACTTTTGGAAAGGATTTTCTTATGCTGCTTCTAGGGGAATCATTGATTCTTAAAACTAGATTTGATTGAGGCTGCATCCATATATTTTTTTTGCACGTGAAAATTTTCAAGGGAAAAGTTGGAAGAGAGGCCTTTTTTTAAGGCTCACTAACTTCTCCTTGCTCACATGTTGCCTGTTGTAAGGAGCAAAAGCTTCTTTCAAATTTGTGACTTAAAAAAATTGCAGCCAGCTAGGAAACATATAAGCCTTAAACAATGTGGTCACACAACACTGTCATAGAGCCAGACATGCATACAAGCTTATGTGGTGTGTGTTTGTGTGTGTGTAGCATCTTGTATCATTATTACCATTTCCTTGCCCATATATGTTTCCAAGAAGATGCTGGTTTGAGACCTGGAACACTTGAGAGTTGTATTTATTTTCTTAGATTCTAACGGAATCTTATTAAGCTCCGATATTTATAAGGATAGGCCCAATTCATTATTTTAACCATTCATTCATTTGCATAGCTATTCATTTCCATGCAGCTAACAAAGATAAGCCCTTCTAATTAGTAGTATACTGTATACTCAACACGGTTGAGTAAAATGGCAAGACTGGAGTGCCACAGAATTTTTACTGAAGTGAAATTGCAACGTGAAGCTGAAAGAAAGACATCCCATAAATTTTGGAGAAAGCAGAAAAAGAAAAGAACACTCATAAGATTATCTCGTGGACAGGAGATGGGGTCAACAAGTCAAACATTCCTATATTGCCACCAAATTGAATCAACAAATCAGTAGATTCCGGTTGGGAATAAATAAATGAAGAATTTTGAGGGTTAGTTTAGAATCTCAATAAGGCTAGGTACATTTCTTGTGTGGGTGTTACCCACATCCTTACCAAATACTGGTTTTAGAGCCAGTAAAATTTAAAAGGCTTAAAAACAACAACACCAAATGCATGTTTCAGTGAATTGTTTTCTGAGGTTATTAGAATCAGACATCAATATGCTACTTAGTGTGGGCGAGTCTGACTGATATAGCATAGCACTCCCCCCTCCCCCCATTTCTGACACATCTTAATGTGTGGGCTGGATCTAAGAGAGAAGCGAAAAAATAAAATAAAACAGAGCTCTGATGATTAATACAAAGCTTCAGGCTGAACAACACATTCGGCAACATCAGTATGGCAGAGTCCTTCCTGGAATGTACTATTTTACACTACTAAATGGGAGCTACATTTTTTTTTTAATCCTCTCCCATCCCCTGAACATCAAACCCCTGGGTATCAGCAAAAGGGTTAACCTAATATCTTTCTCCCTGGTATAATGATTGGGTCCTATATTGGCTCCTAGTCAGTTTTACAGAGAATCACTTTGAGGATACGTTATAGGGCGCAAGGTAATGAACAAAAAATAAACGGAAAATCCAGCACATTTAAATAGTGTTTGTTTGTATATAGGGTTCCCTACCACCATCACCTGTTGAAACTTTGACATCCGAAATAGCTGTGACTATCTTAGCCATGTTCAGTTTCATTGATGTAAGGCTCCACGTAGGAATCTCAGGGTGGAATGTTTTGATCCATTTAATGTGGGAATTTAAAAAGGGCCATTGTTATAGCTGCTTTTCAATTTAATCATGCAGATATACAGTTGTCACGGTACAGCTGATAGTTAAGCTGCAAACAAAAATGGTGGAAGGGAGTCAATGTGTGTGCAAGCAAGGAGATGGCAGAGTTTCAGTTTAATGAATTCAGCAGACAACAGAGGTTCTACTGTGTGTTTGAGTGTGCAGTGGCATAGCGTGGGTTGCCAGTGCTCGGGGCCACCCGAAGGGAGTGGGTGGGTGGGAGGGACACGGAGGGAGTATGCATGTGCATTCAACTGCCTTATTGCATCTGCGTGACCCAGGATATCGCAGCCACAGAGATAAGAAGAGTCGTTCCAGTATTGGAAGACACAAGAACTACCCACACTGGAAGAATGGCAGACGAAGGTGACTGACTACATGGGATTGGCGGAGATGACGGGCAGAATCCGTGACCAAGAAAAAGAGATGGTGGAAGAAGACTGGAAGAAATTTAAAGTATATCTCAAGAACTGTTGTAAAATTAATGAGTGCTAAAATGTCAAGGGAAAGGAAAATATAGAATTACAGCTGTAATTGATTAAGTATGAGAAGAAGCTAAAAAAGAAAATGAGCAATTAGTTAATTGGAGTGAGGGGTTGTTTAAGAAATTTTAAAACAGGGATGCAGAAAAGGGGAGGTAAGGGGAAGTCTGGGAAGTAAGGATTATGAAAAAGAGGTTTTGAAATTATACATGTTTATATGTTTTGTTAGTCTATGTATTGTGTGTTGTTTTGTTTTTAATTTGTGTTGGAAAATCAATAAAAAATTATTATTAAAAAAAAGAAGAAGAGTCGTTCCATTATTTGGAGAGGTCACTTCCGGGAGAAGCCATTTGCAACAGAGCCCACATACGGAAGTGTGCAGCTGCATTTGTTTTTGTCTATTTTTAGGCTGGTTAATGCTGATCTTTCATCTCCCCCCATGAGCGTTGTGTGTTTCTGCTCCTTTGACTGTCTTTCCGCCCATAGACTAACATTTGCTTTAACTCTCTTGTAAGTCTTTGTCATGCATTTCCTTTAAGTCAAATAAGAGGGAACCTCCTTTTTACCCCCTTTCTTCACTCTCCACACTCCTCCAAAAATATATATTTCATTGTTTGGGGTATTGAAGAATTTATCACTTTGCGGACCAGGCTCAGGGCTGCTTGTTGTGGGCTGCTGTGTTCTGAGTTCTCACCCCCTCTCCGTCCCTCCTCACAGTGGGTCGAAGAAACCGGGAAACTCCCTGATGATGATGCTGCTGAGTCCTCACTGTACCCAAGACTCCTTCTTGGGTGTTTTGGGGTGTGCATTGCCCTCGCATCTACCCCTCATTCCCCGTTGACAATGGAGTCCTTCTCTGAGTACTGGACCCCCGCCATGATTCCACTATACAGCAAACTGGAATTCTGGGTTCCCCATTTTATTCTGACAACCATCCTGTGAGGTAGCTTAGACTAAGAGACAGTGACTGGCCGAAGGTCACTGATGGGAAGACATAGGAGCTACTGCTGCCTTTTGTGTTGTTCCTCTCCCTGCTGGCTTACACGAGACACAAGTGAGACAGAGTTGACAGTGGAGTATCACCCAGCTTTTCAAAGAAATCTCATAAAAGGCAAGGTTCTGGAACCTGAGTGAGAAGTCGCAAAGATGCAGGAAGAGAGATATGGGGAATGGAATGGGAAGGTATCTGAAAGCTTTACAGACTACCAAGAGGAAACAGGACAAGGAAAGTGAATCGGAGACTCCAGGAAAGAAAAATCAAATTATAATGAGAGATAAAGGCACAGGGAAGCATAAGGAAACAGGCCTGGGTTAGTAAGTGAACCAAGAGAAATATAAGGAGAAGTGCAAGGGTCAGGGAAGGAAACCACTACGTGAGAGAAAACTTTCATAGGTAGGAAGGACTCCACTATAGACTAGCTTACAGATCTTGTGTTGAGAATAGTACATAAGCCTAACTGGTCAGGGTCCCTCTGGCAGGAAAAGACAATCTGGGACTCTGATGATCCTGAGGACCTAAAGGACCACAATTCTGCCAGTCACCTAGTGAGCTTCATGGCAGAGTCCTCACCAAGCCCTGGTCTCCTAGGTCCTCGTCCCACCTTCAAACCAATGCACCACTCTATTTGACCCCCAATAATGTAGCTGACAGTCAGAGGCTTGTGTGTCAGACTAAGACTGAGGAGACACAGGTTTGAATCCTCACGCAGCCATCAACCTCATAGGGTGGTCCGGGCCAGTCTCAACCACTCAGCCTAACCTACCTCACAGGGTTGTTGTGAAGATAAACGAGCAGGAGGGTTGACTAATGTTATTTCACCTTACAATCCTTAAGAGGGAGGACAGGATTTTAAAAGTATAAAAAATAAATGAGTTAAATAGCTGAAGCAAGTGTGTAAAAACCCCACAATCCATTCACATATGAAAAAAGCTTTGGAAATAGGCGCTAACCCATCTGGTATTCTCAGTGAAGCCATTTATCTTCAAATTCAAAACCAAATATTCCTATTTGATGAGTCTGAAATGCTACTGTGAATGCTTAATGATTTCACTGCAACTCTTAAATGTATCTATTGTTGTCGGCAAGAGCTTTTTTCTTTTCTTTTTTAAAAAGCAGAAAAAGCAGAAGGGCCTCAGGATAGTGGGAGTGATTTTCAGCATTGTTCATTGCAAGTATAATACAGCACACTATTGTTTTCTTGCATAAGGTTTTGTTTTCCATGAAGAGCAGTTTGTGTTAGGGAAACAAGGCCAAATATTAGGTATTAAAATATTCAGCAAAAATGCACTCACTCTTAAATTAATTTGTTTCATATTTAGGCATATCCTTCCTTTCTGCAACTATCACTACAATAATAATAATAATAATAATAATAATAATAATAATAATAATACGGTCGGAGACCAGTGTGGTGTAGTGGTTAAGAGCGGTAGTCTCATAATCTGGAGAACCGGGTTCGAGTCTCTGCTCCTCCACATGCAGCTGCTGGGTGACCTTGGGCCAGTCACACTTCTTTGAAGTCTCTCAGCCTCACTCACTTTACAGAGTGTTTGTTGTGGGGGTGGAAGGGAAAGGAGAATGTTAGCCGCTTTGAGACTCCTGAAGGGGAGTGAAAGGCGGGATATCAAATCCAAATCCAAACCAGTTTGTAAAACACATAATGAGACTGTGCTCCCAAAAGCAAAGCAGACATTTAAAACAATAAACAGCAATGGCTTACATGTTTAAAAATGCACTAAACACCTAAACACATAAAATCTTTGAGAAAAACTACCATTGAAAATTGGCCCAGAGTCACCCATGGGTCAGAGTATGGGGGTTTTCTTGAGGGTCTACAGATCTGCAGACAGAATCTGGCAACTATCCAGGTCGTCTTATGATCTTTACCTAAAAGGAGAAGATCAAATTTGTGTTTTTCCGGGAGGTCAGCAAGCCTCTTCAGCAAGTGGTCGATAGTATCTCTATGTGCCTCATTATAGAAAGGACATCTAAAAAATAGATGTTCGGGGCTTCATATATCCCCCGACGGGCAGGCACAAAATCTCTGGGCATATGGGACTTTTTTGAAGGATCCTTCCAGGACCAGGGAGGGCAGAGTCGAGCTTTTGGCAAGTGTAAAGGTCCTTCTTGCATTTTTGGATACAAGAAAGTAGATATGTGCTGCTGGTGCAGCAACATATCTCTCGGTTTCTAGAATTTTGTAGCCGGGGCACCTTAGGCAGTCCTCTTGTCTCTTAGTGTCTATGATTATTTGCCTAACCATAGTCCAGGCTTAAAAGGGCTTGAGAGGCAAAGGCCAGTTTCTGAAGTGTGTTCAGGACTGCTGTCTGCTAGCCTGACTGGAACTGGTCACAAAGGATCAGCTCCCATGGGGGAGCAGTTTCAGTGTCAGCCATTTATATATTGATGTTAGGCTGATATAAGCCTCAACTCTCATCATCCCTGTTTCTAGTCTGAACCATGTGTTTGAGACACACCTGGGGACATGTAGAAGGGCTCTAAGAAGTTAGGATTGACCTCTCTCAAGGGGGGAGAAAGAAGAGGACGGCGGGCCCAGAAAGGATCCATAAAGGAGCTATGCCAACGTTTTGGCCTTATATAATTTTAATGCCGCGGGGACGAAAAAGTCCCCGTGGGTTCTGAAAAAATTAAGGATGCAATTTACAGTCGTCTACCCCCCCCCCCGAGCTCCTGATGGAGTTTATGTGTAGTTGGTTGGATCCTGAAGCCTGGACCACCATACCTAAATACTTATAGTTCAAGATTATGGCCTTGGAGTTCCCAGCTTCTAAGCTTCGTTTCCCCCCCAAAAGTGAGGATCTTGGTCTTTTGCACTACCTTTATAAGCATGGGCCTATTACAGAATGGTAAGATCTACATCTTAAGCAATAATCTAGAATATTTACTTTTGAGCTAGGAACATAGGAGACTGCCTTATACCAAGTGGGATTCGTCAGACTCAGTGTTGTTTATACTGACCGGTAGTAGGGATGCAGGTGGTGCTGTGGTGTAAACCACTGTACCTTTTGGGCTTCCTGACCAGAACGCTGGCAATTCAAATCCTTGCAACAGAGTGAGCTCCCGTTGCTCTGTCCCAGCTCCTGCCAACCTAGCAGTTTGAAAGCATGCCAGTGCAAGTAGATAAATAGGTACCGCTGCAACAGGAAGGTAAATGGCATTTTTGTGTCCTCTGGTTTACATCACAGTGTTTCATTGCGCCAGAAGTGGTTTAGTCATGCTGGCCCCATGACAAAAGCCAGCTCCCTTGGCCTGAAGCAAGATGAGTGCTGCAACCCCATAGTCACCTTTGACTGGACTTAACCATCCAGGTGTCCTTTACCTTTTTATACCGACCCACAGTGGTTCTCCAGGGTTGTGATACTAAAGTCACTTTCCTAAGAGTAACACCAACTGGGCAGTGGGCTTATATTTGAGATTGGGCTGCAAGTACCTGCAAGTGAAGCAAACATCCTTTAAAAAAAAGTACTTTAATTTAAGTGAAGGAAAATGATGCTTTGAGTGATGACTGATGGGGATGCAACAGAAGTGGCCAAAATACAAATATATACACAAGGATGGACTCACCATGTAAATTACATGCTCATGAAAACAATACATAGGTTGAAGCTGATAGATGACTGATTATTAGATAAAGACGCTGCATACCCAGGCAACTATCTGATTTCAGTAAACAAGCATCATATGTTCGATTTTTTACCAAATGGAGTTTTCAAAGGGAAGGCAATAAGCCTGAGCTTAATGCTTGTTCTTGTCCGGACACTCAGTACAATATGAAAAATATTGATTGGCTAGATGAACTATTTTCCGAGCCAGAGTGGCATAATGGACCTTCATTCAGTTTGTTCTTAATGAGATTTGCCTGCACTTAGAGCACTGTTGACTCTATTTTCTCCCTCCATAGCAGTCATATCTATTTCTCTATCTATCCGAAGAAAGCTAAGAAAATCCCTCCTCCCCACTAAATCCACATTTATTATCAAAGGATCGGCAGGCTCTCGAGTCTATGGGGGAAGAAGTGGTGAGACGAATTTCACACAGAAATGTTGTTTCTTCGTAATTCTTTGGATTGATCCATTTCTGCTTCCACCCAAGCATAAATGAAGCTGTGTATGTGTTATTGGAGCTGAGCTGAAATTTCTCAGAAGGTGTCTGAGATGTTTATCTTCTTCCCCATCTGACCCCTGGAAAGCAAGTCCACTTATTTATACCAGGAGTGTACAAAACCCGACTCTCCAGTTGCTACAGGAGTGTATGGGATGTTATGGGAAGGGGAGAACCTGTGTTCCTTCTTGGGTAGTTTCTCCACCTTTGGTCCCCCACCCTCCATTCAGCTCTCACCTGTGGCTCCTAGAAGCTGTCAGCATGAGACAGCTCCCACACTGTGGGAACGGCATCTTAAAAAGCAGAGACATCTCCTTGCCGACAAAGGTCCGTATAGTTAAAGCTATGGTTTTCCCAGTAGTGATGTATGCAAGTGAGAGCTGGACCATAAAGAAGGCTGATCGCCAAAGAATTGATGCTTTTGAATTATGGTGCTGGGGGAGACTCTTGAGAGTCCCATGGACTGCAAGAAGATCAAACCTATCCATTCTGAAGGAAATCAGCCCTGAGTGCTCACTGGAAGGACAGATCCTGAAGCTGAGGCTCCAATACTTTGGCCACCTCATGAGAAGAGAAGACTCCCTGGAAAAGACCCTGATGTTGGGAAAGGTGGAGGGCACAAGGAGAAGGGGATGACAGAGGATGAAATGGTTGGACAGTGTTCTCGAAGCTACCAGCATGAGTTTGACCAAACTGCGGGAGGCAGTGGAAGACAGGAGTGCTGGCGGGCTCTAGTCCATGGGGTCACAAAGAGTTGGACATGACTAAACAACTAAACAACAACAAAACCAGGTGAGAGTAGTTGATGGGTCTCAAACCCTCAGTGAGTTAGGGACTTCCCCTGCATGTGAAGACAGGCTCTGATGGATTGAGCAGACAATCTGACAGTGGGTCCAAGGGTCAAGAAGGCATTTTCTACAGGTGCTGCAGAGGGAAAGGAGGGGCAGATGGAGTTTGTCAATCTGGGAAGGTTGCCCATATAGGAGAAGGAAAACTCTGATCCTAAACCTCCGCTGCCTTGTGGGATACCTTCAGCAGCAGGAAAGCGCTAACGAGTAAACCCTACACAAAACCAGGGCAGAGTGCTTAAGGTAGTTGCATGATGCCTTGTATACCTCGTTCTGGCAACTCCTGCAGCCCAGCTGGTGCCAAATGTATTGCTCTGCTTTCCTTTGGACCACATCAGTGAGGCCGAATGGGGAGGTCTTGTCACCTAGGCAGCCCTATCCTCTATGTACACTGCCCAGGCTCGTATCCCAGGCAACATCAGTTTGACTTCACCCCCAGAGGCACACTCAATTGTCTCTTGAGACAGATGGATCCCAGCAACCACCATTTCCTACAGAGAGTCTACCTTGTTTCCCCACACTCTCAGATGTCCATGGAGCACCCCAACTTTTCCAAACAACTTCTGCACATGAGGAATTCTAGGTACATAGGCAGCTTCCAGATCAGATCATCAGATCATCTAGCTCGGTGTAGTCTGTACTCGTAGTGGGCGGACTTTGAGCTTGTTTGAATTACTTCACTTTTTTTTAGATTCCCAAGATCAACCAACCAGAGTCAGGTGCAAAGCACATATAGTTAGCTGTGATGGCCTGGGATTCAGATTTGGATGCTGAACCTGAGGAATCCCAGCCTGCACAGGAGTCCCCGCCTCCAGAAGCAGCTGAGCCGGGGCTGGGGCTTGAGCCTGAAGGGTCCTCACCTGTGCTGGATCCTCAGGTGGAGGCACCAGCTGAGTCTGCTCTGGTTCCTGAGGTGATGGAGGACCCATTGCCTGCAGGTACTCCACTCTCAGCCCCGTCAGGGGAAGCTGAGGTTACCTCTGGGTCTGGTAATCCTCCAGCCTCTCCTGAGCTGCAGAGGCTCAGGGCAGAGAGGCAGAGGGAACTAAGTTCCCGCAGGAGGAGTGCTCGCCTCAAGGCCAGGAGAGGCAAGTCACCAGAGGATCGGGGCTGCCCTATGCCAAGGTTTAAAGAGAAGAAGAGCAAATCTGTGTGAGAGAATTCACTTATCCTAAGACTACAATTCAACCGCTAGAGCTTACTTTCTTCCCAGGCACACACCAACAGCTGAGGTTAGCAGTTGAATACGTCTTACAGTGGAATCCCTGCCACATCTACTTGGAAGTAATTCCTAATTGAAGTGGATGATGCTTACTCTCAGGTAAGCAGGGTCAGGATTGCAGCCTAAGCCACATACTATCAGAGTATCTACAGAGAAGCCCACTGTTCATGTTGAGAACTTTGATTCTCTACTATTTCCAAATTGTGATGCAGAGAATCGCCTTTCTTCACTGGTGGGTTATGAAATATTTTGGCACAGTTTCATTCTGGTTAAATTTGATCTCACTCCATAATCACATTTTATACTCCCATCTGTTCTATGAGAACCCTAAAATGAGAGAACTTTCAGGGAAGTAATATTTTTGAACTACTCTTTTAAAAACAAACAGATACACAGCAGGGTTTCAGAAGAAAATAGATTATGTTCTCACCGGGGTACTCATATGACCACAGAAATGTTTGGAATAATTGGGCGACCAACATTCCAAGCAGACAACCTTTCTTTTGGGGCATTAGCTACCCCTGAAGCAAAGCATTATTTATTGATACTGTTTATTAAATTTATATCACACCTTTCTCTCAAAGGAGCCAGAGTGGCAAACACACGAGGGATAAAGCAATGCAATAAAAACATCTGTAAACAATCAACAATGAAAATCGTTAAAGACAACTGAGGGAGATACAGACACACTCAACTGCTTCCCCAGCAGAGAAACAGAATTTTCAGCATCCAAATTGTGCCTAGGTGATGGGTGACAAACAATCTCAAAAATTAGTTGCGTGGTTTTAAGCCTTTTAAATGAAATCTACTTCATGAGTAGAATAATATTCAAGTAACAGAAATCTATATTTTCTTGAGATCGGGGAGATGAAAATGACCTCTCATGAACAAATTAGGAAACAAGGCTCTTGAAAGATACCCTACGAAAATTAACTGGAGCAGATCAGTTGTGCAGTTTTGTTTCCCAGCCATGAGCAATAATTCGAAACTCAAGTTGCCCATTCAAAGCTCAGCATATGAAAATGCATTCAATATGATCCGGGTATTTTTATGCATCCAGTTTCCATTTGCAGTATGCTATGTGTTTTGGAGGTTTAAGACTGCCGAAACAGGCAGTCTTGCTAAAACACTCTTAAGAGACACAATAGCCAGTTATCAACGGCTTACATTCATCCTCACTCTAATGTGCGCTGTTCCTTTATTTTTAAAAGAAGTCTCAGCAACTGACAGGCATAAGAGTTTCATGTATGTATGTATGCAGATGTGATAAGGATTTATACCTTGCCTTTCAATCAAAATTCCCAGCGTGGCTATGGCTGTGACCCTGTGAATCCTGGGTCATTAGCTATCGGTGCGTCATTGTTCATGCATTTAATTCTCTGACATTTCTCTCTCAGGCAGTACAAACCACAGAGGATAAAGAAAAGTCTTTCCTTCTGGGCCCAGAAGATTAAAAACATTCTTTACTAAATGGTATTCTCAGTACAGGAAATAACCCAGAAGCTGTAGGTAATACACTTGTAGGTAATACAAGAAAGGTTTACTGGAAAGCAAATGAAGCCGCAGGAAAATGCAACAGAACACTTGGGCAGCTCGGCTACAAAAGTCCTTTCTATTTATTGTGTGTGTGTGTGCTTAAAATAAAAAAATAGAAATTTATGCCATTAAGAACTTGAGTTTGAAAATCCTGGGAGGGGGCAGCTTCAAAATGCATTGCAGGAAAGGGGAGATTATCCAGCACCCTTGAACCACAATACCTGCCCAAAATGCTGGCTTGATTATTGAGGGACCCAAGTTCTGATCAGTATTATTCATGACTGAGGATGCCTTCCTCTGGAAGCCCATGAAAACAAGATTTAACATTTTTAAAATGCTGAGTTTTTTGTGTGGAAATTTTTTTATTTGATTTTACCAATACAAAATTGTTTTTTTAAAAAACCCAGATATATATCTGTCAGGGAACTGACATCGGAGACAGGAGTGGAGGCAGGGCTCCCAAGCGATGCCGGAGAAGGGCCAAGCAGGAAGAGAGGGGACTCAGCAGCTGGGGAAGGAATTCAGCGTAACACCAGGGATAAAGGGGGGGCGGATGGGGGAATCGGAGAGAGGGCTCCAGGACTCTTCGCTGGAGACCAGTGGGGAGAGCACAGGTCCTCCGCTACCCACACCCACCCTGCGCAGAAGACTTCCGCGCAGGGAAAGTAGGCGTAGACATGGCGTCAAATAATTTCTTTGCTGGAAGAAATTCAAGAAACACCCACTGACGGATTCTGCTAACGACTGAACAGCCACGAAGTGAAGGGCTGTCCAGCCAGGAAAGGTTTAACTAGGCTACCTAGCCAGGAGTGGCGGCAACTTACGCACGAGCAACCCCATATAACCATTACAATATCCATATACAGAGATCTCAGGATTTCCCCCACCCTCTCCACGGAGTCCCATTTTAAACATTTAAAATACACAATAAAACAAAAGGAAAACAAAACCAATAAACCCACCCCCCAATCCCACAAACACATTTAAAAGGCCGTAGAATGTAAATCAGTTGGCAGGCCTATCTCATCCACTGCCATCTTGGCATGGGCGTGGGCTGGCGGGCTACCTCTTTCTTCCAGTAGGAAGAGGAAGCCCACCTGCCCCCATGCGAGCTGAAGAAGGGGGATTGATCATCTGAGAAGCAGGAGGCTTAAGGATGCGGGTGGCGCTGTGGTCTAAACCATTGTGCCTCTAGGACTTGCTGATCGGAAGGCCAGAGGTTCAAATCCCCATGACAGGGTGAGCTCCCATTGCTCTGTCCCAGCTCCTGCCAACCTAGCAGTTCAAAAGCACAGCAGTGCAAGTAGATAAATAGGTACCACTGTGGCGGGAAAGTAAACGGCATTTCCATGCACTCTGGTTTCCATTGCACCAGAAGAGATTTAGTCATGCTGGCCACATGACCCGGAAAGCTGTCTATGGACAAAGCACTGCAACCCCATAGTTGCCTTTGACTGGACATAATACCCAAGGGTCCTTTACCCCCTCCCTTTTTTTTACCTTAAGGAAGTCCACTTCTCAGCTGATCAAGCCAGTGTGGTGTAGTGGTTAGGGAGCAGTAGTCTGGTAATCTGGTGAACCAGGTTCGCATCTCTGCTCCTCCACATGCGGTGTTTGTTGTGGGGGAGGAAGGGAAAGGAGAATGTTAGCTGCTTTGAGACTCCTTAAAGGTAAAGGGACCCCTGACCATTAGGTCCAGTCGCAAACGACTCTGGGGTTGCTGCTCTCATCTCGCTTTGTTGGCCAAGGGAAAAGGCGTACAGCTTCTGGGTCATGTGGCCAGCATGACTATGCCACTTCTGGCAAACCAGAGCAGCACATGAAAACGCCATTTACCTTCCCGCTAAAGCGGTACCTATTTATCTACTTGCATTGGTGTGCTTCCGAACTGCTAGGTTGGCAGGAGCTGGGACCGAGCAATGGGAGCTCGCCCCATCACGGGGATTCGAACTGCCAACCTTCTGATTTGGCAAGCCCTAGACTCAGTGGTTTAGACCACAGCACCACCCGCGTCCCTCTTGAGACTCCTTAGGGTAGTGATAAAGTGGGATATCAAATCCAAACTCTTCTTCAAGCCTCCAGTCTCCAGCTCACACAAGCTGGAGTAGAGACTTTGGCACCTGCTAACTGTGGTGCGGGCAGCTGCGCTCTCCTCAGTGGAGCAGTCTAAAGAAGCTGCCTGCCCATGCAGTCCCTATGTGGTATGAGGGCCACAATGTGGTGGAGGCTTCACCCAGTGTTTGTCATAGGTGATGCAGCCACCGCTCCTGAGTCCCTCTGCTATCTAGTTCCTCTGCCACCCCAATCCCTTTTCTTGTTATTTCATTTAGGTTTGTGCACACCCAGCACATTTAAAGTACATTTATAGCATGTAACTTCCCCCAAAGCATTCTGGGAACTGTCGTTGGTTGAGGCTTTGGGAATTGTAGCTCTGTGGTAACTGACAGTATCTAGGATTTTTTTTTGGGGGGGGGTATGTGCTTTAAATGTGTAGTGCTGATTGTGGCAAGCCAATTTGGTAGCATTTGATAGTTGAATAGCAGGATATAAATAAATATTGGATAATATTCTTGACTTTTCCGTGTAACGTTGCACAAGGCACACTGGTACATCTTAAGATTATACCTTTTTATGGCATCTCCTTTATTATGTATAAGATGCAGAGGGTGGGGGGGAATCGCAATAAATTTGGTCACAGGACTATGGAGCCACCTACTGGTCTTCCACAGCTGCTCTTCTCAGGAATTCTGATTTGCTTGTAGCATATGCTGCCTTGATCTTCCTGGCTTGGATACTTTTGTTTGCATTTTCTTCATTCCACACATCGGAAATCAAAATGTGCTCTTTTCTTGAAGTTCTGGCTACAGAGACTTTTATGTTGCAATCCTCTGCCTGCTTACCTGAATTGTACTTACTTCTGAGTAGACACATATGCCCATACATGTCTCTCTCTCTCTCTCTCTCTCTCTCTCTCTCTCTGTGTGTGTGTGTGTGTGTGTTAATAATTGTTCTGTGGTGCGATACTATCAAGGTTAAGTCTCACTGCGTTGAATGGGACTGAATCCCAGATATAGAATATAGATATACTATATAGATCCTATATAGCTATAGTATATAGAACTGCAGTCCTGGAATATTGATTGCCTGCCAAGACCTGCGACCCTGCAGTTCCCAGAGAGTAATTAAGCAGACAAAACAATGGCATACAATTTGGGAGTAAAATAGGCCAGAAATTTTAGTGGTTACAGATGTGAATGGTTTCGCATAGGCATTCGGTGAAGCCACATTATGCCATTCCAGCCAGCCTGCTGGGAGCACACCTAAGAGTAAACCCAATTTTTTTTGGGGGGGGGCTATGACCAACATCAAAGGGACGCAGGTGGTGCTGTGGGTTAAACCACTGAGCCTAGGGCTTCCTGATCAGAAGGTCATGGTTGGAATCCCCGCGACGGGGTGAGCTCCTATTGCTTGGTCCCAGCTCCTGCCCACCCAGCAGTTCGAAAGCACGTCAAAGTGCAAGTAGATAAATGGGGAAGGTAAATGGTGTTTCCGTGTGCTGCTCTGGTTCGCCAGAAGTGGCTTAGACATGCTGCCACATGATTCAGAAGCTGTCTGCAGACAAACGCCAGCTCCCTTGGCCAGTAAAGCGAGATAAGTGCTGCAAGCCCAGAGTCATCTGCGACTGGACCTAACAGTCAGGGTCCTTTTACCTTTACCTTTTATGACCAACATCAAATAGGTCTCCATTGGTGGAGTGCTATGTCTGGGTGTTGGACAAAAGGCACTGCTCCCAGATCCCTTTACCATGATGCTCTTAACCAATTCATATTCCCTTAACCAATACACACACACACACACACACACACACATGCAGGGTACTCTTAGCCAATTCATCCAACGTTATTATGCATGAGGATGAGGCTTACCACCAGCTACAACAGATATAACTCAAAGGGGACCAGCGGAAATCTTCCTGAAGTTGTTAGACTATAACTCTCATCAGTCCCAGCCAACGTGGTCAATGGTTGGCAATGACAGGAGTTGTGGTCTAGGGGCATTCAGATGGCTACCTGTTTCCCACTCCTGGAGGCAGTCTTCTAGGATTTCAGACCTTCTAGGTATAAGGAATTTTCTCTGTCACTGAGATATGGTCCCTTCCCAATGGGTAACTGCTTTTCAAGCTCAGCCAAACACCATGAAGGGAATGCTCAATGGGTGTCTGCCTCCTGTGAAGGTCCAGATTCAGTCCAACCCACATCATCTTTGCTTAAAGATTCTTAGGAGAGAACTGTATGTCAGGAATAGGGATGGAAGAGAATTTCAATTCAGGACACATTCAAAGCCAATTCTATCAGATGTCCACTTTCCAGGATAATATGCAAGCAGAAGCACAGCTGTCCCTCTAAATTCACACTTATACGAATTTTGCACTGCGCTTCTGCAACCAAGGAACGTTTACAAAAATGTTCATTTTAGGGGAAAGTATGCACAAAAATAAAGAAAATAGCATACAAAGATGCCTCATATTAGGGGAAATTGCTAGGGCAAATGTGTACTTTAGTCAAAACTGCATATAAGAATGTGTTTATCAAGAGAAATTCGCATTAAAATGCTGGTGAATTTTCAAGAGGATCTTAAAAAAATGTTGCAAAATGTAGAGAACTGAATTGAAGATTTGAAAGTGATAAATTAAGAGAACTGCAATGGACAGCACCTTCCAAACCTTGTCAGGAATGGCCTATGGGTGCAGCTGCTGGTAGCACTCCCATTTTAGGTTCCCCAACTTGCATTCCTGGTATGGAGCAGTACTTACCCCGTGTCCTGACAGCATGACAGTGTATGTTTCCTCTCCTCATCAGAGAGAACAATTGACACTGGAACGTGTCCAGAGGAGGGCAACCAAAATGGTCAAAGGCCTGGAAACGATGCCTTATGAGGAACGGCTAAGGGAGCTGCGCATGTTTAGCCTGGAGAAGAGGAGGTTAAGGGGTGATATGATAGCCATGTTCAAATATATAAAAGGATGTCACATAGAGGAGGGAGAAAGGTTGTTTTCTGCTGCTCCAGAGAAGCGGACACGGAGCAATGGATCCAAACTACAAGAAAGAAGATTCCACCTAAACATTAGGAAGAACTTCCTGACAGTAAGAGCGGTTCGACAGTGGAATTTGCTGCCAAGGAGTGTGGTGGAGTCTCCTTCTTTGGAGGTCTTTAAGCAGAGGTTTGACAACCATATGTCAGGAGTGTTTCCTGCTTGCCAGGGGGTTGGACTCAATGGCCCTTGTGGACTCTTCCAACTCTATGTGTTATGCAGAAGAGAAGATTATATGCAATTGTGTGCAATTTCGCATCACATACACACTTTAGCAAAGCAAGATTCCTTACTGTGATGCATTTCCATAGGTTATTTTCACAAACTCATGCATACTTTACCCTAATATATGCACTTTTGTGCAACACATACTGAACTGAACTGCACTGAAAAAGCAGGCACATGAATTTCAAAGCATAGTCTGTTGTTCTGAAAGTACGACTTAAGTAGGCACACCTTCTGAATCCAATTTGTCCTCCACCCCATTCTGAGGTTGATAGCCCATTAGTTTAACACAATCTAAGGCAGGGATACAGAGGCCAGATTTTGCTGGACTACCATTTCCACCATCCCTGACCATTGGAAAATCTAGCTGGGGATGCTGAGGCTTGGAGTCTATCACTTTTAGGCTCCAAAATAACAAGCAGAATGTACAAAAGGAAGGGAACTCACATTGCATATAGTGTGGTTGAGAGTTTCCAAAGATAGCGCCTTCTGGGCAAATGTCAAAGCCCTCGTGAACAGCGGCTGGGTACCACCAAATTATTTTTGCTGGGAAATGTGGTTCTGTTCTCCTCCTTCCCCAGCTCTGCAGTTGCTCTGCCGCCATGGGAGTATTTATTATAGCGTAAATGATGAGAAAATCAAGATAGCGCAGGGAAGAACGAACGTGTGTTTTGTAAATTGTCTCTCATACTGCAGCAACAGTGAGAAAAAGAGGAAAGCAATATGATGATTAAAATGACTATCAGACACTCACCAGCTTGGCTATATCTGAAAGAGTGAAAATTACAGTATAAATGTTCCAGTGTGCAACCAGCTTATTGAACATATTAATGCGGAGATGGAAGTCTAAGGGGAACAGATAGTCCCTCATACTGTATTTGTTTCCTTGTTGATATACAGCTGCAATAATAGCTCAGGGGTGATTATAATAAAACAAGATAATCTTTTAACTCTTCCAGGAGCTATAGATTGAGCCCATATATAGCATCTAAAGGGATAAATCAGAGCAGTTGTCAAGGCACCAATATAGAGCTAATTTATTTCCTTAAAAATGAGAAGAAGATGTGATTTCAGATGTCATCCCTATGATGAATGAGCCACATTCTGTAATCAGTCATCCAGCATAAACTATTATTTAGGAACTATTGGAAAGCAAACTGCCAAACATATGTTTCCCTTAAACAACACACACAAAGACTTTGGGAATGCGTCCTGATTATCTCAGTCAACGGTTTGGGCACAATGTATGCATTTATGCAGATGTTATCTCAGCTATAAAACTCATCAAAATGTTTTACATTAAAACAACTGTGTCTGTTGTTCCCTGCCCAGTTGGTTTTTCGCTAATGGGGGGGGGGGACAAAATCAGTTCTGCTCAAGTTTTGTAGGAAATGGTTGTGTTGTTAGATTGTTCTATAAGCTATTGACATAGCTTTTGGTCCATGTTTATGAACTCACTGTCTTCCACTGAGATCATCTGCTGAGACCCTGCTCCAGGTGCTCCCATTTTCAAATGTTAGGTGGGTGGCTCTCACAGAGAGGGCCTTTTATGTTGTGGCATCCTGAGTGCGGAATGTTTTCTCCAGGGGTCAGCAAACTTTTTCAGCAGGGGGCCAGTCCACAGCCCCTCAGACCTTGTGGGGGGCAGGACTATTTTTTTTGGGGGGGGTGAACTAATTCCTATGCCCCACAAATACCCCAGAGATGCATTTTAAATAAAAGCACACATTCTACTCATGTAAAAACACCAGGCAGACCCCACAAATAACCCAGAGATGCATTTTAAATAAAAGGACACATTCTACTCATGTAAAAACACGCTGACAATCCACAGGCCAGATTTAGAAGGTGATTGGGCCGGATCTGGCCCCCAGGCCTTAGTTTGCCTACCTATGGTCTTCTCCAAACTGCTGGATTTTAGTGGTCAGTTGTTTAAATTCTGTTTATATTGTTCATTTCTTTTAAAGTTGCCTTGCAGGCGGTGTGGGGGAAAACCAGCTATTTCTCGGTATAGCTCCTCTTCGGCAGAATTAGCAGTGCCTTTAGAATTATGCTGTTTTTGACAAACATTGCACCCATGTGGCTTCTTTAAGAAAGCAGCAATGCAGGAATATGTCAGGCTTCAGGGAATAGGCTTCCTCCCCCTGTGGCAGTAGATAAGAGATCAAATGAAAGGAACGCCTTACCAATTAGAATCTTTAATAATCAAAGTGAGAGAACAAAGAACACATCTCCGAGAAATCGTGGTGATCTTAAAATCCCCCCTCTGTCCCTATTAATCTACATCACTCCTACGTCTTTTAATCTGAGCTTGTACCCTCTGTGCTTCTGTTTTGACACTTTCTGAGCTCTCCGTGACTTTGGAGAAGGGGGGGGGGAGTAAGCTATCCAGAGACTGTGAATCTGTTAACCCTCTCTCTTCCAGTGTTTCTTCTCCTAGCTGTTCCCCATCCAAGTATTTCCCAGCTTCTGCCTTCTGAACTATGCCCCTCTGCAAACCACTATTCCAAATCTATACTGTCTTCCTGCTCCCGGGAAGATTCAGGATCAGGGGGAGACACCCTTTGTGATTTATGCACATCAATAAGGTGTAGGAGTAGGTCATGTGTTTTCTGTTTGTGGTTGATTTAGCTCCCCTGTTTATTTGGCCTCCGAACTCTGATCAACATTACGGAATGTTTGGTCCCTCATGTACTCATCACTATTGTTCAGGCATCAGATTTATTATGGGTGAACTGGGAGAGGTAGATGGATTGGGACACAACAGATGATTTAAAAGATTGTATAAAGTGGTACCTCTAGTTATGAACTTAATTTGTTCCGGAGGTCCGTTCTTAACCTGAAACTGTTCTTAACTAGAGACGTGCTTTCACTAATGGGGCCTCTTGCTGCAGCTGAGCCACCGCCACATGATTTCCATTCTCATCCTGGGGCAAAGTTCTCAACTCGAGGTAACTCTTCCAGGTTAGAGGAGTTTGTAACCTGAGGCGATTGTAACTCGAGGTACCGCTGTATATGGAAGGGAAAGGGATATTCATGGGTTAAAGGCGCTTAGCTCTGTTTAGCGATGCTGGTGGCCAATCTTGTAGCTGGCAAAAGATATAGATCAACACCCTCTTAGGCCTCCTAAAATTACTTCCCTGCCTGTTGTGTGCAATTCTTTCATTTGCAGGATTTCCTGTCCCACTGTTCCAATGCTTTCTTTATCAGAGTGTAAATCTACAGCAACTGAAAGACAAGAGCTGCAGTACTTAAAGCTGCTAAAGTACTGCAGCCTTCACATAAAATACACTCTATTTTTATGCTCTTGTCCACAGCTCCATATTTTACTGGGTACTTTTCACTCTGGGGCTGAAGCAATCCAAGTGCAAGACATTGCCTTGCCAGCAATGTGTTTACATTATGTAGGGTATTGATTCTATAGAAATGCTACAGTATTTTATAAGCTCTCCAACCCAGGTACAATAAAATAACCTGAGAGGTAGCTTAGGTGGTAGAACATAAGACTTTGGGTCAAGGGTTCAAGTCCCATGTTGGGTGAAAGGTTCCTGCTGTTTCAGAGGGTTAGACTAGATCAGGGTTTCCCAAACTTGGGTCACCAGCTGTTTTTGGACTGCAAATCCCATCATCCCTAGCTAGCAGGACCGGTGGTCAGGGATGATGGGTAATGTAGTCCAAAAGCATCTGGGGACCCAAGTTTGGGAAACGCAGAACCTGATGATTCTTCTGGTCCCTTCCAACTCTACAGTTCTATGATTCTATGATTTTGCTTTCAATTAAGTGCTCCAGATCCCCTAGTTTTGGAATACTTTTGGGTTCTCCCCATTCTTTGTACCCCAATAACAGAACCTGCCCTTTATCTGTTCCATTGGGATCCATGCAACCTCACTTCTCATAGTGAGGGAACTGCCAGAAAGTCCTCGGACCAAGATCTCAGCATTTGGGCTGAACCATGGAGGTGGAGACACTCCTTCAGGTATGCAGGGCTGAGGTCATTTAGGGCTTTAAAGGTCAGCACCAACACTTTGAATTGTCCTTGGAAACATACTGGGAGTCAATGTAGGTCTTTCAGGACTGGTGTTATATGGTCGCAGCAGCCGCTCCTAGTCACCAGTCTAACTGCCACATTTGGATTAGTTGTAGTTTCCAAGTCACCTTCAAAGGTAGCCCCACGTAGAGCGCATTGCAGTAGTCCAAGCGGGAGATAACCAAGGCATTACCACTCAGGTGAGACAGTGTGCAGTCTAGTAGGGCCTCAGCCGGTGTACCAAATGGAGCTGGTAGACAGCCACCTTGGACACAGAATTAACCTGTGACTCCGTGGACAGCTGTGAGTCCAAAATGACTCCCAGGCTGGACACAGTTACTCCATTCAGAACCAGGGGTCTGAGATAGTATAAGGAATCTTTCCTGCATTCTGCACATGAAGAGTGGCTTCCTAGGGGACTAATCCATATGACAGGGTCATTGATTTCCCTTTGCAACTGTTTGCCTTGAGCCAGTGCCATTTGGTCAGGTTAAGTATGCTTAATAAGTGGCGGAGCCATTCTGAACTGGGGTAAGTTTTCCTCCTGCAGAAATGCTGGCATTCAAGTATATGATTCTGCTGATTGATGATTGATATTAGTAAAAGGTAAAGGGACCCCTGACCATTAAGTCCAGTCGTGACCGACTCTGGGGTTGCGGCATTCATCTCGCTTTATTGGCCGAGGGAGCCGGCGTACAGCTTACGGGTTATGTGGCCAACATGACTAAGCCGCTTCTGGTGAACCAGAGCAGCACACGGAAACGCCGTTTACCTTCCCGCCGGAGCGGTACCTATTTATCTACTTGCACTTTGACGTGCTTTCGAACTGCTAGGTTGGCAGGAGCAGGGACCGAGCAACGGGAGCTGACCCTGTCCGGGGGATTCAAACCGTGACCTTCTGATCGGCAAGTCCTAGGCTCTGTGGTTTATCCCACAGCGCCACCTGCGTGCTCCTTTTTTGATTGTGTAGCACACAAATCTATTAACCAATTGACAGAGCCAGGCCCATAATATTTCCTACTTCCACTAGTTCCACTTCCAAAACAGAGAAATTCTGTATGCCACATGAGGCCTCACAAGCTCAGAAGTGATATGCTCTCACCGCACTTTGATCTGCACTAAGGCTACATCCTTTCCCTGATGCATAAACATGGTCAATATCTACAGTTAGGAACATCCTGTGCTGTGATTTCTTACGTTATTTATGCTATACTTGGAGGGAAAGCGGGGGAGGGAGAACTCTTATGCTTCCACAACATGCAAGCAGCATTCTTCTAACATTGGTTGATTTTTGAAATAGCATTGTTTACTAAATATTGATATTCTTCGGCTTATAGAAAATACAACAAAACAAAGCACAACATTTCACAAAAACCCTTTTTTAAAAGAAATATAATGTTCAATTCTAAAGTGGTGACTCAATTAAACATCAGCTTTAAAGGAGTAGCAGAACGAAGCAATAGAATCATAGCATTGTAGAATTGGAAGCTGCCACAAATTTCATCTAGTCCAACCCCCTGCGATACAGGAATCTTTTATAATGCTTGTTGGGTCAGAGAGGGGAAGCTGTCCTGGATGCATCTATGTGAACTCTTTGGATTAAAACCAAGCACTGATCTGCCCCAGGCACACCCTTAGAAGATCCAAGTCCATTCAAAGCTTTAGGCCAGACATTAGGACCCTATGGCCTTGCAGATGTAGCTGAATTTCTTCTCTCATCAGCCCCAGCCAGCCTGTCAGGGGCTGGACTGAGACCTGTCAGGGGCTGGACTGAGACCTGAACCTTCCCTAGAACACAAAGACAGTATAGATTTAGAACAGTGGTTTGCAGAAGGCCATAGTTCAGAGGCTGCAGAGGGGAGAAGCTGAGAAATATTGGCAGAGGAACAGCAGGAAGAAGAAGCACTAGGGGAGAGACATCTGATAGACTCAGTCTTTGGAAAGCATTCTTGACCCCCCCCCCCAGGACCAGGTGTGCATTGAGAATAGAACAGGAAGCTCAGAGGCAGAAAGTACAGATCAGCTGGCACAGGGATGACGTAGAATAGAAGAGATGGAGGGAGAGGGACTTTACTCAGAGCAACGCCATTATTTAAGAGAGACTGCATTCCCTTCTCTCTCTCTCTGTGAATATTGAATAAAGTACTTGGTAAGAGCTCTTCTTGTTTATCTGCTTCTTGGCTGCCACCGTGGGAGGGATCGGATTCCCCTAATGCCTGACATCAATGGAAGTAAGCCCAGCTGAACACAGTGGGACCCACTTCTGAATAGACGTATTGTTAAAGGCTAAAAGAAACATTTTAAATTGACTAGCTTGATAAGGTCTGAAACACAATGGACGTCATCAAATCAACACCCTGGCTACAGGTATGATGAAGAAAAGTAAAAGGATTGTCTTTTTATGCCTTAGAAGACTAGTATTGTTTGTCAGCACCCATATTTATTAGATATATTTTGATACCATGGCTTTGCTGTTTTTGTTTTACTTGTTTACTTGCTTTTATCCTATATTTTATTCTGTGAACCATCCTGAAATCTTAGGGGACCTGCGGGTAAAAAGGTAAAGGTAAACAAATTTAATAAATTAATAATAAATCTGTACTTCTCCAAACAGGCTGTGCTCCAGTCTTTCTCGTGTAAGCTGCTCTTTGGAAACTTCCCGAGGAGTGGAGGAATGTTTTAATTAAAAAGATATTATTTTTAATGATTTTTTAAAAATTAAGTTGCAGAAGCATGTCAAATTTCCATACTTCAGTAATCCAACAAATATACAGCTTTTATTTATTTATTTATTTAGAGTATCTCCATATCCTTTTCAACTACGACAACAACAACATTCACCAAGTTGTTTACCTAAGTATAAATGACTAACAAATGTGTTCCAAGGAAGTTGTCTGCCAATCTTATCGGGGATGAATCTTCCGCAATATATTCATGAACGCTTCAAAACATCCCTGTCTTAATCCACCCATATTTAATACTGTTCCTGGTTTTATGCCAGTACTGGGGAAACTGTTAAGCCTGTCCACATTTTTAATAATCCTTATCCTTCCTTCTCTGTGTCAAGCAAGATATGTCGACCACAGACAGCTAGTATAACACCCCAACATTTGTTTTCCCACATTTTAATTAATGATATATCTTTTATTTTTCAATATTGAGTTATTAAACATCTTGCAGCTATCAACATACGAAAAATTAATTCAGTTTTCTGTTTTGTGCCAAGTTTGGTTCAAGAGCCCCCATATTAGTTGCTGAATATCCAGCAGGATATGACTGGTTTAGATAGCGTTGTAATTCCCAGTACATGGCTTGGGAGTGCTTATTGATCCATCTCTTTCGCTAGCTTCTGTTTGTGCACCAGCCACACACATCCCAGAACATGGGCAGGCTTGCCACTGTAACATACATACATGACTTGCACTGACAGAACAATCACATTAGTGCTACATTGAATTCCACCCAATGGGTGTGCTTGGAGAATGACTAAATTGGAACCAACCCACGGGACATAAGTCATGACTACCTTATCCTATAATCTTCAATGAGATCTTAGCTCAAATGAACCCAACTCCGTATATATGAATATCCAACAGCCCGTTTCTTGTGATGTTATGTTCAGGATACGGGTGGCACTGTGGTCTAAACCACTGAGCCTCTTGGGCTTGCCGATCAGAAGGTCAGCAGTTCGAATCCCCATGACGGAGTGAGCTCCCGTTGCTCTGTCCCAGCTCCTGCCAACCTAGCAGTTTGGAAGCACACCCGTGCAAGTAGATAAATAGGTACCGCTGCGGCAGTAAGGTAAACAGCGTTTCCATGCACTCTGCTTTCCATCGCAGTGTTCTGTTACACCAGAAGAGGTTTAGTCACACTGCCCATATAACCCCGAAAACTGTCTGTGGACAAACACTGGCTCCCTCAGCCTGAAAGTGAGATGAGCGCCGCAACCTCATAGTTAACCATCCAGGGGTCCTTTACCTTTTTCTTTTTTAAAAACTTCTTTTGAGATTATGTTCAGCAGATTCCCTTCCTGCATATTTTCAATGCAATTTTATTTACTGATACTTTTACAGTGGTTTACGAACAGCCCTGTTAATAAACTATTCGGTTTACGAACTCCACAAAACCATAAGTAGGTGCTCTGGTTAGCAAACCTTACCTCGATCTACAAACAGAAGCCAGATGGTGGAAGGGCACCGGCAGCAAGAGGCCTCATTAGGGAAAGTGCATCTCGGTTTAAGAATGGACCTCTGAAATGGATTAAGTTCATAAACCAAGGTACCATTGTATTCCTATCTATATATAACAAAAAATAAATAAGTCTTCTTGTTTCTATCCAGGGCATTTTGCTGAACTGACTTGTCCTTTATCCCACACCAATGGTATAAACCTGGAATGGGGAACCAATGGCCCTCAATATATTGCTGGACTACAACTGCCAACTTCCTGGGCCATTGGCCATGCTGGTGGAGGTTGTTGAGAGTTGGTGTTTAATAATACCTGGAGGGCCACAAGCTCCCCTTCCCTGGTATAAACTGTAACTCTAGCAAAGTAAATAGAATATGTGGAAGAACCGTGCAACTATTTTTTCTCCCAACCAAGCTGAGCACCAATACAGCTTAAGCTATGAGTCAATGTGGCTTCAAAAAACATGTGAGCTGAAGAAGCAGGACATCCAATCTTGATGAAGGACTCCTTGGGCCAATTATATATATTCTATATATATATTATATATTATATTATTCTATATGTATTCTCTCTCTCTCTCTCTCTCTATATATAATATTATATTATAATTATATATATATGGTAACCCTGCCAATGTTTTTATCTGTTTACAATTTGTTTGTAGATATTCAATAAAGCATTTCCATTCTTTTATTAAAAAAAATAAGCTTGTTCTCTTGATTTCTTATTCTTCTGGTAAGTTTCACCATTTCTGTATAATCCACAAGTTTTTGTATCCATTCATCTCTCGTCGGGCCTTCTTCTTTCCATTTTTGGACAAGTAACATTCTTGCAGCTGTAGTTACAATACATAAATAAATTTCTATACTGTTTGGGTAGTTCTACACCTATAATTTCCAAGAGAGGGTCAATTCAAAGATTGCAATTCCGCTTTGACTTACTACTGACGTTTTTCCAGCGCTTTCCCTATATTCCGGTCTTCATTTCTAATGCATGACAAAACAGACATTTCTGCTGCCATATGCTTTCTGCTTGAATAGTATAATGAAATATAATGTGCAAAGGTTCTAACCCCCACCCCACTTATTGTTTCTTGTTACATCACCCAAATACTGGCGCGCAATGTCCTTCGACTTTCCACCTCCACCCCAATAATAGATTTTTCATAGAATACAAATTATTTCAAGCCATTCCCCAACTGGTTCAATCAGAGACTAGTCAACTGGGACAACTTATAATTTGTATATTCTGAGTGCAAAAATATGTTTATATTCCAGTGGAGCTAGTCTGGATGTTGCTTTTTATTTAACTTTATTTGGAACCCTTCCCGTTCTCTGATTTAATGACTCAACAAACTCACCCAGATTTCATGGATCATGAAGGCCTATCTAGGTTCTGTCTGACTTTTTATAGGGTCACCAATCACCATTTTATATGAGAGCCTTGGGTTCCCTTTTTATATTACCCAATGAGAGGACAAAGTTTAGTGCGAGCTGTTTTTCTTCTTCCCTGCACTCTTTGCTTGCTGCATGGAGGGTCAGTTTGCCACTAATCTGTTAAACTGGAGATGTTCCTACCTAGAGTTGTACCACAACACTGACTTACTCTGAATGGTAAAAGGGGAAAAACGACTTTTTTATAATAAAGATTTTTTATTGATACAACAAGAAAAAAGAAAAAAAGCACAAATACCAAATTACACACAAGAATAGCCATAGACACATAATTTTCTTAGCAAACAATAAAACATATATTGGTCTTAACACTAAAAGACCCAACCTCCCGTCTATTCCATATTTCAATTTCATATTAATTATTGCCAATACACACTTTTATCATAATTAAACTTATTCTCAATAAATCTCATTTTTTATATCTACCTTGCAACTGTTACTGAAGTTCCTCGAATACTGCAACAGAATTTAAACTACTATATTTATTTTTCAGATATTCTTTGAAAACCTCCCATTTTGAAACAAATTCCTGTTTTGATTTATTCTTTATTTTTTCCGATAGACCATCTAATTCAGCATATTCTGTCAGCTTTTGGATCCAATCTTGTATAGAGGGGATTTCGTTACTCTTCCATTTTGCTGCGATCAAAACTCTTGCTGCCACTGTCGCATATAAAAAGATACCCTTCTTCTTTTGTGGAATATCCAAATCTGTTATCCCCAGGAGGTAGGCCTCTGTTTTTTTATTGAAAGAGATCTTTAGCATTTTTTGCAGTTCTGCATGGATACTCTCCCAGAATACCTATAATTTCCTACATATCCACCACATATGGTAGAAAGTTCCTGAGTCTCCGCATCTCCAACAAATACCTGACACATTTTTATACATTTTTGAAAGTTTCCATGGTGTTAGATACCATCGATGTTGCATTTTTTGAAAGTTCTCTCTAATCGTGTAACAATTTGTGAATTTCCAATTGATCTTCCATAAGTGGGGGGAAAATGACTTTGAATTGCATTATTCAGTTCCAATGTATGATGAATGAAGGAGAAGCATCCCTTAGAACATCTAAAACAGAGTTAGGCCAGTAGCAACTCTGGAGCTTTTCACTAGGAGTTCCATATGTAGAAGTACAACCTACATTCACACTGCAGCACCCACAGTATAAAGAGAGTGCACAGGTATTTATCATATTCCACTTCTGAAGGATTTTATAAAAACGACCTGGCTGCTGCAACTGTCAAATGACGTGGAAGATGTTAACAAATTTACGAACACAATCCTGGTATGAAAATGGAAGGCATGAGCCTCCTCCATGTCTAGATAAGATCCCCATAAAATCTAAAATTAAGGAGCTTTTACTTCGCATGATTGGCTACAGGACTTGCATGAAATATTGGGGGGAGGGGCAGGTAAGCCCCACCCTGCATAATTGAACACTAGATGTGGCACACACACACACACCATTTGAATAGCAGTTCCCATCAACTTGGGGGGGGAGAGCATCAAATATTTTATTTGGGGGGTGCGAAGGGACCTCTTGGCCCCTAAGAGTTGGCTCCTATGGTGACAACCACACAGATAAGAAGTAGAGATCATTAGCTTTGCATGCTCTTGCATGTATTGAGAGGATAGTCACATTGTACTATTTCCCTCAATATTAAGCTTATTTACTGTATTCTTGTATCACAAAACAAGCCATAGGCAAGCCACCATTAAATTTAGGGAACGAGCGAACTTCCTCCTAAAGTGGGAAGTTGTTTTGCTTATTTCCAAGCAAAAGGCCCCAATCCCTTCCTTCTCACCCCCCGACTCTTTTCCATTAAACCTCACCAGCTCAGCCAGCTGTAGCAGCATTGACTTTCTAACCTGGAAGAGGGGAGAAGGGAAGACTCAGTAGCTTTTCAGAATAAGGCTAGCAATTGCTTCAGGCATCCATCCAGTAACAGCCAAGAGGAAGGCCTTGTTTGTGGTGGCACCCATACTCTGGAATGCGCCCATAGATCCATAGGTAAAGGTAAAGGACCCCTGGACAGTTATGTCCAGTCAAAGGCGACTATGGAGTTGTGGCACTTATCTTGCTTTTCAGGCTGAGGGAGCCAGTGTTTGTCCACAGGCAGCTTTCCAGGTCATTTGGCCAGCATCACTACACTGCCTCTGGCTCAATGGAACACCATGATGGAAACCAGAGTGCACGAAAATGCCATTTACCTTCCCGCTGCAGTGGTACCTATTTATCTACTTGCAGTGGTGTGCTTTTGGACTGTTAGGTTGGGAGGAGCTGGGACAGAGGAACGGGAGCTCACCCCATTGCATGGATTTGAACTGCTGACCTTCTGATCAGCAAGCCCAATAGGCTCAGTGGTTTAGACTAAAGTTACCAGTTTTTTTTTCAATGAATCTGGGGACACTTTTCAACTTCAGTAGGAATGATAGAATTTTGTCAGGAGACTGATTTGTAAATCCAGGAACTGTCCCTGGGAAACAAGGACGTCTGGTAACCTTAGTTTAGACATCCATAGACAAATATCTAAAACAAGGGAAAGAGGAAAGTGGAGTTTGTGAACTCCATTAAAAGCCACTCCAAGGTGGAGCAGTTGAGACAAACCTTACCAGGGTTTTCTCTCCTTCCTACCTGTCAATTTCCTCCCCCTGAAAAATTATAAAAGAGCATTTTCAAAAGGAAGCGTCTCAAAAATGATGACAGCAAGCTTTCCTGCCTCAAAATATTTCTATTCATTTCCTTATCATTTCATCTTAGCCTCACTCAGGACAGGGGTGGGGGAATGCAAATTTTTCCTCTGATGGAAAATCCATTTCTTGGTCAGTCCTCTTTCAAACATTGTTAAATGCCACACATTATCTGGTAGTTAATCAACGTGCTTTTAATTTAGAAAAAAAAAACACTTAATTTGGACAACTTCCAAGGTACTAATTTAATCCTAATACCACTTAATTGCAATGAATGCCGCTTAATAGGTGTAGTAATTCTACAAGCTCTCTCTCTCTCTCTCTCTCTCTCTCTCTCTCTCTGTGTGTGTGTGTGTGTTGCTGTGGGGGGTGGGGTGTCTCAGACTAGTTTGCAAGAAATTGTATGACTGATCCACCCTTTCCCCAGCAGAACCACCTCACTTATTAATTAGTCCCAGCAAAACAGAAGATGTAAAGGTTATTCTGAGTGCTGTTGAAACCAATGGGAGATGATACAGGTGTAAATAATCTCTAGAGCTTTCAGAGTGCTGTACAATGAGCTTGCAAGTTGCTGCACCTTTGTCTGCATGGTTAAATATCAATACCATGTGAGCAAAAATGGCTCACCTGATGGGTGACTGTGATGTCAGGTGATTGACAGGTGAGCAGCCCCACCCACTGTCAAACTCAACCCATGGGGTGTAGGGGAGATAAGGACCAGGCCCAGTAGCCAGATCCATATCACCACTCCTGCTCTACAGAGAAATTAAATGAGATTTTAGATCCAGAGAACAAATTCAACTCTTATTTACTATTTGCAAACTACTTGATATGTAGAATATTTTCAAAACAGTGAACAGTTGTTTTTTCAAAAAAATAATACAATATATAAGCCGAACAAAACAACAAAAACTGTGATGTCGCAGAATTGCCTTTGACTAGTAAATTAAGGTATGTAGGTTGACATTACTATTCTGAGATGTCTGGCATAAACCAAAAATGGCATATGCCAGTGTTAAAGGAAAATCCTTGGGCTCACTTGGATTACCATACAAAGATACCAGCCAGGACTATAGGAGCGAAACAGCAGCCAGTAGGCCTGATCTTTATTCGAAGAGCCTTGCAACAGGACTTCCACCCACCACATGGAAAAAGCAGGAAGAAGCCCCAAATTAAAGGGTTCTCCTTCTTTTATAAGTTTTCCCTTTTTCTTATAAACACCTTTCATGAAGCCTCATGCACACATCATAGCTATGGCATACATATGTCACAAACAGGGAGGGGTTTCTGGCAGAAACCGGGTCATCAGGTTTTGCCCCCAACCCTGATTTGCCCTCCACTTTAGACCCATCAAGTGATACAAAGGAAATATTCACAAGTTCCTAGTTTTCCAGCCAGGTAATCACACCTCTTTGTCCTGACCGAAAGCACAATCCTTTTTTGGATGGTTTGCTATTGTCCATGTGATGTCATTGATTATCTCTTGTGCAAGAGGCTGTTGTGTACATGTTTCAGGGATTATGGCTCTCTTTACCAGTTTTTCCAGCTTTTCCCTTCCACAGTCCTTTGTTCCCTGAGTAAAATGAAGTTGGAATGGTGTCGATCCGACATAGGGCTGATTTTATATGAATATTTGAAGGTTTTGCTGCACAAGGGAAGGTGAATACTATGCAACCTTGAACAAGATACAATGCAGCAAAACTTGGGTGGGTTTTTATGGGGATATTTACAAAATTGCATGGTGTCGGTTTGGGGATGGTCTGGGGGTGCAGTGTCCCGTTTAACTTGAAACACCCCCCAAACAAAACTTTATAAAAATTCTGGTTACACCAGAAACAAGAAACATCATCATAATTTGTCAAGCACACCAAAATCCACCTCAATTCAAATTTACCAGAATTCAAACTGGGATGTCTGAATTCTTGCAAAACTCCCTGTCAGAAGTAGGCCAGAAAAAATAAAGATTGCAGGATTAGGGCATCAGTGGTCGAGCTTTGCAGGAAACAGTTCAGTCCCTGGTATCTCCAGGTAAGGCTGGAAATAGCCCTGTCTGAAACACTGGGGAGCCCTGTCAATTCGTGTGGACTCCACTGAGACAGATGGACCAATGGTCTGATTCAGTGAAAAGGTAAAAAGGGAGCCAGTTCAGAGTTTGAATACAGTTTTTTTTTTTTTTAAGGTATAATGCTACACAGTATTCTGGTCCAACTGCACTAGCTACCAATGAGTTTCCAGGCCCAATTCAAAGTGCTGGTTTTGACCTAGAAAACCTTAAATGGCTCAGGACCACAGTACCTCAATAACCACCTCTTTCCATGTGAACCTACCCGGACCCTGAGATCATCTTCTGAGGCCCTCCTTCATGTGCCTCCTCCTTGAGAGGTCCAGAGGGTGGCAACACGAGAACAGGGCCTTCTCTGCAGTGGCTCCCTGTCTGTGGAATGCTCTCCCCAGGGAAGTTTGCCTGGCACCTTCATTAGTCACCTTTAGGCATCAGGCCTTTGGCTGATTTGATTGACATCCTATGCCCTTTAAAAATGTGTTAGTGGGGTATTGGGTTGTTGTTGTTTTTATTTTGATAATTTTTTTGTAGTTTTATATTCTGATTTTATTCTGTGAACTGCCCAGAGACCCTCCATCTTTCCCCCTCATTCTAGAAACTAAGCAAATAAGGATGCAAACTTTTACGGTAACTTTTAAGAACCCCCTGATTAAACCAACATCTTTTTTTTTATTGGGCATATCATTTAAATAACAAATTCTTCTCTCTGGTGATTTAAGGAAAGCTCAAGCTTGGTTTAGACTGTGTATCTTTAAATGCCAGACGTAAACCCCCATAGGTATTGCAGTTATTTAAATTCAACGCTTCTCTGAACTTCAGAGTCATGCGAGGTTAGGAGATATGGTACCTTCTGCTGGCACAGACTGTAAACTATCTGCAATTAACAAACGGGTCTCCTTGATTTATACGTACGGCGCTATTCGTTTGCGGACAAACCTTGTTAGTAAAAGCATTGTTCTACCCATGCAACATATTTTAACATCAAGAGGCGGGCATCACGGCAATAGTTCGCACCGCGATCTGCAAATTAATTCTAGCCCCGGCACTGAGGCTTGAATTCTCATTTTTCACTGTCATATGTGTGGCTTTAGTGTCAAAAGTGATGCATCTAAACCCCCTTGCTTTCCATTTGAATAGCAGGCTATCACACTGTGACATAATCAACAACCTTGAAAAATATTGAGGCATGGATTTGAATATGAGTACATTTATGAAGCTGCTCTACCTGCTGATTAAATTTCAAGCTCGGAATCTAGCCCCATGGTGATATGGTCCCGGGCAGATACAGCTTGAAGGGAATTGAATTTTGAAATAAAGTTGGTTTTGCAGGGTACACTTAAAAGAAAAAAGAAAAAAAGAGGCTTATACTTCTAGAACAGTCATGAAGGGGGCTATTAACAAGTACGGCCCTCTTGCAGTTTTCCCAGCACTTCTGAGTCTTATCTTGAAATTTTCTGCTGCAAAGGTCTTCATTAGACAACTTACAAAGGCTCTCTTCAGTCCTGTCCTTCTGGGTTAGTTCCATACCTTCCAATATTTCTCCGATGAAATTGGGACATCCTATTCAATGATGATATTGGGACATCCATAATGATGAAATTGGGACATCCTATTCAATGATGGTGGGATGCGGGTGGCGCTGTGGGTTAAACCACAGAGCCTAGGACTTGCTGATCAGAAGGTCGGCAGTTCAAATCAAAGTGCAAGTAGATAAATAGGTACCGCTACGACGGGAAGGTAAACGGCATTTCCGTGCACTGCTCTGGATCGCCAGAAGTGGCTTAGTCATGTTGGCCACATGACCCAGAAGCTGTACGCCGGCTCCCTCAGCCAGTAAAGCGAGATGAGCGCCGCAACCCCAAAGTCGGTCACGACTGGACCTAATGTTCAGGGGTCCTTTTACCTTTACCTTTACCTATTCAATGATGATGATGATTTTATTATTTATACCCCAGTCACTCTGGGTGACTTTCAACATAAAGAAAAACATTAAAAAGCTTCCCTATAAAGGTGTCTTCTAAAGGTTGTGTAGTTACTGATCTCCTTGGCTTGGGGGTTGCCTAACTCCATATCTTCCAACATTTCTCCAATGGAAATAGGGACATCCTAAGGAAAAGCAAGACATTCCAAGATCAAATCAGAAACCAGGCTGGCTTCTGTAACTCCAGGACTGTCCCCGGAAAATAGGAACACTTGGAGGGTCTGTTGTTTTCTAGGGTTAACTTTGGCAGGTTTTGGTCTGCAAGCCTTTAGCATGAGAGGGATAAAGCTTCTCAACTGCTTCTGCTAAGATTCGGATAAGAACATAAGAAGGTCCCTTATACTGCGTCAGGATGTCAGGGGCAGGAGCAGAGCAACCAGCAACGAGGAGCAAGTAAAGAAGCAGCATTTTGGGTTAAAAAAGCCAAGGTTCAAAAATGTTTTAATAGATAAGTATGCCCTGTGATGTTTTAGAATGACGTATCTAATATGATTCCAAAAGAGGGAATTAATGTCAAACAGGTCAGTGGAGATTCAGCCTGGCTGGGGGGATAGAGAGGGGTTTGTACCAAGGTAAAATTTACATTTTTTTGCCTCAGGTCCTCTCCCTCTCCTCTCCCCCATGCTCCACAAATCTGTTCTTCCAATGCTTGGAGCAGATTTCATGGGTGGGTGACATGGGGGAAAGGCAGAAGGTGAAGCGACTGGATTACTTACAATCCTCAGTTTCAGGATCCAGCTATACAGGTTCAAAATTAGTCTGCTCACCCCTGGTCTGCAAACAAACAAACAACATATTTCCTATAGTGTTTGAGGGCACTCAGACAGCAAGCTCATAATGCTTTGTGTGTTGAAGTCCCCCAAGCCACCCCTAAACAATTCACAATTCACACATAATTTTTGTTTGAGGTTTTTGGCATAATTTTGGCCACAACTTTATTAAAATACATGAGTGGTTGCTTAGGCATTGGTTATGACTATCTGTCCCCACGTCCAGGGACAGAACTGACTTCCGGATTCCAGCGAAAGCCAGTGAGGGAAAACAATATTGGGGAGAGCATGGAGCCGGGCACCAGACCCCCACCCCCCCTGCATGCTCCCGGGAGCTTGCGCGGCCCTAAGCCCCATTCAGGGTTACGGACGAAAGAATGGCAAGCCCCTGGATTCCTTTAATGGAATTCCCTTGCAGCAGCAGCATTGGAGGGGCAGGCACTTACCCCTCCACCAACCAATTTTTTAACCAATGCCTAACCACCAATCGCTCCTGCCAACCTAGCAGTTTGAAAGCACGTCAAAGTGCAAGTAGATAAATATGTACCGCTCTGGCAGGAAGGTAAACGGCGTTTCCGTGCGCTGCTCTGTTTCGCCAGAAGCGGCTTAGTCATGCTGGCCACATGACCCGGAAGCTGTACGCCGGCTGCTTCGGCCAATAAAGCGAGATGAGCACCGCAACCCCAGAGTCGTCCACGACTGGACCTAATGGTCAGGGGTCCCTTTACCTTTACCTTTAACCACCAATCGAGGGACGCGGGTGGAGCTGTGGGTTAAACCCCAGAGCCTAGGACTTGCTAATCAGAAGGTCGGCAGTTCAAATCCCCGCAATGGGGTGAGCTCCTGTTGCTTGGTCCCAGCTCCTGCCAACCTAGGAGTTCGAAAGCACGTCAAAGTTCAAGTAGATAAATGGGTACCACTCTGGCCGGAAGGTAAACAGCATTTCCGTGTGCTGCTCTGGTTTGTCAGAAGCGGCTTAGTCATGTTGGCCACATGACCCGGTAGCTGTACGCCGGCTCCCTCGGCCAATAAAGCAAGATGAGCACCACAACCCCAGAGTCGGTCACGACTGGACCTAATGGTCAGGGGTCCCTTTACCTTTACCTTTAACCGCCAATCGAGCCCTCATGCTCGCCGCCAAACCTCTCACAACTGCACCGAATTCCTCAACCCCAACAACATGGCAGTAAACCAGATATCATAACCAGCTGGAGAGAGGTGCACTCCATAATCCCTGTAAAAAGAAAAAGCTTTGATGGTAATGTCAGGGTGCAAAATTAAGCACACCCCCCCAAGACTAAACCCTTTTAGCCACAGAACTATTAGTGCGCTTCCTGGCCGGCATGGCAGACAACTGCACCTCCCAAGGCAAGGACCTTCATGGCCACTGTGCTATCCACCTGCTTTCTTGCCCACTCTGTGGCAGCTGGGCAGTGGCTACCGCACCACGCACGTCGCTGAAGAAATTGCGACCAAAATATTTTGAGTCCAGGAAGAGCTGCCATCAACTCATCCAAGTCCTCATGCATGTGGGATGCAGACTTAAATGGCGGGGGAAGACGGCAAATCATTTTTGCTACTTTGAGGGGCGGGGAGCTGGGACCACCACCAGCAGCACCACAAAGCTACCGCTTAATCCACTCATTCCTCTCTCTCTCTCTCTCGCCTACCACTTTATAGATTTCTGTCAATCAACGCCGAAGCGGACAAAAGCGGGGAGTAATTTGGAATAATTACACCCCTCGCTTATGCACGAGTAGAAGAGGATAAATATTTACAAACCGGGAGCCACTGGAGACAATGACATCTCCATTTGGCGCTCAAGAGGGAGACTTCACTTAATTTTCACTTTGCATTCCAACGAGGGCACTTTTTTTTTTTAGGGAAGAAAATGAAAGGCCTGCATGCGCCTATTCTGCTGCACAAATGGCAGGGGAGGAAGGGGGGGGCGGGAAATATATGGTTGATTATGAACGCTCCGAGTGTATTGAAATCCATTCATAAGGTTGCAGAGATGCTATCTGAAATGCTGTTCAAGAGAGCGAATGTCTTGTTTCCTTTTGGCGGCAGACGGAGGAGGCAGTTTGCATGCATAATCAGTGAGTGGCTGGTGAATGCCAGCGTTGGGACGATGCCACCTTCTACCTCAGACATGCACAATCTCTCTCACTCCCTCAGGCTCACTCTCCCCGCTCCTCCAAGCCCGCCCCCCCAGGCAATAATGGACACTTTAAAAATTACTTTCAAATAAAGGGGAAGAAACGGAAACCGCCAGCTATCGCTTGCGTTTCCAGAAATGGAAGCCAGTTACTGAGTCAGCAATGATGCCAAGTTTTGGAATGGCGGGAGAAGCTTTCCCAAATTAAGCAGTTCCCCCAGATCTAAAATAATGATCAAGTCAAAGACAGCTTTATAAATTAGCTAAGTCTATTGGAGAGGCATTGATATGCAGTTGAAAATAGAATCAAAAGGACCCATGGAAGGGATGGGAGGAAGTCAGATTCAGAGCAATCTTGATATCTGGATTTCGTACTGCTTTTTGATGTATGTTTATTTTCTCTTTTTCTTTCTCTCCTTTTGAAAATGAAATGAAAAGATTACATACAAAAAATATAAACTAGGCAAGTCTCAGAAACAAGCACCAGCCATTCCAAATTATTGTCTTTGTTGCTGTTGTTAAAACCCTAATCCTAATAACAACAATACAGTGGTACCTTGGGTTAAGTACTTAATTCATTCCAGAGATCTGTTCTTAACCTGAAACTGTTCTTAACCTGAAGCACCACTTTAGCTAATGGGGCCTCCCGCTGCCGCCGCGCCACTGGAGCACAATTCAGTGGCGTAGCGTGGGTTGTCAGCACCCAGGGCAAGGCAAGTAATTTGCACCCCCTAACCCGTGGATTTGCGCCCCCTAACCCGTGGATTTGCACCCCCTAACCCTAACCCCCAGATGTTGTGCCCGGTGCGGCCGGCCCCCCCTGCACCCCCCACGCTACACCACTGGCACAATTTCTGTTCTCATCCTGAAGCAAAGTACTTAACCCAAGGCACTATTTCTGGGTTAGCGGAGTCTGTAACCTGAAGTGTATGTAACCTGAAGCGTATGTAACCCGAGGTACCACTGTAATGTATATAGGTCTTAATGCCAATACACACACACATACACACACACACACACAAACACACACACTGCTTAATGCTAAAATGGGCTTCAAAGAGGTTTGCAAAGCATAAAACCAGTTACACAAACAATAGCCATTAAAACCCATGTTCCCATCTCTCATACCCGCCAACATTTCTCTGATGAAATTAGGAACATCCCATTCCATAATGATAAGTTTACTATTTATACCCCACACATCATTCTGGGTTGCCCCAGGCACTATGGGCAGTTTCCAACATAATAAAACATAAAACCTTAAAAAACAACCAACCCACAGGATTGCCTTCAGACTGCTCAGGGGTCAGATAATTTCATACCCTCCAACATTTATCCAATGCCAATAGGGACGTCCCACCATATCCTCCAACGGTTCTCTGATGAAAATGGGGACATCCTAAGGAATACGGGATCAAATCAGAAACCAGGATGGGTTCTTTAAATTAGGGACATCCCTAGAAAATAGGGAAACTTGGAAGGTCTGATCTCCTTGTCTTTCCCTAAAGGTACTTGCCAGTAGAAGTAACATGGAGGAGGCCAAAAAGTGAAGACAGCTCCTTGCAACTTCTTCTGCTGAAGGACATGTAATAAATTTAACAATAAGTAAAAGCACACTTTCCCCAAGGCAATGTTCCCTGGTTAATATAGTTTACCAGGGCTTCTCAGTCCTTAGTAAGGATATCAAATCTCTGGCATGCAAAATACAATGTCCACAGATCTTTGCATTTGGAATTTCCTGTTCAAATGAGCATTCAGGCCTATTGAAAGCTCCAGATGTAAGCTAGAGTCTTGAAGTTTCTTTCTCTGGTCTGTATAGCCTTTGACCATGCTGAGAGCTACCTCATATATGAAGATTTTACTGCAAACTAGCTCCTCTCTCATCACACCATGGTAATGAGAGTGGTAATGAAAGTATAACCCTGGGAGGTCCTGGCAATTAACAGCCCAGTGAGAAGAAGGCATCAGCAATGGACTGTTAAGAAACCAGGTCTGCTTCTGAAAGAGAAATAAAATAGCAAGTCTGGGTAGCAGAACAGGTCACACAAGACAGACTATGATTGAATGTAGGGCTTATCATTGTCAACTTCACTAATACACCTATTTGAACTGCTTATATTAATCTGCATGTTTAAAACAGAATCAGGGGAATGTTCTTATTGTTGATGTCAGCTGGCAACATATTTTTGTAGTTGTTTTAGTATTAAGTATGAGTTTTATTAAGAGTTTTTGGGGTTACAATTGCAAATATAAAAAATAGGGGGAGGCGAACAAAGGCTACAGACATGAGGAAGCCTGCATGAGGCAGGTGTGCAGCTCAGGTATAAAAAGTTAAAAAGGTAAAGGACCATTGGATGGTTGTTGTTGTTGTTTAGTCGTTTAGTCGTGTCCAACTCTTCGTGACCCCATGGAGCACACCAGGCATTTCTGTCTTCCACTGCCTCCTGCAGTTTGGGCAAACTCATGCTAGTAGCTTCGAGAACACTGTCCAACCATCTCGTCCTCTGTCGTCCCCTTCTCCTTGTGCCCTCCATCTTTCCCAACATCAGGGTCTTTTCCAGGGAGTCTTCTCTTCTCATGAGGTGGCCAAAGTATTGGAGCCTCAGCTTCAGTCCAGTCAAAGGTGACTATGGGGTTGTGGCCCTCATCTCACTTTCAAGCTGAGGGAGCCAGTGTTTGTTCACAGACAGCTTTCCAGGTCATGTGGCCAGCATGACTAAACCACTTCTGGTGTAACAGAACACCTGACGGAAACCTGAGCACACGGAAACACCGTTTACCTTCCCTCCACAGCAGTACCTATTTATCTACTTGCACTGGTGTGCTTTCGAACTGTTAGGTTGGCAGGAGGTGGGACAGAGCAACAGGAGCACACCCGTCACATGGATTTGAACCGCCAACCTTTAGATCAGCAAGTCCAAGAGGCTCAGTGGTTTAGACCACAGCATCACCCGCTGAAGCTGAAGAATGGGAAGATGCCTGTGAACTTCTTTTAAGAAATAGGGAATCTAAAGAATGTGGAGTCAGTGAGATAGCATGCCATGGGGAGTAAGTATCACCAATCAGCCACAAGTCTTTTGTTGGAGGTCTCTCATATTGTAAATAATATTTGAACTTCTGACTATAGTAGATCAACATGACAGAGTGTGTTCAGTGCTGACTCAATTGGATAGTACTCTGTGCTGAGGTCTGGTTAATAATGCAGATATATTTACCACTTTGAGAGAGGGGGAATTTGGAATATTAAAGAAGAATTGCTGACCAACTTTGGTAAGAACATGCTTTGCTGGAATATAAACCAGTGTTCCTTCAGTCTTCAGCTGAGATCTTAAAAGCTCCACACCAAGGATTTGCTGTAGGCTTCCTATCACTACATTGTCCAGAAATAGCCACTTTGTTGAATGCAGACATACTTGTAACAGAAATATAATCAAGACCAGGCATAGGCAAACTCGGCCCTCCAGATGTTTTAAGACTACAATTGCCATCATCCCTGACCACTGTTAGCTAGGGATCATGAGAGTTGTAGTCCCAAAACATCTGGAGGGCCGAGTATGGCCATGCCTGATCAAGACTAAAACATCATCAAGCACCTTTAGCGTGTCTTAATAGGCTGCCTTTTGTGGAGACATGGAAAGGAATGAGAGGATGCAGTTGAAAGCATTCATATTCCTTCACTCATACTTAGAAACTTTAAAAGGTATTTGGAATACCCTCCCTGTGGAAATTCATAGGATTCCCTAAGCATCATTTTCTGGCTCACAGGATTCCTAGACTAGCATACAATCCATCCACAAATGCTGACAATTTCATATAACAGCACAACTTCAGCATACCCTCCAACATTTCTCTGATGAAAATAGGGACGTCCCATTCCAAAACGATAATTTTACTATTTATACCCCACACATCTTACTGGGTTGGCCCAGTCACTCTGGGCAGCTTCCAACATATAAAAAAACATAATAAAACAATAAACATTTAAACAAACAAACCACTTCCCTATACTGGATTGCCTTCAGACAGCTCAGGGGCTGGTTAACACCATAGCCTCCAACATTTCTCCAGTGAAAACAAGGACATCCTAAGGAGAACCAAGCCAGATAGATGGGTTGTTATTATTATTAGTAGTAGTATTATTATTAATTTATTAAAGAAGAAAAAATACATAAGAAAACACATACACATATCAAAAACAAAACCTAAAAAAACAAAAAAACAAAGACATTCCCTAAACTTCAACTAAAATTTCACCCACGTGACTTCCCTCCACCCCAACTCGACATCCTTAAACCTTAAAAGTCCTGCAATCATTGTATCTTTTATGTATTATTATTATTATTATTATTATTATTATTATTATTATTATTATTGGATCATATCAGAAACCAGGATGTCTTCTCTAAATCAGGGATGTCCCTGGAAAATAGGGACACTTGGAGGTTCTGTTGCAGAGGCTGTAATTTGGCCAAAGACTTAATCTCTTGCACAGTTAGCGTAATGGTGAATCCAGTTTGGGGCCAAAAGAAATATAGAGAGGAAAGGGCCCATTGAGTCCAAATCTCAAACTAATGGCTCAGAAAGGTAACGTAATGTCATTTATATGGACCTTTTTTTATCATGTGTTATCCATGCCATACTTAATGCTGCATGACTGTTTAAGTAATTAAGGGCCTGGTGGGGACATTAACAATGTGAGCCTTTATTTGCATTTACACTAATGACTTTATAATGGAGGTTTTATTATATTAATGAACACTATTGGCAGGAAAGGTGGAGAGAAGTGTGAGAAGGAGTAAACAAGGTGTGCCTCGAACTCAGTTGTAAATTCCTGCGGTGGGCTATTGTAAATTCCAGCATTGGGTGCAGGGGAGCCAGGTCAACAAGATAAGGAAGTAGAAAGAGTCTCTAAATAAGTTTAGGTTTAGAGAGTGTAGAATGGATGATGTATTAGTACCATGTCTTTGATGATGAGCCAGATTGTAAGCCAAGCCTCGAATGAGGGGCGGCAGCAATAGGGATAAAAACTCTTGCCCGTCCATTGTTCGGGGCTCTTCGTACCACCCTGGGACGAGGAGCCCGCCTTTGCAAATGCGTATAATAAAAGGGAAGTAATAGACCTTATCTCGGTGTCTCCTTGTCTCATTGTAAGTCCACGTAAGAAACTTCTCACAATTTTTGGCGCCCAACAACGTGGGGCTCTCGACGACCTGCTCGGCGGGGGCTGGGGAACGGATCAGCCGGCACTCCGACTTTCGGAGAGATCTGTTGCTCAGGGCCCGCGGTGACAGGTTCCGGGAGCTGGAAGGACGGAGAACCGACTTAAGATATTCTGAAAGACTGGTGGTCTGGGACCGCCGCAGTCGGGGACTGCCTCGCCCTGCAGGGACGCCTGCCAGTTTACCAGCCACCGAGAAGGAGGCACTAGACTGAAGGGGGTGAGTATCTTGGTAATATATCCCTGGGAAGGGGAATATTGGGTGTTGTTGGTGTGTGGTCTCTGTATGAAAGAGAGGTTCCAAACGGACGCGTGAGTGTGGACCGGGGGGCCTGGGACCCCGGCGGGAGGATTAGCTTGCGGTTCCGTTCTCCCGCGAGGGAAACGGCCAGGCGATTCCGCGTGATTGTGTGAGTGAACGAAAAAGAGACATAATAGAGTATGGGAAAGAGTCAGAGTACATGTAGAAGGGGCCCCAGTAATGGGACCAAGGACCCCATAGATCCCAATAGTCCTTTGGGACAGGTTTTGTTGGCTTGGGATGATAAGGACATAAGACCCTATAGTAGGGGATTAGTCAAAGAGACAATGATTAATCTGTGTAGAGTAAGGTGGCCAGAATACCCCATAGGACCCGATGAAGGGTATCGTTGGGATCCAGATGGGGAAACAAACCCATACTGGATCAAGCAGTTGAAATTCTATTTGATCAAATCTAAAAAAGATAAAGAAAGACCATACATAGAATTATGGTCCCATGTAACTTTTTACGGGCCAGATCCACCACCATTGAGACAATTTCCACTTAAAGAAAAGAAAATAGAGTCTGATGAAGAGACAGCGATACCTCCACCCACCGGTGCACCCCTGGCAGTGCCTGGATTGGCCGACCTCCCCCAACCACTGCCTCCGCCACCACAGCCTGGCTGTCGTGGAGGACTCAGTGATTTGCCTCCGGACTATAATCGTGTGAGTCCGACCCCCGCAGTCAGGGCGACCGCACCCCCATATGAGACAGCCCCGTCATCAGGCCCAAATGTTTTGAGGCCCAACGATGGTGTAATGTCTAGTCCCCCTCTTTATGAGATGTTAAGGCATTCAAGGCTACGAAAAGAATTGGAACAGTGTAAACGAGATTTGGAGAATTTACCGTACAAAGATTATCCATTGCCGGATGACGACTCAGACAGCAGTACTAACTTGAGAAAGAGAAATCCATGTATAGTACAAAATTATCCCCTGAGGGAAACCCCTGGCGGAATCAATGCAGCCGGACAGCCCGTAATGGTATATGTGGTCAGCCCTATAAAACCCTCTGAACTCAGAGAATTAAAGCAAACTTTGCCTAAACTACATGAGAATAGTCAGGAGGTAGCAAACCTCCTACAAATGTGGATGGGACCACACATATATACATATACAGAGTTGATGTATATATTGGGACATTTATTCACTCCAGAAGAAAAGGCAATGATACGGAGGGCAGCAATGCAATATTGGGAAGTAAGGGAACAGGCGCGAGTGGCTGCGCCCGCGGGTAACCAGGGGGCCCCGGCGGCAGTTCCGCCGGAGACCAAATTTCCTATAGGGGACCCAAATTGGAATATAAATAACCCAGACCATCGGGTCCAGCTTACAGATTTAAAAGAAATGATTTTGGAGGGTATCAAGAGGGCAGTGCCTCAAAGTACCAATTTAACCAAGGCTTTTGAGGTTAATCAAATGAGGGACGAGTCACCAGGCGATTTTATACAAAGGATTAGAGAACATTTGACTAAATATTCCGGAGTTACGCCGGACTCTCCAGCATTTGATAACCTGTTAAAGATGCAATTTGTAACCAAGGCATGGCCTGATATTCAAAAGAAATTGCAAAAGATGAATTGGCAAGATGCCGCGACTATAGAGTTAGTAAGAACGGCACAACAGGTTTTTGTTAATCGTGAGGTAGTCAAACAAAAGCAAAAATGCCAGATGATGGTAGCGGCTATCCAAAAGGCAGGAGAGGAGAAAAAGAAAATCGGAGAACAGAATGGGAACCGAGAATTTCAGACCAAGGGGAATTTCCGAGGAAGTGGAGGTTACAGAGGCAGGGGGTCTTATGGACCGGGCAGGGGCTCTGGTCCTAGGACCGGAACAATAATATGTTACCGATGCCAGAAGATGGGTCACTTTGCTAGGGAGTGTAGGACGCCGCGGAACCAGATACCCGATGCGCCTGTCAGACAGAGACAAGGACCTCCCCAAGATAATGAGGACACGGGGACCGAATTGTATAGTCTCTACGAAGACTAGGGATGCTCCGGCTCATGCTTTGGGACCCGGAATGAGCCACTGGTGAACTTATTTGTGGGTCCCTCTCGGAAACCTGTTGTGTTTCTGGTGGATTCTGGGGCAGCCCGATCATCTGTTTCTGTAAATATACCAGGAGTAAGGAAAACTTTAAAAACAGTCAAAGTGATAGGGGTAAGTGGCAAGTCCACCGAAGTCTACCAATTAGAACCAAGCAAAATTGTTCGGGGGGAAAAGGAAATCAAAGCATCCCTGCTGTTCATACCAGAGTCAGGAATAAATTTATTAGGTAGGGATCTCATGGTTTCATTGGGGTATAGATTAATGGATGAGGAAAAAGGAACTCCAATGTATACACTCCAGCTGGAAGAAGAGAAACAAATCAATCCTAAAGTGTGGGTAGATGGGAAAACTATGGGGAAGATGGAAATGGACCCAATAAAAATCACAGTGAAGCCTGGCATTACTCATCTATGGACCTCACAATACCCTATGAAACGAGCAGGGAGAATAGGTTTGCAGCCGGTGGTCGACGCCCTTTTAAATCAGGGGCTTATAGAAACTACGATGTCACCTTTTAATTCACCCATATTGGCCGTACAGAAGAAAGATGGCAAATATAGGATGGTACAGGATTTGAGAAATATAAACAGCATAGTGATACCCCGATTTCCCACCGTGCCAGATCCTTATACGTTATTGAGCCGGATCCCTCCTTCCACTCGATGGTATACAGTAGTTGATTTAAAGGACGCCTTTTGGGCATGCCCTCTGGACAAAGACAGTCGAGATTTGTTTGCCTTCGAGTGGGAGGATGTGGAGACCGGTCAGAAAAGGCAGTACCGGTGGACGGTCTTGCCCCAAGGATATACAGAGAGTCCTCTGTTGTTTGGACAGGCACTGGGGGAAAGATTGAGGGAGTTTAAACCCACTGGATCCAACAAGGTTCTGCGGTATGTAGACGACCTACTATTGATTGGGAAAAAAGAGAAGGAAGTTAAATGTGATTCTATTCGGCTATTGAATTGGCTAGGTGATTTAGGAGTTAAGGTATCCAGAGAAAAATTGCAATTCACTGAGCGGAGGGTTAAGTATCTGGGACATATTTTAGATGGGGGAACCAGGCAATTAGACCCAGATAGAGTAAAAGGGATCATGGAACTACGACCACCTAAAGATAAAACTGATGTAAGAAGAATGTTAGGATTATTGGGATATTGCAGATTGTGGATAGATCAGTATTCAAAGTTGACTCAGTTTTTGAATAGGAAACTGACAGGAAAACAAGAGGAGGTGCAATGGGACGAGGAAGATAAGGCCAGGTGGGAAGAAATTAAGAAAACTTTAATAACTAGTCCGGCTCTGGCCCTGCCAAATCTACAGCAGCCGTTCCACTTGTATGTGACAGTGGCTGCTCAGACGGCAGTAGGAGTCCTGGCTCAGAAAAGAGGGGGGCGATATCAGCCAGTAGCTTATCTAAGCGCAACCTTAGAACCAGTGGTTAGAGGATGGCCGGCGTGCATTCAAGCGGTGGCTGCAGCGGCCGAATTAGTATTGGAAAGCAGGAAATTGACCTTTGGGGGAGCACTGATAGTGCACAGCCCTCATCAGATAGGCGCAGTACTGACAGGTGCTGCACCCACCTGGATGACGGACAGGCGCCTAGTGCAATATGAAGGGATACTCAGAACTGGAAATGATATAACCATAGGGACAGATAGAAATTTGAATCCAGCGGAATTCCTAAGAGGGGAGCGGCAAGAATGGGAACTAGAGGAGCATGATTGCCTTAAAGATATAGAATTAATGGCCAAAGTTAGGGAAGATCTAAGCGAGGCACCTCTAACGGAAGGGGAAAGATGGTTCGTAGATGGATCTAGTCATGTGAGGGAAGGAAAAAGAAGGTCGGGATACGCAGTGGTCAAGGAAGACGGGGAGACGATAGAGAGTGGGGCCCTCCCTAGCACGTGGTCAGCCCAGAAATGTGAAGTAATGGCGCTAACCCGAGCCCTGGAATTGGCAACCGGGTTAGATGTGACAATCTGGACTGACTCAAGATATGCATGGGGAGTGGTGCATACTTTCGGTCGGACCTGGAGAGAAAGGGGCTTCATAAAGGCGGATGGGAAACAAATTGAACACGTTGCTTTACTTGAGCGGCTACTAGAATCCCTGATGGGACCTCGGAAGATAGGCATTGTGCACATCCTCGCCCACACCAAAGGACACAGTTCGGAGGAACAGGGAAATGCATGGGCTGATCTCCGAGCGCGAGAAGCGGCGGAGGGGGAACCAAGGAAGGAAATATTTAAACAATGTGTCCTGCAAGTACCTGTGATTGACCCGCAGGATGTAAAAGATTTAGTGTTCACTCAAAAGGAGAAAGAATACATGGAAAAGGAGGGATGGGAAAGAAAAGGAGAAAGTTGGGAGACTCCAGAAAAGCAAATGGTCCTTCCAAAATCAACTATGTTAAATATATTGGAGAAAATACATGAAGGAAGTCATTTAGGCACGGAGGGAATGGTGAATTTGGCGAAGTCAGTGTATTGGAGTAGAGACATGTGGCCGATGGCGCACGCCATCGCATGGAAGTGTCTGATATGTCAAAAGGTTAACAAAGCCCGGGCAAGGAAAACTGAAAGGGGTGGGCGGCCTCTAGCGGTATGGCCCTTCCAGAGAGTACAAGTAGATTTTACCGAACTGCCAGAAAGGGGGGGGCAGAAGTATTTGTTGATATTTAAAGATCATTTGACAGGTTGGATTGAGGCCTTCCCTAGCCGTAGGGCCACAGCTCAGGTGGTTAGCAAAGCCATTCTGGAACACATTCTTCCTCGGTATGGAATAATAGAAGTCATAGACTCTGATAGGGGAACTCATTTCACCCAAAAAGCAATGCAGGAGGTAATGAGAGCTGTGGGGATTATGTGGAGTTTCCACACGCCCTGGCACCCTGAGAGCAGTGGAAAGGTGGAACGGGCGAATGGGGAAATAAAAAAACATTTGACTAAGTTATATCTTGAAAATGGGCTGCCTTGGACGAAAAATCTCCCTTTGGCACTATTAAGGATGAGGGTGGCTCCCCGAAAAGACACTGGTCTGTCCCCTTTTGAGATGATGATGGGTCACCCATATTTGGTAGTATTAGGAAACCCTCAAATCGAGTTCAGGGATCAGTTTATCAGGAAATATTTGCAGTCACTGTCCCAGTCTCTGTTATCTTTCCACAGACAAGGCATACTAGCACAGCGGCCCCCGCTCCTGGAGCAACAGCACACCTTTCAGCCCGGAGACCTGGTCCTGATAAAGGCTTGGCGGACGGAGAAACTCAGCCCGAGTTGGGAAGGCCCATACCAGGTCCTGCTCACAACCGAATCAGCAGTACGGACCAGAGAGCATGGATGGACCCATTACCACCGGGTGAAAAGAGCTCCACCTGAAAATTGGACAGCAGTGACTAGTCCAAATAATCCGCTGAAAGTTACGCTTACCAAATCAGGAACCGGGATCCAGAAGGGCGCACCTAGACTGTGATGTGTTTGTTTTGTACCTGTGTGTGTTTTTTCGAGTGCTGTTGCTGTCAACATTGCGAAGGGTGTGTGCAGTGTGTGCATTGTACTGAAAGGTGCAGCATCATCTTTATAGAGGACGTTATACTCCAATATTGTGAAGTGAAATTAGGAGGGGAGGTAACGTGCCAATTAGCAGAAACCCCAACGGTGAGGCAAGCTTTAATCTATTTGAACCCCACACATGAAAGGTAACTGGCAAGTATTAGGAATAGTATTAATAGGATGGGCCACTTCATGGGCAACCCAATCGGAACCCCAGTGCACCGAATGCATCCAGACAACCCGAACAGGCAATAAAATCACACAGACCCTAATGTATTATAATATAGCGCCAGAATGTGTTCAACAGTTAGATCCTTGTGTTCACAACCAAACTCAATATTATAGATGTAGGGTAAAAGGAAACAAGACGGAATGCTATGAACCCCTGGCGGTGGGACCCATAACTTCCAGTATATATGTTTACGGATATAAGGGCGGAACCGCTAATCAAGCTGGTGAGGGGAGAAGTATGTTTTCCTTGGCCCAAAACCGACAGGGTTATATAGCACATAATACAACAAGGGGAGAGGGCAGGATTATGGTCTGTTTTGATGCTTGTATCGCAATAGATAAAGGACAGGGCCCAAATGGAGGGGCAGGGGTCTGGTGTGGAAATCGTGGATGGGAACAATCATATTTACAGGAAAGAAAGTACCTTTTCCAGAGAATAAAAGGAAGCAACGTGGGGGCTGGGGCCGGGGTATATAATTATTGGTACTCAGAGGGAGTTAATAAGCAGCCCACCTATAGAGGCCCTGAGGGAATAAATCTCACTAGGGGAGCGGCCTCCACCGACTGCTCCACAGGAAAATGCAACCCAGTATGTCTATGGGCGAGCGAGAGACCTTCTACTTCGCCTAAACTTGTGCACATAGGTATAGGCATTGATGGGACTGGAAAAGATCCTTATGGATATCTCATCATACAAATACACACAACTAAGGTAATGAGACAACCCATATCAGTATTCGAAGATTTTGAGGAAGAAGTACAGCATTTAAATACCCTTCCCCTACCCCCTAAAGCCCATAATATGTTCCTAAGTTTAGCTGAGACTATAGCCAAGGAATTAACGGTGAAAAATTGTTTTGTATGTGGAGGAACAAATATGGGGGATCAGTGGCCATGGGTGGCTCATGAAGTAAACTATACGGAGGTATATAAAACACAAAACAATTACACTTATAAGCATTTGGGTAACGAGGTATGGCAAATCTCTAATCACCTAGTTGGGACAGAATGCTTCACCAGGAACACCAGCCGAATAAATGGAACGCATGTGGGGACACTCCCTTGTATAGGACAATGGGAGGACAAACAGTGGTGGAGTCAAGGGAATAATAATAAAACTTGGCCCTCTCCCCTCGGAAATATTACCAATATGAGCTTTCTCCTAGACCCGGAGAACAGAATGCTAGAATGGAAAACCCCCGATGGGTTTTACTGGGCTTGTGGGAGCTATGCTTACAATAGGTTACCTTTAAATTGGGTCGGCTCATGTGTATTGGCAACCTTAAGACCTAGTTTCTTCCTACTCCCTTTGCATACTAAAGCAAAACTAGGAGTCCCAGTATATGATGAAATAGGACCACGACGAAAACGGGGAATCCATATAGGAAAATGGACAGATACAGAATGGCCCCCAGAGAGAATTATCCAATATTATGGTCCAGCCACTTGGGCAAATGATGGCACAGCCGGATCCTTTGGCAGAGATCCCATCTATTTGCTGAATCGCATTATCCGTTTACAGGCAGTTGTAGAAATAATTACTAATGAAACAGCCGCAGCGTTAACCAAATTAGCTAAGGAAAGTGCTAAAAGCCGAACATATATTATGCAAAACAGGCTTTCTTTGGATTATTTATTAGCAAAAGAAGGCGGGGTTTGTGGAAAATTTAATCTTACTAATTGTTGTATTGAAATAGATGATAGTGGGAAAGTGGTGAAAGACATAGCAGACCGTATGGTAAAGTTAGCACATGTACCGGTCCAGACTTGGGATGGATTAAATTTTAAGGATATGTTTGGTTCATGGTTCCCTAAATTACCTGGTCTGCAGGCCATAGTGGCCCTAATTGGGTTAATTGCGGCAGGATGCGTTTTAATTCCATGCATTTTGCCAATCTTCGTTAGAACTATCAATAATTCTTTGTCCCTCCTAGCAGAACGGAAGGTATCCACATATTTCATGAAGATGCAATATGCCTCAGTACCTACATCAGATGAGGAAGCAGAAATAGCAGCCCAAGAATTATTATGTGAGTTCGAGACAAGATACAAAAAGAGGGGGGGATTGTGAGAAGGAGTAAACAAGGTGTGCCTCGAACTCAGTTGTAAATTCCTGCGGTGGGCTATTGTAAATTCCAGCATTGGGTGCAGGGGAGCCAGGTCAACAAGATAAGGAAGTAGAAAGAGTCTCTAAATAAGTTTAGGTTTAGAGAGTGTAGAATGGATGATGTATTAGTACCATGTCTTTGATGATGAGCCAGATTGTAAGCCAAGCCTCGAATGAGGGGCGGCAGCAATAGGGATAAAAACTCTTGCCCGTCCATTGTTCGGGGCTCTTCGTACCACCCTGGGACGAGGAGCCCGCCTTTGCAAATGCGTATAATAAAAGGGAAGTAATAGACCTTATCTCGGTGTCTCCTTGTCTCATTGTAAGTCCACGTAAGAAACTTCTCACAGAAGCAAGCTGAAAAGTGAGCAGCGCAGTTTGTTAATATAGTCGCTGCGGCTGACACTGTTGACATAGGTGTTAATTTGCATGAAGGAAAACATGAGTGCTTGCAATGATCTATCATCATACGCTCAATGTACTCTGGCGTAATTGCTAAAATATAAATTTAGCCATTGTATCGGGTTTGAGATGGAAAGCCATTTGTTTCTGAAATTGCACTGTGTACAGGAGTGTTAAATAAATGCCACCAGTCTAGAGGCCTAATGCGGGGTTCAAGCAGCAAATGGTTTTCACTGTAGGGTGGTGCTTAGATTCCATGCCTCAAGGAAGACCTATAGGTCAATGGGAAGGCATATCTGTCTAAACAACTGAGCCTCTTCGGCTTGCTGATCAGAAGGTTGGTGGTTTGAATCCCTAAGATGGGGTGAGCTCCCATTGCTCTGTCCCAGCTCCTGTCAACTTAGCAGTTCAAAAGCATACCAGTGCAAGTAGATAAATAGGCACCGCTGTGGCAGGAAGGTAAACAGTGTTTCTGTGCACTCTGGTTTCCATTGCTCCAGAAGCAGTTTAGTCATGCTGGCCACATGACCCAGAAAGCTGTCTGTGCACAAACGTCGGCTCCCTTGGCCTGAACGAAATGAGTGCCATAACACCATAGTTGCCTTTGTGAAATATACTCAGAGTCGAGAGTGGATTTCATGCTCTTTATTCAGCTCATAGTGGCGAGAAGGAATGGAAGTTCCCCCAGAATGTCTGCTTTATGTACATTATTTACACAATGGGCCCCACATGACTGGCTAATTTCGGGATTCTCCTGTAGGCCAATCAGGTTGCGGATTCACTTCCAACTGGAGCTGGATTGGGTGGCTTCTGTGGACCAATCAGACTGCTGCATTCTGGATCCTATTGTTCAAGGCCATTCAGACTGCTGCATTCTGGGTCCTATTGTTCTAGGACCAATCAGACTGCTGCATTCTGAATCCTATTGTTCTAGGACCAATCAGACTGCTGCATTTTGGATCCTATTCAACTCAGTACGTAACACTTTGACTGGACTTAACCATCCAGTGGTCCTTTAACTTTTTAAATCTTTCAAACAGGGCTGAGTAAGAGTCCTCTTCAAACCCCACAGAGTTGTCACTGGTTAGTCTAAACCAGGGGTGGGAAACTATTCTAGCCTGATTTTGAACTGGCCCACCCTTCTAGGGGCTAAATTCCAATGGTGGGTGGAGCAAAAGTTGGCACCTTTATTCCCACCCCCAATTGTCACAAACACATATGCACCACACACACAAGAAGAAGAAGAAGAGTTTGGATTTGATATCCCGCCTTTCACTCCCCTTCAGGAGTCTCAAAGCGGCTAACATTCTCCTTTCCCTTCCTCCCCCACAACAAACACTCTGTGAGGTGAGTGGGGCTGAGAGACTTCACAGAAGTGTGACTGGCCCAAGGTCACCCAGCAGCTGCATGTGAAGGAGCGGAGACTCGAACCCGGGTTCCCCAGATTACAAGACTACCGCTCTTAACCACTACACCACACTGGCTCACAACCACTACACAACACATATTCTCTCTAACATAAACACAGTGCACACCTGCTGTCACACAAACACAGACCCTCCAAGTGCCCTTATTTTCCAGGTACAGTCCTGGATTTACAGAAGCTGTCCCAGTTTCTGATTTGATCCGGGAATGTCCCGCTTTTCCTTAGAACGTCCCTATTTTCATCAGATCAGAGAAATGTCAGAGGGTATGGAGTAATGTGACCCCCCCCCCAAGCCAAGGAGATAAGTACCATATTTTTCGCTCCATAAGACACAATTTTTTCTTCCTAAAAAGTAAGGGGAAACGTCTGTGCGTCTTATGGAGTGAATGTGTGGTCCCTGGAGCCAAATTGCCCATGGGCGAAAAGCAGGTTTTTTAAAAAAAAAATATGAAAGAGGTAAGTGGGTGTTGAAACAAAGCCACTGATCGCAAGCGATCGGAAGCGAGATAAGGGACGCTAGCAATAAAGAAGGCTGCCTGGGTGAGGGGAGGTAAAGACAGCAAACTAGCAAGGAGAGGAAACAGGAAGACTAAATCAAAGAGGAGAGAAATTCGAAGAAAAGAAAGAGCAAAAAACTACTCCAGCTAAGGAAAAGACACTAAGGCAAACATGAGGGAAGGGAGTGATGAAAGGAAGCAGCTGATCAGTGGGATCGGGAGAGAGATAAGAGACTCTAGCGATAAAGGAGGCTGCCTGGGAGGGGGGAGGTAAAAGCCCATGGATCCTCAGGATTTTTACATTGGGTCACCCCAAATTCACCATCAGATCACATAGTATGTCCATGGCTACAGCCTGCACCCAAAAAATCACGCACCCACTGTTGCGTGGGGCCACAGTGGCGCAAAAACATGGTTACAAAGCACGGGTCCACATGGATTCTCAGGATTTTTGCATTGGGCTACCCCAAACTCATGGTCAAATCACATGTCTATGGCCACAGCATGAACCACAAAAAACATACATCCATTGTTTCATTCAGAACATTCCCCCCCCCCTTGTTTTCCTCCTCTAAAAACTTGTTGCGTCTTATGGTCAGGTGTGTCTTATGGAGCGAAAAATATGGTAACTCTATAACCTTTAGAAGACATCTGAACACAGCCCTGCATAGGGAAGTTTTTTTTTTTTAAGTTTTATTATATATTTATATGTGTCGGAAGCCGCCTAGAGTGGCTGGGGCAACCCAGTCATATGGGTAGGGTATTATTATTATTATTATTATTATTATTATTATTATTATTATTGAATAGGACACTCCTGTTTGCATGGGAGAAATGCTGGAGGGTATGAGCCTACCTTGTTCCAAAACATTTCCCCAGCCCCCAATTCATATAAATTAGCCATGCTCTTTAAAGATAGAACCCATGGAAGCCTATTGCCAAAATGGCATAAGGAACAGGGCCATATGGCTTCTGCATTCATTGTGCAAAATACCATCCTCCTTAGGTTCAGATGTTTCTGCGGATGTGGCTCAAAATGTCTAATTCCTAGAATCTCATCTCCTTCCCAAAACGACTGAAGCTAAAATAGTACTGCCTGGAAGGAAGGCTTCTTAGGTGCCTACGCTAGATTTACGAGTTTGCAGGTATAGCTGAACACGAGCAAGTTTGCTGCGTGAGACTTTGCTGCTTTACCTTTTGGCATCTTTATGCGAGTCAACTGGCTTTCCTGTCAAAATTTATATCCTTCCATGCACACTCTGAACCTCAATCATAGGGGCAATCAATCTGAAGGCTGTGCAGTACAATATGGTTCTTCTTTGGTTTGTGGGACACAGGACGCCCCGTGCTGTTGCAATCCCACAGTGGCCTTCTGTCTAACGGCACTTTGTTGTGAAGTTTGGTACGGCTGTAGCAGGTCAAAAACGTAAGCAGTGGGTCCAAATGCAGAAGTGAAAAGTCAGTGAAAAGAAAGATTGCAAGTAGAGCATCTGCTTTGCATGCAGATGGTCCTGGGTTTAATTTCTAGTATCTCCCAGTAGGGTTGCGAAAGATTACTGTCTGAAACTTTGGAGAGAGGCTGCTAGTAACTGTTAACAATATTGTGCTGGACAGACAGACTAATGGTCAATATAAGGCAGTTTCCTATAGTCATTCATTTTACACCAGAATTATTATTATAATTATTATTAATTTATTTATACCCCAGCCACTCTGAGTGGCTCCCAACAGAATTTTCCAATATCTTTCTTAAAATGGTGCTCAGAACTGGACACAGTATTTCAAGTGGGATCTGACCAAGGCAGAATAGAGTGGTACTGGTCCGTATAGTTAAAGCTATGGTCAGTGGCGTAGGGTGGGTTGTCAGCACCCGGGGCAAGGCAAGTAATTTGCGCCCCCTAACCCATGGATATGCGCCCCCTAACCGGTGGATTTGCACCCCCTAACCCTAACCCCATATGTTGCGCCCGGTGCGGCCGGCCTCCCCTGCACCCCCCATGCTACGCCACTGGCTATGGTTTTCCCATTAGTGATGTATGGAAGTGAGAGCGGGACCATAAAGAAGGCTGATCACTGAAGAATTCATGCTTTTCAATTATGGTGCTGGGGGAGACTCTTGAGAGTCCCATGGACTGCAAGAAGATCAAACCTCTCCATTCTGAAGGAAATCAGCCCTGAGTGCTCACTGGAAGGACAGATCGTGAAGCTGAGGCTCCAATACTTTGGCTACCTCATGAGAAGAGAAGACTCCCTGGAAAAGACCCTGATGTTGGGAAAGATGGAGGGCACAAGGAGAAGGGGATGACAGAGGACGAGATGGTAGGATAGTGTTCTCGAAGCTACCAGCATGAGATTGACCAAACTGCGGGAAGCAGTGGAAGACAAGAGTGCCTGGCGTGCTCTGGTCCATGGGGTCACGAAGAGTCGGACACGACTAAATGACTAAGCAACAACAACAACAACATTGCTTCCTTTGACATGGACACTATACTTCCATTTCTTCTTTATTCTTCTCCTTTGGCGATCACTCATAGCCAAGTAACACTGTCTTCCCTGAACACGGTCTTAACAGTGAGTCCGTAAATGAATGTGGAGGCCAATTCTGGATCCACACGTCCTTCCACAGTGGGGACATTGGTTTCTGGGTGGAAGTTGATCACGGTGAGGGTTTGCCAAGTGTGCCTTCCTCTTAGCATGTTTCTCCCTTTTGCCCTGAGTTCTTCCATGTATGCAGATGTGCTCTGACACTGAACTATATCCCTAACCTTATTTGGGCCTTACTTCCAAAGAATTGTGTGCAGGATTGCAGCTACAACGCATCCAGATGGCTCAAGCGCACGAAACACACACACACAATAGAAGCTGTGCAGAGGTATAAAATTGAGCTAGCAGTGCATGCCAGTGTTCAGCGGACTTCAACTTTTCAAGGTTATTTAAAGCAAATTAACGATGACAGTAATGTAATTTCTCTGGCACTATCTCTAGCCTCCCACCCACCCAGCCATTCCTTCACAGACACATCTCGCAAGAATCTTTAGAGGAGTTTAAACTGATTGCCAGGACCTCTTTTGAAATGAAGGCATTTCCCCCCATTATATATTCCCCAGCTTTCGACAGAGGTGCAGAAGAAAGAGCATTTATGTTTCCATTTAAATGCGCGGCTTATGCAGAACTATGGATGGAAAGTGACAGCATATATTTCTCAAGCCTACAAATATTTACCTTTTCCGAAACACAAAGCTCAAATTGACAACAGCGACCTGCTTCAGATAATCCTTTGAGAAAGGGAAGGGAGGGGGGAGCTCCCTTTCCTGATTTCTTAACAAGATAAGGAGATGGTAAAAGTGTGGGGGCGCTGCCATGCTAATTAAGGAAGTGACTAGAGCTATGAATTATAATGTTGGCTCTGAGAGGGCCAAGCGGATCCTGACGCCTAGCGACTTATTCAAGACTCTTAAGAAAAGACTGCATCCATGAACTGGAGACACAGCCCGCCATTCTAAAAAGGAAGCGAGCGCATTGTCTTCCCTTTGAAAAGTGTAGTAAACCACGCCAGCCAAGGGCCCCAGAAGTATTCACGTGATGACGCTCGTACACTTAGGATTTAATTAGGCTAGGTAGAAACTAAATCGGTGATGGATCAAGAATAAGAATGCATTGTGTGGGGAGGAAAGAAGGACAGTGAAGATTATGAAACACTCACTGTCTTGATCGCATTCAGTGGCAAAGGAAACCGCTCGGACGCCTGGGGCAGCACGCCCAGGGGCGGGGTGATCTGCCCATAGGGGCGGGGCAAGGGTGGGGTGATCCACCCTGAGAGGCCTCTGGAATCTGACTGCCTCCTCCCACTCAGTTGCCCTACAGCTCGGGGGTGGGGAGGCAGCAGGCAGACAGATTGGGCAGTGTGGAGCTTGTGCGTGCCCAAGCCATCACGTCTCTCCCAGGAGAGACGTGTGGCTTGAGCACACTGCAGGCCCCATGGTGAGTGTCATCCGGCATTTTGTCACCCCCATCAGTGGTGACACCCGGGCACCCCGGCTCTACCGCACCCCCTTTCCTCCGCCCCTGACCGCATTGGCTATTAGGATAGTTAACGCCAGGGAGTTGTCAGAGAGAAAGGACATAGAAGAAGAAGAGGAGGAGGAGGAGGAGGAGGAGGAAGAGGAGGAGGAGTTTGGACTTGATATCCCGCTTTATCACTACCCAAAGGAGTCTCAAAGTGGCTAACAATCTCCTTTCCCTTCCTCCCTCACAACAAACACTCTGTGAGGTGCGTGGGGCTGAGAGACTTCAAGGAAGTGTGACTGGCCCGAGGTCACCCAGCAGCTGCATGTGGAGGAGCGGGGAAGTGAACCCGATTCACCAGATTACAAGTCTACTGCTCTTAACCACTACACCACACTGATGCAGCCTTGCGCTGAGTCAGACCATTGTTGAAGAAGAAGAAGAAGAAGAAGAAGAGGAGGAGGAGGAGGAGGAGTAGTAGTAGTAGTAGTAGTAGTAGTAGTAGTAGTAGTTTGGACTTGATATCCCGCCTTTCACTTCCCTTAAGGAGTCTCAAAGCGGCTAACATTTATATACTGCCCATCATAAGATCTCAGGGCAGTTCACAGAATAAAATACAGGATAAAGACAAGTACGTAAATAATGAAAAGCAAAACAGCAAAAACAATAACCCCCTTTTTCCCTGTGGAAGAGGAACGTTTTCACCCGGCTCCTAAAATATATACAGTACAATGAAGGCACCAGGCAAACTTCCCTGGGAAAGTGTTGCACAAACAGAGAAGGCACACAAAGAAGGGCCTCGGATGATGGATACAGAGTCTGGGACGGCTTATATGGGAAAAGGTGGTCCTTCAGGTATTGCAGTCCTGAGCTGCTGCTGATGTAGCTTAGGCTAAGTGATAATGAGTATTCTGATGTCACCTGGTGAGTTTTGTGGCTGAGTTTCAAACATGGTTCTCTCTGCTCCACGTCCTTGATAAAAAAAAAACAAATCTTGCACTGCACTGGCAGTAACCTTCGAAACAGCAGCAAAGTCACCGATGAGGAAATATGCAACACATTGTCCAGGCATTTATCAGAAGAGAGGCACTGCGATGTTTGGAAAGGAACTAGATAACCATATTTTAGCATACATTTAAACATTCGAGTTTTGCACCCCATGAATACCATCGCAGTTTGTCTAAATATATCTGCTACATTCTCCCACGTTTGAAAACACTGGGCGTTCCCCTACTTTTAAAATTGCAGCTAGGTGTCAAAACACATTTTAAAACTATTTCCTCCATAGGTAAGTTGTAAAATCAGTTGCAGGTATAAATATTCATGTGTACAACATTTCACAGATAAAAACCAAACATGTTGGATCGTCCTTGGTTTACATCTGCACAAACAGTGTGCTAAGCAACCGCAGAAAGGTAGGGATGCAAATGAGCCCATCACTTCTGATTAAAGCTACATTTGCCTTTATGTTGAAAGCGAGATCTTGCGAGGAGGAAAGCTGTACCCAATTTGTTAAAAAAAGTGCAGCATGGGAGCTTGAAGAGGAGCAAAGTACTTCTCCGTGTTACTAAACCCATGATATCTGCTGAAGAGTTTTAAGTTTTTCATAAACGCAACTGACAGCATTGCCTGAGGTTATTGCTGTTGGTGGCCATCTTGATGAAATAAAACTGCTGCCTTCAGTGGCCCAGACAGTATATCTTCTACTTTGCTTTGGCTGCATGGCTGCCCTGGTAATAACCTTGGAAACAAATATAATTGTTAAAAAACACCACCACCCAACCAGAGGGCTTAGTTATGACCATCATAGCTCAGCCAAGATAGAAAAACAGGACTGCACAACATGTTTTACACACATACACAGACTGTAAACAAAGGCATGAATTTATCCCCAGGGCTAGAAACATTTGCCACTGTATACAAGTTGTTTTCGCATATGATGATATCCACAAAGATCCCAGTTTGGCATTCCATTCCTGCTGCTCTGTGATAAGTATGCAGGCTTGGATAAGATAACAGAACAGACTTGGTTGCAAATATGGAATGCACTACGTAATTAAGCAGAACTCCCAACAAACAAAGGCAAGAGAACAGCCAATTACATACCCTCTAACATTTATCCGATGACAATAGGCACATCCTATTCCATGCCCCCCATCATTTCTCCGATGAAAATAGGGACATCCAAAGGAAAAGCGGGACATTTCTGGATCAAATCAGAAACCAGCATGGTTTCTGTAAAAACTTGGGGATGTCCCTGGAAAATAGGGACACCTGGAGGGTCTGTGATTGTGCAACCCAAGCTTTATAGTAACCTGGCCTGTGTACTATATATTTTTTTTGGGGGGGGGGTGAACGAATTCCTATGCCCCACAAATAACCCAGAGATGCATTTTAAATAAAAGGACACATTCTACTCATGTAAAAACACGCTGATTCCCAGACCATCCGTGGGCCGGATTTAGAAGGCAATTGGGCCAGATCCAGCCCCCGGGCCTTAGTTTGCCTACCGATGGATTAGAAGGTTTACAGAACACAAGTCATGTGCTATGTTTAAAACCTCTGCTCAAAATGCAAAAAGACCAAACTTTATTGCTCCGTATGAAGATTGTAATTAGAGTTGCCCCCACAGATACCTAAAAGTGAATTTGTGGGTTCTCCTTCAAGACTAACCATCTGAGAAATTACCAAAACTTTCTGACAGTAAGAGCTGTTGACAGTGGAACAGAATCCCTTGGACGTTATGGACTCTCCTTCCTTGGAGGTTCTTAAGCTGGATGGCCATTGGTCATGGATGCTTTAGCTGAAATTCCTGCATTTGACTAGATGACCCTTGGGTACCTTCCATTCTATGATTCTTTGTTGTTGTTTTTTAAAAGATATTTATTAAAGTTTTAAGAGGTACAAAAAGAAAAAGCAAAAAACATGATTTTAAACAAAAAACAAATAAGAAAAACAAACAAACAAACAAAATACAACAAATCTTCCCATTACTTATCTTTCATTAGCTTATTTCCCTGACCTCCTCACACCTCCCTTTTTTGTATTCTAGATCGATTATCCATTTCAGCAAATCCTTTCCCTCTTTTCAAATTTTTGTCCTGTAATTTATCTTAATATTAATAAAGTTTTACTTTCCCTCCTTTCACCAATTAACAGTCTGTTTTTTCCCTAAACCTTTGTAACATTTCTGCTAAAATCACATAAATTCATTCCAACATCACTCTAACATTCATTAACCATTCTACGATTCTTTGATGCCCTTCAGATGATGTTGGATTTCAGCTTCCACCAGCTCCAACCAGCAATGTTCAGGAATGGTGGGAGTTCTCCAGTTTTATCTGGAGAACAACAGGTTGGGGAACGCTGGTCATCACTGACTGACAGCAACTCTTTGTGTATCCCAGGGATAAAACCTGGGACCTTCTACTTGTGCTTTATGACTCAGCTGTGTCCCTATCTAAGCTTTGGGAGAGAACACATACTCCCTCCAACACTTGTTGCTGGATTTAAGCTAATGCACCATTCAAAGTGAATTGGAAACTGCTGTCCCATTTAAAAGAAGCCTGATTTATAGCAAGTAACAGTTACAGCAAAAGAGAACTAGAAACGCAACTAGCTGATCAATCACAATTAAGAAGAACATTCCTTGCTAAAGTAAATCCGAAATGAAGAGAGCATGCAAGGGGGGAAAGACAGGGAGCACTCATTAGACATTGGAGGATAGAAAGAAGTATTCAAGATAGAAAGGGAAATTGTATGCTTCATGGAAGATGTCAGATAGTTAACTTCAGAGTTTTTCCTGTTGGGGCTAAATCTGACTCCAATAGATGAGACTCTGCAACATGGATTGGGGACCAATGCCCTCCAGCTGATGTTGGACTCCTCCAACTCCCATTAGCCCTAGCTTGCATAGCCATGGGGAGCGGGGAGCGCTGTGGTCTTAACCACTGAGCCTCTTCGGCTTGCTGATCAGAAGGTTGATGGTTCAAATCCACACGACAGAGTGAGCTCCCGTTGCTCTGTCCCAGCTCCTGCCAACCTAGCAGTTCGAAAGCACACCAGTGCAAGTAGATAAATAGGTACCACTCTGGTGGGAAGGTAAATGGCGTTTCTGTGCGCTCTGGCTTCCATCACAGTGTTCCATTGTGCCAGAAGCAGTTTAGTCCTGCTGGCCACATGACCCAGAAAGCTGTCTGTGGACAAACGCTGGCTCTCTCGGCCTAAAAGTGAGATGAGCGCTGCAACCCCATAGTTGCCTTTGACTGCAATTCACTGTCCAGGGGTCCTTTACCTTTTTACCTTTACTTGCATGGCCATGGTCAAAAGATAATTCCAACAACAATGAGGGTGGGGCCCTTCAGCTATTGCTAGATTATCAATCCCACCATCTCCAAGACTTCTGGAGGGCCACAGGTTACCCATCCTTGCCATAGATCATTTGGACCACTTGGAGCTCAGGGTGGCACTGTGGGTTAAACCACAGAGCCTAGGACTTGCCGATCAGAAGGTCAGCGGTTTGAACCCCCACGATGGGGTGAGCTCCCGTTGCTCTGTTCCTGCTCCTGCCAACTTAGCAGTTCGAAAGCACGTCAAAGTGCAAGTAGATAAATAGGTACCGCTCCAGTGGGAAGGTATACGCAATTTCCGTGCACTGCTCTGGTTCGCCAGAAGCGAGATGAGTGCCACAACCTCAGAGTCGGCCATGATTGGACCTAATGGTCAAGGGTCCTTTAAAACGGGATTGGAAACATTCATGGAGGAGAGATCCAGCAATGGCTAGTAGGTGTCTGGTCCCGGGGGGAGGTTACCGTGGGGCGAGGTCCAGGACCTGAGTCGAAGGTCGGCAGACAGTCCTCCACGGGTGAAGCAGGGTCCAAAGTGAGGAGCCGGGCAAGGATAGGAACTCTGGAGGAACAAGACTGGGTGCTGGCTGAAACAGGTCTTCAACGACGTTGCTCCCGCAACCTGGGACCGTGCTGACTTTATCTTCTCTGAGGCCAGGGGCGGTCCCGGCCCCCAGGGGACCCGCCTCTCCTGGCCTTAAGGCGAGCACTCCTCCTGGGAGAAACCAGTTCCTTCCGCCTCTCTGCCCTGAGCCTCTGCAGCTCAGGAGAGGCTGGAGGGTTACTGGACCCAGGGGGAGACTCACCTTCCCCTGACAGGGCTGGGAGAGGCACACCTGCAGGCACTGTGTCCTCAACCACCTCCGGAGCCAGAGTGGATTCAGCTGGTGTCTGCTCCTGAGGATCCGGCACAGGTGCAGGCGCTTCAGAAACAAGGCCCTGCCCCAGTTCAGCCGGCCCTGGAGGCGGGGACTCCTGTGCAGGCTGGGATTCCTCCGGTTCAGCCTCTGAATCAGATTCCCAGGCCATCACAGTAGGCATGATGGCTCAGGGGTGGCGCAACCCGTTTCACTGCCTGAGGCAAAACAAAAAGCTCCTCTTCACCACCAAAGCCTCCCTTAGCTGGGTCACAGAGCAGCGCCCGCAACACAGAAAAGGCAGGTTCCAGCAAAATCTCATGAAATCTCATGGAACTTTTGCAAGATCTCATGGTGGTCTTGAAGGATCTTGCAGGACGCACAATATCTTGTGACATTTTGGTGAGATCATGATGGAAGCCACTGCTGCCACTTCTCCTCCTTATGGGAGGGTGGGCCCTGATGATTAAATGGAGCATCCATGTTCAGAAGCAAAATACTATCAGTTTTAATCCCTAGAACCAGACGATACTCTCCATCCCTTAAATAAATGATAAGTAGTAGCTAAAAGTCTGTAAGCCTATAAGACAGGTTATTCGTAATAAGCACTGTACATTAATTATACGTTTTACCACTCGGTTTTGATTGTTTATTCTTATTATTTTCTCATGGTGCATTTGCTTGTATGTTAAAAGCATTAATTAATGTGACACAAGAGATGCATTAGGCCAAAAATGCCACTCACTGATATGATAGCAACATCATTTTTGTATCCAATTCATCCTAGGCGATTTTTCCTTTTTCTTTGGCAAAACTGGGACACATTTTTCTTATAACAAACATACACTTATACCAAAATTTCAAGCCCTTTCTCTTTCAGAGATCAACCACTAGTATTTATATTCCAGTTTTTTAAAACATTATCTCTTTCTAGTAGTTTGCTTCTATTCTAATCAGTTGAAAGTGCAACAAATGGTCCCTCCCCCCCTTTCATTGAAGAAACATAAGCCACATTATTGGCAATTAAGATAAAAAGCAGTATATAAAGCTTAAACTGACTGAACAAATCCAGAAGGCTCTGCAGATCCTCTGTGCCTCTGCAAGCTAATTTAGATAAGCAGGATAACCTTTGCTAGAAGTCAGTTGCAAGTCCAAAGAATATTTGAAATTTCAACATAAATAGAGCAGAACCACACAAAAAAGCCTCGAATGTACTAATCATGCTTAAAATGTGGTCGTTTGAAGGCTCACAATGTTATTGCTTTGAGCATGTTGGGTTGTGACTCAGCTACTGCATCCAATCAGTGCAAGGATTTCCACTTTTAAAGTGGGATTTTCCCAGTTCTCTTCTCCACATATGCCGCAACTCCAGATCTGCTCTTGAGGTTTTGGGAACCCCTAGAACACATTGGATGGGAGTATGGTGGGAAGAGCAGGAGAGAGAGATAATATTCTGCTGTGGAAGGAGAAACCGTTGTGCTGATGGAAAGTTCATTTAATGCTATGTGGAATACAACCCTCTGTTATGAAGATGATCTGAGAGCCAGTGAGGTGTAGGTTAGAGCAGCGGTTCTCAACCTGTGGGTCTCAGATGTTGTTGGACTACAACTCCCATCATCCTAGCTAGGGATGATGAGAGTTGTAATCCAACAACATCTGGGGACCCACAGGTTGAGAACCACTGGGTTAGAGCGTTGGGCTAGGACCTTGGGAGACTGGAGTTCAAATCCCCTCTTGGCTATGCAACTCCCTGGGTGACCTTGGGCCAGTCATTGCCTCTCAGTCTAGCCTACCTCACAGGGTTGTTGTGTGGATTAAACAAGGAGGGGGAAAACCATATATACCACCTTGTGCTCCTTGGAGAAAAAGGTGGGGTATGAATGAAATAAAACTTGATAAAAATCAAATACATAGAGAGACTCATTTACTATGAGTCTACCGTGGTACCTTGGTTTACGAACTTAATCTGTTCCGGAAGTCCGTTCTTAAACCAAGGCGTGCTTTCCCATAGCAGGGGGGGGACTCAATTTACAAATGGAACACACTCAACAGGAAGCGAAACATGTTCTGCTTCCAAGGCAAAGTTCACAAACCAAAACACCTACTTCCGGGTTTACAGCATTCTTAATCCAAGTTGTTCATAAACTAAGGTAAAGGTAAAGGGACCCCTGACAGTTAAGTCCAGTCACGAACGACTCCAGGGTTGGGGCACTCATCTCGCTTTACTAGCCGAGGGAGCCGGTGTTTGTCCGCAGACAGTTTTTCTGGGTCATGTGGCCAGCATGACTAAGCCACTTCTGGCAAAATCAGAGCAGTGCACGGAAACGCCATTTATCTTCCCGCCGGAGCGGTACCTATTTATCTACTTGCACTTTGATGTGCTTTTGGAGTGCTAGGTTGGCAGGAGCAGGGACCAAGCAATGGGAGCTCACCCCATTGTGGGGATTCGAACAGCCAACCTTCCTATCAGCAAGCCCTAGGCTCAGTGGTTTAGACCACAGCACCACCCATAAACTAAGCTGTTCTTAAACCAAGGTACCACTGCATGTGTAAAATCTACAGAAGCTAATGGCAGAACGCATATTTAGCATGCAGAAAGCCCCAGGTTCAATTCTGGCCCTTGCCAAGTAGTCATGCACAGGTTCCCTGTCTGAAAGCCTGGACAGCTCCAGCCAGTCAGAAGAGACAATACTAGTCTATGTGAATCAATGGTCTGATTCAGTGTAAGGCAGTCTCATATGCCCCTAAGCTTTTGGATAACCAAAGCAAGCTATCCTGTAGCAAACTCATTCTTGGTGGATGCTTCTTTGACCTGTGGATCAAGAGTAAAACACAACACTGCTTGGGGAATGAAACCTTAATATTTAGAGGAGTGGTCATTGTTGAAGAAAGAATAGGAAAATCGCAGCTAAGACTGACTGACACCCTTCTTTGGAAATTAAACCAATGTCCAGACTTCAACATTTGAAAACTTAACTTGCTGAAATTTATAGATGAATTAAAACATATAATTTACAGCTACAGGCTCATCCAAGCATGGGCTTACAGTCTCTTCTTCTAACTTCCAAACAACAGTGTTTTCCTCTCTTTCCAGAGCTCAGTATTCAGCCTTCTGTATCTCGATGAAGCCATGCCTTGCAGCTCCTATGAGAGATTTCCACTTTTATCTTCTCCTGCAAGCTTCACTCTCTTCCTTTCAAGCAGAGATGAATCACTCCAACACTCGAGCTGGGACAGAGGAACGGGAGCTCATCCCATTGTGTGGATTCGAATCGCCAACCTTCTGATCAGCAAGCCCAAGAGGCTCGATGGTTTAGACCACAGCGCCACACACTCCCACTATTATGAAGAGGGGAAGGTGGGAGGTTGTAGAAGTCAGTACGGTGCAGCCCCAATGGCAGAGCCAATTGGATGCTCCCGCCACTGTGTCCACACCAACTTCTGATCAGCAGGCCCAAGAGGCTCAGTGGTTTAGACCACAGCACCACCCATGTCCTTCGTACACCCCTCATCTCCCCTTAGCTATGAGCTGCCTGTGGAATGGGAAGCTAACAGAAGCTGTCCATGTAGTTTTCTTTTGTTTGCTTGGATCATTACTGTACCACCCACCCACCCACCCCCTTCCTTCTGCTGCACCACTGATGTGCAAGGAAACATCTCCTTGCTGGCATTTCATTAAAAGTTGTTCTGTGATCAACAACACTGACTCCATCTCATTATCTTATGAAATATTAGGACGTGTGACTGGATGCAGCTGAAAGCCATTTCCCCTTCCGAATATGGCTGCAAGTGGCAATGAGGCAAATCCCATCTTGATGATCTTTGTCGGAACAATATTCTCCGGCGAGGTAATGTCAGAAGCAGTATGTTGCCTGCTAGATCTACTCCATGAATCACCAAAATAGGTACGGCGTAGCATATGGATATATCATTTCCCGGAGGAATGTACCTGATAGCGCTGAATGCAAATTAAATTCCGCCTTGCTGCTTCAGGTACGCAGCCAGCATAGGGACTGTGCTAGACCACAGGTTTTGCAAGGAGAAGATCCCAGTTCAGTCACAGGGAATCTCCATTGAAAAGGCACTCAGGAAGCAAAGCTGGTGAACACCTCTGCCTAAGACCTTATACTGATTCAGACAATTGGTCTATTTAGTCCAGGATTGTCTAGTGAAGGAATAAGGAACCTTAGACCCAGGGGCAAATGTGGTCCTCCATATCTCAAGACTCTCCCCAGACCACACTCCTGGCCAGGCCAGGCTAAGCAGAAAACTGGTCAATGGCAGGTATTTACAACACCACTGAGTAGCCACGGGAAAGTGCTTGAACCTAACAAAATAATAATAATAATAATAATAATAATAATAATAATAATAATAATAATAATTTATTATTTGTACCCTGCCCATCTGGCTGGATTTCCCCAGCCACTCAGGGTGGCTTCCAACAAAGATTAAAAATACATTAAAATGTCACACATGAGGTCGCCCAGTCTGTTATGAACTTTCCCCTTCCCATCAGCCAAGTAGGATCTCTGTGTCTTGAGCACCGACATGAGAGTCAACATTCCATGGGAGGGAGAGGAAAGCCTTACCTTGAAGTTAATGCTCTGACCATGATGTAGAACGTGCAGCTTTCTGCTGAAACTGGGGGACTGGAGGGCAAGTGAGATTGTTTACGAAGTTGGAGAGGCTGTCTAGACATCTCATCTGGTCCTTGAAGTCTACATGATCAGAGGACCTCCTCAGCCTTCTCTGGTCTCCTGCATAATTGAGACAGTAATGTAATCAAAACAAGCTTCACATAGGTGCATCGCTGCTTTCAGTGTGGTGAGAGCTTGAGAGAAAAGAAAATATCCCAAGCTTTTTCTATGGTTACTTCCAGAACTTTTCGGTCATGCACTACGCTACTGAACCAGAACATGGGCAGCTGTTAAGCAGATGTGCTCTAAGAAGATTCATATCTTTGGGAGGGAGCACCAGGGAAGGAGCACAGTGGAAGTGTCACAATCACCTTGATCAGGGGATAATTACCCTCAAACAAAGATGTTCATGTCAGGAAGAGGTGCATGAACATTTGTAGGATCACTGTGGTATCGTAAAGCATTTAAGCAACAGGAGGTGACAGGTGCTAGCATTCCTGGATGATTAGAACATGCCTCAGGTAGTAGTGTAAAGTATCTTGACAAGAGATTCAGTTTGAGATTTTCCGTACCCTGTTATGTCTGTCAGCCTCTAGTGATTTTAATCAGCAGAGAATGGACTGTTTGGTGTGGTTTACAAAAGACCTTGCTTCTTGCGAGCAGAGAGATGGAACAGCTGTCAATCAGAACTCCTAGGTCTTCAGTGAAGTATCAATCAATAGTAGTGTTTGGGCTTCATTTTGTTCTGCCCAGTAGGAATGTAAGTTGCAACTTACAAAGCCCCCTGGTACCCTGCTGGGCCATCCTTATTGTTCCTTCAGACCAACACAAAGAAATATTTGCTCATTATTCCCATAAGCATCAGGACACAGACTGCAAAGGTTCTGAGATGCACTTCTTGGGTTTTTCCACACTACAGGCAAAGTTGTTTACAGGCATTCCCTCAAGCAATGGAAACCTGGGAATTGTAGTTGCAAGAGGGGGTTGGTAGGGTTTCTTAATAGTCTCGGCACATCATCAAAATACAGTTCCCAGGATTCTTTGAGAACATAAGCCACTGACCTGATCCAGTAGGCTCTTCTTATCTAGTCTGTCATCCTGTTCTCACAGTAGCCAAGCAGATGCCTGAGTCTTGCAGCAGGACCCAAGCCCAAGAACACTCTCCCATCCGTAGTTTCCAGCAAGTGGCATTGAGAAGCATTACTGCTTCTGACCAGCATGAAAGTTAAAGTACAGTCATACCTCATGTTGTGAACGCTGCAGCTTACGTCTTTTCGGGTCGCATCCCGTGGCATCCCGGAAGTACCGGAAAGGGTTACTTCCAGGTTTCGCCGCTCGCGCATGCGCAGATGTGCAAAATGACGTCACGCACGTGCACGGAAGTGGCAAATTGTGTCCCGCGCATGCACAGACACGCAGACTCAGGTTGCGTTCTGTTCAGGTTGTGAACAGGGCTCCAGAACAGATCCCTTTCGCAACCAGAGGTACCACTGTATACAAAACAGGTTTATGTTTACAGTATACAGTAGATACATTTGCAGGATCTTGTTTCCTGGGGAAAAATTTCCAGCAGTGTGTTCCCAAAACATAGACCTTTTCAGGGTGCAAAAGGAGAATTGGAAGAAAGGCAGTTGCCGAAAATGTATAAAACCGGGTCAAATACATGTTGGAAATGCAGAGAAAAAGAAGGGACTTTTTATCATATGTGGTGGGAATGTAGAGAAGTTTTTTTAAAAAAGGAAATAATATATAATGAATTGGAAAAAAATGTTTAGAATGACATTTGTCAAACAAACAAACAAACAAAAAAACCAGAAGCATTTTTGTTAGGGATTGCAGGACAAGACCTGCCAAGGAAAACAAAGAATTTATTTACGTATGCTACAACAGTGGCAAGAGTCTTGATAGCACAAGGATGGAAGAATGAGGAAATCGCAACGAAAGAAGAGTGGCAAGAAAAATTGATGAGCTATGCAGAGTTGGCTAAATTGGCATACAAATTGCAGGACAAGGACAACTGTGACTTAAAGGGAGAATGGGAGCTTTTTACAAATTATCTAAAGAGACAGCAAATGAACGGGACTCCTTGGCAGGTTTTGAATAAACATACACAAATATATTGGTGGTTAAGATGTTAAATAGATAATGTAAGGGTATGTACAATTTTATAACATGCAGAGAATAATATGTGCTGAGAAATCAGAGAGAGGAGCTGAGGGAATCTCTGGTGGGGAGGGGAGGATGGAAGCGAGGGAGAGGGAAAAGGGGGGGAAATGTATGCGATTATATGATTTGATAATTTATGTTGAAATTGCTAATAAAAATATTTTTAAAAAAAGGAAGAAGAAAGGCAGTTGTCTCTGTAGGTCCACTCACCAACTCTTGAGTTAACCAAATGAGCCCCTTGCTACCAGTGGTGTAATGGAATAGTAGCAAGGAGGTGCACAGCTCCAGAACATTTTTCACACAGGATTGATGATGCCATATCCTTGGAAATGTAAAGAGAAAGAAGGTTCTTTTTATCATATGTGGTGGTCTTGTAGTAAGGTTAAGGCTTACTGTGAAATGCTATAAAGTGGTACCTCGGGTTACATACGCTTCAGGTTACATAAGCTTCAGGTAACCCAGAAATAGTACCTCGGGTTAAGAATGATGAGAACAGACATTGCAGCAGCAGGAGGAGGCACCATTAGCTAAAGTGGTGCTTCAGGTTAAGAACAGTTTCAGGTTAAGAACGGACCTCCAGGATGAATTAAGTACATAACCAGAGGTACCACTGTATAATGAAAAGCAAAGGATGTTTAAAATAACATTTGTAAAAAAAAAAAAAAAACCAGAAGCCTTTCTTCTGGGAATTACAGGGATAGAACTATCAATATTACACTGGTACCTCAGGTTACATACGCTTCAGGTTACAGACTCCACTAACCCAGAAATAGTGCTTCAGGTTAAGAACTTTGCTTCAGGATGAGAACAGAAATCGTGCTCCGGTGGCGCGGCAGCAGCAGGAGGCCCCATTAGTTAAAGTGGTGCTTCAGGTTAAGAACAGTTTCAGGTTAAGTACGGACCTCTGGAACAAATTAAGTACTTAACCTGAGGTACCACTATATATAGAAATTTATTCATGTACATGACTACAGTGGCAAGATAGTTACTTTCCCAAAAATAGAAAGAAGAAAAAGTCCTAGGAAAGGAAGAATGGATACAAAAACTTACGGAATATGCAGAAATGGCAAATTTACCAGAAGAATAAGAACTCAAGATAACAAACTTTGTATAAAAAGATGGAAATAGTTTACTGAATATTTACACATAATTTGTAAACAGATAAAAACACTGGCAGGATTATTGTAATAGCCTGCTGCTATATAAGAGTATATATAAAAAGAAGATAAATAAACGAGTAAGTGAATTGGTTATGCAGAAGATATTAAAAATAAATAAATTTAAGAAACTGCAGAAAGAGGGAGAAGGAAGTCAAGTTTTAAAATGTCAACATGAATGTAAAATAACTGAAATGTATATATCTGAAAAGCATAAATAAAATTTAAATAGATGATGCCATATGCTGGAGCAGACTTTCCCAGCATTGTTAGTTGGAGGGGTTAGAGGACAGGTCTGGTCCAGCATATGATCTCCTTTCCCTAAATCTGTTTATTTCCAGCTTACAAGTTTTTAATATCAATCAGACAGCTGTTGGCTGATCAGGGATTTGAAGCCAGGTCTCCCCAGCCAACGCCCAACTATTGCACCAGCCTTTGACCGCCAGCTATTCTATGATTGTTGTCTGATCCTAATAAATGTGGGTTTTGTGCTATGTACTGTTGTTCTTTGGGGAATATATGTGGAGCAACACAACTGGCATTTCTATATGGTGGTGGTTGTTGTTGTTTAGTTGTGTCCGACTCTTCTTGACCCCATTTAAAAGAGCATGCCAAGCACTTCTGTCTTCCACTGCCTCCCGCAGTTTAGACTACAACTCCCATCATTCCTTACCAGTAGCCATGCTGGCTATGGCTGATGGGAGTTTGAATCAAACAACACTTTGAGGACACCACTCTGGCTAGTCCTGTTATAGGAACTGTCATGGTGAGCTCTTGCAATTCAAAATGAACCACTACAGCACAGCTTGTACCCGCTATAGGACCTCCTATTTTATATAATGTATTTTTTATTTTATTTTTTAAAAAATGTATTTTTTCCATGTGACAAATGTATCACACAAAAATGGGGTTGGCGAGGGGCAATTTTTAACACGGCGAAAGTCATCAAAGTGCATTGCCAAGTTGTTTAAACACCCCATTATTGGGCTTGTGCTAATTTAATTGCAAAATGGAGAAAACAAACAACCGATGAAAAAAGCATTAGCAAATTGCCTTTGACTGTGTGCGCAGATGCTCAGGCATTCAGATTAAATGAGAATTGCAATTAACAAGAGTGGATTTGATAACTGACGGCTCAATTTGAAGTGCCTCTCAAAATCCTTTTGTACACAAACACACACACACACATGCCTTTCAATCCTGCTAGATTTTTGATGGAATATATGCATTGCCCTTTCTCACTTGCATCAAGAAGTCTCAACCCTTGAGAAAACCTTTATATACAAAGCACAGGAAAATCTGCTTTGTATAGAGAAGACTCAGTCCCCAGCGTCTCCATGTAGGGCTAAGAAAGTCTTTTGAATCCTAGAGAGCTTCTGCCAGCCAATGAAGGCAAAACTGAGCCAGATGGGAAAAAGGTCTGACTCTACAGAAGTGTCCTTCCTAAGTGTTGTGTCCAGAGGGTAAGAGCTGCAACACAGGGCCGGCTCTACCGTTAGGCAGACCAAAGTGTCTGTCTCAGGCAGCTGAATTTGGGTGCCATGAATGGGCAACAAATCATTGGTTTTATAGATTACTACTGTTGTTGAATTTTTACTGCCAAGAAGAGGCACTTACGGTAGGAATTTCTGCTCCAGGTGCCGAAATAACTTGGTTAGCCTCGAGTCTCATGCACCCAGGGCTGGTCCAAGATATTTTGCTAAATGAGACCAATAAGCAGATGGGGCCTACCTTCAAATCCTAGCACCTCACCTTTAAGACTTAGGCCAGCTCTGCAAAACATGTAAACCACCAAGCCAAATGCATCCTATCAGCTGTGTATGACTGCCTGCTCAGAGTCTCAGTAAACTTCCTGGTTTTGCTAAGGATTGCAATAAATTGAGTGAGGGGGAGGGGAGCTGTCAAGCACAGAAGAGGGCATACTATATGGCTGGTAACATTCAGTAAATTAGATTGCAGTTGGATTGGCCTAGGTCCATCAGTGCAGGTTTCTACACCATAAACATTGGCACGAGCCACTGCCCTTCTAGAAGCAGGAATGGTTGGGTATGGGAGAAAATTGCCCCTGCCCTGGAATTTCTGAAAACCCCCCTCCCATTGGCTTCATCATTGCACTATATCTAGTTATAGATGTTATATCTAGCTGTATAATAATGTGTGGAAGGTAACTACTTATAATTAGCGTACTATATTATATCTTTATTTTTTACTTTTTTATTTGCGCTCTCTCTCTCTCTTTTCTCTCTTTATTTCCTATAATTGAAATCCTCTTAGTATAATATTAATAAATAAATAAAAATCAGATATGGGGCCATGGTTCTAAACTCGTGTCCCATCTGATTTGCTGATGTTTTGGCAGGAAGACTTAAAAAAGTTTTGAATGAAGTAATTCACAAGGACCAGGCTGGCTTTCTCCCAGGTAGACATATGTTTGCAAACACAAGGAACATTATTGACATTTTGGAACTTTTGCAAACAGACATAAACACTAGAGCAGTCCTGATATTCATAGACGCGGAGAAGGCCTTTGACAACATCTCTTGGAAATTTATGAAGGGAAACTTAAAAGAAATGGGAGTGGGGCGGGGTTTTGAAAATGGGATTGATGCGATATATTCAGAACAAAAAGCTAAACTGATAGTTAACAATGTGGTAACGGAAGAATTCAAAATTGAAAAAGGAACACGACAAGGCTGCCCGATTTCCCCTCTGTTATTTATCTCAGTTCTGGAGGTGCTCTTGAATATGATTAGAGGTGACCGATTGGTGAAGGGGATTCAGGTCGGAGCGAAACAATATAAACTGAAAGCTTTCGCAGATGACCTAGTTTTGACATTGCAGGAGCCAGAATCTAGCACGAAAAGAGTTTTGCAACTGATACATGACTTTGGTCAGGTTGCAGGATTTAAGCTAAATAAACAAAAAACGAAGGTGTTAGGGAAAAATATGACAGAAATAGAGTCAGAACGGTTTCAGAGAGAAACAGAATTATCACTGGTGAAAAGGGTAAAATACCTAGGGGTTAATATAACAACCAAAAATCTGAGTCTATTCAAAGATAATTATGAAAAATGTTGGTCTGAAATTAAGAGAGACTTGGAAAGTTGGGCAAAGCTGAAGCTTTCTTTGTTAGGCCGAATTGCTGCAATTAAGATGAATGTGCTGCCAAAGATGTTGTTTTTGTTTCAAACATTGCAAATTGTGGACAAAACGGAGTGTTTCCGGAAGTGGCAGAGAGATATTTCCAAATTTGTCTGGCAGGGCAAAAAGCCCAGAATCAAGTTTAAGATATTAACAGATGCAAAGGAAAGAGGGGGCTTTGCCCTGCCGGACTTAAGGTTGTACTATGAAGCCGCAGCTTTCTGCTGGCTAAAAGATTGGCTACTTCTTGAGGACACTGATGTTTTAGACCTGGAAGGTTATAACAACGCGTTTGGTTGGCATGCATATTTATGGTATGATAAAGTTAAGATCAACAAGGCCTTTAAGAACCATATTGTCAGGAAAGCAGTGTTTAATGTCTGGACAAAATATAAAGACTTATTGGAAAATAAAACACCAAGGTGGCTTTCACCTTTGGAAGCTAAGGCCCGAAAAGGAACCAATATGGAAGCCTACTGGCCAAAATATTGGGAATTGCTAGAAAAAGACGGAGACAATTGGAAACTGCAGAGTATGGAGAAAATGAAGGATAAAGTGCGAGACTGGTTACACTACGCTCAGATCAAGGAAGTTTTTAAAAGTGACAAAAAGTTAGGATTCCAGGTGGAGAAATCGAAGTTGGAAACAGAGCTGTTAGAACCTAAGACTAAGGTACTTTCAAGAATGTATAACTTGCTGTTGAAATGGAATACACAAGACGAAATGGTTAAGTCGGCTATGATAAAATGGGCACAGGATATTGGGCATAACATTATGTTTGAGGACTGGGAAAGGTTGTGGACCACTGGGTTGAATTTTACTGCATGTAATGCTTTGAAAGAAAATGTAATGAAAATGATATACAGATGGTACATGACCCCAGTTAAACTTGCCAAAATATACCATTCGTCAGATAACAAATGCTGGAAATGTAAGGAAAATGAAGGAACATTTTACCACCTCTGGTGGACCTGCCCTAAGGTGAAGGCCTTCTGGGAAATGATATATAATGAGCTGAAAAAGGTATTTAAGTATACCTTCACTAAGAAACCAGAGGCCTTCCTCCTGGGCATTGTCGACCAGAAGGTGTTAAAGAAAGACAGAACATTTTTCATGTATGCGACAACAGCAGCAAGGATATTACTTGCCAAGAACTGGAAAACTCAAGATCTACCCACACTGGAAGAATGGCAGATGCAACTGATGGACTATATGCAGCTGGCGGAGATGACCGGCAGAATCCGAGACCTGGGAGAAGAAAGGATGGAAGAGGACTGGAAGAAATTTAAGACTTATTTACAAAAATACTGTGATTTAATGGAATGTTAAAAAAGATGCTTGGTTATAAACAATTGGCCATCACTAAAATAGATCAGGAAATGATGATAAGAGAGATTAAGAGAACCAAAGTTGAAGGACAATTATTTTAATGTATTTTATTGGTATACAAGTTGGAAATAAGATGATAATTTGCTTGACAAAAAATTATTAATGATGTAAATGGGAGCGGGAGGCGTGAGGAAGTTCAAAGATGATAGGAAAATTTGTTAAAGCAAAATAATATTGTTTATTATTAATGTATTTTTTCTTTTTTCTTTAAAATTCTTAATAAATATTTATAAAAAAAAAAGAGAAAAATCTGGACAACTACAAAGAAAAAAAAAAAAAAACTCGTGTCCCATCTGCACTATATTCCAAAAGCAGTATCATAGCATTTTAAACAGTCCTGGGAGCTGTAGTCTGTTAAGAGTGCTGAGAATTGTTAGGAAAACCCCTATTCCTCCCACAGAGCTACGGTTCCTAGAGTTCACTGGGAAAAGGGATTGACAATTCAAACATTCTGGGAATTGAAGTTCTGTTAAGGCCTTAGGGTTCACTGAACAACTCTCAGCACACTTAACAAACTGCAGTTCCCAGGACTGGGGAAGGCATGACTGTTTAAAGTGGTACAGAAGGGGCCAAGGAACCTGAAGCCACCATATGCAGCTTTCAAGGGAGGTACAGGTGCTGGGACGCAGGTGGCACTGGAGGTTAAACCACAGAGCCTAGGACTTGTCGATCAGAAGGTCGGCGGTTCGAATCCCAGCGGCGGGGTGAGCTCCCATTACTCGATCCCTGCTCCTGCCAACCTAGCAGTTCGAAAGCACATCAAAGTGCAAGTAGATAAATAGGTACCGCTCTGGCGGGAAGGTAAATGGCATTTCCGTGCGCTGCTCTGGTTTGCCAGAAGTGGCTTAGTCATGCTGGCCACATGACCCGGAAGCTGTACGCCGGCTCCCTCGGCCAATAAACCTAGATGAGCACCGCAACCCCAGAGTCGGCCACGACTAGACCTAGTGGTCAGGGGTCCCTTTACCTTTACCTTTTACAGGTGCTTAAATAAAGAATTGAAGCCCTCCTGCTCTAACCTATGAATCAATGAAGAAAAGATTTGAAGGAGCCTTTCCGAAATAGCAGCTAAAGGTATTTGTGCAGGCTGTGAGCCTATCTATTATCATGTTGATTGATAACACCAACAGAGCAATTTTAGTTTTTCGTGCTTTCTTCAGATATTTTCCTTCATGCACGAAGCATGAATCCACAAAGCTAAAGTGTGTCTGGTTGGTTTTAGGGTATGTGTGTGTGTGTGTGTGTGTAAGTGTTTGTGTTTATAGTAAGCGAGCGCAACAACCCCGAGATTTGCCTTGGACCCTTATTGAATATTTCAGAAAACAGCCTGTCTCAGTCTGACATGTTTCATTGGCTGTCCAGTTTGGCTCATGGTTCATTAAAATGTATGTCATTCCCTTCTCCCTTCTGAACTACTGGGAAATAAATATATATATAGCTATAACCTCTCCCCTCATTTTGATAGAAAGCCCCTCCAAAGTAGATACAAGCAGATACAAGTTGGAGGTCTAAAGGCTTTCCCACTAGGCACTTTTAAATTACATTGTCTATAAATTCTTCTTTTTTCTATTTTGGGGCAGAAGCGGATGAGATTTTCAGGCAAGGTTGCCTCTTCTGAGGACATGAATTGTACCAAAATTCAGGACAGCTGGAGTGTTATATCCCCCTCCCCCCGAAAAGGCAACTGTTTCAGTTTTAGCGTGGGGTTTGCTTTTTTTTTTTAAAAAAAGGATGACTTAATCTACCCTAGTATTTTGTGGGCAAATTGGTCTGAAAATTGCAGACATGAGAGGGCTGCCCATAGGTAAGAAACCTGGCAGATTTCAGGCAAATGCACCCAAGGCTTTTGTTCTAGACACCTTTAAGGCTGTTTTGGGGGAGTAAGGAGACCTAACGTGGATTTACTTCCCAAATAAAATTGCTACCTCTGAATACAAGTGGTGCGTGAAATGTCTAGACCAGCACTTATTGCCAAGTCAATGTGCTAAGGACAAAGAGTAATTCATGCCTGCAGAGGTTCAAGGGGCATGAATTATTATTGATTAACTAAAGGATGATCGCCAAAGGAGCACTGCTTGGCTGTGAGAACACCTTTCAGAAGGAGCACCTAGTTTTGCCATATTTTCAAAAAATTGTTGAGCTTTTTTTGGCAAAATCTAAAAAAAGAGGGGGAAAGAAGTTTTGAGCTATTTATAAGGAAACAAACAGCTCACGTGCTGCTAACAAGGGCCAAATCCCGGCTATGGCTGGTACATTCTGGACACATGGCAGCCCTAAGATATCCCAAGAACGGTGATTCTTAGGCCAACCTTTGCTCAATGTAACCTTTGGATGCCATCAACTTTGCAGATCATTTTGAGTACCGCGTTTCTATTCTTACGCATGCAAAAAGAAACACATTACAAGATGCTCACTCTAATGTGTTCTGTTGTATTTCTCTGCTGCCTGTAAAAAAAAAAAAACCCACATATTTTAGAAGCACTCAGAAAAGCAAAATACACAAGGGGGAAATTGCTGCAGAAGATTTCTCTCTATTACTTTGGCTTCATCACAACATGACACACCTTTGATAACGGACAAATTGGTAAGAGAATTGAATAGAGAAATATCCCCCCCTGTGGCTTGGTGAAGGCTTGCTGTTTTTTAAAAAACAAAACTGCTCAATAAAAACAGCAGCACCAACACCAATGGGATTCATTACCATAGTTGTCAGCCCCTGATGGCCAAAGTGGCCCAGACAGCTACATCCCTTGGTTATTCGGGGTTAAGGCTTTCTCCTTCTTGCATTGTGTCTCTGACCTAGAGCTCAACTTACTTTGACAAGTACATGCATACAGTACCAACGTAATGCAAAATCATATGTAGACTGTCACTTTCATGCTTGCATCGCTTTACGATGGGTAATAAGCAGGGATATGCTAGTAAAGAAAGATACAGATTGCTAAAGAGAAATACATGTTATGGCACAGAGCTCTTCCCCTGGCAAGCAGCATTAAAACATAATTTCGCTCAAATGGGAAATATTGTGGGTTCCTGCTTCCTGAAACATCCATGGGATGTAAAAGTAAGTAAAAATACTTAAAACGTAAAAATTTAAAACACCTGGCTTCAATCCCCAGTTACCTCAGGCCCCAAACAAAGAGGTTTGGATGGCACCCTCAGCCTCAGAACCTATTTCTAAAGTCTTGGAGCATGGACAAAGTGTGCCTTTGTATATCCCGTTTGTTCCCTGCTGGATAATCATGACCATCTTGTTTTTTTGTTTTGAAATCATTTTTGTTTGGTTTTACGAATACAAAATAATAGGTAAAGGTAAAGTGACCCCTGACCATTAAGTCCAGTCGCGGACGACTCTGGGGTTGAGGTGCTCATCTCGTTTTACTGGCTGAGGGAGCCAGCATTTGTCTGCAGACAGCTTCTGAGCCATGTGGCCAGCATGACTAAGCCGCTTCTGGCAAAACCAGAGCAGCGCATAGAAACGCCATTTACCTTCCCTCCGGAGTGGTACCTATTTATCTACTTGCACTTTGACGTGCTTTCAAACTGCTAGGTTGGCAGGAGCTGGGACCAAGCAATGGGAGCTCACCCCATCACGGGGCTTCGAACCGCTGACCTTCTGATCGGCAAGCCCAAGGCTCAGTGGTTTAGACCACAGCGCCACCTGCATCCCTATACCAAATAATACACACACGCGTGAAAAAATATCCATATAAAGAGATTCCTCCGAATCTCAGGACTTCCTCCCACCCCCTCCATGGAGTCCCATTTTAAACATTTATTATTCCATGTTCTTCCTTACTCCAGTTTTTATATCAAACCATATTATCCGTGGTAATTACTACGCTACAACTGAGATCAAAACCCTGCTAATGTTTCCATTTGCTTACAGTGGTCTTCTAAATAGGTTATAAATCTTTCCCATTCTTTTACAATTTTTTTGTCCTCTTGGTTCCTGAGTTTTCCAGTTAGTTTTGCCATCTTGTGGCTGGGGAAACCCAGCCAGATGGGCGGGGTACAAATAATAAATTGTTGTTGTTGTTATCTTGGCATAGTCTACCAGCTTGGTTTGCCACTCCTCTCTGGTAGGGACTTTATCTTCTTTCCAACTGTGGGCAAGTAACAATCCGGGCAAATGTTGTTCCATGCATAAAAAGTCTTTTCTGTTCCATTGGAATGCCGGTACCTATAATTCCTAATAAAAAGGCTTCTGGTTTCTTAACAAAGGTTATTTTAAGCACTTTCTTCATTTCATTAGATATCATCTCCCAGAAAGCTTTTGTTACCTTACAAGTCCACCACATATGATAAAAGGTGTTTTCTTTTTCTTTACATTTCCAGCAGGCATTTGTACTTGTCCAAAATCATGACCATCTTGTAATCTGTCTCCTAAAACTGTGACCTCCAGGCTGGCTTGAACATCAGCATCAGGAATGAGTAAAAGGGGGAAACAATCCATAGAGGAAACTTCACTTGGGGGTTCATGTGGATTTTTACAGGTTTCCTCCGACCATTTGGAAGGAGAAGCTGCTTATCTGTGAGAGAGGCTTCTGCTTGGCTGTGAGATCATTTAAATCAGGGGTGGAGAATGTGGTGCTCTCTAAATGTTGTTGAACTTCCATCAGCCCTAGCTAGCATGGCCAAAGATCAGAAATGATAGAAGCTGAAGTCCAACAACTTCTGGAGGGCCACATGTTTCTTCATCCCTGATTTGGGATGCGGGTGGTGCTGTGGTCTAAACCACTGAGTCTCTTGGGCTTGCCAATCAGAAGGTTGGCTGTTCGAATCCCCATAACTGGGTGAGCTCCCATTGCTCTGTCCCAGCTTCTGCCAACCTAGCAATTCGAAAGCACACCAGTGAAAGTAGATAAACAAGTACAGTACCAATGCAACAGGAAGGTCAAAGGCATTTCTGTGCACTCTGGTTTCCGTCATGTTGTTCCGTTGCACCAGAAGTGTTTTATTCATGCTGGCCACATGACCCAGAAAGCTGTCTGTGAACAAACGCCATCTCCCTCAGCCTGAAAGTGAGATGAGCACTGCAACCCCATAGTCGCCTTTGACTGGACTTAACTGTCCAGGGGTCCTTTTCCTTTACCTTTTCTACCATCCCTGATTTAAATGACCCAATCCCATGAGCACTGGCTGATCACATTGATCTTTCCAGACTTTCTCCATCACGTGAGTGTCTGCAGTTTACCTTGACAATTTTTAAATAACATTCAAAAGCATCATTCAAAAATGTTTTTGGCCAGGAGAGATGTCCTCATGCTGTTTTAAGACTGGCATTTCCAATCAGACTTCCTCTTTTATTCCAAATTAGTGCTTTCATATTTTGGGAAGGAAATAAAAGAACAACAAGCTGGAATTAAATACTTCGGCATTTTAGTAAGCCAAAGTATCTGTTTCTTCCATTACGGACCTACATTGAGTTATCCTAAATTAAATTTCCAAAGGGATATGTTTTCAGATATTACATACCTCATGGTTGACAGGGACACTATGTAATTAGCTATTTATATGCAAGGAATACAAGAGATAATTAGAAACATGGATTATGGGAAAAGGCAGTCACGCTGACAGAGGGCAACAGAAGCCAACATATTAACTCAAATTTGTATATACGCTCATATGGTTTATCATGTGTCATTTGCCTTGTATTACATTAATACTTCATTTAATATGGTGCTAAAGCATCAGATTGTAATCTGCTAATTTATAAATTAAGCATGTATCCTTCTAAATACAGCAGCTATTGGCCTGGCAAATCAGTTAAGCCTCCTGGAAAATGTTAAATTAAGTTACATATGCTCTCAGGCTCTGGGGAGATGGTCTATGCATTTGTAATTACAACCACTGGTTCCATTCAAGTAGCCTGTGTTTCTTTTTCTTCTTTAACTTTTTATAGTTTGACATGATTGCTTGGAAAGTGCAGAACATTTGGTTGAGCAGGCAAAGGCTAAGCAAGGCTTGTCAGGGTCACTTTGATGAACTTCCTTACAATGTCTCAATCGGGAAGAAGCATTTCAACTGATAGCCATGTGATCAATCCTATTCTGTAAAGGTGGGGAGGCCCTCCTGATGTTGCTGAACACTCATCACCCCAGACCTTTCTGAGTGAGCTTGACAGGAGTTGCAGGTCAACAACATCTGGAGGGCCACAGGTTTACCATCCTTGTTAGAGAGGTTGCCTGAATGAAAGAACTATCTGTCAGTCCAGGAATTGATATGCCGGGATTGGCCTTTGGCATCAGCTGACTTGGGCTGGACCTACACTGACCTGTTTAACGTTATTCACCCTATTGGAATGATATATTGTTCTAAAACAATAACAATAACAATGTTATTAGATATATTGTTCTAAAACATCACAGGTCATACTTGTTATTAAAATGTTTTTTTTTTTACCTTGGTCTTTTTTTGTTAAATGTAAGTAATACTCCATCACAGCTTTTTCCAAACAGCTGTTTCTTTCCTGCTGCTAGTCGCTGGTTGCTCTGCCCTCTGGTGTCACATTGTAATTCTCCCTCCCTCTGTGCCCTTTGTTATCTGCCCTCCTCCAGTACCACTGGAGGGGTGTGTGTGTCGGAGTTTGAATTCAATAAAGAAAGGAAAAACACTACCTAGGGACTTATGAGCAGAATTTCACCGATGCAGCAGCATAAAACGAATAAAAATTAAGCGATAAAAAGATAACACATTATGAACGTAAAAAGTAGAGCGTCATGTGTCCATCTACCTTATCAAAAGCTTTCCTAAACACTTCCTTGACATTAAAAACCATGCCCTTGGTTCTTAGGCAGACTGGTGCACCCATCTCGATGGGACCCTTGTAGATCAGAGTTCAGTCTACCAAACTTGCATTAGGATCCGGAGGGTGATGGTGCAGGAGGTAAGGTTCCAAATGCCAAATGTTAGGGTTCCTCATTTTGAGATGTTCCCTCCCACATATGCCTTTTAATAATAATAATAATAATAATAATAATAATAATAATAATAATAATAATAAGACAGTTTCAACAAAACAAATTATCAATCCAAATAATCCATTACATTATTTCCTCCCTTTTTGTTCCTCCCCCCCCACACACACACAAAGACTTCCTTCAGCTCCCTTCTCTGGTTTGTTTACACATTCCTCTTCTCTGCATGTTAAAAATTGCACATAGCATTACCTTGTCTATCATATATTCTGTTCTACTAATACATTTGTGGGTGTTTATTCAAAACCTGCCAAGGAGTCCAAATCATTTTGTTGTTTTTTTTAAGCAGTTTGTAAAAGGTTCCCAATCTTCCTTGAAGTCACAATTGTCCTTCTCACGTAGTTTATATGTCAACTTTGCCAACTCTGCATAGCTCATCAGTTTTTCTTGCCATTGTCCTTTCTTTGGCATCCCTCTCCCATATGCCTTTTAACACAACTGTTCCAAACAGGAAGCTGCTACTGACCTTTACTTTATAGTTCCACATGCAGCTTACTTGGTGGTTGCACATCTCCTGAGGCTCAGGGATGGCTCATAGTTCAATGGTGGAGGTTTTCCCCTCCCCTTTCCTAAGCTACCATGTTCAGTCCTTGGCATCTCTAGGTTTGACTGGGAATGTCCCCTCCCTGAAATGCTTGAAAGCCGCAGGAAGCACAGACAGCAGTGAGCTAAGCTGTAAGGCAGGCATAGGCGAACTCGGCCCTCCAGATGTTTTGGGACTACAACTCCCATGATCTCTAGCTAACAGGGCCAGTGGTCAGGGATGATGGGAATTGTAGTTCCAAAACTTCTGGAGGGCCGAGTTTGCCTATGCCTGGTATAAGGCAACTTCCTATTTTCCCAAATTCTCCTTGCCACGAGGGTAGTATTGCCCAGAAATATGAAGCTGGGAATAATTCAAAATCAAGACAGAGCTGGCGCTGAATATATATATTTTTTTAAGGGGCTATGTGAGGAAAGCAGCCCAAGTTGCCTTGTCTGAGTTTGTCCACCTCTGACTTTAACGGCTTTGCAAAACTTGATATATTTCCAAACAATGCAGGCATCAGCCACACACCTTTCATTACATCTCATGGTTCAGCTCCCTTTTGAGGTGCTGGAGAATCATCATTTCTTTCCTTCAATCCCAGAGCCGGAATGGTTGTTTTCAGCTGCTCTGCTTCAAAGAGGTGTTTCTGTCTCTTGGGGGCTGCAGTCCATCCTATACCCACATGCTTGGGAGGAAGTCCCATCAAACTTGATAGGTTTTACTTCTAAGAAGGCAGACATGCACAGGATTGCAGTGAAGAGCAGGTAGTCTAAGCACACCATAAGCCTGTTGTGTTTACAGAGGATAAATTTCTAAGCAAGGAGACAATGTTCAATGACTTAATTTATAGGTAATTCATCTTCTTGCCTTTCTTCAGGGAGTACCAATGTAAACCTTGGTTTAGAATAAAGCGGAGAGATATTTTATGACATGGTCATATTGGCATTAAGCAAATCACCTGATAAGGCTGAATGTTGCAGAATGTCGGCATTCCTTTTGGGGGTCTGTGTTGTATTCAACGTGCCATTGCCTTCCGTTAAGAGTTTGGGTGTAATCCTTGATGCCTCCCTTTCCATGGAGGCGCAGGTTACAGCAACAGCCAAGGCGACATTTCCATGGAGGCGCAGGTTACAGCAACAGCCAAGGCGACATTTTTCCACCTTCGCCGCATCAAGCAGTTGGTCCCTTACCTTTTCCGCCCTGACCTGGCCACAGTGATCCATGCGACGGTCACCTCCAGGCTTGACTACTGTAATTCGCTCTATGCGGGGCTACCCTTGAAGCTGTCCCAGAAACTCTAGCGGGTGCAGAATGCTGCAGCGAGGCTCCTCACGGGGTCTCTGCCAAGGGAGCATATTGACCCAGTGCTTTTCCAGGTGCACTGGCTCCCGGTGGAGTACAGGGTCAGATTTAAGGTGCTGCTTTTGACCTTTAAAGCCCTTCATGGCCTAGGATCTTTGTACCTATGGGACCGCCTCTCCCGGTATGCTCCACGGAGGACCTTAAGGTCCATAAATAGCAACACCCTAGTGGTCCCAGGCCCTAAGGAAGTTAGATTGGCTTCGACCAGAGCCAGGGGCTTTTCAACACTGGCTCTGGCCTGGTGGAACACTCTGCCTCATGAGACCAGGGCCTTGCAGGATCTGATTTCTTTCCGCAGGGCCTATAAAACAGAGTTGTTCCACCTGGCCTTTGGCTTGGAGCCAATTTGACTCCCTCCCCCTCTTTCTTTCCTTTCTCATGCTGTGATGAGGCTGCATTTTAACATTTTAATACTTTACTGTTTCAATATTTTACTGTTGTATTTTAATCTTGTTTTTAAGTTGTATCCATTCAACTTGTTTTATTATTGCTTGTTAGCCACCTTGAGTCCGGCCTTGGCTGGGGAGGGCGGGGTATAAATAAAAATTATTGTTATTATTAACGAGGTCATCCTATTCACTCAAGGATTTCCACTTGTACAATGGAACATCCTTTCCCTCTCCTCTTCATACGCATTTCAAATTGGTTGAGGGGTTTCCTTTACCTCCCTGGAGCAGATTTTGGGATGCTTCCTCTTCCCCTTCCAAGAGGATCCTTTCTTACGATCTTGGAAGGAGCTGTTATAATGTCGCCTTGAGCCATGTGCAACTGAGTCAAGCAGAGGAGCTGTTAATCACATTTGCAACCCTTCCTTCTTCCCAGGAACTAAGGGTGGGTCATGTGGAAGGACGAATGGACCTATTAATGTCCAGTCCATCCCATTTCTCTGAAGAGAGCACCAAATTTGTTCCATTTATATAAAATTCTTGCAAAGTGGTCCAGGAGTTGTATACTGTCTCGACACACAAACATTCCCTTTAAATCTTCTATAATTGTGCATCCAGCAACCTACGGTTTGACCAGCTAGTACACAGAGCTCTTTGTCACTGTAGGCTTTGAATGTGTGTCCATCTGGGGACATCATCAAGTTTTGTATCCGCTGCAGGCATGTCCAAAGTCCATTTCGGTGGCCTAATCTGGCCCACCAGTTGGTTTAATCCAGCCCCTAAAAAACCCTCAACAACGTCAATCCTAAAAAAAGGTCAACAAGGTTTGCCCTTTGGTCGGCCCTCAAGGCCCTCTACATCATCATATCTGGCCCTCTCTGAAAAAAGTTTGGACACCACTGGAGGGAGCCTTTTTTGTGCCTTTGCTCTGTGCTAGCTGCTCAGGCTGTGAGAAGCTGGGTACCCCTGTTTTAGAATGGAATCAAGAAGGGCATGGAGGCAATACAAAATCTTTGGACTGCTTTGTAAAGACATCTGCCAGAATGCAGATTCTGAAGTGCATCTGCTCTAGTTCATGATCTGCTCAGATTAGATCAGGTGAGTCTGATTCAGAAACCATGTGAGGTGAGTTCCTCCTCCATTGCTGGTCATGCGCAGGCTATCCTATTTCTTTCTCTCAATGACTCTTTGAGAAAAGCTTTCTCTTAAGCTTGACCCAAGCCACTTGTCATCATTCATCTTTGGATGAGCCATTTGAGAGCATTCTCAATCCACTTCCTGCAATGGGCAGAAATGTGTGGTCCTCCAGCTGTTCTGGGACTTCAACTTCCTTCAGCCCCAGCCAACATGGTCAATGGGCAAGTATGGTGGCAGCTGTAGTTCAGCAACCTCTGAAGGACCACGGGTATATCTCTATTGTTGATAAAGAACAATGACCCACTGCAATCAAAGGTAAACGCTTCACCACCACGCCTCGATTTGAGTTGAGTAAATGCTTAATTCTCACATGGCAACAATTGGGAAGACTTTTTAAAATCGATTAATTTACCCAAACAGAGCTTGACGTCTTAAGCATCCTCACTCAGAAATAGTTCCTTCTGAGTTCAATAGGGCTTACTCTTTAACAAGTTTGCTCAGGGCTGCAGTTTAACTCTGGAGCATGTCTATTAAACTTACAGCTTTGGAAACACAACTTCCATTCTCCTAGAAATCATGTGTGTGATGGTATTATAGAACTATTAATTACTTTATATAACAGGGAAAATGTATTGTTCTAAAGTGCATTTCTAGATTATAATCAGTGGACCATTAATCTTAATTTCAGTAAATCACAGTCATGCTAGTACAATTTACTCCCAATGAAGTAGTGCCCTATGATTTATTCAACCATTCTTTCTTAGTTTCTCCATAATAGCTAGAGCTATCGAATACTTTTCTTCATGGCCCGGACTAATGGGACCTTATGGCCAAACTCCTTTAAGGGCAGAAGAAAAAAAATGGAGAGAGAAAAAGTTTGAGTGCTATCATTAATTTATTGCAGCTATTTTCAAACTGTGTTCTGGGAGCTTCTTCATAGCCTATTAAAGATTCCTTGAGAAGTAAGACTGAAAGAGGCAGGCAAACTACAGTCATCAAGAGGAATTTGCTACTATGCCATTGTTGTTGTTTAGTCGTTTAGTCATGGCCGACTCTTCATGACCCCATGGACCAGAGCATGCCAGGGACTCCTGTCTTCCATTGCCTCCTGCATTTTGGTCAAACTCATGCTGGTAGCTTTGAGAACACTATCCAACCATCTCATCCTGTGTCGTCCCCTTCTCCTTGTGCCCTCCATCTTTCCCACAATCAGGGTCTTTTCCAGGGAGTCTTCTCTTCTCATGAAGTGGCCAAAGTATTGGAGCCTCAGCTTCAGGATCTGTCCTTCCAGTGAGCACTCAGGGCTGATTTCCTTAAGAATGGATAGGTTTGATCTTCTTGCAGTCCATGGGACTCTCAAGAGGCTCCTCCAGCACCATAATTCAAAAGCATCCATTCTTCGCCAATCAGCCTTCTTTATGGTCCAGCACTCTATGGTACAGGTATGACTGTATGTGTTCAGAGACATGAGGGAGAAGATAGAGAGATTAGTTGGCAGAAGGCCCCTTAGAGAAGCATGGCCTCTCTGTGTCTGCCTTGTAGAAGTGGCTGCTGTCTGCCTCCACTTATAGAATCATAGAATTGTAGAGGTGGAAGGGACCATGTGGGTCAACTAGTCCAACCCGCTGCAATGCAGAAGTCATTTTCCCAACATGGGGCTCAAACTCACATCCCTTAGAATAAGTGTCTCATGCTCTACCGAATGAGCTATTTTGGCTCAGCTCGTCTTCTCTGTATTTGTAAATAAAGCAAATACCACAGTGACACTTTAACAGCGGCAAGAATATTAATGGCCCAAAAATGGAAACAAGAGGAACTACCGACCTTGAATGAGTGGAGAATGAAACTTATGGACTATGCAGAACTGGATAAAATGACTGGAAAAATCAGATACCAGAAAGATCACAAATTCATCGAGGACTGGGGAAAGTTTATGGATTATCTGAAAACTATATGTGACGAACAGACAACGCTAGTGGGTTTTAAGCAGGCTTTGTGATAGTACAAGGTATATTGTAAAAAAGAAACAGAGATGGAAGGTTAATATTAAATTGGCAATATTACATAGAAAATGCGTGAAGATAAGAAAAAATGGATGATTGAGGGAGGTGCTGGTGGAAGTTCAAAAAATAGCAAACTTGTAAACATGGTTGTATGATTTATTTGTAAAAGAAAAACTATATATATATATATATATATATATATATATATATATATATATATATATGGCTCACCTCGGCCTGTGTATTTGTAAATAAAGCAAATACCACAGTGACCCTTTAAGGCTCCCCAATTCTCTCATCCAAAGAAAATAAGCCTGGTTGTGCTGCCCCCTAAATTCCTGTCTGCTCCAAGAATAGGGGTGTGCACAGTAATAAAACACACACACACAAACCTGTGACAAGGGCAGGGCTTTGAGACTCAGAAAGTATTTGCCGGAGAAGCCAGATTCCCAGATAAATAAAGCAAGCAGGCTAACCAATGACATGCTGATTAACTATGCAGCTAAACTATATGGTAATTCACTGAAATTATAAGACAGATGGGGAAGGAGGAATCATTAAATTGTTTAATAACATGCAAAAAATAAAGGGAAAGGGGGAGCAATGCTCATCAAAGAGGGAAATATTTTACCACTTTAAAAAGTCTTCTGTTCCTCCCTCTAACACTTCTCACAGTTATGGGAAATAAAAATCATCCCATCTGTTGGGCCAAATTCCCAGCCATCTTTTTTTTAAAAGGAAAAAATATTTCAAATAGGAGCTTGCATTGAAATGGAACTTGAAAAGGGGTATAGAGCCATAGGGACATCTTACATGTATCACACACTATCTTGAAAATGAACAGTTGTGGAATTAGCACCTATATGAAATGGTGGATATTCAGTGGCTCGTGCACAACTTTGCAATGCTCATTCCTGTTAAATTTACATTGCTGTCAGGTGTGTGCCAGCATTTCCTGCCCTCAGCAAGCAAAGGTACCCTACCGCATTAGCATTTTCAAAAGTGATTGATGCAGGTGTCTGAAGGCATATAATGCAGAAACCATTGCTGTAGGGTCTGGTTAGTGTCTGGATGCCTGACCTCCTGTATCATGGTGTCTGGATGCCTGACCTCCTGTATCATAGTCTCCAATTGCCACGGAAATGCTGGACCTTCACATAACCCTTAAGCCATCACAGCTTCTCACTTTGTCATGCAGAGTCCCCAATTCTCAATTGTCTCTCCCGGCCTCAATAAAAGCCTCAAATCTCTCTCCACCTTTTCATTGGCCCCTAGGAGTTGGGTCCTCTGAAAGGGCCCTAGGTCTTACAGTTACACAGCAGGGAGGTTATCTTACAACAGGGGTGATTTTAAAGAATAAAGAAGAAAATCAAAGGTAGATGTTGGTATTTTAATTCAAAACTTTGAAGTGTTGATGAAAATAAATCTGAGAGATTGTAAAGTTGAAATTCAGCAAGCAAAACTAAACTTAGGGGAAGAGGGCTTGAAAATATTTCCCCTAAATTCAATTCAGTTTTGCCTTAGAATTCCTTCAGATAACCTGTTTACTGAGCATTCATCCTGATCTGCTTGCACAGAGTTCGCAAAGAGGTTGTACAATGTCCCCTCTTTTAGTGAGCATCTGTTCCAATTTCCTTTGGCTGAAGTTATCAGATTTCTCCTCAATAAATCTTTATCCTACACTTTTTAGGGCATTTCCCTGCCCCTTTCCTTACTGCAAATGCCTGTTTTAAAAAGTAGCTTTGTTGGACAAGAGCACTTTAGTTGTGGAAATTTAAATTTCTGGTAAACGATTGAATCCCTCTTGCAAATCAGTCACAGTCTGGAGCTAACCTAATAAAGCCATTTTTTGAGGGGTGGGCAATACCAGAGCAATGCAATCTTTTATATCTAACAAAGCAGTTTACTTCTCCCTTCCCCCACAATTAATGCTGTCATCTAAATTTGGACTTGCTTTCCCACAAAATCCATCATTAATTCATTTGCCTCTGAGTCACGCAGTTTGTACAATCATCTTCTCTTGAAGGCTAATTAATTTCTATACTCACAATAAGAACAGAAGCGTTTCCTCCATCACAGAAGATCTTAGCGGGATGCTTTGCTCTAACCAAATTATTCTACCTACTGCAGGTGTAAAGAGTGACATTTGTCTAGTGCCTATTAATTTGGGGAGAGATCTTTTCCGCTGTTATTAGCAGATTAATGATGGGGCTTCAAAAGTAAAAGGTCTATTATGTATATTAAGTCCCTTTGTCTCCTCAAGCTCAAAGTAGAACTCTACATGCTGGATGCATGTAACTGTCTACCAACATTGTTTAAAATGAAAAAGGAGTCAGTAGTGGATGTGAATTCAGTTGGAGAAGCAGCAGATGGAGTGCTTAACTCTTTCTGTACAGATGGACTTTTTTTGTAAGAACAAGGTTGCTATCTCCAGGCTGTTTATCCATCCAGGAAAATGGGACAAGGAGACAGACAGACAGAGAGAGACAGAGACAGAAACACACACACACACACACACAGAGAGAGAGAGAGAGAGAGAGAGAGAGAGAGAGAGAGAGAGAGAGAGAGAGAGATGGGCAAATCAATCTATTCCTGATCCATGCAACTTTTTACGTACGTTTACTCTCAAGTCTGGGACGCAGGTGGCACTGTGGGTTAAACCACAGAGCCTAGGACTTGCTGATCAGAAGGTCGGCGGTTCGATTCCCCGTGACAGAGTGAGCTCCTGTTGCTCAGTCCCAGCTACTGCCAACCTAGCAGCTCGAAAGCACCTCAAAGTGCAGGTAGATAAATAGGTACCACTCTGGTGGGAAGGTAAACGGCGTTTCCATGCGCTGCTCTGGTTCGCCAGAAGTGGCTTAGTCATGCTGGCCACATGACCCAGAAGCTGTACGCCGGCTCCCTCGGCCAGTAAAGCGAGATGAGTGCCGCAACCCCAGAGTCGGTCACGACTGGACCTAATGGTCAGGGGTCCCTTTACCTTTACCTTTTACTCTCAAGTCTATTCCATCTTGCTTCTGCATCAATCTGCAATTCTGCCTCCCTCCAAACCCCTCTTTTTAAAGTACTTTGGGCCAGTTGTCGCCTCTCATCCTAACCTACCTCACAGGGCTGTTGTGAAGATCAGATGGGGAGGGCGAGAACTGGAATCCCTTAAAGAAAAGGGCAGGTTATGAATGCAACAAATAAATACAATTCAAATGCATATTTTAAAATGATTATCTCTCAAAATATGCATTTCTAAACACATTTTCCCATCAAAATATGCAATACTAAAATGTATTCTTTATGCATTTTTAAAACCAAGAACTATGACACAGCAATAGAAAAAGGTAAGTGCTGGATTATAACCAAATCCTGACCTTCACATCAGTCTAGAAGTTTTGCATCCAGTCACTTCATAACTAAATGTACAAAGATGGGACTTGTCAAGCATCCCTAACAAGAGATGCAGATAATCCCGGGGACATTGTTGCATGTGTCTGCCATACAACATCGGCTTGGCTCAGCTTTATTGATTAATGGGGTTTCCCCTGCCAAACCTCAATCCCTTTCAAATTTGCCATGCCAAAATTTTATTATTTGGACATGATTAGTCTGAAAGGCATCTGTTCCATCACCCTGTATTCTGAGAGAAGATTCTGTACCTGAAACACATATTATTGCCTGGGGCTGTGCCCACCTGATCTGAGACTTTGGATCAACTCCCCCCCAGGCTGATCCGGGGCTGGCGCAATTCAGTTTGCAAATTCAGTGCACATCCCAAGTAAACAGCCATGAGAAAATGGATCAACCCACATGCCATAACCCCAAATCTGGGTCCTCCTCCAGTTTTTACTTCTGAAAGAAAACAAGCCAGGAATTGATGCTCCTTCGGGGTTTAGTCATGGCACCTGACCTGTGGCCTTTTTTCCTATACAGCATACAACCATGGGAAGTCAGACTGTTAGTCCATATGAACCCAGTGGCATAGCATGGCTTGCCAGCACCCAGGGCCACATAGAGGGGTGAAATGGACAGAGTATGCATGCACATTCAACTGCCTAATGGTGTCTGTGTCTCCCGGGAGATCACGGCCACAGAGATAAGAAAAGTAGAGTTGTTCTGTTGTCTAGAGAGGTCACTTCCTGGTTTAAATGGAGAAGCCCTTTCAACGGAGCCCAGCAATGGAAGCATGCAGCTATATTTAGGCAGCCCCGGGTGTTGAAATTTTGCATCCCCTAACAATTTTGCGCCCGGGGCAACTGCCCCGGTGCCCACCCCCCATGCTACACCACTGCATGAAGCTTGCTAACATTAAGAATACAGAAAATCTTATTTGAAAAGGAATTGAAATTCAAATTCTAGGATTTCTGTTTTAGGATTAGACATGGCACCTTGTTGTTTTCACTATCATGCTTCAGAAACAGTGTGATGGCAAGTGCTAGGGTAGAGGTGAGGGACTGCCTCTTAAAACCCATTGGCACCCACAGCATTCCTTTCCTTTGAATGTTCAAGTCTCTTTTGCCAAGCCGCTTGCTTATTAAACAGTATTGCAGAGAGCAGAACTCTGGGGCACACTGCCGCATCCTCTCTTGCAAATGGAGCTTCCTGCTGTTTTACCACCCCTGTGGTTAGCGTCTTTCCCCCCTCCCTCTATTATGCTCCTCTGGATATTGAATTAAATGTCAGATATAATTTGGCGTAAAAACATGAAGGCTGCAGCTGCCCTCGGAGCAAAGCTGACAGATGCTTGATACATCATCTCAATAGGGAGCTATAGACAGACAAATTGCTGTTCAATATATCACCACAAATGGTTCCACGCATAACTTTTTTTTTTTAATGGAAGGTTTTGGAATTTTAATATGCTATCATGTAAGCAAAATGGACCCTTTTGCGCAATTAGTTAAAAACAAGCTCTGGAACTTTTCCAATCGCATTTCATTGGTTCCATTAAAAGAGAGAGAGAGAGAGAGAAGAAAGGGAAGATTCTAAACCCACATCTGGTTCAGGCAATAAATGTGAAGTCTGTGAATTGGCATTGCTAAGGATGAGCTTATACCCCAATGAAATCAACTGGACCACATCAGTGTGCATTTGAAGGCATGAGACTCAGATACTCCAAGTGTCCCTATTTTCCAGGGACAGTCCTGGATTTACAGAAACCGTCCTGGTTTCTGATTTGATCCCAGAATGTCCCACTTTTCCTTAGGACACCCCTATTTTCGCTTTATATCTGTGCTAAGAAAAGCCATGCCTTTCAAATTGTTGCCAGTTGTGCCATAGTTAAAAGCAGTAGAACTGTGCCTGCAAAATAAAGGAATACAGTTGGCAACCTTAGTTTCTGTGAATGTGTTGAGAAATGCAGTAAAATATAAAGATTTTTGTTTTTTGTTTGTAAATCTCTCCAAATGAAGGGGCATCAAAGAGCTAAGCAGGGAGGCAAGCATTGTCTGTTGAGTGCGCAACCATATTGATGGAAACACTGACCTGGAAATATTAATACAAGGGAGAAGTGGGAATGTCTCAATCTCCCCAAATTTGTAGTGAAGTCAATAACTGAGATTGAGCTGGTTCAGGGGAATGCAACTATGTGCGAGTAATAAATGTACACAGTGAGCAGTGGCTAGTTCTGGACTTGGAATAAGGAGACATAGGTTCAGAGGCAGAGCTAGGTGCTCCAGCACCCAGAGCGGTGCGCGTGGCAACGGTGCTAGCCGTGTGTGTCCCGGGGGGCTAGCCACCCACCCGCGACTTTCCCCCATCTCCTGAACTGTCAATACAAAGGGGAAAGGCCTCCGAACCTTTGGGGGAAGAGGAGAGCTGTACTGCTTTCCCAAAGGCCTTTCCCCTTCGTTTTGACAGCTCAGGAGTCAGAGGAGGCTTGGGAGTCACAAGCGGGCAGGCAGGCTGCGCACAGAATGTCACCACCCCCTCAGGATGACACCCGGGTAGGACCACCCCCACCGCACTCCCCTTTCGCTGTTACTGCATAGGTTCAAATCCCTCCTCAACTATAAAGTTTACTAGTTGATTAGCTCTGAAAAATCTACTTCTCAATGGCTTGGTGAGGTTACAGTGTTGTAAACTCATCCATGTGCATTTTCCTGAGCTTCATGGAAGGCAAGTGGAGTATGAATGTTAGGACTAAGCAGGGAATATGACTCACTCTCTGCTAGTGAACTTAACCATATCTCATTCACAATAGCTTCCTATGCAATAAGATGAATGTTGCATGATAACGAGATAACTTGATGGTGTCCAAACTGCATATTGGCAAAATTTAGAATATGTAGTTTATTGCATCATTAGCTATTTACTGTTCTTTTCTTTGGATCTGTGTGTGTGTGTTTCAAATGATGCCTTCTTGCCGCTTTTGCAATTTGAAAACAAAGCAAAAATAAAACAGAACCAGCAGAAAGTGCTTTCTTTTTCTCATCCTGCAAATGATTATACCTAAGACTTGTGAAAATGGTGTGTCTTTCAGTGAGGTACTAATCATGGCATTTTGAAAACAACTATAAGGTAGTCTGCTGTCTGTTTATTATTTTCCAGCCGCCTACATGTCCTGTGAAAATTACAATAGTCAGTACCTTTCCCCACTCAAAACAGATTGTTGGAAAGTTGCTGCAAAATTCATGGCGATTGTAGCAAGCTGGAATTGCCTCCTCCAATGTCCCTTCTGCCATTCATTTGCAGAAGCACTAGGTGAGACTGGTGCTGAGAATCAATTAAGCACAACTCTTCCTAACAGCCTATCTGGATAATCAAATAATAATAATAATAATAATAATAATAATAATAATAATAATAATAAATGCAAGAGAAATTACTCCTGATTCCACATTAAGCCACGCAATCAATTGTGCAGGGCACATAACGCAGTTCTGTTCCATTACTGGGCTATGTTCATTAGGCTAGGAGATTCATGAACTTGCCACTCATAGTGAAGCAGCACAAAAATGTTCATGGCTGGTGCCTGGGATCAGCATTATCGAGTACCTGCTCAGTCCCATGGCCCAAAAAGCGGGTTACTGACAAAACCTGGAGCCCTCTGGCCATTTCTGCCCATCATCCTCATTGCGTCCACCTGTCTTCTCCAAGTGAACAAGCATTGAAAGAAGAGCCCTCCTTGCTGTCTCACTTCTGAGAGGTGGTGTGGATCTGGTCTATTGGGGGAAGCAAGTGAACAGGAAGCAGAAATACTGTTGGGGAGGAGGAGGTGCTCAGTAAATTGAGAGCATCTTGTCTAAAGGCCGTCTACAACCTGCAGCTGGGACAAAGAGTGCCCCGTAATGCTCCTATGGTATCACAAAAATCACTTAATGGGTGTCCTTTCAATATTAGAAAGCTATGACGCCTTGATGGTTTTGTCTCTAAAAGTGGCTCTGCTGGAGGAAAGGGAAAATGCAGCCTGCATCTCCAGGGATTCTAGGGCAGTTATGTAGAAGGGAAAGTTCCCAACCACTGTGTTTCTCCTTTGTGAAATTTTCCATTTCTTAAAATTCATTCTTTTGTAAAATTAGCAACTTTTGTTTTGTTTTGTTCAGGTGAGAATCCTTAGGAAGCATATCCATTTCAATGTATCCAAATATCTCTCTACACAGGCACACATTTGCACAAGACTAGTATTTACAATTGTGTGTAGTGCAATGAGTGTGGTAAACTAAAACTCGCCTGAACTGTCTCTCTGTCCTCCTGCACATGTCCTTCATTCTACAATCTGGCAGCCCCTGACTCTTGTCTCCTGGCTGTTGCAGGCTCCCCAAAATCATTGATCCCTTCATCTAAGTCAGTCCTAACAACAACAACAACAACAACAACAACAATTTATTTATCCCCCGCCCATCTGGCTGGGTTTCCCCAGCCACTCTGGGCAGCTCCAAACAGAATATTAAAAACACGATAAAACATCAAACATTAAAAACTTCCCTAAGCAGGGTTGCCTTCAAATGTCTTCTAAAAGTCAGATACAGTGGTATCTGGGTTGTCAAATGTAATCTGTTCCAGAAGACTGCTCAACTTCTGAAACATTTGACAACTGAGGCACAATGGGCGGTTGGCAAATTCCATTGAGAAAATGAGGAAACACACTTCAGAAGCTATTTGACTTCTGAGGCGCATTTGAAAACAGAAGCATTCACTTCCGGGTTATCAGTGTTTGGGTTTCGAACTGTTTGGCTTCCGAGAGGTTCCACTGTAGTTGTTTGTTTCTTTGACATCTGATGGGAGGGCATTCCACAGGGTGGGTTCCACTACCGAGAAGGCCCTCTGCCTGGTTCCCTGCAACCTCACTTCTCACAGTGAGGGAACCACCAGAAGGCCCTCAGAGTGTCTGGGCTGAATGATGAGGGTGGAAACGCTCCTTCAGGTATACTGGGCTGAGGCTGTTTAGGGCTTTAAAGGTCAGTACCAACACTTTGAATTGTGCTCAGAAATGTAATGGGAGCCAATGTAGGTCTTTCAGGACTGGTGTTATATGGTCTCGGTGGCCATTCCCAGTCACCAGTCTGGCTGCCACATTCTGGGTTAGTTGTAGTTTCCAGGCCACCTTCGAAGGCAGCCCCACGCAGAGCGCATTGCAGTAGTCCAAGCAGGAGATAACCAGAGCATACACCACTCTGGCGAGACAGTCCACAGGCAGGTAGGGTCTCAGCCTGCATACCAGATGGAGCTAGTAGACAGCTGCCCTGGACACAGATTTGACCTGTGACTCCACGGACAGATGTGAGTCTAAAATGACCATCCCTACTTCTCCCTGTGCCCACTCAACAGTATCTCGCTACCACTCCTCAGTGTCCGGCCAGTCCTCCTCTCTCTATCTCCCTCACACACACAGGCACACACACATAACCTGATTACAGGCATGCTCATTTTCTTCCTTCCAATTATTGCTGACAAACCGCTCTGAAGACGCTAGTGCTGTAGTAGAACCCCCTTTCTTTTGCTGTCAAGGCGAAAGAGTTATATTGTGCATTTCTGAAGGACTAGGTAAGAAAACAAGACTGCTCTTTCCATGCCAAAGTACTGAAGGACAAGCCTTTCCAGGGCAATGATGGCTTCTGCTTCTCTTAGGATTTCAGAGGAATGCTGACTCAAGGCACCCTCCTGTGAATTCAAGTATAATTTTCAAAACTGAAACTTTGCATAATGTCTCAGCAGGAGATCTGCCCTGTGGTTACCAAGACAAGTGTCGTGTCTAACAGTGTGGTAAATTGAATAAGAATAAATTGCTTTATATTTTTAGATTTCTTCCTTCCCCCTTCCCCCGCCCCACATAAACTCAGGGAAGTTGCTTAACTTCCCTGCTTTCTATCCTGAAATGGGATAATGATTAAATATAGCTCAACCTCAATAAATTGTATGTGGAAAACTGTGGTAATAAATGGAACTTGATTGGTAGAGATATCTGTAGATGGAAGGAGGTGAATCCATCAAAAATGGACAGATTAGTTTAGGTTTAGTCTGTGCTTTGCCGCAGCTCCTATATTGATTCTGAACCTTTCCAGTAATGCAGTTAAATAACTGGCAAAAACAGGCAAATTAGTGTATATTTGGTTCTAAGTGTCTGAGGTTAAGAAAGGATTTATAAATAAGTGCAAGCTGGCTTTTACTTTTATATTATGAGGTCTGTCACTTAGAGCATGCTACTGCTTTTATAAATGAAGGCTCAAGTAGGCACTGGGTGCGATTAGAAAAAAAATGTATGATAGATACAGTTCCACAGTTTGCCTGTTCCTACAATACAAATTCTGATCCTTGTTCTGGATCACAAGCTCCTTTACTCTGCCCCTTTTAAAAATCTGGGTTAAAGGGACTATGACACTCTCTCTGGGTTTATTTAGAACATCTCTGGATCATTTAATATAGCTGGGTAGAAGGAGAACTATCTGTATCGACTAAAAAAAACTTTTATCATGAAGAAACTCTGTCTTCTGTTGAAGAAATTGAGACAGCTGGACAATCCTGATATGCCTTGGCTCTTGGGACATCACCTTAATTTTTTTCTTTCTCAGGCAAGTATCAAGGAACAGGTGACTAGAAGTTTGTCTAAGCTTCAGCAACTATTTATGGATGGTAGAGGGAATCATGTCCATAATTTGTAAGATCTTAGAAGTGAATAATGCTAAGAATGCTAGGTTGATAAACTGGCAGGAACAAAATTTGCAAACACAAGTAGATGAGTAGGAGGAGGTGCCACTATGAGACAAAGCTCCCTCTAGGTCTGTCTCAGAATGAGAATATTAATCTCAGGGTCGGGGGTTTGAGCCCTGTGCTGGGTGAAAGATTCCTGCATTTCAGGGGATTGGACTAGATGATCTATGTGATCCCTTCCAACTCTACAATTCTATGTTCTGTGAAGAACTTTGGAGACCCGGGTGGCGCTGTGGTCTAAACCACTAAGCCTCTTGGGCTTGCTGATCAGAAGGTTGGCGGTTCAAATCCCTGCAACAGGGTGAGCTCCCATTGCTCTGTCCCAGCTCCTTCCAACCTAGCAGTTGGAAAGCATGGCAATAAGCAAGTAGATAACTAGGTACTGCTGCGGTGGGAAGGTAAACAGTGTTTCCATGCACGCTGGCACTCGTCACGGTCCTCCGTGTGCCAATAGCGGTTTGGTCATGCTGGCCACATGATCTGGAAAACTGTCTATGGACAAACACCAGCTCCCTTGGCCTCAAAGCGAGATGAGCACCGCAACCCCATAGTCGCCTTTGACTGGACTTAACCATCCAGGGGCACTTTAAGGGTAAAGGTAAAGGTACCCCTGCCCGCACGGGCCAGTCGTGTCCGACTCTGGGGTTGCGTGCCCATCTCGCTTAAGAGGCCGGGGGCCAGCGCTGTCCGAGGACATATCCGGGTCACGTGGCTAGCGTGATGAAGCTACTCTGGCGAGCCTGCACCAGTGCAGCACATGGAAACGCCATTTACCTTCCCGCTAGAAAGCGGTCCCTATTTATCTACTTGCACTTAAGAGTGCTTTCGAACTGCTAGGTGGGCAGGAACTGGGACCTAACGACGGGAGCTCACCCCGCCGCGGGGATTCGAACCACTGACCATGCAATGAGCAAGTCCTAGGCACTGAGGTTTTACCCACATCGCCACCCGCGTCCCCTTTTACCTTTACCACACCAAAGAGTTGTCTTTGAAATTGTTGCAAGGGTGGTATATGGCACCTCAGCAGTTGTCCTTTATGAGCCCAGTGTACTGGTGAGAAGGTCAAGTTACTGGCACCTTCCAGCATATGTGGTGGGGTTGCTCTTAAGTCCAGAAGATTTTCCTGGAATTTTTTGATGTAGTGAAGCATTACCCCCATCTAGGATTTTTAAATTTATTTGGGGGACAAACCAAGGATTTGAGTGATAAAGAGCAGGTTGCATTCTTTCTGTTTGTGGCCCCAAGTGACAATAGTGAAGTTTTGGGAGGACTTCAAGTTTATAGACCTGGAACACTGGTACCACAAAGACGGGGAAATAGTCCTCATAAATAATAATAATAATAATAATAATAATAATAATAATAATAATAATCTAATATGGGAGGCATTCAAAGTAGTGCTATGGCAATTGTTCTTTCAGGTTTCAGAAGGAATGGCCCCCCCTTTCCTCTTAGGTGTGTTGTTCTGGGATTTGTCCTGACATACACAGACCCTGTGCCAATTTGGGGAAGCACACAGGGGAGCAGAGAGGGAAGGCCCTTTGCCCTAGTTGAAGTTCTTGTGCAGGCAATCCAGTCATATATATTTTGGAAAGTTGTTTCTTTGCTATGCACTTGGAGAACTTCTTAAAATATCATAACCACATTTTGCATGTCAGTTCCTGAGATCAAGAAGCAGTCTTTCCCCTGTGTTTGGATAATAATAATAATAATAATAATAATAATAATAATAATAATAATTTATTATTTATACCCCGCCCATCTGGCTGAGTTTCCCCAGCCACTCTGGGCGGCTCCCAATCAGTGTTAAAAACAGTACAGCAACAGTACATGCAACTGGACATCATTTTCAGTTAAGATGGTGGACTAAACCTTTCAAAACTGCACTGATTTTTTTTTGGGGGGGTGGGGGTTCTTCAAATTCCCGAACAATGCCTTGTCACCAGAGATCAAATGGAGAATCTCATTGTTGATGACCCATTAATTTGCTTGGGTAAATGACCTTATTACTTCTTTCTATAACTATTATGGGCCTTAACTAAGGACCTAAGGTTGCAATAGGACATAAAGATGCACTTAGAAAGTATTTTAATGACATTTTTGTCCAAGGCAAGTCCCATTGACTCAGCAGCTCAGGATACTATAGCTACTTACCTGGGGGTAAGCCTAACTGAACTCAGTGGTATTTACCCGTGACTCAACATGTATAGGATCGCACTCTTAGTCTGGAGCTTAAAGATCCTATACATCACAAGTTTTAACCGAGTTGCACTCAAAATGTGAAGTCCTATGAAAAGGGATTATTGAAATTCTAAATTTAGCTGGGCACTGTGGCTCCCTTCACTTCCAAAGGATTCTTTCCTGCTCTTTCCCATCCTTTCTAGGTTGCCACTTAAACTACATTTGCAATTGGAAAGCAATTCAATTTATTTCTCTTTTCTCTCTCTCTCTCTCCCCCCCCCCCCATTCTCTCTGAAGAAACTGCTCTTCCCGGACTTCACATTTTTCTTTGCAAAATATTGCCTTAATAATCTAGCAACTATGGCTGCCACAGCTCATCCCCTCCTCTCATCTCCATTTTCAACAGTCACACCAAGGCTATTTACGTTTCTTACCATGGAACTGCCTGAGTGAAAGTTCCCTCCTGCCCTTTGGTTTATTCTTTCTTTGCCAATAAAAAAAAGAAAGAAACAGTTGTTTGAGCCATACTGACAATACTTTAATGTCGAATGGTGCTGCATAATATACAGACACAGCCCTTACATAGAGCCGATATATTTTCCCCCTCCTGAACAAAAAACAAACACATAAAAGGAATGGGAATCTGCTGCTGGGCTCCTGTCACTCAAAGGATTTTTATGTGGAAAGATATTTGACAGAACCAAGGAGAGGGGAACTTTTTATGCCTAAGTTTTTGAGCCAATCTATCTAGCTTTTAAAAGGCTAAAATCTGAAAGTTGTGGACACTATAGGGCTTAATTGAAACCAAGGTATATAAGACATCCCATCATCAGGAATGGGTGGGTCTTTCTCTTTTGTTTTCTCTGAGTTTCTCATGTTTGCAATCTTCAATATAGTTCTCCAGATTTCTGCATCAGTTTGATATCTATATCTATCTATATCTATCTATATCTATCTATATCTATCTATATCTATATCTATCTATATCTATATCTATATCTATATCTATATCTATATCTATATCTATATCTATATCTATATCTATATCTATCTATATCTATCTATATCTATCTATATCTATCTATATCTATCTATCTATCATCTATCTATCTATCTATCTATCTATCATCATCTATCTAGCTATCTAGCTATCATCTGTCTATCTATCATCATTCTATCATCTATCATCATCTATCTATATATCATCTATCTTCTATCATCTATCATCTATCTATACACACACACAAGCATTCATTCCATTTTCATTTTGTTTTCACTCATATGTTCGTTTTGGGGCATACTTTGCCCTATTTTCGCACACTTTTTTGTTGGTGAACTGCATCACAAAATGTGGAGAAATGCAGATTTCAAAGGATAGCTATGTTTTAGTTCTTTGGGGACTTTAGAGTACACAGGAAACAGCAGAACCAGAAACAATAGGAGTTTGCTGATGTGTAACACACACACACACACACACGGGAAAAACTAACTCTGTTGTCTTTGGCAGAACTAACTTGTTTGAACTATCTGCATGAGGCTCACCTAAAGCTATCCTTTCATCATTATTTCTAGGGCATAATGCATTGTGCTCCTCCCCCTTCTCTCTTTAACATGCAAAAGAGACAGGTCCTTGTCCCAAGGGTGTTGGCAGTCTAAAACCAGAAGCCTGCAGCCAAAGAACTAGCTGGCTGGTTCAAATAAAAATGTGAAATTTAGCCCCCACTTATGGCTTTTTCTGCCTTGTTGCCATTCTGCACACAGGTTTTTGCTACTGGATTCCTTATGTCCTGGAATAATTTTCTTGTTCTCTTTCTGCCCGATGATGCCATTTTTGTCCCTCTAGATATTATGATAGCTCTGGGTGATGTTTTGGTCCTTTAAGGAACTGTAAGTTGCATGCAATATAGGGTCTAGGTGAACATTCTGTTAATACAAGGATTTCTCCATGCACAATGAAATGTTGTCCCACTCGCCTCCCTCTATGTGCCCCCTAAATCTGTTATGGGTTTGGGGTTTTTTCTAAAACCTCTGGAGCAGATCTGAGGAGGTGGAATGCACATGGGGCAGGGAAGGGAAAAAATCCCATTGCACTAGTATTACTCCTTTAAGTACTGCAACATTTTAGTTGCCTACACAAAGCTTTTGGAAATTCTCTTGTAGAAGCTGGAGGAGACTGTTGGAGATCTGAGGTGAGACACCCACACAGTGGAAGTTGGTCCCAATACCAGTCCACCCCATGGAAGCAGAGAAAGTTCAGAAGGTTTACTGTTGCAGAAGATAAGGCTTGGTAAAACAGTTCTGGACATAGATATATACAGCTTGTAGACTTTTGCAGATACAGATATATGCAGACAAGTAGCACCGACTAACCAGCTAACCAACTAACAGACAGATGAACAGACCAACAAACTATTGAGCTGACATGAATTAATCACAGATATAGACAAGGCACTGGGCCGTTACCATAGCAACTGGCTTGGCCAGCCTTGTACCATGAGGTGATTTAGACTCATCAAGGAAATTAACTCCTTCTCATGTCTCATGCAAACATCCCAAAAGCTCTGTTCTTCGGCAACTGGAATGTTCCTGAGCACACCAACTTCTTCACCAAGTGGTTGGGGGAACATGGGGACAACTCACAGAGGGAGGGGACAAAATAGCACTTGCATATACTTAATACAGCTGGGATTATTAAAGAATTAACCCAAAGACTTTTCAGAAAATGTGAGTGTCGTGGGAACCTGGTTTCCACAAGAAACTTCACAACTCTGCCTTCTCCAAGAGTATGGAAGATTCTACCTCAAGACTGAACTTTTTGACCTTCAGTTCTCTTTCAGACCTGCATTTCCAGCAGTCTATATCATGAGAATCCTTTAAACTATGTATTTGGGGAAGAAACCTACCATCAAGATTCAAAAGGGTTTGACCCTTTCGTTTTAAAGGATTATCCACTATTACTGTTACAGTTTGAAAACAGCACAGATAATCTTTCTCTCCTCTTCTGCTTTTCATCAACAAATCAACACAGTAAAATGGGTTCATATCTTGGAGCACATGGCTGGAAGCTGACGAGAAAATTATTTCCTCATTTACTTGTTTCAGAGAAATCCATGCACCCCATTTGAGAAGTTGTTGCAAGTTGTGCTTCTGGGCTCAATACTTATCAAAACATGAATGAGCCAGCTCCCAGGGAAAGGTTGCTGCCAACTGAAGAAAGCAGCCAGGAACAGAGAGGGTTAACTGCCATGCAGGATGAGCATCGACTAGTGTCAACTCCCCCACTCCTTGAAATGCCAGCTGATAAGGGAATGGCGGAGAGAAAGCTAGAACATAGTGAAAGCTTGAGGGAAGCACAAACAGGTGGGAAAGAGTTAAGAGACAGCCTTTCAGAGAATGGGGGAGAGGAGGGAGCTGATGCACTCAGTAGGAGGGCTCGACAAATGGGAGGGCTGTGAGATAGGAAGCAAAACAAAAGGCATATGAAGTGAAAGTTCAGTTGCTTCTGGTCATGCTGGAAGCAGTTTTCAGAAGGGTCATCTTGATTGATGATGGTGGAGGTTGTGTTAAAGCTGTCCGGAGCTATCTGTTTGTTTCAACAATAAATCATCCTTTTTAACTAACTACACTCACTGTGTTATCAAGCCGGGGACTGGATTTCTGACCTCTCCTTTCCTCAATTAACATATATTTAGGTGGTTTCCTTGCAACCACTGTGATGTGTCGTACAGCCATCAGACTCCACTTGCATGATGTGGGCTCTGCATTGTGCATTGGTACCACTTTGAGCCACCAGCCTCAGGTGTGCTTGTGTGTATGCAGAGCTTTGATACCCTGCTACTGGGAGCTTGTCGGGTTATTTGGAACCTCCTTTTTCTATGCTTTCCAATCAATCAGGCAAGCAAACAAGCTTTGCCAGGAAAGTTCTCCACAAATGCTACAGAAAGACTTTGTTTGCAAAGCATGCTGTGATACAAAAGAATGATGTTGCCACTGTAACCTAATGCATATTTCAAACATGGAGAAAGTTCGTTTCTATAACCTGTATTGTGACAGCGACACTCAAAGAACCTACGTCATCTATGCAAAAGTCCACCATAAAAAGCAATGAACCATTGGCTTAGCCAGCCGTAAAAACACTATTTCCTTCAAATTCCTTTGTTTATCAGCTTTTTCTCCCCCCTTTTTATTTTATCCATTACTCTGCTCTAGGGGAAAGACAGATTAATAATATTACACCGTGCAGGGTAAGGCATGCATATTCATGGATGCTCATGAATTATTTGCAAAATTCAATCGAGACAACATTCATCTCAGAGGGAAGCAATTAAAGTACTTTGCTTGCTCGGTGATAAATCACAAGTGAAATTTTCGTTCTTGATCACAAGCAATTTGAAACATGGTTTGTTGAAAAGCAACATATTATAGCATATTCAATATCCCTAAAGGGGGTGAGAGCGGGGTGGGGAGGGGAACCATTCAGTCATTTAAATATTAAAAGTTTAGTCTGGATCATAAAACATCCTTGTTTATAAAAGCAGAAACTACAAAAGGATTTTTTTAAAAGCAGCCATTTGATTTAATTTGAATCCAGAAATCCAAAAGAGTTTAAAGTACAGTGGTTTCTACGTAAATAAATAAATAATGTACAATGCCTGTGAACTAGTTTATGAAATCTCATGATGTAGTTAGGAGAATTAATCAAAGGGCAAATGACAATGTTTGTTTCTTGCTGATATAGATGGGGAGCAGCAGCAGGAGGAAAAGCTTGGATTACATCATGACTCTCACCTCCATAGGATTCTGTCACTTTTCAGGTAAGGGCTCCCTTATGGGCAATTTGTTTCCCTTAGGACACACTTGTCCTAAGCATCTATACCTGCTTTAGCCTCACCAACTTAGGCCTGCAAAAGACTGAGATGATACCATTGAATGGATACTGTGAGAATAAGGTTGCATTAGGGCAAGAGTATTTGAGCAATCTGAGGGGAAAACTGTGGATAAGGCAATAACTAGATGGGAAAGCTGTTGTCCTGCAAATATTGTTGGATTACAACTCCAATCATCCTGGAGCATTGGCCATGCTGACTGGGACTGACGGGAGTTGGAGTTCCACCACAACTGGAGGACACCAGTTTTCTGGGGAATGGGAGGGCAGGTAGGCGGGTAGGGTAACATCAGACCTGAATTTGGAAGAACCACCCATCACCTGAGTCTAATCTTATTTCCATTGTTGCCAGGTGCTGCTCTGCTCTGAGATAGCTCTCGAGCTTCTGAAAGACATCACAAGAGAGGAGAAGGACAAGACAATGCTGTTTGCCACCCCACTCAGTTCTCCAGCTTCGTCCATGGAGCAATAGATGTCTAGACACTAGATTGCTGGGCATAGGTGTCCATAGCTGTATAAGCGGACTGTGTTATCATTCACAATAAAGAGTTAGCTATCTACTGTGTGCATTCATTTGGCTGGGAAGTGTCTTTGACCATTAGGAATGGGGAGCCTATGGACTTCTAGATCTTTTTGGACTATATGTAGTTCTATAATACCAACATCTGGAGTCCAACAACATCTAGGGGGCCACAACCACAGGTTCCCTGCTCTGCCCTTCCTTTATGATGGGTTTGCTCCTTCTCCTGCTCCTCCTCTCATCCTTTCTCATCTCTCTATACCAGTGTTTCCCAACCGGTGTTCCGCGGCACACTAGTGTGCCGCGAGACGTTGCCTGGTGTGCCGTGGGAGGGAGGCGGGCGAGTCGGGCGGCGAGAGGCCTTAGGCGCCCTGCAGAAAGGCGTCCTCTTTGTGGGTGGGTTCTCCCCCCTCCCTTAGCGCATCGTATTTAGTTGGGGATTCTGGAGAGGGGGGCGGGGGCGCGCTGGCCCTGAGCGGAACAGACGCACCGTCGTCCCCACCTACCTCTCCTCAGTAGCTCCGAGCCGACTGACTGAGGGTGGGACGCGGCCAGCGGCGCCCTCTCTCTCTCTCTCTCTCTCTCTCTCTCCGCCTCCCAGCACCGCTTTTCCCGAGGCGGGCGCGCGTCTAAGGCTGAATGGGAGCAGCCTGGAGGCTTGGCGGCCTCTCAGCGGCTCATGACGGGCGTCCCCGAGGCGGGAGGTGCTGAGCAGGGGCTCTGCGAGAGGGCGCGAGGGATGCGTGGTGGTGCCTGCGCGCACGTGACTTAAGAGGGCGACCTGCTCCCTCTCCTCTCTCTCCCCTTCCTCCCCTCATGGGCACGGAGTCCCCGGCACAGCTTGGCGCTACTACAGCTACAGCTGCTGCTGCTCCTGCTTGGATGAAGGCGGCTGCTTCTTCCTAACGCCCAGCCTCTGAGGGACCGCAGTCTCCCGCCCCTTTTTTTTTTTTTTTGGCGGGATGCTGAGGTAAATGATCCCCTCGCGCGCGGGCGGGCATCTCTTTGGGCAGGGCGCGTGTGGAGGCTTAAGGTGGGGAGTGTGGAGGGGTTGCCGCTTGCAAGGGGAGGGTTCATATTGTATTGGGCTGCGGTGTGGGCGACACGGCTCTCCAATGGCCAGCCCGCGGAGGAACATTGAGTTGGAGCATTTCGAGGAGAGGGACAAAAGGCGCACTGAATAAAGTATTTTATAATTTTTCATATTTCTGTTTACTTACTATTTCATAATAAAGTAATTATAAAATACTTTCTTTGTGTTTATTTGATTCCTATTAAAGAGAGTTACTTTATATATAGTCAATATAGGCACAGAGTTAATTTTTTAAACATTTTCTAATGGTGGTGTGCCTCGAGATTTTTTTCATGAAACAAGTGTGCCTTTGCCCAAAAAAGGTTGGGAAACACTGCTCTATACTGAGTCAAGGGGCTGCATGGAGCTGATAAGAGGGCATGCACAATAAGTCCCAAGTTCAGTCTCCATCACCTTACATGCAAGACCTCTGCCCCAGACATCACAGATCTGCAGCATATAATACTGGACCAAATGAACCAATGGTCTGACTCATACAGGGCTTTTCTGTATGTTCATATGTCCAACTGCCTTGATCAAGCATGATATCCATTTAGAACCATATGTGAGAAGGTTCTTCAATGTCTAGGCATTGTCCAGCTGCCATGTGCACCCAGATGGGGTAAGCTCAGGAAAAGGATAGAGCTCAATGAAGAGGGGGGAGAATATAAATTTAAATAATTTAAGGAATTATGAGGAAACTTAACAACATGGATAAAATATCATCATTTGAAAGAAGTATTTAAGAAAGATGGGATATAAGGGTTTGGGGAACAAATGACAACTGGAGAGAGACCTGTTGGAATGTAATGTAAAAGAGTTGTCTAAAAAAAGGTTCTTTTTCCTCATATGTGGTGTTATTGTAGCAAGGTTAAGGCTTACTGGGAAATGTTATAGAATGAAATGAAAAAGACGTTTAAAATAACCTTGGTAAAAAAAAAAAATCCAGAAGCTTTTCTTTTGGGAATTATAGGGACAGAACTACCTAAACTTTATAGAAACATACTCATATACAGCGGCAAGAATGTTGCTTGTCCCAAAATGGAAAGAAGCAGAAGTCCCAGCAAAGGGAGAATGGGTACAAAAACTTATGGAATATGCAGAAATGGCAAAAGTTACCAGAAGGAGAAGAAATCAAGATAACAAACTTTTTATAAAAGAATGGAAATGGTTTAAAGTAGATGAATAAATGAGCAAATTAGGTTAATTTGGATATGCAGAAGATATTAAAGATAATTCTAAGGAACCACAGAAAGAGTTCTGAAATGTTAAAATGATAGTAAAATCAGTGAAATATATAAATCTGAAAAGTATAAACATTTTTTTAAAAAAGGATAATGCTCAATGATTGTCAGGAATGAGCCAGTTACAAGTGAAGGATTGCAGACAACTGCAGAAACCTGCCAGGAACAGCGAGATTTTGATGTTAATCAGACAGGGGAGAGCCGACAGCTGCAGACTTTGGCTCTGTGTGACCTTGACGAGCTGGCTGAAGAGGCAGTGGCTGAGAGCAGACTGGAACACAGCCAAAGCTCTCTGGAGAAGCAAATAGACGCAAACAGGCACAGAGAAAGTTTATTGGAAACGGAAGGGGTTGGAGATGATCCAATCAGTCCAAGGAGCCGGCGAATGGGAGGGCTTCTAGACAGGAAGCAAAACAAAAGACGTAAGGTGTGAAAGTTCAATATATTCTGTGGACACGGGAAACAGGAAGCAGTCTTCAGAAGGGTCATCTTGAGTAATGGTGTCGGAGGCTTCATAGAGCAGTCCAGAGTTATCTGGGAGAGAACTCTGTCCACAATCCTGGAGAGTCACAGCCAATCAGTGTAAACAGCACTAAGCTAGATGGACCAATTGTTTGGCTCAGTTCAAGGCAGCTTCCTACAGTATGTTCCTGTGTTCTTCCTGTGATGAGATGGTAGCAGCCTCATGCATGTCCCAAGTTTTGAATAACAACCACTACACTGAAGCAAATTCCATATGAAAACTTTACTTTTAATTGCAATGTTTTGTTGTATAGGCTGCTGCGGGTGTTTATTATTGGTATTTCTTAAATTTGATTGTATAGGATATATTTAAATTGGCTATTTTATTATGATTGGAATTGTTGAGTTTTAATGTTTGCTTTAAATGAAATTGCATATTTGTTATTAGTGGAAGCCACGGTGGGAAAGTATTCACAGGTGGCTTAAGGGGAGGTGGAAATTAAATGTAAAAATAATGAGATAGAGGTGAAAATGTAATTGTTAAAATATGAGACTTCCCCTCCCTCTAATAAACATTTTCCTCCTTCTTATTCCAGTGTTCTAAATAACCAAGCACAATGCACTATGGATATATATGGATATATAATCTGTATTTTGAGAAATATCATTAAATTACAATAAGTCCAGACCATTTTCATATTAAGCTGATTCATATAAGCCATTTTCAGCTTTGCAGCATTTAGTTTAAAACCACACGCACATGAAAGACCCAAAACATTATCTAGGAAGAGACACTGAAAAATAATTTGAAATGCCCTTTATAAATGGGAAGTCTCGCAGAGTATTTCTGAAGTTTCATTACTGACAAAAATGATTAGGGGGATTACCAGTCAGTGGAAATAGTTGTGTCTTTAAAAAGGACAATTTGACTCATAGACCAACTCCTGTGAAAAAGAAGGTTAATGTACCTGAGATGGATTAGTGCAATTTTTCAGCTTCCCACAGTTGAGACTCAGAGCCAGTTTGGAGAATAAATTATAAATGAATTCCTTTTAAGGAAGAAAAAAAAAAACCCATGCAGAATGAAATTGAGAAGCCTGTTATATTAAGGTTTGTCTCCACTGGAGTTGTAAGAAAGATACATTAGCACAATTCAGTCTCCATTGAGCACAGTGTATTATTATTATTATTATTATTATTATTATTATTATTATTATTATTATTATTATTATTTCCACCCATGCAGCTCCACCCTTTCACATGTATATAAGCTACTCAGAGCTGCCACAGTTCTCTGTGTGTCTGCTCAAAAGCAAGTCCTGTTGAGTTGTTCCCAGGTCATGGGATTGCAGCTCAAATATGTTTTTATTAAGCTTTTAGATATGCCGTAAGCCACCCAGAGTGGTTCGAGAAACCCAGTCAGATGGGGGTGGTGGAAATAATAATAATAATAATAATAATAATAATAATAATAATAATAATAATATATTCCCAGCACAATTCAAAGTGCTGGTACTGACCTTTAAAGCCCTAAATGGCCTTGGCCCAGTATACCTGAAGGAGCGTCTCCATCCCCATCATTCAGCCTGGACACTGGTCCAGCTCTGAGGGCCTTCTGGCGGTTCCCTCACTGTGAGAAGTGAGGTTATAGGGAACCAGGCAGAGGGCCTTCTCAGTAGTGGCACCCGCCCTGTGGAACGCCCTCCCATCAGATGTCAAGGAAATAAATAACTATCTGACTTTTAGAAGACATCTGAAGGCAGCCCTGTTTAGGGAAGCTTTTAAAGTTTGATGGTTTATTGTGCTTTTAATTCTTTTAGGAGCCACCCAGAGTGGTTGGGGAAACCCAGCCAGATGGGCGGGGTAGTAGTAGTAGTAACAACAACAACAACAAAAACAACAACAACAAATTATTATGCACCAAGCGGAAAGAAGTGAAAAGTTTGTGGTGTCTGTCTCCGGGCGACATAAATTTCTCTCATCCCATTTCTGCGTTAAATGGAGAAATATTTATTTATTTCACCCCCACGAAAATCTGTATTTTAATCCACATTTCTTAATTTATCTCTCCCCCCCCCCTCGGAAATACGCATTTTCAATCTGATTTTTTAATATATACTTTTGAAGTTGAGAATTGGGTCAGAACAGGTCAGGAAGTGCCAAAATCTGGTGGGATAACTAAGTTCTGAGCCACACAGTACGAGAGGTGCAGATCATCAGGTCAGTTTGTAGCAGAATTTGCCAAGACGGAATTCCTTCGGTGTGAATGCGGGATTTTCATAATGAGCACAGTACAGTAGGCTGCAAATGGAAGAGAATGGGAACAGTTCACATAAAGTAGAGTAAAATTAGCATAGATTTCAATTGAGCCGAATCTTCCTTTGCCACTTTTATCAGCCCACCCGGCCAAGGAAACAGGAGCTTCCATTATTTTGAAAAGATATGCACCGCTATTTTCACATTAATGTCAATGTGATAGTGAACAGATAATTTTAATTATGTAGTTTGCTTGTCGGTTAGGCATTTTGAGGATATACTTTGAATAATTGCACTGGTTTTTCTGCTTCAGTCTCTCTTAAATGCAAAAAGAGAGAGCTGAAGAATCATATACAGGTGTGCGGTACTGATAACTATGCTTCGATGTTTTCTTCACCCCTTTTCTGCATAAAACCCCCCCAAAAAACATTTTCTAACGCCAGATGTTGTTCTTAAGAGAGAACACAAGTAAAGCTATTATGAAATGGCATGTCAATCAAGTGTAATAAGTCTGATTTATTTTCAGGGTCTTGCAGTAGTTATTAATTATATAAGCTGTACCTAGAAGCTGGACATAAAATCCTATTCTATAGGAATTGCAGTAATTCACCATTTATAGAATAACATATGCAGGCTGGCATAATATTCCACCACAATTTGCTGGATTTTTGCAATGTTTGAATCTTAATAGGAAAATCAGGTATTATTATTATTATTTACTCGGAGGTCTCAGGGCGGTTCACAGAAAAGATCAATGTTAAAAATTAACAACAACAACAATTCAATCAATCAATCAATCAATCAATCAATCTGTATACCCATAGATCTCAGGGTGGTTCACAACATAACAGGATGAGTTTTTTTCATCCAGTCCAGTGGCAAGCTGTCCCCAAGGAGAAAGTGGGTCTAGGTTCAGAGACAAACAAGGTTTCTAGCAAGAGAAGTAACAAACACTTGCCTTTCACGTGGTTTGGATTTCCAGAGGTCACACTGCTACTTATTTGCATGAACCAGGTTTTGAGGGAAATGCACAAAAAAGGCAAAATAAATGGGACAAATTTATTTGGTTTTTCAAATTACAGTTTTACAATCACCTATCCAACATACATGGGACGCAGGTGGCGCTGTGGGTTAAAGCCTCAGTGCCTAGGACTTGCCGATCGAAAGGTCGGCGGTTCGAATCCCTGCGGTGGGGTGCGCTCCCGCTGCTCGGTCCTAGCGCCTGCCAACCTAGCAGTTCGAAAGCACCTCCGGGTGCAAGTAAATAAATAGGGACCGCTTACCAGCGGGAAGGTAAACGGCGTTTCCGTGTGCGGCTCTGGCTCGCCAGAGCAGCGATGTCACGCTGGCCACGTGACCCGGAAGTGTCTCCGGACAGCGCTGGCCCCTGGCCTCTTAAGTGAGATGGGCGCACAACCCCAGAGTCTGTCAAGACTGGCCCGTACGGGCAGGGGTACCTTTACCTTTATCCAACATACAACAATAACACAAGATTCCATAGAATCTCCTGGACTTCCCTCCTCCCTTTTGTGAGTCCTACTGTTAATCATTTCCTCCTGCATCTTTTATAATAATCCAAACGTTTTACATCTCCATTATATCCAAAATTCACCATTAAAGTACAAGTGTTATTTCAATCCTACTAACAATTTTAACTGTTTACAATGGTATTTAAAATAAATTACAAATTTCTCCCATTCCTTATTAAAATTTTGGTCTTCCTGATTTCTGATTCTTTGAGTCATTTTTGCCATTTCGGCATAATCCGTCAACTTCATCTGCCATTCTTTTCTGATTGGGACTTTATCTTCTTTCCATCTCTGGGCCAATAACATCTGAGCAGCCATGGTTGCATACATAAATAGTCTTTTCTATTCCATTGGGATTTTGGCACCTAAAATTCCTAAAGGAAAGGCTTTAGGTTTTTTAGAAAAAGTTATTTTAAACATTTTTTTTTTCAATTCATTATATATCATTTCCCAAAATCCTTTTACTACCTTACATGTCCACCACATATAATTGAAGGTGCCTTCTTTTTCCTTACATTTCCAGGATATATTTGTCCCTGTTTTATACATTTCTGCTAAATTACTGGGAGTTAAGTACCAACAGTACAGTGGTGCCTTGCAAGACGAAAATAATCCATTCCGCGAGTCTCTTCGTCTAGCGGTTTTTTCGTCTTGCGAAGCAAGCCCATAGGGAAATTCGTCTTGCGAAGCGCATCGAAAAACGGAAAACCCTTTCGTCTAGCGGGTTTTTCGTCTTGCGAGGCATTCGTCTTGTGGGGCACCACTGTACCTCATTTTCAAATAGTTTTCTTTCAACATATAACATGCTGTAAATTTTAGATCCCAATTCCATAGCTTCTCCCATTCTGTAAGTTGTATATTATACCTGAAATCTCTCGCCCAGTGTATCGTTTCTGATTTAAGCTGTTCATCTTTTATATACAAAACTCAAAATTTTCACACCCCTTGTTTCTAAGCATCACTGATGCCTGACACCCACCATTGTTTTTCAACCAGAACTCCCCTTGGGATGATGGTACCCATAAAACATGGCAGGGGAATGCATGGTGCCGATTATGTCTTTTCCACGTGTACGTAATGCATGTACACTACTGTTGTATTCTTCTCTGTGACCCCATGTTAATTACCCTTGTTTAGTTCCAGACTGTGGGTTGTAGCTAAGTAAGTCCTACTCAGAGTAGACACATTAAAAACAATGGGCCTAAGTTAGCCCTGCCCATTCATTGTAATGCGTCTACTCAGAGGTGTACGGCCAACATTAGATACAGCCCAGAGTCTCTCGCTCAAAAGAAAAAGGCTTAGCTGGTCTACACTGTATACAAATGATTTACTGTTTCTTTTCAAGTTCAAACAATCATTCATTGCATCACCCAAAGGGAAGGAACAAACTTGTTCCACCTTCCTGATCATAATGTGTTTCCAGTGACATTGTAGTCCCCAAATTTATTAGTGCATAAAACAGGGACTCTCTTTTTTTCTCTCTCTCACCAGGTTGCCACTGGATTAAACACATTCAGCTCCATAAAAAGGTAACACCTGTACAATCCATTTTGGTTCTAAAAACCTCAGCAACAAAAAGAGATGTGTTGGCACGACTTCAGAAGTCTCTTTCTTTTTTCTTTACTCCAAGTTCATTTTAGAGGATTTCCATAGGGATAGGGGCTGTATATTTCAAAGCTGCTTAATGTTTCCCTGTCCTTTAAAAACAACAGAAAGAAATACACTGAATTGCCCGCTGACACATTTTATTTTGTGTCTCACGCATTAGGCAGCCCTGGGAGTCCTCTAAGCCGCAATCAGTACCTGACACCCATTTTGTTGTTGTTTAGTCGTTTAGTTGTGTCCGACTCTTCGTGACCCCATGGGCCAGAGCACGCCAGGCCCTCCTGTCTTCCACTGCCTCCCGCAGTTTGGTCAAACTCATGCTGGTAGCTTCGAGAACACTGTCCAACCATCTCATCCTCTGTCGTCCCCTTCTCCTTGTGCCCTCCATCTTTCCCAACATCAGGGTCTTTTCCAGGGAGTCTTCCCTTCTCATGAGGTGGCCAAAGTATTGGAGCCTCAGCTTCACAATCTGTCCTTCCACTGAGCACTCAGGGCTGATTTCCTTCAGAATGGATAGATTTGATCTTCTTGCAGTCCATGGGACTCTCAGGAGTCTCCTCCAGCACCATAATTCAAAAGCATCAATTCTTCGGTGATCAGCCTTCTTTATGGTCCAGCTCTCACTTCCATACATCACAACCATCACTTTAACTATACGGACCTTTGTTGGCAAGGTGATGTCTCTGCTTTTAATGACACCCATTAGTTTGCAATAAAAATTCCCAGAGATAGGCAAGTGCCTGGTAGCCATATTACCCAAGTTTTGTTTCCCTTGAATTAAACACACTTACACGGACCCTGATTGCACTGTGGCCTCCCCCCCCCCCCAAATAACATTCTAGGTTGCTTTATGAAAGCAAGCAACTGGGATCTTATCAGCAGTGGCCAGCGGGGTGGCATGGAGAGAATGGCATTGCACAGCTTGCTTCCAAGTTACTTAGAGCGGCAAGGCAGACATGGTGGTGGGGACATTAATGGAAGCATCAGAATGGCTCCACTCTTTCACCAGGACCTGGCTGAGCTTCCCCTGATTCTCCCTGTCTCCCCCTTGGTAACTGGCAGCAATATGTAGCACTGGAAACCAACTGAGCAACACAGCTCAGACAGTTCAGTTGGTAGAGCATGAGACTCTTAATCTCAGGGTTGTGGGTTCGATTCCCACATTGGGGAAAGGATTCCTCAGCCCAATATACCTGAAGGAACGCCTCCATCCCCATCATTCAGCCAGGACACTGAGGTCCAGCTCCAAGGGCCTTCTGGCGGTTCCCTCCCTGCGAGAAGCGAGGTTACAGAGAACCAGGCCGAGGGCCTTCTCGGTGGTGGCACCCGCCCTGTGGAACACCCTCCCATCAGATGTCAAGGAAACAACTATCTGACTTTTAGAAGACATTTGAAAGCAACCGTGTATTGGGAAATTTTTAATGTTTGATGTTTTATTGTGTTTTTAATATTCTGTTGGGAGTCGCCCAGAGTGGCTGGAGAAACCCAGCCAGAGGGGAGGGGTATAAATATATTATTATTATTATTATTATTATTATTATTATTATTATTATTATTACACTTCAGAGGGTTGGAATAAATGAGAGTTGTGGTCCCTTCCAACTCTATGCTTCTTTGAATACTCTGTCTGTGGCTACTTGACCTTGGGCAGCTAAGTTGCATCATACCTGCATTAGCAGGGTCATCAAAGGTGGAGAAGCCATCTCTGTAAACATCCATGTGCATAGCTTCCCCCCTGAAGCCGTGTGTGAGCAAGATTTCAGTATTCAAGTAACTCCACGTACAAACAGTCCAGTGTCCAAAGACTTCTATGCCTCCGATGTCCATCAGAAATATTGCACCATCTTACAAAAGGAATTATGCACATCTCCAGATGTCAGAATCCCCGAACACTTCCACACTGTGTTCCAAATCACCCTGCGCTAAACAGCCACTCTGCTAAAGTAATCACTTCAATTCCTGTGGCCACAATGGCCTATAAAAGTTCAGCCACAATCCTAGGAATCACCCTGAGCTGTGTCTGTTTATAGACCAATTCACACTACTGTTTGTTTGCACAGTTGAGGGTGAGTGGCCACTTGTGTATTTGAGAAACTGCATATGTGATCCAGCCTTATTTGCTTAATGCATCAGGAGAGTCTTACGCATGTCTTTTAAAGAGATCTTCTATCTGCAGAGATTGCTGGGGATAGCCTTGTAAAACATTTATGAGTGGGGAGGCTTGTGGCTAAATTAATAAAGCACTCTATGCACATGCTAGAAAACTGAAATGTTTGATGCTAAACTGATTAAAAGAGGGAAAATCCACTTAAAGCTGGCATGTTAATTAATTGTGACACAGTGGGAAATGGGGGATACTGAGACTACAGTTCAATCCAAATGTGTAAAAGATTCATGAGAAGATTTCCCGGTCAACTTGTGCTCAGTGCCCTTTTGGGACTCAAATAGAGAGAACAGGCAGGGCTCCAAACCCACCATATCCAGCATGTGAGATAAATCAGTAGAGGGATCTGCTGCAATCAGCTGGGTTTTAGTGCATGTTCTCAGTTATGGTGTGCCATGGTAAATACTAGGCTCTCACGATAAGGAAATATATCATTATACTGTGGGTTATTATTATTATTATTACCCCGCCACTCTGGGTCATAGCTGTCAAATTTTCCCTTTTCTTGCAAGGAATCTTATTCAGAATAAGGGAATTTCCCCTAAAAAAGGGGAAAAGTTGACAGCTATGCTCTGGGTGGCTCCCAACAGAATATTAAAAACATGATAAAACATCAAACATTAAAAACTTCCCTAAACAGTGTTGCCTTTAAATGAAGGTCAGCAGTTCGAATCCCTGTGATGGGGTGAGTTCCTGTTGCTGGGTCCCTGCTCCTGCCCACCTAGCAGTTCAAAAGCACGTCAAGTGCAAGTAGATAAATAGGTACCGCTCTGGTGGGAAGGTAAACAGCATTTCCGTGTGTTGCTCTGGTTTTGCCAGAAGCGGCTTAGTCATGCTGGCCATATGACCCGGAAAGCTGTCTGTGGACAAACGCCAGCTCCTCGGCTGGTAGAGCGAGATGAGCGCCGCAACCCCAGAGTCATCCGTGACTGGACCTAACGGTCAGGGGTACCTTTACTTTTACCTAAAAAACAGATAGTTGTTTATTTCCTTGACATCTGGTGGGAGAGCATTCCACAGGGTGGGCGCCACTACCGAAAAGGCCCTCTGCCTGGGAGGGAATCACCAGAAAGCCCTCGGAGCTGGACCTCAGTGTCCAGACAGAACAATAGGGGTGGAGACGCTCCTTCAGGTATACAGGACTGAGGCCATTTAGGGCTTTAAAGGTCAGCACCAACACTTTGAACTGTGCTTAGAAACATACTGGGAGCCAATGTAGGTCTTTCAGGACTGATGTTATATGGTTTCAGTGGCCACTCCCAGTCACCAGTCTAGCTGCCGCATTCTGGATCATTTGTAGTTTCCTGATCACCTTCAAAGGTAGCCCCACGTAGAGCACATTGCAGTAGTCCAAGTGGGAGAAAACTAGAACATGCACCACTCTGGCGAGACAGTCCACGGGCAGGTAGGGTTTGAGCCTGCCTGCCACCATCTCCCCAAAGCTTGACTCAGATTTCTTGCAAGTCAGTCTACATAGTCCACAGAATCATCTTTTCAAAATATTTAACCAATGGTCACAATTTATTTGTGTGTTCTCACAAGAAAATGATCAATGCAGGTAACCTTGTCTGATTATTTGAAGTAAACAGAATGCCGGTAATTACAGTAGGCTAATTCCACTGTTTCACCTCTACTGCATCAGAGGAGACACCCCATAACCCACCATTTAACGCATCCTGCCAGTTACTGATGTAAGCAATGAATAGACATCGGGCAGCACACAGTACGGCTCAGATGCTTCATGAAGCAATATAGGACCAAGACAATGTGGGGCATCTTTGCCGGTCTCAGACACTCCATTCTTTCCATCTGAATTTGAACCTGAAATAATAAATAATTAAAAAAATTATTTGTACCCCGGCCGGAGCCAGGCTCAAGGCGGCAAACATCGTAAAACTAACACAGTATACAAAGAACATAAGAACATAAAAGCAGGCAATCAATTAATTAAAATACATCTTAAAATTAGTTCAGAGCAAATTAAAATCTGGACAGATGGTAGTTCATGGGTAAAATTGAGAGTGGTTAATATTCTCTAGGGCCAACTGTTACCACAGGTCTTATAAAGGACCTGTGAGCGGACTAGGAGGCCTCTTTAATGCTTGCTCTTATAGAGAAACACCAAGTCAAAGTGTGGGTGTGTACAGGGCAAGCTGTAAGCAAGTGATATTTGTGACATTGCACAACATCATTCGTGATCATGGGGAATGTCTGCTAAGCCTTAGCTTTCAATTTCTCAGCATGAGATACTCTGGTCTTAAAGCATCAAGTTTTTTTTAAAAAAAAAATATAATCATCAAATAATTATTATAATGCAGGCTGATTTTCTTTTCCTTAATGGATTTTGCCATAATGAATGACAAGTATTTCATCAGGTTTCAAAGCATTCCTCACAGTCTTTGCATAAACATCTCCCATCCCCATTCAGTCAGAAAATTGGTAAGAAATGAGAAACATGAAAAAAAATAAAATATGGCATGCATCGTATTTAAAAAAATATGGGATTGGATGCATCATATGGGATGCAACTCATATGGGATGACTGCATATATCAGCTGATCAAACCAGAAGATTAGACGGATTATTTATTTTATTCCCACTTCATCTTTCCACCACGGAGTTCCGAACATCATAGATGGCAGCTCCTTGAGAAGTTTAACAAATTTGGTCTTTGTGAAGTGACCTGACTTGGGGTAATGTGCAAAAACTCATGATCCACTGGATTTTCACACTTCTCGAAATGTTGTGGTTTTGGAAAGCAAATGCACATGTAAGTAGTGTCTTGAGAGAAAATGAACTTCTAAACCAATTTTAAGATACCCAATGAAATATGTTTTGATGTGAAGGTAGCCCTGTTTAGGGAAGTTTTTAATGTTTGGTGTTTTGTTTTACTATTCTGTTGGGAGCCACCCAGAGTTGATGGAGAAACCCAGCCAAATGGGCAGGGTATAAATAATAAAAATAATTATTATTATTATTATTATTATTATTATTATTATTATTATTATTATTATTTCTTGCCCACCTTGTGATGCTTATCAAAGGCACATTAACTATGATGCTAGCTGGCATCCAGAAATGTTATTTTTATTTAAACAAAGACCTGCACAGCAGTCCTAAGCATACTTTCTCAAAAGTCAGTCTTGCTGACTTCAGCAGGACTTTAAAAAAGGTAAAGGTAAAGGACCCCAGACAGTTAAGTCCAGTTGCGAACGACTCTGGGGTTGCTTTGCTCATCTTGCTTTACTGGCTGAGGGAGCCGGTATTTGTCCGCAGACAGTTTTTTCCAGGTCATGTGGCCAGCATGAGTAAGCCACTTATGGCAAACCAGAGCAGCGCATGGAAATGCCGTTTACCTTCCTGCCAGAGCAGTACCTATTTATCTATTTGCACTTTGATGTGCTTTTGAACTGCTAGTTGGCAGGAGTTGAGACCGAGCAACGGGAGCTCACCCTGTTGCGGTGATTCGAAACGCCGACCTTCTGATCGGCAAGCCCTGGGCTCAGTGGTTTACACCACAGTACCACCCACGTCCCCTGATCAGCAGGACTTACTCCCAAGTAATTGTGTATAGTTTGGCAGCCTCAGACTAAAAGAAATGGCCTTCCCCCCTCTCCTGTAGTTTGCCTAGCTGTTCCAAGAAAGGTACTCCATCACTGAATATATTTTGCATGAGCCTACAAGGCTACCAGATTAGTCTGAACACGGCCTGAATAGGTGCAGAATCTCATTTGGCATTTTGAGCCAGGGAAATGACACTTCTCAGGGAAATAACATGATTCATTATATAGCTGAGCGTTCCAAGCTGGGCACCTCTGCCATTTCTTATTACTAATTTCAGCTACTTGTTGATACTTGTACTTGCAACCAGTTACCCACAACTGGAGCTGGATTAGAACAGTGCAGGGGCTCAAAAAATATTGGGCTTGCTTATCCATGTCTTTGTCCCATATGAAAATAATATCGCCATTCAAGCCACTGGCTGTGGCCTTTCCCTGCAAGAAATCTATCATGAATTTATTTTAGCATGTTTTCTGGTCATTGTGAAATAACTGCTATTGCCATATGATTAAAATGGAGGTGGGTGAACTGGCTTTGTGGGTGGGGAGTTGACACTAAACTGATTTTCCTTTAAGCTGCCTTGAATGTAGGCCAGGGGTGGGGAAACTCAGGTCTGGGGACAAATGCAGTAGTCCAAGGACACTCTATCCAGGCCCTCAGAACTCTCCCTCATTGGCCCTTGACAAAAGTTCCAAGGGCAGGTTTCAGCAATGTAAAATGAAGCATTCTATACAGTCTGAAACATACCCTCTCTGCAGGCCACAACTCTAACTGGCCCTGCTCCATTTTGTGTGGGTGGAATGGGTTCCTGCACTGTGATCAGGGCTGTCTTACCCATAGGCACTAGGGGTGCGGGGCACCCGGGTGCCAGGCTCTCAGGAGCGCCAGGCCAAGAGTCCAGGGCCCGAGAGTTGAGTCTGGTGGGAAGAGCCCGCCTGTTGGTTGGAGTGCTGCAACAGGCGCTTCTGCTGTGGGCAGCTCTCCACCCCAACCCTTCGCCCTCCTCCCCAGGGTCTGATGGCAGAGTCATCGTCAAAGTCTTAAGGTGCCATGGTGCTGCAGGACCAAAGCGAGCAGGCGCTCCCGGTCCCCTGATGAGTTTTCGCTAACTGCCCACAGAGGCTTGCCACTTGCGTGCCTGGCAGCTGCCAGCCTTTACTTTCATCCTCCCCTTTCTCTGCCTCCCAAATTTTAGGCGCCATGCTTCACGATTTCCCCCACATTATGATTTTTGCATAGCACACAAACACACATGCATTTGTGATATATTGCCAGGTCCAAAATATGAAACTGATATCACAATATGGAATTCAAACCGGTTTAAGACAATATACCGATATTTCGCCCAGCCTTAGTCTGCATCACTGCCCCAGCCTCTGAGGAAGAGAGGGGGCATTGATGCAGAACACGTCCCTATTTTCATTAGAGGAATGTTGGAGGCTATGGTCCGTGTAAACCTCTGGCTGATTTCTGCCACATCTGTTTGCTCACCCACTTTTGCAACTGGCCACTCCTGCTTTTGCACAGGTCCTACCAATTACTGACAATCGCAGTCCTGGGAAGGTTGACCTCAGAAGGATGGCAAAGAGGGAATGAGACCCTTAGGATGGCAGAGATTCCCCCTGATGTAGGCTCTGTTCAGAAATAAGATGTCCATGTTGAGATCTGGAGCAGGGCCAACAGAACAATCGCAGTACAAACACCCAACATTCATTCCACTTTCATTGTTGTCTGCACAAGGCTTCTGAGAGGCGGCGTTTTGCAACCTATCATTAGAAGTACAAGAACAGACAGCACGATGACAATTGCAAGCATTTGAAATGTTTCAACAACAATTTCTTACATACGTTCCCCCCGCCATGCTGCTTTCCAGCGCTGGATGTAATTATAATCTCTTTCAAATGACAACAACTTTGAAATTAGATACACCGGGTTTTGTCTATTAACATAAGCATACCGAGAGGGGAATACCCAGGGGAGGAATCAATCCTGTAAAAGATGGTATTTGACTGATTATTTATCCTGCAGCAGTAAAACACAGACTGTTTCCCCTGCCATTCAGCCATGGAGAGACGAAGGGCTGCTAAAAATGAATGAACACAACTCGAATAAGTGGGATTTGTGTTCTGCAACACTGTGGCATTCTTTCTGGAAACGGGTTGGTTTATTCCTCGAACTCCAGCTGGGGTTCGTGAGCACTGTGTTCTCTTATGCTGATTGATTAATAATTGAGAAGTCATTGAATAATAGCTGAGAAATCATTGTGGAGGCTATGGTGAAGCATGAATGTTGTGTCAAAAAGGCTGCTTTTCTGAGTGGTACAGTATCCCTGCGTGGAAGGCACTTGCAATGGAGCAGCTGGCAGGACTGAATTACCAACAGGTGACTGGAGGGTCCAATCCTGCAGGGGTGCTGCTTGCAGGGAACGTGCTTCCAAAGCAAAGCAGAGCCTGGCAGCTTCTCCTCTTCTTCCTTCCTTCCTCCCTGGCCTTCCTTCCACCCAATACTCCACCCTAGTAGCCATGGATCATTCAAGGCAGCCTGATCTGACCCAGAGCATGTCAAGACTGAACTTGGTCGAAGCCTGAGACCCCATGAATTGGCCCAGTTTGATTTGGGATTTAGGCTACGGCTGAATGCAATGCCCAGCCAGATGGGGGGGGGGGGGTGAAATAATAAATTATTATTAATATTAATATTATTAATAATAACCCTGTCATGATGCTAGAGATGCATCCCAACAGTTAAGATTTTTCTGATCTGAGGTCTAAGACTGAGTGAAAATGTCCCCTATTTGCTGTCCCATTCTCAAACTGAAATTGGAGGGAGGGCATTTTATATAGATTATATAGGTATAAGTATATAGATATAAGGGACGTTGGTGGCGCTGTGGGTTAAACCACAGAGCCTAGGACTTGCCGATCAGAAGATTGGCAGTTCAAATCCCCGTGACAGGGTGAGCTCCCATTGCTTGGTCCCTGCTCCTGCCAACCTAGCAGTTCGAAAGCACCTCAAAGTGCAAGTAGATAAATAGGTAGCTCTGTGGCAGGAAGGTAAATGGTGTTTCCATTTGCTGCTCTGGTTTGCCAGAAGTGGCTTAGTCATGCTGGCCACATGAGCCGGAAGCTGTACACCAGTTCCCTCGGCCAATAAAGCAATGAGCGCCGCAACCCCAGAGTCGGCCACGACTAGACCTAATGGTCAGGGGTCCCTTTACCTTTACCTTTATATAGATATAGACAGTGCTTTTCTTCTAGGAAGAAAAACACAGTGCTGGTACCCTCCATGAAGTTGTTACAAGAAGTGCCACACTTTCAACCAGTGCTTTTCATCTAAACCGCCGAGCCTCTTGGGCTTGCCGATTGTAAGGTCGGCGGTTCGAATCCCTGCGACGGAGGGAGTTCCCGTTGCTCTGTTCCAGCTTCTACCAACCTAGCAGTTCAAAAGCATACCAGCGTGAGTAGGTAAATAGGTACCACTGTGGTGGGAAGGTAAATGGCATTTCTGTGTGCTCTGGCTTCCGTCATAGTGTCCCATGGCTTAGTCATGCTGGCCACATGACCCGAAAAGCTGTCTGTGAACAAATGCTGACTCCTTCAGTCTGAAAGCGGAGATGAATGCCACATCCTATAGTCAAATTCAACTGGACTTAATCATCCAGGGGTCCACCTTTACCTTTACCTTTACCTTTTTTTTTTTAGAAAAAAAGGTGCCAGTACCACCTACCTTTGTGCCAGGATGCTGTCAGTGGCTCCCGGCTAGTTAACCCTGGAAAGCATAAAGACAAGGAAAAGTTTCTTACCATCCTTTTTATTTCAATCTTTACAGAGAGAGGCTATAGAACCCAGCCTCTCAGATAAAGGCGGTGTCATGAGTGAATCTCCACCCCCTGTCTCTCCCACTTCCTCATTCCTCATTCTCATTGTCTCCTCTACGGGTGCCGCTATGTGCCCTCTGTCTTTGAGCTCTTTACTCTCCTACTTTTAAGGCTCGCTGGGTTCTGGGAGATGAAGGGTCTGGAATGGTTTCTAATGATGTGTCAGCCGGGTGTTGTTCTGGCTCTCCCGTGAGTTCCCAACGTGTCCCCTCATCTGCCTCTGAGCTGCAACCTCCCTCAAACCCCTGTTGTGAATCTGTACTGTCTTCCTCTTCCTCCTCCCTGGAAGGGTCAGGATGGGGAGGGGATCTCCACCATTCCTCCCAGTCCCTGACACTTTGTGTACCCCCCAGAAAAAAAAAACTGGATATAGTTATACTTTGCAGAGGGTCTATACATGTAGGGCAAAAGTCTGAATAATACAAGTGACCTGTTACCAAGGGATACTCTAGTTTACTATGACATTCTTTGCATGTAATGAGTTGGAAAATACTTCAGTTTTTCTCTCTGGACTATGCAGGTATGAAATGGCACATTGCTGGCTAGGTTGCCCAGCTTCATAAGCAAAGATTCCTGTTTCCAGTCATAACTTGAGGGCACAATCAGGGCCAAGGCTTTCTGTGCCAAGCATAGTTTTTCTTTTCCAGAATTCACATAACGCAGTGTGCTTTATGAGGACGAGCTGTATCTCAGGCATCTTCGGCTACCGTGAGAATATGATGGTTGTTATGGCAACCCCTTTTCACTGTATGACAAAGTATTAAACACACATAACAAATTGGATAGATATGCTGGAACATTCCCCTTCAAATCCACCCAATATATTTTTCTTTCTTTCTGTTGCTTTCACTCTCTTTCTTATTTTATTTTATAAGGCTACCAAACAGCACATATCTTCATCCGCTTCCTGCTCTCCTATTTATTTACCAGTACTGGAAAGGTATTCCATAATTACATATTTACATTCCTCTACTAGCATGCCCCTTCTTTTTAAATTAAGGGGAGTAGGAACCCTGGGTCTGAAAATTCCCATAAAGGAATTATTCTTCATTACAAAGGAAGCTGTTGGCTTTACAATCTATGTTCACCTAGGCTTGCCATATTTTGAAGAGCAAAAAAAGAAGGCACGTTTGCCGACTTTTACTTTTAACTATGGATCACTATGACAACTCTCATTTTACATACCCATGAAAAAGAGGATGTGTCCTGGGGGGAAAAAGGATGTATGGCAACCCTAGTTCACTGCCAGTGCTAGATGCTGCTACCTCTATCAGCAGTGGTGCTATTGCTGGTACAAACAGGAGAAGTAATGTAGGAAACCATTCATTTAAAGATTACTCATGCTGCCCATTCAAACATGTTCTCTAGGGCAGTTCACAGTGTTCGGGAACAAAGGTTTGACTGTATTTATCTATTTTTTTCCCATGGAACAGAAGCAACTAGAGCATGAGTAGGCAAACTAAGGCCCGGGAGCCAGATCCGGCCCAATCACCTTCTAAATCCGGCCCGCGGACGGTCCAGGAATCAGCGTGTTTTTACATGAGTAGAATGTGTCCTTTTATTTAAAATGCACCTCTGGGTTAATTGTGGGGCCTGCCTGGTGTTTTTACATGAGTAGAATGTGTGTTTTTATTTAAAATGGATCTCTGGGTTATTTGTGGGGCATAGGAATTTGTTCATTTTTTCCCCTTCAAAATATATTCTGGCCCCCCCCCCCACAAGATCTGAGGGACAGTGGACCGGCCCCCTGCTGAAAAACTTTGCTGACCTCTGAAGTAGAGGCTACTGCAATCTCAAGTGAAGAAACAGAGTGGAGGGAGGAGAAGGAAGAGGAGAAGGAGGAGAAGGAGACAAGCTGCTTAACTCTCCCTTCTGGTCATTCCCCCCCCCCTCAAAACTGCCTTCTCTTAAGCTACAAGGGGGCAGCAGAGAGGTCCAGAAGTGCCTGGAAAGCAAGCCAGGAGGGGGAGAGTTAATTTCAGTCCCATATCCTTTCCTCCTCTCCAGATTGCACCGTGGTGCTTGCAGCTGCTTTTCATAGGTATTTTTGTTCCTCTTTGTCTGAAGTTGGTTGGTACATTTCTGCTGTGTCGGCCCCTCAGAGTTTTGCCTATATACCAAAAAGTGAAGGCCCAGACATGGTGATTTAAGCACACAGAGAAAAAGAAATCCAGTTTCTTGCCCGGGAAGTGCACTAAAAACAAAACAGTACAGAAGTGACACACCGGCAGCCAGTTGTATATAACCCTAGACGCCGCAGTACCCTGGAAAACAACACACACAACATCTCTCTTATATCGTACTCATTAACTTTTAAAAGCCTCCACTGCCTGTGCAGGATCATTGCAGCAAACTCTAAATGATGTATGAAATGAGAAAAGGAAGCAAGCCTGGCTTTCTTGTCACCAAGGTGGGCTGTAATGCTCAGGCTCATAAAGGGTTAGGAGAAGAAAACCTAGGCAGGAGAGAAGTTATGGGAGTGCCAGGAAAAACAAGATGCAGCCACCACCGTCTCTGTTCCCCTCTTCACCACCACTTCCAAAAAAATAAAATCAGCAAGAAAACCCTGGATTGACATATGAGCTGTCAACTTCAGGACCTTCCAGTTTATTAGGATGCCATCCATGGATAGTCTTTAATAAAAGCCTGAAGGATGATTCTAATGAAACCTAGCCTTCTCTTAATTGTAATGGAGATGCAAGCTCTCAAGATGTTGGGTCCATTTTCACAAAGATGCCCTTCATAATTTTAGATAAACCATTTTTTTTTTGTCTTTCCTTTGTCTCATAGAGGGCTTAGAAGCAGTCACAGTCCATCAGCATTTTGACAAAGTGGAGGCTGGGATCATCCATGGTGTCCTCTGACGCCAGAATCTTATTCTCCTCTGTATTAGAAAAATTATACAGAGAGGTTTATTGTTTTGTGTACATTCAAATGTAAGATAAAACATATGCAAAGGGACTTGACAGGAAGTCAAAGTGGAAGAAAAGATTTTGGAAGATAAAAGTGGAAAAATACTTACTTTCATTATTATCATTTTGTGTGCGGGTGTGTGGGTGTCTGCACATATGTGTGTTGTTGTATGTAATGTTTGGGAGGAAATAAGATGGCAAATAACAAATAACAAACTAAATATCGATGTATGTGATTTTTATTTCTTAATTATATTTAGTGGTAGTATGGCTGTACTGTTTTTTGTAACGTAAAACCATTCAATAAAAATTATTTTTTTTAAAAAAAAGAATCTTATTCTCCTCTGGTATTGTGTTTCTCTTGTCTTTGCTCTGGCAGAAGAGCACAGCATTCTACCATTTCTTCACCTCTTCTGGGGTGTATCTCTGTGTCGTTGAAGACCTTGATAACTCCATCAGAGATGGTTGCTCCTAATGCCATGGTGTTGTAGGCAAGGGGGAAGGAGAGAAAGGAGAAGAATAAATAGTACTCAGGGCTTCTCTGTGATGGTAGTTTCAATTTCTGTTTCAAGCAAGGTGCAAACTGGGTAAAATCCATCTACCTTGGTATCTAGGTCTTGAGGTCTCATGTGACAAGGCTCTGCCATCTCATGAAGCAACCTCCTCCAAATGGGACCATAGAAGAAGTCAAGAACTGGCACATGGATGGCACAGCGAATCCTTTTGAAGTGTTGACCCTAACTGAGGAAGGCGTGGATTTGGATTTCGCTTCAGATGGCAAAATACATTGGTCCTCCACTGCATGTTTGTGCGTGAGTCTTTCATTCCATTCCAGTGAAAAAATATTTTCAGATATTAATCTATGGCAAGGATTCTGAATCCATGCTCTACTAGGGTTTCACAAGCTCCTTCCACACGTCCCACAGAAAGGTTTTAGAACAGTCACGAATATCTGTCCTTGATTTGCTTGGATTCCTCCCCCCACAACAGAGAGGCTGTTTTGACCTGGACCACATTATCAAATAGGTTAACAAAGCCCTGGCCTAGGGCCCATGATTTTATTCAACACCTACCCACCAAAAAAGCCCTACAAGTTAAAGGGGACCTTCCCAAGAGCCTAGCCTAGGACCTATGATTTATATAATAGGATTTTCATTTTTCCCCATACTGAAAACACAGGTGCTGAATGGAAGAAAAGTTACAGGTGAGATCAAACTGTGGGTGTTCCATTTGCAAATTGGACTTTTACTTGCACAAATGAGATTTCCTTTTCCTCCCATCCCTCAGCATCTGGTCTGGAAGGTTGGATGGTGCGTGAATAAAGCTGCTAGGAAGGAGGGAGGAAATCCAACTGCATCCTCTGGTGCAGCATTCAACCTCACCCTCTTTTCTTTATAACATCAATAATTCCAGGCTACATTGACCATGTAAACCTGACTCTCTACACTTTTAAATCACCTTGCAGTCTTTCAGTCAATAAAGGAAGCTTTCCTTGCCCACTGTTTTGGTCCTTGGTCTGTGATGGAGCACAGAGCTTCCCTATATACAAAGAGCAGGATGTTGTCAGGGACAACCAGCTGGCTGCCCAGGAAAGTAAAAAGAAGTTTCTTACAGCCCTTTTCTATTTCAAATGTTACAGAGAGAGGCTATAGAACCCAACCTCTTGGATAATGGTATTGTCCCGAGTGAATCTCCACCCCGTCTCCCCCATTTCCTTCTCGTCATTCTCATCGCCTCCTTTACAGGTGCTAAGTGCCCTCTGTCTTTGAGCTCTTTGCTCTCCTACTTTTAAGGCTTGCCAGGTTCTGGGAGACGGGCTGGAATGCTTTCTAACAACGTGTCAGCCAGCTGCTACTCCTTCTCTCCCATTATTTCCCAACTTTGCCCCTCATCTGCCTCTGAGCTGTTGTTGTTTAGTCGTTTAGTCGTGTCCGACTCTTCGTGACCCATGGACCAGAGCACACCAGGCACTCCTGTCTTCCACTGCCTCCTGCAGTTTGGTCAAACTCATGCTGGTAACTTTGAGAACACTGTCCAACCATCTTGTCCTCTGCCGTCTCCTTCTCCTTGTGCCCTCCATCTTTCCCAACATCAGGGTCTTTTCCAGGGAGTCTTCTCTTCTCATGAGGTGGCCAAAGTATTGGAGCCTCAACTTCACGATCTGTCCTTCCAGTGAGCACTCAGGGCTGATTTCCTCTGAGCTGTGACCTCCCACAAACCATTGTTGTAAATCTATACTGTCTTCCTCTTCCTCCTCCCTGGAAGGATCATAATGGTGAGGCAGTCTTCATCATTCCTCCTCTGCCCAGTCCCTGACAAGGGCCGTACCCAAATACAGGAAGAGGAAGAGGAGAGAAATGTGATACAAATTTGGTAGTCCCAGCTCTTTTGCTCAATAGTTTTCCTTCCGTTTTTGTCTGAAGATAGATCCAGTCATTCAGTGTTTGTGTTCATTTGAGCAAGTTAATGCTTCTGTACAGCCACAGCTAAGTTGCAGGCAACAGCTTGAAAAGAAGAGGAATGATTGCTACCTGGTCTTTTTTCATTAGCTATCAGCAGGTTGTTACAGATAGATTAGGGAAGGATGGAGACCTCATTCCCCATTCCAAGCAGTGTTGTATTATCTACATAGCACATATTTGGTGCTTACTAATGCTTTCGAAGAAGGCTAAACTGATAATGTGGATAGAGTTGAGGCACATGTCTGCAACATCATCTTACGCAGCATTTGGAAAAGCAGAGCATGAGATATGGGGCCTGTACAAGACAACTTTATAGAGATATGAGTGACGCTGTGGGGTGGAAATCCCAAGTATTAGCCCATTTACTGCCTAGGTTTATGAAATATCATGTTTAATGGGACCAAAGCGAAATGATCCTATTGAAGGTCACCCACAAAGAAGAGTAACAGTCTATGCATTGTCAGGTCTGGCTCTTGTGGAGTCAGCAAGCATGGTGTGGAAAGGCAAGCCAAGTTGAGACCATGGGCAAGAATAGGGAAAGTGAGTTGGTGGCAGGAAAGGGCGGGAAAGCCTAATGGATCAGTTACTCATGCTCAAACCAAAGAAGTGGTCCTCCCGACTAGAAGCTCTCATAAGGGACAGAAGCACACATGGCCTGTTCTGGCCTATAAGTATACATGAGGCTATTGCAAGTCTGGATGGTCTCCTTGCAGCCCTGCCCAGAAAACAATAGTGGCGCATGGAGTGTTGTCAGATAAGGTTTCAAGCTGTGGGTCACAAGTTGAGCATCTGCTACCATCCTTTGTGCCTTCAGAACTGCTTCCACACACACACACACAATTTCTAATAGCATCTGATATGGCACAAATTTTCTTTTCTGAAACCAGGGAACATCCTTAAATATCTGAGAGACAGCCTCCTTCCTTACAGACCCTCTCGTGTGTTAAGATCAGCCCTCTTGGTAGTTCTATCACTCTCAGGAGTTTAGGGAAGGGAGCTTTACCAGGAGAATGCATTTACTGTGGCAGCCCCTAAGTTGTGGAACTTCATCCCCACAGAGATGAGTCTGGGATCTTAGGGCGAAGGGTGTATGGCAAATCCAGTGAAAACTATAGTGGTTCTTCCATAATCACATTGCCCTTTTATTAACATTGGTATCACAATCTTTTTCTAAGGAGCTCTGGAATGTATAAAGGAGTTGAATGAGAGACAATGACTTACTGGGGATTTGCTTCATGGCTGGGTAGGATTTCAACCCAGATCTCCTTTGGCTAAAGTTTGGCACCTTATCCTCTACAGTGGTACCTCGGGTTACGAACACCTCGGGTTACAAACACTTCAGGTTACAGACTCCACTAACTTGGAAGTAATACCTCGGGTTAAGAACTTTACCTCAGGATGAGAACAGAAATTGCACGGTGGCAGCACAGTGGCAGCAGGAGGCCCCATTAGCTATTCTGGTACCTCAGGTTAAGAACAGTTTCAAGTTAAGAACGGACCTCCGGAATGAATTAAGTTTGTAACCAGAGGTACCACTGTACTCCCACTTAAATATTATGTCTTTCTTTTTTTATTTCCTGTGCTACTACAATTTCTTTCCTCGGCAAAGGTACAAAGTTACCAGTCCACATCATACATGGTTTATATCTATTATTATTTTTTAAAAAATAGAAATAAAAAATACATGTTTTTTTGTTTAAAAAAGGCATTAATTCTTGGTATTAACACCTTTTTCAAAGCGAGCTGCACCTGCAGGAAATTTATAATGGCCACAAACTGTCAGACTTGCATTCTTGTTTATTGTTACTGGTGACATGGTAGCTGTATATAAATGTGAGCTGGGTTAGGTTCTTAAGTTTGTTTCCAAGGGAAATAAAAAGATCTGACACCTTTTCCACAAGTTTGTTAGTTAAAGGGAAGTAAGCAGTTTGGCAAACATTTGAAATATTGCCACAGCAAGAGAGGCATCTTTTCAAAATCACAAGGCTACAGGGAGAGCAGGTATTCCATCACTGGGACGCTGCTGGCTTCTTTTTTTATTTTTAATCAAAGCTTCAACAATTAAGGAATGATATTTATTATGGAGGAGAGCTACAAGGCAATAAACAGCTTCTGTGGGCAATTAGGCACCAAAGCGGAGCTGGGACGCCAGATAACTGCAGAAGCTATTTATTGCAAGTCCATCAGTTTTACTCAAGGCAAAAACAGTTCCATCAAGCCACTGCGCAGAAATAGTTATTACAACATATTCTGCTCCGTGGGGTGACTTATTTCTCATCAGTCTTCTAGAACTTTCTACATGGATTTATTTGAGGAACTTCAGGGCCCAACACAGAGAGTCCTGGGAAGTAAGCCCCCCTGAAGGCCATTCAAATGTTGAAAGTGAATACGCAGTTTCCTAAATCAGAGCTGTCCGGATGTGTTCATGCATGGGCACTGCATGGGGCGACACACAGTAGCTAAAGTTATTTACTGTTGTCTCTAAATCATAGGATGTCAGGAATGAGCCAGCTCCAAGCGAAGGTTTGCAGCCAACTGCAGAAAACAGCCAGGAACAGAGAGGCTTTGATGTTAGTCAGGCAGAGGAGAGCCGGCAGCTACAGATTCTGGCTCTTCCTGACCTTGACGGGCAAACTGATAAGGTAGTGGCTGAAAGCAGGCTGGAACACAGCCAAAGCTTGCAGGAAGCACAAAAAGCCGTGAACAGTCTCAGAGGCAGCCTCTCAGACCAGGAAGAGGGTGGAGCTGATCCACTAAGTCCAAAGAGTCAGCCGGAAAATGGGAGGGCTGTTAGACAGGAAGCAAAACAAGAGATGTAAGAGTTGTAAGTTCAATATCTTCTATAGATCCTGTAAAGAGTCTTCAGAAGGTTCATCTTGAGTAATGGTGCCAGAGGCATTGTTAGTGCCGTCCAGAGCTATCTGTTTGTTTTTTGCAATAACCCCCCCTATGCTTACTGTGTTATCTAGCTGTGAACCTGGACTCCTGACATAGGATCACAGAATCGCAGTTGGGTGGGACCCAAACAGTCATCTTGTCCCATAGGGCCATCTAGCAGGAATCATTGACCACTAAACCTCTGTTTAAAACCTCCAACACAGGAGCATCCACCATTTTCCAAAGCAGTCCATTCTACTGTCAAAGACCTCTTACTGTCAGAAAGCTCTTCCTAATGTTTAGTTGGAATCTCCTTTCTTGTAATTTGAATCCGGTAAATATGATGTGGTTTATTTCACAAGGCTGATCCAATCCTCACTACGATCTGTAGCTTGGACAGGCAAAGACAGACGGAATATTAGTGTGGGATGGCAACAGCTCAAATGAAAATGGGATTCAGAACTCACAGATATTGGTTATGGGGCTGTGTTCTTCCAAACAGTGAGCTTGTTCACATATCCACACACTTGATTTCTTTAACACCTGATGGTTTCCCACCAAAGGAGTGCACGTCTCCACAGAAAAGCACCGAGACCATGAGAAGTGATCTGCAAGTTCTGTTGTCCATGGTGTGTGACCTCCGATTAATATCCATTCATTCGTGAAAGTCAACACTTTATGATGCAGTCATCAAGTAACCAGCATGCATGTGTGAAACAAACACTAACTGGGGCGGGGGGGGGGAGCAGTCCCAAACCATACATTCTGGTTTGATGAAACAAACAGGTATCAAACTCTGTGCTTGCGATCCTAGCTTATTAGCAACAGTCATTTAAACCAGTGTTTCCCAACCAGTGTTCCGCGGCACACTAGTGGGAGGAAGGCGGTCGGGGGGGAGGGGGCGCCGCACGCACCCGCGTCAGGAGCCAGCACTTACCTCCCACGGTGCAGGGAAAGACTGGAAGAGCGTCGCAGCAACGCGCACGCGCAGAGCAGCCGTAAAGGGAGGCGTGTGGGTGGAGAAAAGGAGGGAGGGAGAGAGAGAGAGCGGGAAGGGGAGGGGGGAATCCCCCTAGGCGTGAAGGGAGCGTGCGCCAAAGGAGGGAGGGAGAGAGAGAGAGCGGGAAGGGGAGGGGGGAATCCCCCTAGGCGTGAAGGGAGCGCGCGCCAAAGGAGGGAGGGAGAGAGAGAGAGCGGGAAGGGGAGGGGGGAATCCCCCTAGGCGTGAAGGGAGCGCGCGCCGTACGTTCCAAATTTAAAGGAAGGAGAAAGAAAATCCCCATGTGACGGCTTTTGCCTCCAGGACGGCATCTGCCTGCGCCAACTCGCGGCTGAGCCAGGACTTTTCGTACACGTGTGGGCGCTTCGTAGCATGTGCTCGGCTTTGCCAAGGAAAGCGGCTTGGATCAGAAAGCCTGGGCTCTTGCCGCGCGCGGCATTGTGTTGAAGCGTGCTGGTAGTTAGTGGGTTGGGAGAGCCGCAGCACCCCATTTTTTTTTCATACAAACATGGTTAAGAAGCTTTGTGGAGTGTCACTAGGTTGGCACAAACCATGACGTTTGGGGACATTAATCTAGCTCAGGGTTCTTAATACCCTGAGACGTTGCCTGGTGTCCTCTTTGAATAAGCGGGGCCTGAGCGTTCCACCAATTTAGGCCTCCTGCCCGGATGTGATATGGCTCCACCTTCCTCAAGGTGGTTCTGCTTTTAAATATTTTCCACCCTGTCACCATGAGGACTAGCGACTTCTTTTTGTAAAATATAAAATCGCTGCTCCTTGCTCTCGTGAGACTGTGTGTTTTAATTCGAAAAGGGTGTTCCGTGTACATTTGTGCGAGCTGTGCTGTAAAAAAAAGGGGTCTGTATCCGTTTGTCAGTGGCAATTGGATGGCCGGATACTGCAGTGATGGAAAAGTTTTTGAAAAGAAAAGAACTGGACTCTGAACAAAATTTGGAGCCAGATGAGAGCCCAAGTATGAGTGGGCATGAAAAGAAAGCAAAGATGGTTAGCTCAAGCAAATTCTCCGGCACAAGGCAATATAGCGAAAGCTATATTTCATTTGGATTTACTTTCACCGGAGATGCAAACCAACCAACTCCACTGTGCGTGGTGTGTGGTGAAAAGCTAGCTAACAGTGCTATGGTCCCAAGCAAACTTAAACGCCATCTCCAAACGAAACACCCTTCGCTTCAAAACAAGAATGCGGACTATTTTGTTCGCCTGCGTGAAAACACGGAGAAACAGGCAACTTTCATGAGACAAACCTCAAAGGTAAATGAATAAAGTATTTTATAATTTTTCATATTTCTGTTTACTTACTATTTCATAATAAAGTAATTATAAAATACTTTATTTGTGTTTATTTGATTCCTATTAAAGAGAGTTACTTTATATATAGTCAATATAGGCACAGAGTTAATTTTTTAAACATTTTCTAATGGTGGTGTGCCTCGAGATTTTTTTCATGAAACAAGTGTGCCTTTGCCCAAAAAAGGTTGGGAAACACTGATTTAAACTAACCAGAGTTTGGCACCATGGCAAACTGGTTCATTTAAAACAGGAAATGGAAGCTCCAGTCTCCTAACCACCACCATGCCAAAGGAGGAGGGATGAGCATGTGATCCTTAGAGTCACTACTTCTTCTTTACATAACACTAAGCATAATGCCCCAAATGGGTCACTGTTGCCTTAATCCAGTGATTCTCTGCAGGCGTGGAGAGCCAGTATGGTGTAGTGGTTAAGAGCGGTAGACTCATAATCTGGTGAACCGGGTTCTATTCCCCGCTCCTCCACATGCAGCTGCTGGGTGACCTTAGACTAGTCACACTTCTCTGAAATCTCTCAGCCCCACTCACCTCGCAGAGTGTTTGTTGTGAGGGAGGAAGGAAAAGGAGAATGTTAGCCGCTTTGAGACTCCTTCAGGTAGTGATAAAGCGGGATATCAAATCCAAACTCTTCTTCATCTTCTTCTAATACACTCCTTTTCCTTCAAGAGCTTTCTCAGTGACAAAGGGTGCCTGCATGCTTGCATGGGAAGTACAGAGCTGTCCCTCCTCTTGTGATGCATTGGAGAAAGGTGTTTCTCCATTAGTTCCGCCATTTTTGTACCAACATATGTGTAGGGCTCTTGACTGTGGACCACAACTGTGAAGTGTGAATGCATGGGGCTCTTGACTTTGGGCTGAAAGAGTGAAACACGAATGTGCCCAAATATTTATCTGCTCACAAAGCAAAATGTTACATCAACGAGGAAATAAATGACAAATACTCGAACCATTTTTCATACCTCACTATTTCTCATGCGCTTAGGTAAAAATGATCAATACTACAAACCTTCACAAGTATACTTTAAAGTGTGTAAAAGTGAGAATCCGAAGGCTTTGTTTAGAGAAGGTTGTGCCCTCTGTGAAAACCCACAAAAGCTGTTCAAAACGGAATAAAAAGAAGATATAGAGTTACTCTCCTGCCTTAATTTAAAATATCAGATTTTTCTTTCCACTGCAGAATAGCTTGGGCTAAAGCGTGAAGCATCAGTTGAAAATCTTAGCCTTTGCTTTGAGTTTCCAGACAAGAGTCTCAGCCCTTTAATGTATTTTTCATTGTTGGGTGATATTTAATGTTTCATTGCTGCCTAAATTAAATGGGCATGGCATGCCTTGATGGCTCAGTGATGTTATCTGATTTGAGGAATCGTGTCTGAGTGTATGAAGGAATGTCATAATGCCCTAAGCTTTAGCCTATGTGCCGGTACTTTTAGCCTTAATATGCAATCCGCATTCATCTTTTCTTTCTGCCCTCTGCAAAACATTAATATTTTACCGAGGCAGGCAACACACACTGTCAGTGCCAAAAGTTTCATATTATGCACAGGATGAATGTAATATCTCAACACTTAGAGAGCTCCTTTTATCTTCAAAGCGCATTAGCCCAATAAATGAATCTGACTTTGTGAGCATTTTTCAGGTAAGACCTTTTAAAGACTGAAATCTTGTTAGCTTTCTGAAAGCATTAATGTTCTCAGATGCCATATGTAGGGATGAGGAGCACAGAGAGAAGTGCCACATATGTCATGGGTATGAAAGTGGCCTCTGCAGCTTGATAATTCTCTTACCAGCTTCCAAGAGCATTTGAAGACACTTGCACTCCATTTCCAATCTGAAGTTCCAAACTGACCAGTTGAGTACCTTTTTCTCTGGCAGCACACACATTTGATGAGCCTTCTGTTGTCTGGGGATTTTGCACCTCTGTGGCCCATCTATAAAGTATTGTGCTTGAAGCTATACAGTCGCTGACACTGAGCATTTGAGCTGATGAGGTGGTTTGGAATGTTCAACTGTGCAGCGTATTAAGCAGTTTGTAGTTCACGTTCTGTGAAAGAAGGGGAAGTTGTCATTTTGGCTGGAATTAAAGCCTCGTCAGGGGATGGAAAGAAGCCCTGGGAGGCAGAGGAAATATTGAGAGAAAAGAGAGAAGTTTTAGAGAAGCTGATCAAAAAGAGAGTGGCTAAGAGCAGAGGTGGCAGTGGCTTGATAAAACAGGGATCTGGACAATAGGCAATGAAGAGATTAAGTTCAAGAAAGGAGTGGTCAAGGATAGGGCATAACTGGGCGGGGGGGGGGCAGAGCCAGGGCTGTATAAGCAAGGGCTAAAGCCAAGAGGCATTGGGTTGTTAAACCCACCATTATCAGAATTCTGCCAGTTGTGACATCTACTGTTTACTGCATCACATTGAACTGGCAACTCTAAGAAGACAAAGGCTGAAAAGGGATGTGTGGTAGGGGGGAAGCTGAAATTTCACAGGTTGTATAATGAGATGAAAAAAATGTTGAAATATACATTTATTAAAAAACCAGAAGCATTTTTACTAGGCATTGTAGGGGGTGATATAAATAGAAATGATTGTAAACTGTTTTTGTATGCAATGACAGCAGCAAGAATATTATTGGCACAAAAATGGAAGCGAGAAGAATTACCGATGAAAGAAGATTGGAGGATGAAACTGATGGACTATGCAGAACTAGATGAACAGGAAGAATTCGAAACCGGCAGGACCAGAATAGTCAGAGCACACGGAAACACCATTTACCTTCCTGCCACAGTGCTACCTAGTTATCTACGTGCACTGGTGTGCTTTCAAACTGATACGTTGGCAGGAGCTGGGGCAGAGCAATGGGAGCTCACCCTGTACTGTAGTTTCAAACCACTGACCTTCTGATCAGCAAGCCCAAGAAGCTCAGCCATAGCTGTCAACTTTTCCCTTTTCTTGCGAGGAATCCTATTCGGAATAAGGGAATTTTCCTTTAAAAGGGGGGAAAGTTGACAGCTATGCCATAGCACCACCGGCTCCCTACTATTGTATAGGACAAAGGCTGCATTCATATGGCAGTTTATCCTGTATACATGATGTTTACCTGAGGGTTTAGTTCCACATTAGGTTTGAGCTTTCACATGACATAAAAGCAACTTCCAGAAATATAGTACAATATAGCACTCATTTCTGTGTTACTTGCTTCCAGGAAGTGAGAAAAAAACATTTGTAAGTAGCATAGAAATGAACTGGGGTTTTTTTTTAAGATCAGGGAGGACAGGCATCTGGGGAGGCTGGCAATTGCTGGATAAATATTTACTGGGAAGAATATATACATATATATGTATGTAAACATGTGCACCACCTCCAGCAGCTTTGCCATGATAAATTAAGATCAATCCCATGCCCTCCAAAACTAAAGAAAATCCTAAAATGCCCTGGGATAGAAGCAGAAAAATGAAAGCGTCTTTCACAGCTGAAGAAAGATTCTGAGAAACTGGAGAACAGGTTTCAGCTCGTATAAAATATAATTTAGCAGAGAGCTCCCCAATTCATTCGCTGTGTGGGTTAAAGAGGAATACTGGATTTCTGAACAGATCCCTGGTCCATGAGAAATTATGGAAGGGAAATGATGTTATACTCTGAATTTCCACTCCCACCTTGGCAGTTAAAGTTAGAGCCTTGCCTTTTTAGCCTGGGTGTTCCCAGTTTCCCCCCAGTCTGTCTGTCCATTCCTCTAGAACAAGGGTGGCTAATCTATGGTTGCCCATATTGTTTGCTAGACTCCCATGAGCCCCAGTCAGCTTGGCCATGAGTCGGGAAGTGATGGGAGCTGTATTTCAGCAACATTAGCCACCCCTGCTCTAGACAGACCCTCCAAGTGTCCCTATTTTCCAGGGAGAGTCCCAGATCTACAGAAGCTGTCCTGGTTTCTGATTTGATCCCAGAATGTCTCACTTTTCCTTAGGACATCCCTATTTTCATCTGAGAAATGTTGGAGGGTATGTGACCCCTGATCCCAGGAGATAAGTAACTATACAACCTTTAGAAGATACCTGAAGGCAGCCCTGTATAGAGCAGTTTTCTTTAAAAAAATGTTTAATGTTTTGTTATGGGTTTATATATGTTGAAAGCTGCCCAGAGTGGCTGGGGCAACCCAGTCAAATAGTCAGGGTATAAATAAAATGAAGAAGAAGAAGAAGAAGAAGAAGAAGAAGAAGAAGAAGAAGAAGAAGAAGAAGAAGAAGAAGAAGAAGAAGAAGAAATAGGACATTCCTATTTTCATCGGAAAAATGTTGGAGTGTATGTGTAGAAGGAAAGACCCCAGCAAGAAATCACTGCTCTTCTTTTCAGCTTTAAGTCAAGCCAGCAATCTCGCAGTAAGCCACATCTGTATAGTTCTGCATGCTGTTAGAACAGAAGTTTCTCCCAAGCAATACTAGGGAGCAGTTTCTAGGCCTCTGCTGCGAAGTGTGTGTGCATTGTGATTGATTGTGTTCATTAGGAAGCTTGACTGTTTCATCATCAATGGATCTGTTAGCCAACAAGATAACCGAGAGCCAGCCAATGCATTCTAGTAATTACTGAAAGTTCAGATAAAGCATTTTGCAAAGGAGCCTCACCTTAATGAATCCTCGCTGATGTAAAGCAGGCAAATCATTATCCATTAGAAACCTTTTTCCACAGATAGCATGGGAAGCATCCCAACAAAAATGGTGAGTTGATTCCTGGCTTTTGAGATACTAGCAGATGTGTCCCAAATGTGTTCTAGGTTTTATGGCTGTGGAGGGGAAAGCCGGAAAGCTTTGTTGTTGTTGTTGTTAGAATTTATATACCACCTGTAATGGTTATAGGGGTTGCTCGTGCGTAAGTTGCTGCCACTCCTGGCTAGGTTACCTGGTTGAACCCTTTCAGTCTGGACAGCCCTTCACTTCGTGGCTGTTTCAGTCGCTGGCAGAATCCGTCAGTGGGCGTTTCTTGAACTTCTTCCAGCAAAGAAGTTCTTTGACGCCAAGTCTCCTCCTACTCTCCCTGCGCTGAAGTCTTCTGCGCAGGGAGGGTGTGGGCAGCGGAGTACCCGTGCTCTCCCCACTGGCCTCCGGTGAAGAGTCCTGGAGCCTTCTCTCCGATTCCCCCATCTGCCCCCCTTCACCCCTGGTGTTATGCTGATTTCCTTCCCCAGCAGATGGGCTGCCTCTCTCCCTGCTGGGCCCCTCTCCAGCATCACTCTGGAGCCTTGCCTCTGCCTCTGGCTCCGATGGCAGTTCCCTGACACCACCCTATACCCGGAGGTCTCAGAACGGTTTACAGAACAAAATCAGAATATGAAACCACAAAATATATAATCAAAATAAAAACAACAAGCCAATAACACCCCCCCAAAAAAACCCACATTTTAAAAGGACACAGGATGAATCTCGTGGCTAACTCCTTGGCTACTTTGGTAAGAAGCAGTGAGTGTTTGGAAAGATATGTCACGGCATAAAAATATATGGTGCTGCAGACCAGATGGGTAATTAATTTGTTTGCTTAATTTTGACTCCAAGGTGTAAAAATCATTCAGAAAACTATGCATATAAGTTTAGGAGAAGCCTGTTTAGGGAAGCTTTTAATGTTTGATGTATTACGGTATCTTAATACTTTTTGGGGGGGGACGCGGGTGGTGCTGTGGGTAAAACCTCAGCGCCTAGGACTTGCCGATCGCATGGTTGGCGGTTCGAATCCCCGCGGCAGGGTGCGCTCCCATCGTTCGGTCCCAGCGCCTGCCAACCTAGCAGTTCGAAAGCAGTCCCTGTGCTGCGCTGGCTCGCCAGATGCAGCTTGTCACGCTGGCCACGTGACCCGGAAAGTGTCTGCGGACAGCGCTGGCTCCCGGCCTATAGAGTGAGATGAGCACACAACCCTAGAGTCTGGCAACACTGGCCCGTACGGGCAGGGGTACCTTTACCTCTACCTTAATACTTTTTTTGGAAGCCGCCCAGAGTGGCTGGGGAAGCCCAGCCAGATGGGCGGGGTATAAATACTAAATTAGTAGTAGTAGTAGTAGTAGTAGTAGTAGTACTAGTAGTAGTATTAGGAGCATTACTTTGCAACAATGCAGAGACATGGATGACTGTACAAGGAACCAGTGCTATTTTTCTAGAAAAAGAGGTGCCAGAACTCACCATGAACCCTTTTCCTCTTAGAATGGCAATGGTGGCAAATTATATGGTCCAACCACATCTGGAGGTCTTCATCTATGCTTTCAGATGAAATTTCCACCTACATCTCCCAAAAACAAAAGTCAACATGCCATTCCTTGGCTCCCATAGTATTTGCAGTTTTTGTACCAAAGTTACCATCTAGGTCTGATCCGAACACATCTCCAATGGGATGGTTATTTCTCGACAAACCAAGTACAAACTAAGAGGAGGCACTTTTAAAACTTTGTGGTAGAAGATGTCTTTTCGGTCCATTTATGTTGATTATCCCCTTATCATATCCCAGGCATTGATCCTAGCAGCCAGGCACTGAGAATAGACAAACAATATGAATCTTCATTAGCTTAACAGAGGTGGTGAAAGGGCTTCTGAACGGGACATGACAGAAGATGGATTATACAGAGTGTTAAATGGACAGTGCAACAACAAGGCAATGCTTAAAGCAGACTAATGGAGATTCCTTTAACACAGTCTAGTTTGAGTAAGTATAAGCTTATACTTATCTTTATGCCTATATACAACTCTAAAGCAATATATGTCTAAGCAGAGTCATCTTCCTAATTATTAAATGCCACAAGCCATAACCATGAGGATGTCTACCATATTTTACCATCTGCCCTTTTCTAACTTATCTTGTTTCATTTCATTTTCTATCCCTTCTTTTTTCCATGATGACCCTCTAGGTGGTATATATGGGGTTACCAAACAAGCTCCCATTCAACATCTGACCCAGACCTGCTAATCTCCAGCAATACTGTTGCATCAGAAGTCTTCAAACGAGACAACCTGGGATCTGATTTTGTATCTTTATCTCTCTACTCAGCTATGCTTCCTGGTAAAAGGAATGGATGGCGGAAGCCTGTTGAAAATGTTGAAATGGATCAAAATGGTCTAGTTAAGGATGAGCTGTCAATTTTGATTTCTCTCAGTTCATCATTTTTGTCCTAAAATCAGTTTTCCACATTTCCATGTCAGTCTGAGATCTTTTCTTTTTTTTTAAAGATCCTCATGAAAATTCACCAGTGTGAATTTCTCTTATTATACACAATTCTAATGCAATTTTGCCTAATATACACATTTTTTTTTTTGCAAAACAATTTCCCCTAATGTGTTTTATTTTACTAAGATAGACATTTTGTGCACACTTTACCTCAGTATACTTATTTTTGTATGTATTATTTGGCTAGGGAGCTGCCCTGTGAAATTCAGAGATGTATAAATTTCAAAGGATAGCGGCATTTTTTTTGTTAACATATTGTTTAGGGAAATGCAGATTAGGTAGGTTAACTTTTAGAGGCACCCTAAACTGAATTTCTTCCCCATCCCCAACCCCAATTCTGATGCTTTCGAACACGCCATAATCCCTATGTTCTCAAGTGTTGAATGCTACCAGATTGCGGTCTTTGAAGAAAAGGAAAGGATCCCCTTTCCCAGAATCCAATCTCTCCCAGTGCTATGCATCTTCATAGTTTAGAGGTCCTGGGCCCTAAGGAAGTCAGATTATCCTCCACCAGGGCCAGGGCCTTCTCAGCGATGGCTCCGACCTGGTGGAATGCTCTGTCCCATGAGACCAGGGTCCTGCAGGATTTAACTTCCTTCTGCAGGGCCTGTAAGACAGAGCTATTCTACCTGGCTTTCCATTTGAATTTAGCCTGATCTTTTATTCCCCTTCCTTCCCTCCCCCTCCCCTTTTTATGAAGATTACCTGCTCTGGGATCCCACAGCTAATTCTCCCCTGTACTCCTCGCTGGCCCAAATAGGACTAACTTAGCCAGCTAGCCCTGGTGACCATCTAATGTTTATTGGATGGGTTTCCCTCCTAAATTGACCTTTGAATTCTAAATTTATTGTTATTCATGTTTTATACTGTATTTTATGCTGTTTTTTGTTGCATCAATTAAGTGTTTTAAATTTGTTGTTAGCAGCCCTGAGCCCGGTTTTCTGAACTGGGAAGGGCGGGATATAAATAGAAAATTATTATTATTATTATTATTATTATTATTATTATTATTATTATTATCATCATCTTATGGAAGAGGTACAAGCTAGTAACCCTGGCAAAGATTGCCATCTCCAAGTCCCTTCCATGGTGTGAATGAAACAGGGCTGTTTTATGCATTACCACAAACCTACTGATACAAAACTGATGCAACATTCAGATTTTAAAAAATAAGGTGAAATGGACAGGCTTCAGGGGGATGTTTATGCTTTGGAATGAAGAACATGCCATTCAGTTAAACCAGTTTTGGATAACAAAATTCAGTTAAACCAGTTTTGGATAACGCAATAATTATAACAAGTTGGATGCTTTTAAAAGAGGATTCGACTAACTCCTGATGAAAATGTTCTACCTTCACAATGCTTCTGGATACCAGTTGCTGGAAAACACAGGAGGGATGAGGGCTCTTTTTAATAATAAAAAAAACAAACTTTTATTTTGCTTTACACAAATACAGATAAATATAAACAACCAAAATTACAAAAGAAAAACCCTTAATAATAGTAACAATGAAAAAAGCTTTAAAAACTACAAAAAATATCAAAGTACGTGGCATAGAACATAAACCATTATGGGAAAGAAAAAGAAAAGAAGGAGGAGGGGGGGAAGAAAAAAGAAAAAGAAAAAAGGGGAGGAGAAGGAGGAGGAGGAGGAGGAGGAGGAGGAGGAGGAGGAGGAAGAAGAAGAAGAAGAAGAAGAAGAAGAAGAAGAAGAAGAAGAAGAAGAAGAAGAAGAAGAAGAAGAAGAAGAAGAAGAGCCAAAACACAAGGAGGCTCATCTATTGTATGCTTCTGTCAAGGTCACAACAGATCACTGTCCTTATCAATTCTCTCTATCTGCATTCCATAGAATCCCTCATCTTGGTATCAGGGGACATTTCCCTATGCGGTATCCTTCTAAACATAACCAGGTCTTTCTTGATGAACCCTTGTCCCCTAGATAACTATTTAAACATTCCCATTCTTCTTTCACCATCTTTTTAGGTTCATTTCTTATTGCATCTGTCAGAGGGATGAGGGCTCTTGAACTCAAGTCCTTCTTGTTCGTTTCTCATAGACATTTGGTCAGCTGTTGTGAGAATAGGATACTGGACTAGATGGGCCGCTGGTCTGATCCAGAAGGCTCTTCTTATGTTCTTATACCAAACCTTTCTTCCATTTTGGAATCCAAGGCAGCAAATATAGGCAATCTTCTATGCGGTTACTAACCGCTCCCAGACCTGCTTATTTCTGGCAAGGTTGCTGCATCACACTCCTTCAGAATGTGCAATGGGACGTTTGGCTTTCTATCACGTTGGAACTAAGGGTGGTGCTGATGATATGAAGATTAGGATGCTTCCCCAAAGGTGTTGCGAGTTGTACTGAGTCCTGAACTCTTAATATGAAAGAGGGGCAGCTTGTGAAGTCCACCTCTCCCTTTGTTCAAGGAGTTCTAAGCAAGATGAAACATTGACTGCAAATGTAAAAAGACAATCCCAGCACTTTCCACAAGATGAATGACTGTTTTAGGAAGGTACATTGCCCAGAAAAGCAATTACACAGCAAATCACCCATCTACATAGGTTTGGAAGAAGAACAGCACAGGTCTTATATTTATATCCATTTGCCACTTAATGCGGGTTGCAGCAAATCATCTCAAAAATTAATTGCTGCAGCTGCCTGCTGTTATTGGGTTAGCCCTCAGGTGTCTCTCTTGGGGGCAGCATGAAGTTATTCTACAGCAGACACCTTCCCTCCCCCCCCCCCTCTCTCTGTGTGTGTGTAATCCAACCAGGATATTATTCATTGTTACACTGATGTCTGCTCTGTATCTGTATGACTGAAAGAGGAAGAGGCGACCAGTCTTCAAGGATGCATTACAGCTATTCAAAAAAACATTGGGGGAGAGGTTCAAAGCAGGGCAAATGCGCAGTGTGGCCTGGAGAGTTCTGAGCATCAGGAGAGAGGCCTGGTGGACCACATTTGGCCTCCAGACCTGAGGTTCCCCTCTTCCAGGGTAGGATGACAAGAGTGTGGTTGAGGATTCTGTTATCTGACCAGCCAGAAAAGCAAAAACACCCCTCCTAAAATCATTCACATATATATATATATATATATATATATATATATATATATATATATATATAATTGAACTTTCTGCTTTATAATTTAAAGTACTCATTTCTCATCCTCAAGATAGCAATGACTCCCCTTCTTTTCTTTCCTTGGTTCATTTTACATATCATAAATCCCTGCATATTTTACAAAAACTATACCACTCGTGGGTGGCGCTGTGAGTTAAATCACAGAGCCTAGGACTTGCTGATCAGAAGGTCGACGGTTCAAATCCCCGCAACGGGGTGATCTCCCATTGCTAGGTCCCTGCTCCTGCCCACCTAGCAGTTCAAAAGCATGCCACAGTGCAAGTAGATAAATAGGTACCGCTCTGGCAGGAAGGTAAACGGCATTTCTGTGCACTGCTCTGGTATGCCAGAAGCAGCTTAGTCATGCTGGCCACATGACCCGGAAGCTGTACACCGGCTCCCTCGGCCAATAAAGCGAGATGAGTGCCCCAACCCCAGAGTCGGTCATGACTGGACCTAATGATCAGGGGTCCCTTTACCTTTTATACCACTCATCAGTGCTTTTTTTCTGGGGGTACGCAGGGGTATGCATACCCCTAAACATTTTGTGAATCCAAGTTTGACCTCATTGAGGGGCAGTATTTCAATATGAGTTGAAAAATGAGAGTACCCCTAAACACTTTTTTTTAGAAAAAAGCACTGTCATTCAGTATTCCGTTATTGCATCCATAAAAACTTGTTTACACTGTTGTTTTCAGCTGTACACAGTTATTTCCCATATATTCAATAAATGTTTTCCAATCTTCTTTAAACATACTTTCTTCTTGTTCTCTTATTCTATATGTTAAATCTGCAAGTTGTGCATATTCTCTCAACTTAAGTTGCCATTCTTCTTTAGTTGGGACCTCGCTCGTTTTCCATTTGGGGGCTAAAAAAACACTGGCTTCAATTGTAGCATACATAAATAACCTTCCCCACCCCCTAAAATCTTGCCCCAAGGTGATGACAATTACATAGCTGTCTCTCTGATATTTTTGTGTGTGGGCCAGTGCAAAACCAAGGCACCACAAACAGATGTTTGGGCTGGTTATGGATATATCAACTGTTCTCCTATGACCTTGCTTCAGTAAGAAAACTTATCACAGAGTAAATTGGAGAAGGAAAACAGTGGTGCCAAGACTTATCAACTCATTATACTTGAAAGGTTTTTGGAACAACAAAATACCATGAACCTATCTTGGCAGGCAGCGAGCTGGTAAGCAGCTGTTCCCTACACATTCCTGATTCATTTGCTGCCAGCATATTTAATACTTCTGCCAAAATAACTGGATGTGAACTGGATGCTGGTTAACTCAGGTAAAGCACAGGATGCTTGGTGCTGATGCAGCTGACATTGGCCCTGCTGGAAGTGCTATGCTTAATAGCCATTGAGATCTGAACTCAATAAAAGCATCCCGCATTGGAAAATATTGTGGCAAGAATGATGGGTCACAACCTGGAATGTAAGGCTTTCTGAATTTATTTCCTGGGTTAGCCATTAGCATGGTGGCTTTCATCTTATGAGAGCTTTGTGGTTCATTTTACCACCAACCCCATGGTCTTTGGTTGAGTCTAGTTCCATTCTCCATCCCTGTTCTTGATGAGGGTTTCCTCTTGACACAAACATCCCAAGACGGCCTTTACAACTTAAGCAAGAGGTAGTTACTACATTTTGGCTTCTAGAAGCAGAGCTGTTGGTGCTGGGGGCCTGATCCAGAATCATTTCTAAATAGATCCAGACTCCTACCACTCTCGTCTGCTCTGAAAAGAATCTTCATGGGGCAGATTTTCCCAGTCTGACAAAAATCTGGAGGTTTCCAGAGTTCTCCGGCTTCTTCACATGACAGATCCTGCTGCAACAATACATATCAGTTTGTCTTTTCATGTGCCAACCACAGCTTTCTTTGTCTTTTCTGTGTCCTCTTACATCTCACTGCCGTCTTCATTACCAGCTTCTACTGCATTGTTTTGAGGATCATCATGTCTCATTGACTCTTTCTGTGTTTCAATTATCCAAGGCCTTCAATAAAGCATGGGTGGCTGGAAGAAACTTCCTGGACCAGGGATGTAACAAAAGGGAGGAAGGATAGATGAAGATGCCTTCCCAAAACCAGAATGGAGATTACCAACCCTTCTGTCCTGGTGTGTCTAGATGCAGCCCTGTTGACATCTAAAGGCCCAGGACCACAATACCTCAAGGAACACCTTTCCTCATATGAACTGTCCCAGACCCTGTGATCATCATCTGAGGCCCTTCTTTGTGTGCCTCCTCCACAAGAGGTCCAGAGGTTGGCAAGAAGAGAGCAGGCCTTTTCTGCAGTGGCTCCCCATTTGCGGAATGCTCTCCCCAAGGAGGCTCGCCTGGCGCCATCAATACATATGAAATACATCAATACAGATGAAAATATTTCTCTTTAACCGGGCCTTTGACTGATTAACATTCTATGTCCTTTTAAATGTGTGTGTGGGAAGGGGGTTATTGGTTTGTTCTTGTTCTTCTTATGTGAGTTGTGTTCTCATTTTGTAGTTTTATTTTTTTTATATATAATAATAATAATATTTTCCAATAATAAGTTTTCCAATTTAAAAATTCAATAAAAACCACATTAAAACATTCCTTTACAGTGGTACCTCGGGTTACATATGCTTCAGGTTGCATACACTTCAGGTTACAGACTCCGCTAACCCAGAAATAGTACAGTGGTACCTCAGGTTAAGTACTTAATTTGTTCCGGAGGTCTGTACTTAACCTGAAACTGTTCTTAACCTGAAGCACCACTTTAGCTAATGGGGCCTCCTGCTGCCACTGCGCCGCCGGAGCACGATTTCTGTTCTCATCCTGAAGCAAAGTTCTTAACCTGAGGCACTATTTCTGGGTTAGCGGAGTCTGTAACCTGAAGTGTATGTAACCTGAGGTACTACTGTACCCTTGCTTAAGAACTTTGCTTCAGGATGAGAACAGAAATCGCGCGGCGGTGGCGTGGCGGCAGCAGGAGGCCCAATTAACTAAAGTGGTCTTCAGGTTAAGTACAGTTTCAGGTTAAGAATGGACCTCCAGAACAAATTAAGGATGTAACCAGAGGTACCACTGTACTATGTGATGCATTTCCTTTGGGCAACATTCTCAAGCTGCTGGCTCTGATTCTGCCTTAGTGTTTATCCATGGCACTAGCCATAAACTTTCCCAAATGCTAGGAAGGAGTCCAGAAAAGAATGCTTGAATGTCACCTCACATCAAATTCCCCCTCAACATAAAAAAGCTAACATACCAAGGATGACCCTAGCCTCCTGTATGCTGTGTTACTTTTCTCCATGTAGAGAGGCTGGGTGCGGGTTGCTTCTTTTAAGTGCTATACTGAAACCTGCCCCCCAATTTCTTAAAAAAATTCTCCCCTTGCTAAAGGAGTTCCCATTTTTCAACCACTTAGGGCAGGGACGGAAGAAGAGGGGTGCGGTGGGGGTGGTATGCCCCAGGTGTCTTTGCTGAGGGGGGTGACATTTGGTACGCCACCCACCCGCGACTCCCAAGCCTACCCCGAGCCGTCGGGGGTTTGGGGATACTGCCAGGGAGACAAAAGCCATCAGCCATCGGGCAGGCCTCCGCGTCATCTTCGGACGATTTCCAGTTGGAACGACATCAGTCAATTAGTGACACGAGCCTCAGACACATTCCAAGACTCATGCATGCCCTTTCTGCAGAGTTTCCACAACAGAAGATGCACCCAGAAGAGCATATTTACAGCTTTATTCAACGTTGGTCAGAACAAAGGAAAAACATGACTGCTTGCTTCCATGTCGAGGAAACAGCAAGAAACAAAAGCTATATACAAAACGGAAACTCCCTGTGAGCAAGAAGTACGCAGGCTTGTGACACACAACAGCCTGTTCCCTTTTTAAGGAGGAATGGAAATATCCTAACAGGGGGAAGTGGGGAGCTGCGCCGCTTTGCATTTCCCCCCTTCCCCCTTTGTTTTGACAGCTCGGGGGAGGCTTGGGAGTTGTAGGTGGGAGGGCGGCGCACCCAAATGTCCACCATCGGCGGCTCACTCCGCCCCCGTGGGTGGCCCGCTCCGCCCCCGGCTGCAGGGCACGTATGCCACTCCGAGCACCCAAGCGGCTATCTCACGCCTGGGAGGGCACCTTCTGCACCCCACTCCCCTCGGGAGCACACCCGTCCTGGGCAGCGTGGGCATATGCTCTGCCGCCGTCTCAGGGCACTTTGAAATGTCTTCATAATTTCACTGGATGTGGGGTTGCGCTTCCTCGATTGTTGTGCTGTGGCATGTGCGTTTTCCCTTTCAGTAAGTATTTCTCCAGCTCTCAATGTCACTGTCTTCAGCTGCTTGATCATCCTGAACTTAAACGACTGCATGGGAAAGTCAGATCATGACACCTTCCCCTGAGCTTTAATTGAAGTGCAAGAAGCCAAGCAGGCTGGCTACCGACTCCCTCGATGGTGCTGTAAACACAACAGTGTTTATGACCTGCAAATTCACACTAGTTGGGCTGCACTTTTGATGAACACCTGTCACTTGCTACCTAACAGTTTTCCAGGTTCAAGTGAAAAGGGACCCACAGCTGAAAGTGCTCTGTAACTGACAAGGCCTAGGCCTGAAGAAGGAGCGAGGCTGTGTGTTTGTGTTCCCCATTCAGCCGGCAGCCATAATTTCGTATTTAAAGGTTTGAAAGATAGCAGCAGGCAGCCTACTTGAAATTCTGGTCAGGTGACAGCTTCAACCTTTCCTCCTTCCTCTGTTCTGCATTTTGCATAAATAGGGAAGAGGAGCTGACGTGAGTTAGTAATGTTCACCTGCTGCTTTGTGCTGGAATCTTTTTGAAACATGTGCTCATGGGTTCAGTGCCAAGAGACGCTTCTCAGAAGAAAAGGGATGATACTTCAGAACTTGCTCATCCCCATCCCTCAGCCAAGATTGCTCAAATGTGTCTCTTTCCAAGACATTCTGTTGAGGGATTTGTTGATTTCCCATCGGATTTCTATTCCAAGTCCTCAAAATCCACTTTTCCCCACTTCCTGATTTACCTACCCATTGAGCTCATGGAGGCTTCAGAAAATTTCCACTGGCACTATGGATGACCTGTGATTCCATAATGAATACTAGCTTCATGTATCTCTGGGCCCTTCCTGTTTGCCCCATAGACTAGGAGAGTTTTGAACAGGAAACTTCCTGATATGTCATTCTTTGCTTCTGAATTTAATTCTCCCTGTGGGAGAATTAAAAAGCCAAAAGTGTGCAGTTCCTGGGTTAAGCCCTTACCTTATTGTGCTGCTGTGTGGTGGGTTTATCTGGTGGATTTAGACCAGGGATGGAGGACCCCAGGTCCTTCAAGTGTCTTTCTAACTGGTTCTTTGCCACACACCCTTCCTGAGCCATAGCCCTCCCCCAAACCCTAATAATAATAATAATAATAATAATAATAATAATAATAATAATAATAAATAACTTAAACCCCGCCCATCTGGCCAGGTCTCCCCAGCCACTCTGTGTGGCTCCCAACAGAATATTAAAAACACAATAAAATGGCAAACATTAAAAACTTCCCTAAACAGGGCTGCCTTCTGATTTCTTCTAAAAGTCATATAGTTGTTTATTTCCTTGACATCTGGTGGGAGGACATTCCACAGGGCAGGCACCACTACCGAGAAGACCCTCTGCCTGGTTCCCTGTAGCCTCACTTCTCACAGTGAGGGAACCGCCAGAAGGCCCTCAGAGCTGAACCTCAGTGTCTGGGCTGAACGATGTGGATGGAGATGCTCCTTCAGGTATACTGGGCTGAGGCCGTTTAGGACTTTAAAGTTCATGACCAACACTTTGAATTGTGCTCGGAAATGTACTGGGAGCCAATGTAGGTCTTTCAGGACTGGTGTTATATGGTCTCGGCAGCCATTCCCAGTCACCAGTCTAGCTGCCGCATTCTGGATTAGTTTATACCTGCTTAGATTATATTCTTGAACTCTGATAGTGCTTCTAGCTTGCCTGGATGGAAGAATAGGTAGAAATGTGTGATTTTGAGAACATTAGCCTACTGTGCAAAGGTAAAACTCACATTTATTGGCGTGTCCACTTTTACCTCATGCCCTTTCCAGTACTGGCATGTGGTTGCCAAATGGTTGCCCAGGGGTCAATGTGGTCCTCAGACCGAAAATCCTTGAGTTATACCCATGCATGAGGGATGTAGAATTTGGCTTGGAGTTTAGCTGGTGGAGAGTTTGGAGCCCCATCCCTCAAATTTAGATAATTACCTGCATTGTTTGGTCCTGGTTCATTATGACTTCTAAGTAAGAACACACAGAAGTCCCACCTCCCCCAGGAAGGCTACAATTGCTCTGTGCTGAGCAGAAGGGATTTTGTATATGTTCAGAAATACTTCCTTTTATTACATGATAGTACTGGAAACCAAGTCTGATGAGGAACGGTTGAAGGAGCTGGGTATGTTTAGCCTGGAAACTAAACAGAGAGTGGATGGCCATCTATCATGGATGCTTTAGCTGAGATTTCTGCATTGCACTTTGGTTGGATTAGATAACCCTCAAGGTCTTTTCCAACTCTACAATTCTATGATTCTATGAAATCTGTACTTCAAAAGAAAGGGCCTTTGGTTCATTATGTTGGTGTTACTCATTTTGCTATCTGTAAGGAGGAAATATATTATTAAAACTCAATGAAAAATCATAATGGGGCATGGTCACAGACTGATGCTAAATGGGTGTGGTTAAAGAAAGGGTGGTCACATGACTTACAGCACCCAGAAGAGATTATTTGCCCCCTCCCAACTTATACCACTCAACTACTCCCATAAGCAAAATTATTCTAAAGCATAAGTGCTGCTCGGGGGTGTTTCCATTATATACCATTCATTAAGGATGCAGAGCCAGGAACTAGTCCTAACCCTTCAACACAGCTCTTTTAAAGTGGTTTTTAAGAAAACATATCAAGCTGCAATGCAGCTTTGCTTTCCAAATGTATTCTGTTCTTGAGATATGTTGTAATAGGAAGAAGGAAAAGAAGCGGGGTGGGGGGAGAGAGAGATCGTCTTCCCATCAACCTGACACCAGAAAGAGCCAGTTATCTTTTGACATTTTGCAGATAAACAAAAAGTCTTTTTATTTAGTTAAGCTTTAGCTCAGGCACCGTACAACCTTGGCAATGGTGAGAGCTGAGGATGGAATAACAATGGATTGTCTCCTTTGATTCGAAGCAGCATCTAGTTTAAGAAATTTGCTCCAACTTCCTGAAAATTGTAAGCTATAAATATTAACTGCAATGAAAAGTTTCATTCTGTTTCTTGTTTATTTATTCATGTACCTTTGTTTAGTTACTGCTTTGTGCATATCAGAAGATTCAGTGGGATTTTTAATTTCCTGGGCGCTTCACCAATGAGAAAAGTCACAAATGTGCCCTGGGCTGGAGATATAAGGAGGGCTATTGCCAGTACTCCCATGAAGAAGACTCGAGACACAGGTATGGTGAAATCATCTGCAAAAGCAACTTACCAAATTATAAAAGTATAAGCTAGTGCATTTGAATTAATATATGTAAGCGAATCATCCCTCCAATCCCCTGTGTGTGTTAACAGTGGCATTCTGGGGACCCAAAGTCAAGGACTGGAAGAAATTTATCCTTCCTTGCTTCCTGAGCATTGGTTTATGGGAACCTAACATACAAAGGGGGAAATGTGCCATTTGAAACAGAGGTCCCCCCCCCCCCGCAGAAACTTCAAATGGGATTCTCATCAATCATCTTCAAAGGAGATTTCTGTAACCGGAGGTGGATTTAGGGGAGCATGGTTGGTTCACCTGCAGAGCACACTGAGCCAAGAGGGCGCCACAAGGGGAACTGCAACAATGACAAACAACGAAAGGTGAGCAGCAAGGGGCACAGAATTTGGGCATTGCACAGAGTGCCGCTGGAATTTTAAAGCCCAAAGTCTGCCACTGCTGTAACAGCCAATCAGCTATTGGCAGTTAGAGGTAACTCCCTTTTTTGATATATCGAGCAAAAAATACGGTAATCTCACCTGGTTGAGCGCTTCCTCTTTCCTCTTTCCTTTTTCCCCTTTGGCTTCATTCCAGCAATGTTGAACATATGCCATGTCTGAGCCACAGCTCAGACTTCCTCTTAAGCTAGACTTTGTAACTGGATGAGCATTTTAAGCTTGCCTGAACAGAGCTGCTGTATCTGTTACTCTTCAAAAAGTATTCTGACTAAGTGTTATTTTTACCTTTAACAAGAGTATTTGTGTGATTATTGTTTTAAGGGGGAAATACCAGGAGAATACAGTCTGCCCTAAAGCATCCTGGATTACTTAAACTAAAAGGCTAAAAATGGCCTATCTAAGCATCCTTTTCAGCTGCAAAGGGATGCACTCTGCAAAACTCATGTGAGGAAGGAAGGATAATATCTAAAAAAAATATTCTATCCTAACATCTATACCAGTGTTTCCCAACCTTGTGCCTCCAGCTGTTTTTGAACTACAACTCCCATCATCCCTGACTAGCAAGACCAGTGGCAAGGGATGATGGGAACTGTAGTCCAAAAACAGCTGGAGGCACAAGGTTGGGAAACACTGATCTATACACATCCCTACATCCTCCCCCTTCTGCTATTGTCTGCCCCAGAGTCTTGCCCTGACAAAAGGTAAAGGACTCTTGGACGGTTAAGTCCAGTCAAAGGCGACTATGGGGTTGCAGCGCTCATCTCGCTTTTCAGGCTGAGGGAGCTGGCGTTTGTCCACAGACAGCTTTCCAGGTCATGTGGCCAGCATGGCTAAACCACTTCTGATGCAATGGGACACTGTGACGGAATCCAGAGTGCACAGAAATGCCATTTACATTCCTGCCGCAGCGATGCCTATTTATCAGCTTGCACTGGCGGGCTTTCGAACCGCTGGGTTGGCAGGAGCTGGGACAGAACAACGGGGGCTCACCTTGTCATGGGGATTCGAACCACTGACCTTCTGATCGGCAAGCCGAAGAGGCTCAGTGGTTTAGACCATAGCGCCACCCGCGTCCCTTTTGCACAGACAGCACCCCTAATGGCAGGTGGTGAGAAGTCTCTCTGGTTTAGTTTTAAATATAAGAAACCTGGCTTTGTACCTTAACCTGCTCAGGCTCCAGCAACTGACCTGAGGGTCCCTTGGATGGAGAAGACATATTGCAGGTTTGGATGCAACTGCTTTACCTTGTCTTGCCTTCAAAGGTCAGCTAGTTTTAGCCCCTCCTCCTCCTCTTCTTCTTCTTCTTCTTGTTCTTGTTCTTCTTCTTCTTCTGCATAGGAGTTACTCCTTAGCAACTCATTTTCTCATTTATTCCTGCATTGCATGACCCTTGTGGTTTCTTCCAACTCCACAATTCTATGAATCTGAGCAGAGACCTACATGAAACACGTCCCTGACATGTGTATACAATATTCGTTATGGAGATGTTAAACAAGAGACATAAGAGCATTCCCCTCATTCCTCCTCTTTATTCAGTGTATAAACAGGGGACTGGGAGAAGGCATTACACTGTTTGGGGGGGGGGGTCCTCACAGATATATTATGCTATAAAATGGTTTGTTACCCACCTTTTGTTTCCAGTTGTCATTTATTTGGAAACTGTCTCTAGTACCTTTAGAAATAAAGGGGATGATTACATTTTATAGGCAGGGAGGGATTCATGAGACCCATAATGCTCACAAAGAGGCAGATGTTTCTTGCATCCACAAAGCCTCTGTGCCCTCGTCTAATGTAAGCAAGTCATGTGGGAAATGCTGTAATTTTAGGTTTACTTTTAAGATTCGATGGGAAAATGCTGGTTATTATTTGGAAACGATTGTTCTCTCTAATTGTGCTTCAAATAGGTGGGAGGTGGGGCTTTGCTATTAAAATAATAGGCACTTGGGACAACTGTGGGGAAGAGTTTCAACGGGAATGATTTGTAAAGCAGAGACAGCCGATGATATTGTTAATTGGTGTACAAAAAGGGGGGGTTAATGCCATTATTGGCAGCAAACACACCATTCCCGTTATGCAAAGCGAGTGGGATGGACCTCAATCTTTCTGAAGAAGTGAAAACAGAGATACTGCCCTAGATTCAGCATTCTCTGATCACCACTGTTTCACCAGTGTAAGAGTGAGAATAATGGTTGTGTGATATGAAAAACAGCACAGCAGCTCTGTTCTTGCACTAGCAGAAGCTTGTTGCACAACTAGGTGTACAATAGGAACTATCTCCCCCCCCCCCAATTTTTTTTATTAGTTTTCCAGATTTATAACAAACACAAAAGAAAAACATTACAATATTAAATAGACAAACAAACACATATCCTAACTGTTAGAATCCCAGTTTAAATATCATTGTTAAATGACTTCCTCAAATCCCCCCCCAGTTGTGTTTCCATAAAACTCATTTTAGCAGTTTTCCAATGTCCACTTTCAAATAACATTAACTTACCCCATTAACATCTTTCTTTCTTTTCATAATGTTCCCAATCCATAATGTTATGCAATTCAACCTATTTTACTCCTAGGCCAATTTGGTACTTAGAAGTAGTTCTAATTATGTTATGTTGGAATATCTAGCCAAATAGTCCTTGAATTTCTTCCATTCTTCTTGATGCTTCTCCTCTTTCTGTTCGCAGATTCTTCCGGTCAGGTCGGCCAGCTCCAAAAAGTCCATCATCTTACAACAGGAACTATCAGGGCTACAGCAATCTGTTGTACAACCAGCCACAAGAACCATGTTGGCTTCTTGTGCCTTTTCTTGTGTTTGCCATTCAATAATAATAATAATAATAATAATAATAATAATAATAATAATAATTTCTTTATACCCCGCTCATCTGGCTCTGGGCAGCTCCCAACAGAATATTAAAAACACAATAAAACATCAACCATTAAAAACTTCCCTAAACAGGGCTACCTTTAGAAGAACCATGCCTTCTAAAAGTCAGATGGTGGTTTATTTCCTTGGCATCTGATGGGAGGGCGTTCCACAGGGCAGGCGCCACTACCGAGAAGGCCCTCTGCCTGGTTCCCTGTAACCTCACTTCTTGCAGAGAAGGCCCTCGGAGCTGGACCTCAGCGTCCGGGCTGAACAATGGGGGTGGAGACACTCCTTCACCTAGCATAACAAGTTGTACTTAATGCTACCTTGAATTCCACTATTCATAAGATTACGTTCAGAAAGATTCATCCTTTTGCCTAGGAATACTTCTAATATGTTTCTCACCTGAACTTCTTCCCAAATTATGTAGATAAATCTTATTTTCCATTCCCCCCAATTTTATATAAAACAAAAACAAAAAGCAATACACATATCCCCATTGTCTCCCCCCTACCCATTTTGTGGATCCCACCCCCACCTCACATCTACTTTATAACTCCAATTTTTAGTTAAAAACTTAAATATTCCTTAATTCAGTTTTTTTAACTACAAGTTTAATGTCAATCCTACTAATGATTTTAATTGTTTACAATAATTTTTCAAATACAATGCATACTTCCCCTATTCTTTATTACAATTTTATTCTTCCTTGTTTCTAATTCTTCCAGTAAGATTTGCCGTGTCAGCATAATCTATTAATTTTATCTGCCATTTTCCTTGGTCAAGACTATATCTTCCCTCCATCACTGGGCTAATTTCTTCCCAAATTCTGAACTTTCCAGTTTACTTGGGCCTGTTTCCAAAGTGGAACTGATGCATTAGGAATGCTGCTTTGTTCCATTCTTTATTTCCAAATGCTGTGTGGAGCACAGTGCATGTGTAGGGTTTTTTTGCCACATTCTGTTCCTTCTGATCATTCGAACCCCCTTCCCTGCTAGGTGCTGTTGTGCTTTGATAAAACACAACATAAACAAAGCAAAATGGATGTGTCTGCTCATATGGTTGTAGCAAGCTTATGGGTTTTTTTTATTTATATATATATTGCTAATGCACATGAGTACCTGTGTGTGTGTCAATAACTGAGCAGAAAGCACCGGAGCACAGTCACACAGTGTCAGGAATGAGCCAGCTCCCAGTGAAGGTTTGCAGCCAATGGAAGAAAGCAGCCAGGAACAGAAAGAGTTAACTTTCATGCAGGATGAACAGCATCTCGTGCCAACTCCCCCACCCCTTGGAATGCCGGGGGATAAGGGAACAGGTGAGAGCAGGCTGGAACCCAGCCAAAGCTCTCGGAAAGTTCAAACAGGAGCGAAAAGAGACAGTAGTTTGTCAGAAAGGAAGGAGGGAGGAGCTGATCCAATCTCTCTGAGGCTAAAGGGTTGGCTAAAGGGAGGCTGTTAGACCGGAAACAAAGCAAGAGAAGTAAGACGTGAAAGTTCTCTATCTTCTGTAGAAACCAGACATAGTCTTCAGAAGGGTCATCTTGACTGATGATGGTTGGAGGCTGTGTTAGAGCCGTCCGGGGCTATCTCTTTGTTTTGACAATAAATTGTCCTTTTTAATTAACTACGCTTACTGTGTTATCAAGCTGGGAACCTGGACTCCTGACACACAGGAACGATCGCATCAATATATGCAATGCTCACAAAAAAAAAAACAATTTAAAAGCCAGGGAGAATATGCAGATACATTTATATTCCTACAAAACAGTTATTTTGAGTATGCCAAAGTATTGTGTAGTGTCAGACTCTAATTGGGTGACTTGCGAGGCCGTCACAGTCTCTCAGTTTTTGCAAAATATAAAATGGAGGGGGGAGGACCATGAACACTGCTTTCAGTTCCTTTGGATGAAAGGTGGGATAGAAGTAAATAAATCAGTAAGTTTTAAAATCATTTTAGATTCTGTTAAAGCGGCTAAAAATAGTGTCAAGACGGTCCTAGTAATGTTTAAGATTAATACATATGAGCTAGATTCCTATTGCTTTTCAAAAAAAAGAGAGAAATGATTCCAATATCTATGAGGCTCATGAAGAAATGGCATAATCTACTGATTTTCTTTTTATGGAACAATAAGAAAGCTTCGGGCATTGTTAACATCCTTACATAAACCACATAGCAAAGGGAGGATGAGTTGTCCAAATTTCACACTTTATTATTCAGCAACATGGCTAAAGGTATTAGTGCAGATTTCATTCTCTCTTCTTTGGTAATAAGAGTAGTGTTTCATATTTGTGCCTATGCATAACATCAGCGATGCGGAGCAGAGAAAGATGCAAATGAACTCCAGCAAGATGTGCATGCTGCAGATGCAGAATTAATTGGCGACATCCTCCTAATTGAACAGAATTCAAGGGGAGTGGAGCAAAAAGCTGAGAAAATGTGTGATGGGCAGGCCAGCTGAAGTCTGCTCCATCCCATTTCTGCATGTGCTCCAAACCAGATTTTTTTAAGAGGAAAGAATTTTACAAAACCTGAACAGATTTAGTCATAAAAAAGCATTTCCATGTACTTGGAATGTTCCCCAAGAGTTGACTCTCTTTACCCTCTGATGAAATTGAGATGTCCTATTCCATACCCTCCAACATTTCTCCAATGAAATTAGGGACATCCCAAGGAAAAGTGGGAGGAGACATGGGTGGCGCTGTGGTCTAAACCACTGAGCCTCTTGGGTTTGCCAATTAAAAGGTTGGTGGTTCAAATCCCCGCAATGGGGTGAGTTCCCATTGCTTGGTCCCAGCTCCTGCCAACATAGCACATCAAAGTGCAAGTAGATAAATAGGTACCGCTCCAGCAGGAAGGTAAACAGTGCTCCTGGTTTCACCAGAAGCAGCTTAGTCATGCTGCCCACATGGCCCGGAAAAACTGTCTATGGACAAACACCAGCTCCCTCAGCCTGTAAAGCAAGATGAGCGCTGCAATCCCAGAGTCATCTGCGACTGGACTTAACTGTCAGGGGTCCTTTACCTTTACCTTTTTAAGGAAAGGCGGAACATTCCAGGATCAAATCAGAAACTGAGACAGCTTCTGTAAATCTGGGACTGTCCCTGGAAAATAGGGACACTTGGAGGGTCCGCAGTTCTTCCTGCCTGTATTGACAACAGGTGTGATGCATCATCATCAAATCCCATTGCTTCCAAGAGGGAATTGCAGCCTATTTTTGACATGTGTGGCAAGAGCTGATTGTATTCTCTCCTGGACTTGTTTGATGGAAAGTAGGCTATCATACAATTTATCTGTTGCCACAGACTGCTTTGTTACCATTTCCCTGTGCATAATCTGCCTCAGTGCCAGCCAGTCTGCACTAAAGGTTTGAAAGCCCCACAAGAAAATGATGTCCTTTCTCTTGCCAGGACTGCATATATATAAAGGAAAGGTGCAGAATGCCCTTGTTTTGCACAATATTGTTTGTGTCTGTGATTTCCAAATTGTATTCTTGGGAACCCTATTTTAAAATCCTCCAGGACAGAGGAAAATGCAAAGATATGTTCAAAATGAAATATAATCTGAAGGTCCAAGGCAAAGTTATTGGAATGACTAATATAAACAAGCATTTTAGAGCAGTGGTCTTCAATTTTGGGGGTTGAGAAACGGCTGTAACATCCCACAATATCCTGTGGAATCCCAATTGCTCCTCCCAGTCTCCCACAAAGTTTTTTAACTGGCACCAAGTAATTTGTTTGGTAGTTGTTATAGTTGAAGACAGTGTGATTTTTCTAGAAAAAGAGGTGCTGGAACTCACCATGAACACCTCCCTTGTTTTCTTAGAATGGCAATGATGCCCACTTGAGATCTGCTGGAACTGATTTCAGGTGAGTTCCAGCTGAAAAACTGCCCTGGTTGAAGACAAAGCTTCATAACTTGGGAAGCATAACAGCGAGCTGCTGGTTTGTTTGAAAAACACTGATTTAGAGGCCAAACTGAATCTTTCATTGCTCTCTAAGCAAGTCTAGCTTGCAGAATGAGGAGAGAGAGAGAGAACACTGGGTAAAACCTGGCTTGGAATTACTCCAGATCCCAGTGTGTTAGAACTGCTGGAAAAAAAATAGAGTGGACTTTTAAACAAATGCATCATTCCTCACTGATTTATCACCGTGACCCCGTGAGTTCCCAGTACAGTAATGGCGTGGATACTTATCTGAAAGGCTGCCTGACTTCCGTTTTTTATTTTCCCCTGTCCTGTACAGTGGTACCTCGGGTTACATACGCTTCAGGTTACAGACTCCGCTAACTCAGAAATATTACCTCAGGTTAAGAACTTTGCTTCAGGATGAGAACAGAAATCGTGCAGCAGCGGTGCGACAGCAGCGGGAGGCCCCATTAGCTAAAGTGGTGCTTCAGGTTAAGAACAGTTTCAGGTTAAGAACAGACCTCTGGAATGAATTAAGTTCTTAACCCGAGGTACCACTGTATAGACACATGGGCGTACTAGTTCTATACCAGGACAAACTCTAGAGTGGCCTTGTGTCCTGCTTTGTAAAGGACAAAGAAAGAGACCTAAGAAGAGAGAGCAGCCAGGGCCTTGAAGCTGCCGGTCAACAGTTCACACCAGAAGAGTTCACAACTGAAGAGCAGACTGACTATGGGCTCATCTGCAGTTACCTTTGCTTCACAGTTCTGCCTTTGTATTTCTATTTAATTTATCGTACTCATATCTAACTGTGAATCTATACATATAAATTAACTGGTGCCAATTTTGGGAAGCGGGTGGCACTGTGGTCTAAACCACAGAGCCTAGGTCTTGCCAATCAAGAAGGTTGGCGGTTTGAATCCCCGTGACGGGGTGAGCTTCCATTGCTCGGTCCCAGCTCCTGCCAACCTAGCAGTTTGAAAGCACGCCAGTGCAAGTAGATAAATAGGTACCACTCCGGTGGGAAGGTAAAGCGAGATGAGTGTCACAACCCCAGAGTCGTTTGCAACTGGACTTAACTGTCAGGGGTCCTTTACCTTTTTAATTTTGTGCAAATCGCTATTCTCTTTTGTCCAGTTTTTTTGCGTGGTGTGTTTTCCTTCCCTTTATAGAGATGCATCCTTGCACACACTCTGAATCAATGCTTGATTTATGGGGGGGGGGGGAGAGAGGTCCTGTTCAGCTTTCTTTTGTAATGACCCTCTTAGCTACTGTTTTTAGAAGACTGAATGGGGTGGCTGGCTGTGCATAATCTTGCTATGACTGGGAGGCATTGAGGGAGGAGGTGGTGAATTTCCTCAAGGTCTCCCCCACACCTTTCCCCACATAATCCGAGCACTGCTATCAGTTCATGCAAGGTGACCTTTAGATCAAGCAAGGTTGGCAAGTGCTTTAGAACACTGGTCTTCAGCCTTGTGCCCCCTGGTTGTTGACTACAACTCCGATCATCCCTGACCATAGGCTAATCTGTCTGGGAATGATGGGAGTTGTAGTCCAACAACATCTGGGGCCCAAGGTTGAAGACCAGTGCTCTAGAACATGCTCCAGCACCTTCTACAATGCACAGGGTTCCATGGCAAGCAAGTCAATGTAGAAATAATTCACTCCAGCAAGGCAGAAGTTTTGGAAAACACTCCTCCCGGTGGATAATTAAATTTTCTATTCAAGGACACACATGAAGTATGCAGTGAGCAGACGGAAATCAGTTACAGGGAATATTTGTTGGGATGCAGGATAGTAGACCTAGACAGCATCTTAAAAAGCAGAGACATCACCTTGCCAACAAAGGTCCATATAGTCAAAGCTATGGTTTTCCCAGTAGTGATGTATGGAAGTGAGAGCTGGACCATAAAGAAGGCAGATCGCCGAAGAATTGATGCTTTTGAATTCTGGTGCTGGAGGAGACTCTTGAGAGTCCCATGGACTGCAATAAGATCAAACTTATCCATTCTGAAGGAAATCAGCCCTGAGTTCTCACTGGAAGGACAGATCCAGAAGCTGAGACTCCAATACTTTGGCCACCTCATGAGAAGAGAAGACTCCCTGGAAAAGAGCATGATGTTGGGAAGGATGGAGGGCACAAGGAGAAGGGGAGGAAGAGGACGAGATGGTTGGACAGTGTTCTCAAAGTGACCAGCATGAGTTTGACCAAACTGCGGGAGGCAGTGGAAGACAGAAGTGCCTGGCGTGCTCTGCTCCATGAGGTCACGAAGAGTCGGACACAACTAAACGACTAAACAACAACAACTTCCTCCTTTGGTTTCAAGGTGTTTAGGGCATTGCGACTTTCAGAAAGTGGTGCAGAGACTGCGCAGGACTTTCTGCAACAATCACACAGCTATGGGAAAGCTACTTCAAGAGCCTGGCAAGAGGCCGCACTTTCCTGAAAGCCAAAACACAACACAAATATGTGCTGCTTATCAAAGGGGCCTTTTCCTTTTCTGCTGTCTTAAAGAGTGTTGGCAGGTAGATTTGGCTCCATGTCTCAGCTTGCATTTCACAACCCAAGGATTACCTGATTCTTTGTTATTCCTTCCTGTCATATCACCTGTCTGCTCTGGATGCTGAAACCCATCCCAGAACATGACACTGCTGTGGAATACAATTTTCTGTGGTTTCCTAGGGAACCAACAGCTAGAAACATGCGCGCAGTCTGCTCAGAGAAAAGATGGGACAAAATGGATGCCTGTAAGAATCGGGAAACAAGTAGCTGGGTTTGGGACAGTGGAGAGCAGCATTTTAATGACAGCTAATAACTTCTCCTTACATTCACATTCTCTTTGTTTTAAAGGGGGCTAGCCAACTACCCATCATTATGAAAAGGTGGGGTATGTGTGGAGGGAGAGCTTATGTTTAAGGAGCCTAGGATGGGAGAGGAATGCTGTCAGTGTTATGTACTGAAGTTCTCACCCTGGGCCAGCAGGGGGATACTGTAGATAGTTATGCAAATGAAGGATCGAAAGTAACATTCAGTGATTGGATAGTTTGTATGCAAATGAAGGATCGAAAAGTGACATTCTGTGATTGGATAGTTTTAGAAAATGGCAACAGTTACATTGTTCTGGAGCTCTATATAAGCAGGCTGACTGAGCTCCTCAGATCAGTTCTGTTCCAGCTTACAAATAAAGAGCTGCTTTGGAAGAATCACTGTGTCGCCTGATATGTTCGCCCACAACTTAACAGTCAGTAGAGGATGATCCCTTAAAACAAATAGGGCACTACCACCCAACCTCAGTCTGCCCTCAGCTAGCACTGACTTGCCTGCCTTCTAACTTACAATAAATCTACAGGCTGGGACTTTCTGCTGGCTTCCTCCACTTCGCTGTTAGCCTTGTAGAACTCAGCAGAGAGGAAGATTGGGGCAAAACTAGAATTAGCTGGCTCTGCATGTCATTGGCTGTAGCTCCATTAGACTCTGTCAGGCTTCAGGGAATCAGACCCCTCCCATGGTGGCAGCCCAGAACCAGAGAAATGATAAAAGTTCTTACCAAGCAGTTTATTCAGTAATTCACAGAGAACGATAAAGTAATGCAGCCTTCCCTAATAATGGTATTGCTCCAAGTAAAGTAAATTCCTACCACCATTCGACCTCACTCCTGCATCAGTTAATTTGTGCTCTCTGTTCTAATACCCTCAATGCCTGCCTGCTCCTGGGAGGGGGGGGGTCAGGAATGTTTCCAAGGACACTGAATCTATCAGATGTCTCTCCCCTGGTGCTACTTCTTCATGCTGTTCTTCTCCCAATATTTCCCAGTTTCTTCCCTCTGCAGCCTCTGAACTATGCCCTTCTGCAAACCACTGTTCTAAATCTATACTGTCCTCCTGTTCTCAGGAAGGTTCAGGAGAAGGGGGGCGGTCCCCACCATTCCTCCTCTGTTCAGCCCCTGACAGTCTCACTTCCTTTCATGTTACCAGTCCTAATGGGCATCAGCCATCATGGAGTGCAAAGCATTTTTGTCCATTCTGTGTACAGGGTGGCATAACAGCCTGGGGTGAGCCAGGAGCTATAAGAGGACTAAGGGGAAAGCCAGGAGGCAGAATCACCCCCTCTCTTGAGGAAACCTTACTTCAGGCATTGGGAACCTTGGGACCTCAATACATTGTTGAACTACAACTCCTATCATCCCTGGACATCGGTCATGTTTGATGGGGCTGATGGGAGTTGCGGGTCAGAAACATCTGGAGGACTAAAGGTTCTCCAAACCTGCCTTACATGGGCACTACATCCATGGATGGGAGGGAGGGGTGCTCATGTCCCCATGCACATCGCCTGAACCCTACTGTATCCCCAATCTTCCCCGTGTTGGCCAGGGAAAATCTGCAACAGGTTTTTACTCACATTTATGTGGATGTAAATAGAACACACAATCAGGAACTCTTCTTTATCAGGGTGCTCAGCTGGGCAGGGGGTTCTACTATCATTCAAATGAATGTAAGTGGAGGGGGGACCCAAACTTGCAGACCTTTCTGCTCAATAGAAGAAGAAGAAGAAGAGTTTGGATTTGATATCCCACTTTATCACTACCCAAAGGAGTCTCAAAGCAGCTAACATTCTCCTTTCCCTTCCTCCCCCACAACAAACACTCTGTGAGGTGAGTGGGGCTGAGAGACTTCAAAGAAGTGTGACTGGCCCAAGGTTACCCAGCAGCTGCATGTGGAGGAACGGAGATGCGAACCCGGTTCCCCAGATTACGAGTCTACCGCTCTTAACCACTACATCACACTGGCTCTCAATACAGGGAAGGTTGGGGATACAATGGATGGGGCAACCAGCACAGTGGCATTCTGGGTGGGTGTCAGGGACTGGATGGAGGAGGAATGGTGGAGACCACCTCCCTAGCCTGACTCTTCCAGAGAAAAAGACAGTTCAGAATTACAAGAGGGGTTTGAGAGAGATCAGAGCTCAGAGGCAGATGAGGGGGAAAGCTGGGAAGTAATGGGAGAGGAGGAAGAAGAAGAAGCACCAGAGGATGGACAGCTGATGGACACAGTGTCTTTAGAAAGCATTACAGCCCCCCTCCCAGAACCTGGCGAGCATTGAAAGTAGGAGAGCAGAGAGCTCAGAGGCAGAAGGCACCCATAGAGATGACGCATGAGAGGGAGAGAGGGAAGGGGTGGAGACTCACTTGGGGCAATGTCATTATTCAAAGAGGTTGCGTTTCCAAGCTTCTCTCTGTGAATATTGAATAAAACACAGTTGGTAAGAACTTTCCCAGTCTTATCTGTTCCTGGCAACCTGCCATGGGGGTTGGTTCCTCTGCCGCCTGACAGAGGGGCCTGAACTCAGGGATTCAGGCAAATACCTAGACATGCCTCTTGTTGCTCAAGGAAGGCTCAACTGGAACAGGAAGCTCTTTCATACTCCTTCCTGAATAGAAAGATTCAATGGCCCGTCTGGGTGGGTGGGGTCATTATAGGGCCTGAAGATAATTCATTGAGAAGCTGTGACCTGCAAATCTGTGGTTTGCCACATGAGGCAGCTGGGTATGGATCTAGCAGTTCCTGACAAGAGTGAAGGGTAGACTTCTCTCTCGCTGCAACAATGGCCTCAAGTGCAGTGCTTTGTGGGTGAAAGTAAAGGGGGAAATTGGGGGCATACAGTGAATTGGGGCTTTAGCTGCTCACTGCCTCCAAAAAAACTAGATACAAGCCTTCTCTTTTCCATGCAATCCCACCTCATCATTTGCACAGCCCATTGCAGGGTTCTCTTCCTTGGTAAATGGTAAATGCTGTTACTGTGAAATGGAACATTAGGTGTTGACTTTTAACAGATTCCTCAGGCACTAAACTCAATGGTTCTTGAGACATTAATCTGAGCTGGGCATAAGGAGATGTTGATACACTGTGTCTCAATTCCAAACATAACAAGATGGATAGACTAGTTTTTCTTTGTCTTTTAATTACTTAATTTAATGAACAAATTAGAAATATTATTAAATGACCACAACATAAATATAGAATGGATTTATAGATACAGTCATATTTATTCACAAAATCAAATACAAATTTATGAAAACAGTCTAATTCATATGCACTATTGTGAATGTTCTGCTCTCTTGGAGTAGAAAGAGACTCAAGAAAAAAAATATATATTTCTAATACCTAAAATGTATAGAAAGCATAGAATAACAGAGTTGACTATATTATCCTTTTACAATATGTTTTATTGTAGTTGAATATCTGAATGTATTAAAGAGTGCAGATTAACTTGTGCTTTATTTTCTAATAGAGCAGAAATGAACTTGTTTTTTTCACTGGATCTTATCCTTCTCTCCATTAACTCTAATAAAGTTAGTTATTTCCAAAATGTTAACCAGGAATCAAGAGATAGTGGCATGGGATTCCCACCCCCACCCCGCCAGCCTCCCATTTTTGACAGAGCACAATCTGAGCTGCCATTAATAGACGAGCTGTCATTTCCCAATTCTCTTCTGGTATAATGCCTGTAAGATATCCAAATAATTATATTGGGAGATCATGACCCCAAATACTTATTTCTGTCAGCACAGATTCCCCAAAGACTCCTTATCATTGGGCATAATCATATGATGTAGAATATGTGTGCATTAGGAGTCTCCTATCTCCGGTGTTGGTCACTGGCCGTTGGGTATATTTTATTCAGTCTAGCAAGAATCAAAAACCATGATGTCAAAACCTTATGAAAAATTCATTTAAGGGAAGACAGGGAAGATTCCTGTACAGTGGTACCTCGGGTTACATACTCTTCAGGTTACATACGTTTCAGGTTACAGACTCCGCTAACCCAGAAATAGTGCTTCAGGTTAAGAACTTTGCTTCAGGATAAGAACAGAAATTGGGCTCCGGTGGCGTGGCGGCAGCAGCAGGAGGCCCCATTAGCTAAAGTGGTGCTTCAGGTTAAGAACAGTTTCAGGTTAAGAACGGACCTCTGGAACGAATTAAGTACTTAACCCGAGGTACCACTGTACATCCAACATCATTGATCTATTGGTATTTTGAGTGGACATATCTGCTTTCCAACTGGCCGAACAGCAATTCCCAGATGCTTCTGGTTTTATTTATGTTTCGTTTATCTGACCTAAAGGAACACATGACTGATTAACTGCTGAGATCAATACTCTAAAACTCATACAATCTTTAAACAATTTCATTTTAATTATGGTTCATTTACACCAGGGGTCAGCAAACATTTTCAGCAGGGGGCCGGTCCACTGTCCCTCAGACCTTGTGGGGGGCCGGACTATATTTTTTGGGGGAAAATATGAACGAATTCCTATGCCCCACAAATAACCCAGAGATGCATTTTAAATAAAAGGACACGTTCTGCTCATGTAAAAACACGCTGGCTCCCAGACTGTCTGCAAGCCAGATTGAGAAGGCAATTGGTTCAGATCCAGCCCCTGGGACTTAGTTTGCCTACCCATAATTTAAACTATGACCTGGAGATATAAGATATTAGATGCCCCAAGTCTGGCAGAAAGAAAACAAGCCTTTAAAACAAAGTTTAAACTTATACCACCCTTTTCACCAGTGTAACATCAGTTGGGTCACTAGGTCACGTGACCAAACCGAACAGAGTTTGGAATAGGCATAAATCTACCCTGCTACTTGTCACCTCTTCCACAAATACCACCATTCCCACAGAATTCTCCTTTTTCAGGATTTACCCCAGTGATGACTCAGTCAGATGAGCCTCGGATGAGCCAGGATGGAGGACTTATGCCAAAGTAGCTCTGAGATAAGCTGGGATGATGGACGTCAACCAGTGCAGACCCAGCTGAGCCCAGGCTCAGCCACAGACCCACCAGTTCCAAACTCCACCGATCCAGGTAGATCTTGAGTTTGCAATGCTCCTCGAGTATGGACCCAACGCATAATATTTGACAATAAAGCATCAATATATGCAAATTGCAAGACTGGCAAATAATAGTTGGGAAAGAAGAAAACCAGTGTTCAAATTTCCCATAAGACGGAAATGTTTTGGCTGGAGAAAGTAAATGAGTTCGGATGGAGATTCTTCCTGAGCAATACTGGTGCTGTGTGCTAGTTTAGTATTCTCAAAAGTGACCTTGGAGAAGCAAACAGCAATGGAAATTCTGCCTCCAGTCGCAACAGAGAATACTAGATTTGATGAACCTTTAGTTTGACTCTGCACAAAGCAGCTCCCGTGTGAGCAGTTCCTGCAATGTAAAAAAAAAAAAAATACACCAAAATTGCTAAGACATTTCAATATTTATATTCAACCATCCTTTCAAATGCACAACCGCTTTGAAACCAAATATGAATGTTTGTGTAAAGTACTTGGGTCCACTTGGATTTCTGTGCTGAAGTCTGCAAAGTGAAACTAGCCCAATAATGCTTTTCTCCTGGACCTTCTCTTTTCAGTTTTTGGGTAGAAAATGTGAAAACTGAAAACCCTTTCAACAAGTCTTAGCCTTGCCAATATATAAATAAATAAATAAAATAAAATAAATTCTGTTCCATCCATCCACCCGACTGAGCTTCGTGGGTCCAGTAATCTTGTTATTTTCCAGAAGAGTGAAGCCTAGAAATCTTATTTAAAGGACAGGATGCATCTCTCATTTCCCCCTTATAGATGACACAGTGCTGTATCATCAAAACTTACACACTGCATTTAAGCACCTAGAAGCTCCATGTAGTTTCCAAACTTAATTTTAACAAATAATATTTATTGGCTGCCCCTATGAGATGAGAATATTAGTTGTAATATTGTGTGTCAGTTATCTTCCTGTCCTACCCATTTCTTTATTCGGTACCTGAGCAGTGTGCTCCAGCTAGTTGACAATGTAATGTAATCCAAGTCACCTCTATCTATGTTGCTATTGGGATCATAACCCAAGTGTCAAAATAGTGCCACTGGGAAATCTCCATAATTATTCCTATTTGTCTCCCCACCCTGAAAAAGAGAGTAAGAGGGCGGGGACCAGATTGGGGCTCTGGTGCAAGGAGAGGTTGGTTAACGTGGCATGGTACATGGGACTTTTGCCCTGTGGGGAAACTAGAAGACAGGGCAATTCGGATTGAGAAAGCAAAACAATGCAGGGGTTGTCGGGATCTCCACTTGGCCAAGCTGCTTTGGCTAAGAGTTCAAAGTCCAGCCTTAATGCCATTAATTAGGGACTGGCAGGCTTCCCGGGGCAATGAGGACATACCTCTCATCAATCTTCTTGACACGCAGAGAAGATAAGCTGCATTCCGTTCTTCTGCCGTTCTTCTGGGCCCGGTAACCAAAAATGTTGGGATCTCCGCTCAGCCAAGCAGATAAAGCTCATCTTCCTCCAAGTCCTTCAGAATCGCCCCCGACAAATAATTAACAACCTGAGCCTTTGATGAGGCTCTAAGGCACGTTCCCCCATTCAGCAGAGTTTCCAAAATAGCATGCGGAAGTGATGAGATTTATGGCTACATCGCTATGCTTTATTTCTTACTACGCAAACAGAAATATACTTCCTCTCTCTATGAAAGAAACAAAGGAACAAAGGAACAGGAAACCAGTAACGTTACACCCATCTCCTCTCCCATGAGACTTCCAACAATCTGGAAGGTCTCTGGAGTGTAAGCAGAGTCCTGTGACTCTAAGCAGCTGCTCAGTGGCAAACAGAAACTAACGGGGTTAAGGGTTACTGCACATATACCAGAGCCATGCTTTCAAACTGATTCTCATCTCATTCCCCACAGATACCTTTTGAAAAGAACAAACGAGATCTGATCATTTACAGCTTGGCACCAAGCAAGGGCTTCGGATGAGTGAGGGAGCAATGTGGTCAGCACAGTGCAAACACCAGCCACAGAAGTATCCGGTTAGCTCTAACTGTTGTGTTTGCACTGCACTGACCTCCCTGCTGCCTCGCCCCATCAGGAACTAACATCAAACTAGCCCCTTGGAAGCTAGTCTAGGGCATAGCTGTCAACTTTTCCCTTTCCTTGCGAGGAATCCTATTTGGAATAAGGGAATTTCCCTTTAAAAAAGGGAAATGTTGACAGCTATGGTCTAGGGACTCCACCCCACCCAGGGAGCCTGCTCCGCTTCTTGGCTTAACATTCACCTGTTTACAGCTAACTCTGCCACATCAACATTGCATTACACAAGCCTGATGAATAGGATAAAGTAAATCCATTCACTAATGTCCTTGTGTTGCAGGATGCTGTGAAGTACGTGAATGGATAAATTGCTGAAGAGAGAGACTTTGCCAAAGCACAAAGATCTCACAGCTGAATTTAGCCAGCTATCCCCAGGCAGATGTCTTGTGCTTTATTTGCACATCACCACTGCCTGCCACTTGACTAATCAAAGTTTGGCAAAAGTGCATACAAAGTTATAAAAGTCTAATACCCTATCAGAACTCTAATTTTATTAAATGGCCTCTTTGCAGCATGGTGCAGCTGAAGATGGGATATTGTATGCCCCATATATTTTCCTCTTAGCAATATTATTTCATTACTTAAAACCCGTTAACTGCTAAGTGTGGTTTATGCCATATCATAAGTGGAAAGAATCAATGCTTCATACGTGTACCATGGTTCTCCTTATATATTTTACTTGGAGTCCTTTTCCCCCGTTGGTACTGCCCTCTCCATGTTTGCTTTCCTCATGCTAAATTTTATAAATCATCTTCTACCATCAAGGCATGAGAGGGTTCACTGGTTTCTTACAATGGTAATAAATAAATGGCAATAGCCTTTTAACAGATCAGGTGTCACTAGCATAGTAAGGTAAATAAGATAAAGGACCCCTGGATGGTTCAGTCCATTCAAAGGTGACTATACGGTTGCGGCGTTCATCTCTCTTTCAGGCCAAGGGAGCCGGCGTTTGTCTACAGACAGCTTTCCGGGCCATGTGGCCACCATGACTAAACGATTTCTGGTGCAACAGAACACCGTGACGGAAACCAGAGCGCACGGAAATGCCATTTACCTTCCCACCACAGCAGTATCTATTTATCTACTTGCACTGGTGTGCTTTCAGACTGCTAGGTTGGCAGGAGCTAAGACAGAGCAATGGGAGCTCACCCTGCCATGGGGATTCAAACTGCTGACCTTCTGATTGGCAAGCCCGAGAGGCTCAGTGGTTTAGACCACAGCTCCACCCACGTCCCTACTAGCATGGTACATAACCATGTGTGTGTACCACTTGATTGTAATAAAATGCCTGTACCACTTGACTTTAATAAATTCTCTTACAAAAAAATAAATATATATCATTAATTTTACCAATAAAAAAACTGTTAAAAAGCAGGTATTAAAAATATTCACAAGGTAATTAATATTAACAATAGGAGGGGAAGACATGTTTTAATCTCAGCTTCCACAAGTCTGGATAGGCAGGTGTGTGCTTATGCTATAAGCAAGCCCCCCCCCCAAATAGTACAATGGAGGTACCTGCTTAACATCAATAGGCAGGAAGTTCCAAAGTGTTAGGTCATGAGTAGCCAACGTGGTGCCCTCCTGACGTTGTTGAACTACAATTCTCATCAGCCCAGCCACCATAACCAGTGGTCAAGGATGATGAGAGTTCTAATTTGACATGATTTGGAAGGCATCAAGCCATAACAACCCATGGAGGGACCATAGAGGATAGGAAAGCCATGCTGCCCTGAGTTATAAGGTGCAAAGCATGGTAAATACGAAAATACCTTCTGGAAGACTCCTTAAGCTCCATATCATATGAGGTGGCCAAATTTTGCACTTTAGTAATCAGGAAGCGTAAATCTCTTCTGTTGAATGGCACACTGCGAAGTTCCCTTGTGTAATCTTTTTTTTTTCTCCTGATGTTGTTGTTGATTTCTTTTTGTTTGATCTTGTGGTGCTTAACATCACTGGCTTTTGCCGCAATAAAACTTGAACTTGAAAGCATGGTACAGACTCAGCCAGCAGAGCAGAATCAGCCTGCAACTAGGTTAAGCAGAGGTGATCAGCACCTTGGACAGCTCACCAGCTGCCTGGAAGCTTTTTCCATTTAGCGAGCGGAGCTTGTATTTCAACAGTGTGCAATGACTGTTTTTGAAAATCAACCAGTCAAGCAGTGCTGATGACTCCACTCTTGATGTGGAAATGTGGAGAGCTGGACATGCTGGGAGGAAAGAGAAATGGAGAAAAACCTAAACTGGACGATTTCCCATTCCCTACTGACAATTCCCTTGTGTCGACATAGTTCACTACTTTCTGAGGGCTACAGAAGTGGCCCAAATCTTTGGCAACTTAAATTGATGGAATATGCACAGCTTGCGGACCTAACATATAGAATAAGAGAACTAGAAGAAGATACATTTAAAGAAGATTGGAAAATGTTTATTGAATATATGGAGGAAAATTGTGTTTATTTGAAAACGTGGGCAGCATTAAGATAAATTCAACAGTGTGTAATAATGGAATACTGAACGGTTTAGTTTATATAAAATATGCAGGGATTTTTGTTGTGCAAAATGAACCATGGAAAGAGAGGAAGGAAAGTCATTGACATTTTAAGGTTGTTTAAGGGAATGTTCTAAAATATAAAACAGAAATTTAACAACAGCAACAACAGGAGTGGCCCAGATCTCTAGAGCCTCTGTTCTATGCCAGAATTGCAGAGTAATAATCAATTAGTGATTACATTTTTCAACATTCAAAGAAAAAGCTGATTTGTGGTGAAGCCCATGGCCACTTCTTGGAATTTAAAAAATAATATTATTTCTTCTGAGGTTTTTTTAAAAAAAGATTCATTCTTGAAAAGTGTTTTTACAAGCTCACCACTGTGTCAAGTCTATTATTTCATCTGCCCAGCTGATAGAGCCTATTAGAGAAGTGGACCAGGAGGGGTAGTGATAAGGAACAAATGAAAGGCTCTAGTAGGCATTGATTCATCTTTCCATTTTTTCAGTCAGTGCTGCATCTTTTCTATACTTTGCATTTTTTTATTTTATTTTTTTAAAAAATATTTATTTATTTTCAAGAGGTGTGGGGAAAGTTTGGCTCTCGGGGATGTTAAAATAAATGAAGACCTTCTTGAAGATGAAGAATATAAATTATTAGCCCTCAGGGCCAAAGAAAATAAATAGGATGGCCTTCTCAGGGCTAAAGAAAATAAATTAAACATAAAAGATGCTATTTCAGGGACAAAGATTTATCTCTCTCTTTTTTAAGAAAAAGCATCTCTGAGAGGGACATGCTAATACTCCATCGTCCCAAATAGGAGAGCTTGGTTTTTGTTTTTCATTGTTATTTTGTCTCTCCTTTGCAAAATCCATTAAGCTCAGCAATATTGAGCCCCCTTCTGAATTTCAAAGTGCTTGCTGCTTTCGTCACCCACTCTCTCCCTCTCTCTCTCTTCCCCTGGACTAAATAGCTATTCCCCTCCCGCAATGCCGCCACCCCCCATTTGCAGAAAATTATGCTGCTGTGCCATTTCCTTCAGAGGACACTTTGCATATAAGAAGTAAAATTGCGCTATTTCATCTCTCAGACTGTCAGGGTGAGGATATTCCGATTTATCATATGCTCCTTTTCATCAGCTCCCCTCCAAAATTGTTCGGTGCAGTCCCTGAAAGACTGTTGATGGGATGTATGTTTCCATCATATCTCCACCACCACCTCCCAGGAACACAAAGAGTAGGATGCAAAACTTTGGCAACCAAAATTATATGCATGGCGTTGTATAAATGGTTTCTGGAACATGCACAGCAGATTCATGCTGCAGATTAGATAGATGATAGAGAGATGATAGAGAGATAGAGAGATAGAGAGATAGAGAGATGATAGAGAGATAGAGAGATAGAGAGATAGAGAGATAGAGAGATAGAGAGATGATAGATGATAGATAGATAGATAGATAGATAGATAGATAGATAGATAGATAGATGATAGATAGATAGATGATAGATAGATAGATAGATAGATAGATAGATAGATAGATGATAGATAGATAGATAGAGATTAGATAGATAGATGACAGATAGATGATAGATAGATAGATGATAGATAGATAGATAGATAGATAGATAGATAGATAGATAGATAGATGATAGATAGATAGATAGATAGATGATAGATAGATAGATAGATAGATAGATAGATGATAGATTAGATAGATAGATAGATAGATAGATAGATAGATAGATAGATAGATAGATAGAGATAGATGATAGATAGATAGATAGATAGATAGATAGATAGATAGATAGATAGATGATAGATAGATAGATAGATAGATAGATAGATAGATAGATAGATAGATAGTCTGGGATGTGCAAAAGTTTAGAAGATAATATCATTCCTGGTTTTTGATGGCTCCAAATTAGGAATAGGGAATGGCTGGTCCATGGACCAGATATAGTCTGGCAAGGGCGAGGTCACAGGGGATATTTAAGAAGTGGGGGAAGCAGGTGATAGGGGACCAGGGACTGCCGAAGGTTTATTCTTGCCCAGGAAAAATGTACAGTGGTACCTCGGGTTACAGACGCTTCAGGTTACAGACTCTGCTAACCCAGAAATAGTACCTCGGGTTAAGAACTTTGCTTCAGGATGAGAACAGAAATCGTGCTGTGGTGGCGCAGCTGGAGGCCCCATTAGCTAAAGTGGTATCTCCGGTTAAGAACAGTTTCAGGTTAAGAACGGACCTCCGGAACGAATTAAGTTCTTAACCCGAGGTGCCACTGTACGGTATAAAGGAGAGCTAGACCAGCAACTTCTATCTGCTCAATATCTGCTGCTGTTGACTCCTACCTGCCAGTTGCTGCTGTGCTTGGAGCTATGTTTGAACCTGCAACCTGGATCTGGACTTTGCTGTGCAGGCCAGGAAGGTGGCAAGTCTCTACCTAAAGGGCTAGCCCTGCTAGGGCTCTAGCAGGAGATAGGTGTAGCTGTGTTTCCGCAATCCTGTCAGTAAATGAAGCCACTGGCTGGAGTTTGGTGTCTGGCTATTTTTTCCTTTCCACTGGCACAAAGGGAACCTGCTCAGACCCCTCACATTTGGGAACTGTTTTCTGACCACACCCAAGTGCTCCAACAGGAGCTTAACCTGAGTGGTAGTGGTGGCCAATGTAGATGGGGTGGAACCACCTTCTGACACTGGTGTCACTGGAGCTTAGCTAATGTGGATGGGCAAGGTGGCCAGGGTGGGTGCAGGGGGGCCAGGGATTTGTGGATGTACTAGTACACTAGTGGCCAAAATTGTGGGGGGAAACCAAACGACTTGATAGCAATCACATAACACCCTGACAAATGTCCTCCTCTCAGCTCCAGTACATAACATCAATAGCTGACTCCTACTGTGATCTGATTGAATCATTGCCAAATCAAGATGACACCTGATTGGCTCTCTAAACACACTTGCTCATTGGCTACATTCAGATGAAAGAAAGCTACTCCATATCAACCTAAGCAAGTTGTGCTTCCTTTTTCTGGTTATTTGGCTATAACTTTTGATAGAATACAGATAATTTGTTGCATTGCATTCTTCATTAAATTACCTTTCCATTGATATATAATTTTATGGTATTAATAAAATTAATAAATAAAAAAGGAGGGTGTTATGAGCCATCCAATTTCGTAAATACACTTGTTCTATAAGGTTTGCACAATTTTGGCCACTAGTGTAGAATCAGCCCAAGCATTTTGCTGCTGTTCCTGCATAGCCTTGACCTTGCTGCCGCCCTGTACCACTCCAGCTCCATCCAAACAAGTTGGAGCGGTGCCAGTTATTGGATTCTACCATTTGACTGGTGGCCCAGCTATGCCCCCATCCGGACTGGGACAGATTAACTAATGGAAGGGCAGTTTCATAGCTCTGCTGCCATCACACGATCTGTTCCTGGTAAGTGGAGTCACCATTCTACTCATACTAACTCAAGTAAGGGTGCTCTCATTTGTGGATTCCCCTGTTCCAAATGCTCAACCCCAGTTTTGTAAGTCTTTTATTGTGCTATTTATAGTCCAAACTGCTTTGCATGTTTTCCCAGTGATTTGTTGCTAGTCCAAAGGCCACTACTTCTTGACTTTCTCCTTGCTGCAAAAATATTTTTAGCCAAAGGATGCAGAACTCCATTTAGCAGTTTTATTAAAGATGTGTGGAGGTATTCTTAACTCTTCAATTAGAGTCATTTATAAAATAAGGGATAACTTGAGTTTCAGTCTGTTATTTCTGTAGCATCACTTTCCTTTCCTTTCTGAATTTAATACTTCGCAGCAGATGAACATCATAAAAGCTGCACAAGATCAAATGTCTCTCAGATTTGATTTTATTATATAAAGCCTGCAGCTTTCAGATAAATAATTTGTGTTGTCTTGGAGAGCTGCTATATAATGTATATTTAGAGGCATCAGCAGAAGTCCAAGTGTGACATCTATTGACAGCAGTACATTCTTTGTACCCAGCTGTCAGTTACAAAGGAACAGTGAAGCATACCGTACAGCCAGATACTTAAACACTTTAGGCTCCTTTGCAGATTCTCTGTCTATATAATATAATGTAATACATAATCATTGTTTACTTATTTGTCAGGGCTTGGTGGTGCAAGGTGGTGGTAGCAGCAGGACATCCAGATAGCTTTCCTGAAAGAAACATTTCCATTGTTTATCTTATTCCCTAATGCATGGAAGTCAGGGGTGCCACCTCAGGGGGCTGAGCTCTTTGCTCCTCCCCTGAATAAGTTGGCTAGGGCAGACCCCCCCAAAAAATATTTAGGAGTGGAGGAGGTCAACTGAGGTTCCTGGCAGTAAGAGCTGTTCGACAGTGGAATTTGCTGCCAAGGAGTGTGGTGGAGTCTCCTTCTTTGGAGGTCTTTAAGCAGAGGCTTGACAACCATATGTCAGGAGTGCTCTGATGGTGTTTCCTGCTTGGCAGGGGGTTGGACTCGATGGCCCTTGTGGTCTCTTCCAACTCTATGATTCTATGAGGGACTGCAACTTCCATGGCTAGCTTCTACTGTGATTGCTGGGGGAAGAGATCCTGGCTCCTCGACGTGTAGATCCCAGGAAAGATTGGAGAGGGGCAAATGCTACCCTCCCAGAAAAGCTCCTGTTACACCAAGAGTTGTTGCTGGAGTATGGGCACTTGCCTCATGATTCTGGGGGGATTCAAGCTCTCCACCATGGGAGAGAGATCTTTCTGTTGACTTGCATAGGAGAAGGGTAAAGATAAAGGTAAAGGTACTCCTGACCGTTAGGTCCAGTCGCAGACGACTCTAGGGTTGTGCGGTCATCTCACTCTATGGGCCGAGGGAGCCGGCGTTTGTCTGCAGACAGCTTCTGGGTCATGTGGCCAGCATGACTAAGCCGCTTCTGGTGAACCAGAGCATTGCACAGAAGTGCCCTTTACCTTCCCACCGGAGAGCTACCTATTTATCTACTTGCACTTTGATGTGCTTTCGAACTGCTAGGTTGGCAGGAGCTGGGACCGAGCAATGGAAGTTCACCCCATCATGGGGATTCGAACCGCCAACCTTCTGATCGGCAAGGTCTAGGCTCTGTGGTTTAGACCACAGCGCCACCCACATCCCTTAGGAGAAGGGTAAAGGTAAAGGGGCCCCTGACCATTAGGTCCAGTCGTGACCGACTCTGGGGTTGTGACGCTCAACTCGCTTTATTGGCCGAGGGAGCCAGTGTACAGCTTCCAGGTCATGTGGCCAGCATGACTAAGCCGCTTCTGGTGAATCAGAGCGGAGCACGGAAATGCCGTTTACCTTCCCGCTGGAGTGGTACCTATTTATCTACTAGCACTTTGACGTGCTTTCAAACTGCTAGGTGGGCAGGAGAAGGGACCGAGCAATGGGAGCTCACCCCATCGCGGAGATTCAAACCGCCGACCTTCTGATCAGCAAGCCCTAGGCTCTGTGGTTTAACCCACAGTACTTGTGGGAAAATCCTCATGGGGTGGGAAAAATTCACACTCCCCCACAGCAGGGACCCTGTTATCTCAAAGGTCATTGCTGAGAGGTGGACCTCTCTTTGTGGGATACCATGGAGATCTGTCCATTGCGTAGGGGAAGGCATAGATCTTGCCCCCAAAATTTCAGTAAAGGTTCCCATGCTAGACATTTAGCAGGGTGGCTTCTGAAGCAGTGTTTCATGAAAGTCGAGCATTTGAAAACTACTGAGCTGTTATAATCCATTAGAAAGAGAGCGAGAAGAGGAAGGTGTGCACTTTTGTAAATCATTTGTAAATTTGTTTTGCTAATAGAGAGATAAGTGAGCCTTCCACTCGCAAAATAAAGGTGATATTTAGCATGATAAATGGCAGCATCCTTGCCCTATCTCAAAGCTCCAGATAAGCTGCTACAGTCTAGCAGGTCTGCTGATGACTTAGGAAGAAAAAAAACCTAGGACATTCAGGAGGTAAGTCCAGTATCCAGCCTCTAAGGTATCTTGACCATGCTTGAGTAGATCCAGGTTTGTGTGGAAAGTAATGGAATTAGGCTGTCAGAACAGTTCTACTTAACATGTCCTTAGACCTCCCCCACACACACATACACCTTGCTTGAGGGTTTCGTCTTTCTTAAAGCTCCTCTCATCCCCTCTGTGCTCTGTGCAGCAGCTCAACAGAATAACATTAGCTACCACTTGCCATTATATTACAAGATGTATCCTTCTTTCACATGCAGAAAACTCAGAGCAATAGTACTCATTAACTACTTGCATTAAAGTCTTGACAAAAGCTAGGTTGGAGTGGGAAAACTCATTATACCTGATGTAAAGGGATCATTAGCTAGCTGAATGATTATAGGATATCTGAGACTTACGGAAAGCACAGGGAGAACTACAGGCCAGGAGAATTGCCATACAAGCCTATAAATTATTATCCAGTAAGAGTGCTGTGTTTGAGATGCAGTATTTCCTAGTGCAAACCCAGATTCTGTTTATTATTTAATTGAAGGAATCATTTTACATACTTGTCTGCTCTCTTAACAAAACTGTAGCTCTGATTGCTTTGTCCTTTGAAATGCCCATGACTGCTTTTGATCTCAATGTCACGTAAGTGTTTATTTTCTCACCGAAGCAATGCTGTGAACTGGTAATTTAAAAGATAGGGCTTGCGAAAACTGAGCTGTCAGGGCAAAGCTGCCCCTGCAAGAACTGAGTACTTCAGTGCTGCCTAACAAAACCAAGACAGGACAAGTTGACAGATATAAGCAAAGCCATGTTTGCAAACTCCATGGAACTTGCAAGAAGTCCACCAGCACCACATTGCTCCATTCTTCTTTTTCATCCTAAAATACGTCGATGGGTTTTCCCCTTTTTAATAGACACATTTAATAAAGTTAATTCACAAAATAGCAGAGAGGTTTGGATTTGAACGTCTTCTTACAGAGTGGCATGTTCCTGGGTCTCAACTCCCCAATCCCCCTTTGTGCCCCCACAAAAAAACTGTTCTGGAACACAGAGGGCTTTATGGAATAGCACCCTTTGGCTGCAGTCACAAAAAAGATTCTCTTTGTCATGAAGCTTATCATATAAGAAGGAAAGGCACCTTTCCACAAACTATTGATCAAGTTGACTTCATTCCTACATCTGGAGAAATCCAGCTAGATGGGTGGGGTATAAATATAATAACAATAACAATAACAATATGTATGTTAACCATAATACATTAGCAACCCAGTCAGAATGCATCCAGGAAGAAGAAGAAGAAGAAGAAGAAGAAGAAGAAGAAGAAGAAGAAGAAGAAGAAGAAGAAGAAGAAGAAGAAGAAGAGGAGGAGGAGGAGGAGGAGGAGGAGGAGGAGGAGGAGGAGGAGGAGGAGGAGGAGGAGGAGGAGGAAGAAGAAGAAGTTCCATTTATTTTCTGGAGATTTCACTTCCTGGCGCTCATGAAGAAGCCATTTTCAATGGAGCCCAGCAATGGAAGCATGCAACTGTATTGAGGCAGTACCGGGTGTTGAAATTTTGTGCTCCTAACAATTTTGCACCGAAGGCAACTGCCCCTGTGCTCCCCCGAACACTATGCCATTGTGTGTGTGTATGTGTGTGTTCTGAGCTGGATATGTGCTTTCACAATCAATCTTTTTCATACACCAGTCCTAATGACATCTACTTAAAAGCAATACAACTTATTACTTAGTTCAAACCAAGTGAGTCTAGACTCTCGGCCTTAATGAACTAACCATAACAAAAGAGAGAAGTTGCATAAATGAATGTTTGGCCGGAGCCCTCAGTGCACTTCAGCTAAAATGGACTTGCTAGAAACAACTCTTTTAAAAAAATAATCAATGTCATATCTCCAAGTGACAATTCTACACATACTACAGTATTATAGGGGGAAATATCTACTCTGCCACAGTAACAGGAAGTCTCTTGTCCAGATTGTTACAATTTGAAAAATTCTAGGCATGCCATTCAATTAAGGATACCCTTCAAAGAGGAGAGTGCATTTTGCTCAGGAACTGGACTTGGAGGGCTTTCAATTCCCAGGTTTTCACACAGTCCATGAGGAGACTGTCAATTCACAGCATCAAATGGACCAGAAATTACCATGTGTCCTTTTGTTTGTGTTGACTTGCTAGCTGATGTTCTTTGTGATCCACCAAGGCGCACATTTAAAAGCTTCAAAGAGAAGATCACAAGCTTAGCCTCATGTTTCTTTTAATAATGGATGACCTGCACAAAAATTAGTGCTGCTTTTCTTTCTACAATTTCTTGTCAATGCTCCAGAACAAGCCTCATTTATAGGATTTCTTTTCAATTAAGTTCTCTCTCTCTCTCTCTCTCTCTCTCTCTCTCTCTCTCTCCTTCTCTCCATCTTGACTTGTCTTTTTCAGCTTCCTCATATACGCTATGAGTTTTACTCCTTTAAAAAAGAAAAACCTCAGACCATTTCTTAAGTCAGGACTCAACAAAGTGGGTGTCATCAATTGTATAACCAGAATTTGGCTCTAGCACAGTTTTCCAAACTTTTGATACCTGAATAACTTTTATTTCTGGATTAAAACTGGAGGCACACTTTCAGTGTAATACAGAAAGGCTGGAACCAGACAAGGGATTGAAGAGAAATCCAATACATTTAAAGGTGAACCTACCTTATTTCCACCATGCAGACCAAAGCCGTCATGCTTCAAAATCCACATGCCTGAACAATGCAATGCAGTTCTCCAGCCAAGTAATATGTACAAAATGCATATACTATAGGTAAAGGTAAAGGGACCCCTGACCATTAGGTCCAGTCGTGGCCGACTCTGGGGTTGCGGTGCTCATCTCGCTTTATTGGCTGAGGGAGCCAGCATACAGCTTCCAGGTCATGTGGCCAGCATGACTAAGCCGCTTCTGGATAACCAGAGCATCACACAGAAACGCTGTTTACCTTCCCGCCAGAGCGGTACCTATTTATCTACTTGCACTTTGACGTGCTTTCGAACTGATAGGTTGGCAGGAGCAGGGACTGAGCAATGGGAACTCAGCCTGTTGCAAGGATTCAAACCACCGAGCTTCTGATTGGCAAGTCCTAGGCTCTGTGGTTTAACCCACAGCGCCACTTGCGTCCCAGCAATGTCCTTAGGACATCCCTATTTTTCATCAGAGAACTGTTGGAGGGTATGGAGTTATATGACCCCCGAGCCAAGGAGGCACATGAAGGAGGGCCTCAGAAGATGATCTCAGGGTCCGGGTAGGTTCATACGGAAAGAGGTGGTCCTTGAGGTATTGCAGTCCTTAGCTGTTTAAAGCTTTATAGGTCTAAAAGTACTGGGCTTCTCTTCCTTCTTCCCTCTTTGCCACATTTTTTCTATCTACCCTGTCTCTCCACCCTTTATTACACCTGGGACATAGCAGCTGGGTTCTTTTCCTTCCATCCATCAAGACGAAAAGTAGCAGTACATCATGCTGCAGCTCCTTCTTCTTCCATAAGCAGAGCTTCCAGGCGGTGTTCAAATGTAGTCTCCTTGGGAACCATTGCCTGGTGGTGCAAATCCTTGCCTACTTAAAGGGCTAGGCACTGAAAAAGCTTTAGCAGGCCCTGATGACCCATCACAGTGTGCCTTTGTATGTTCAAGTGATTATGCCAGCCTTTCAGGGAATGTATGCAATTGTGAGTGTATTGACTACTCAAGACTTCACATCTACAGTGAACCCTAATCTCCAGCCATGGAAAGCAAAATTTAATGAGGACACCAGCTTCCCCAAGTGTATTTTCATCCCTCCATCTTTTTGGTTTCTTCAGAAGTCCTTGCAATCTCTCTTTGCAGAAATGTAATTCATTGACTACAACCTCATAAGCACATATTTGCAATGTACTTACCAAAATGGCTTCATAAGTAGATATTACAGTCCAACAGTGACTTGTAAAGTTGAGTCAACAAACTGGAGATTAAAGGGACCGGATGCTGTTTGGGGAGATAAATGCTGCTAACTACAGAACTGTCTCCCAATGATCTCTAAATAATTAGAAAATGGAGACCACTGTTAACTAGAAGGGAGGCAGTCAAGGATAGCAGGTCTGAGGCTTACAGTGCAATCCACAATGCTCTGCCTCCATATAATCTCCTCACCTGGCTGGGCACTTTCTCCTTCCTGTTTGTTCTCTTGCCTCTCTTCACTCCTGTGATTCAAGGACCCGCCACCCACTTGAGGATAAGAAAGACAAATGGACACAGTATATTAGGTTAATGGGCTAAAAAAGGCCACAACTTTATTGATTACAGCATGTGAGAGGTATTGGCTTAGGCATTGGATAAAACAACAGAGTGTGACTCCACCCCCTCAGGGAGGGGTGAGTCTATCAAAGGTTAACCACCAGTGGGAGGAGCCTGTTGATGCAAATACAACTGAAAGCTCCCCCTGATGTCACCGGGGGTCGTTTGTTCTGTAAGTGAGGCATTAGACTTGCAACTACATACTTCCATTCTGCAATGGTACCATGTCAAGAGGGATGTGTCATATGTTTATTTGTTAATAAATTTGCTGTAGTCTTACTATTAATTCTTACTCTTCTTTGGTGATTACTCATAGCCGAGTAAGATTGTCTTCCATGAACACGGTTTTAACAGTGAGTCCATAAGTGGCTGTGGAGGCCAAATAAGTTCAGAATAGTGTAGTTGCTTTAGAAGACGATAATCAAACATCTGCACAACATGACCAGTTCAACGAAGTTAATGTTGAAGAATCATCACTTCAACACTGGTGATCTTTGCTTCTTCCACTACACTGGCATTAGTTCGCCTGTCTTCCCATGTGATGTGTAAAAATTTTTGGAGACACCATTGATGGAATCTTTCGAGGAGTTGGAGATGGTGTTTATAAGTGGTCCATGTTTCACAAGCATACAGTAAGCTCAGTAGTACAATAGCTTTGTAAACAAGCATTTTGGTTTCCCTGTGAATGTCCCGGTCCTCAAACACTCTGCACTTCAATCAGGAGAAAGCTGCACTCACAGAGCTCAGGCGATGCTGGATTTCGGCTTCAATGTTGGCCATATCTCTACCAACCAATCCACTCATGTCCAATCCACTCACATTCAATAGCACTACAACTCAAAATCCTCCCTACTACACACTCATTTCCTTCTTACAAAAGATTGCTGAGGAGACTACAAGACTTTCCAATCCATCCCAGCACTAATGGGTTAATGTCTCACACCCACTGAAGCACTAAATATACTGGGGAAGGGATAACACACAAAGAAGGGAAAATTGGTGTTTGAGGTTGGACAATCTTTGAGAACAGTCCACACATTAAATGGTAAAAGGGCTGCCCCTCCTAACCACTCAAATGTCCCAGTGTGTTGGTGTCTTGAGTTAATACACCCCATTGCACATGTATCTCAATCCCTCAACCCTGGATCTTTAAACAGTGAGAAGGCAGTCATTGTTTCATTATTCTACTGCTGTGTTGCCTTGCTTTATTTGAAGACTGGCTTACACAGCAGCTGAAATTTAAGACTTTGGGGCTGTATGCACCTAGTCACATCTTCAGAGGCAGGTGTGTGAGTTAATGGTTATTCCCTCAGCACTGAGTAGAAAAAGAGAGTGCTTTTGCAAGGAGCAGAATTATATAATATTTGGCAGCTGTGCTCAAGTCTTCGTAGTTATGGCACGAAGCGGAAAACTAGCAAAAAAGCTCTAGTATATTAATGAAACGCCCTGTGAACATAACCCTTCTGCCATCTTAAGTCCGTGGGTTTGTTTTTAGCATTCAGTGGAAGTGGTAGCAGGAAGCCAGGTAGTCAGCTAATGTTTCTTCAGGAGAGTAATGTAATGTATATTGTGATGGTCACACTAAAAACACATTTACTGCAAACTGCAATAGTCTCTAGTGGCCATTGGCTACACACAGCTATATAAATGAGTCAATGATGAGCCAAAGGCAAACGATCTATAATAAATAAAGACAAATCATACTTGAAAAAAGAGATGCTCTAAGGCAAACTTTTCTTCATAAATGGAGGGGTACAGAAAAGGGCAAGCGTGTGGATTTCAGAGCAGAAACAAATATTCATAAGCGTTTGAAATTTGTAGCTTTTCCGTGTGGATTTTGAATGTGAAATTTTCAGCTTTAGTTTTTACACACCCACCCAAAATGTGGGTGTTTTACATCGCAATACTCTTCATAACTACTCAGAAGTACATCCCATTGAGTTGAATGGGACTTACTCCAACACAAGGGTATCTAGGATTTCAGCTTTTGCCAGCACCCACGGATAGCTTCCATTTTGGCAGGTGCCAGAGATGAGACGTTGCAAGCTGCCAGCAATTATAAACACTAAGCATCATTGCATGGTATGTATCAAATGCTCCCAGGGCCAAACAAGATGTGCTGCCAGCAGATCTGTGTGTCAGAACTAGGTCTGCTGGTGCATCGCTATGAGCTGAATCCAACATTAGTTTTATTTAAATTAATAGACATCTATTAATTTCAATGTGAGAAATTCAATGTGGCGCTAAGGAGATCATTCCATCCAAGCCCTGTTGTGCTAATGAATGTCCTTGCTCTGGCTTCTGCTAGTGTGAATCATGAGCTGAATCCATCTCAATGTGTCTACTCTGAACTTAGTCTGACATAGCCCTATGGAGGAGGGGGCTATTAGTTTAGTTTATTCTTATTTTTATTACATATTTTGTCTTTTTATTTTTGTGCTGTGAACTGCTCTGAAATCTATGGATGAAGGGTGGTATACAAAAAATAATAATGGTGGTGGTGGTGATGTAGGGATGCTTTTGTAGACCATTAGATATGGTGAAGACGAAGGGGACCCTTAACATGGTTTCTGCCTACATTTTCTTCTTCCCCTCCCCACCTTAATATCTTCTCCCAGTAAGGTTCCACGACAAGAAGAAAATCCACCTTGAAAAAGGGTGGCGGTGGTTGTTGTTATTTATAAAAAATGAAATGCTTGGGCAATGAAATGGTTTATAGGCACCATCACCTTTCTCCCGTCTCAATGTACTCTAAATTGATTCCCCTCCTGACCCCCTAATTTATAATGATTGGCACCTGTCAAATTTCAATCTCTTGGCATCATCTCTCATTTGCACTTCAGTTACTGTCAGCCTGGAGCACTGCAAATATATTCAGAGACAAGTACAGGGATAACCAATGCAGTGGTTCCAGATGTTGCAGGAATCTGACTCCCATTAGATCCAGCAAGTAGGGCCAGTGTAATTCAACAACATCTGGAGGGAACCCCCCTACCTGCCCCAGCTGTAAAACAAGGGCAAATCTGTCCTTGTTGAGAGAGAGAGAGAGAGAGAGAGAGAGAGAGAGAGAGAGAGAGAGAGAGAGAGAGAGATATTCTGAATAGAAATATTAAGAACAGAAGTTTATATATAAATTTTTGTTCTGAATATTTGTATTGTAAAAACTCTTACAGTAGCCAACATATTAAAAAAGGGGGATGCAAAACATTTTTAAAAATGCAACAATCAAAACACAACTTTCAAATGTAAAAGCTGTAGAAGCGTCATAGAATCCGTTCTCAGGAGAATGATAGTAATGTTCAAGGGGACGTGGGTGGCACTGTGGTCTAAACAACTGAACCTCTTTGCCTTGCTGATCAGAAGGTCAGTGGTTCAAATCCCCTGGATGGAAGGAGCTCCCGTTGCTCTGACCCAGCTCCTGCCAACCTAGCAGCTCAAAAGCACACCAGTGCAAGTAGATAAATAGATACCACAGCGGCAGGAAGGTAAACAAGGTTTCTGTGTGCTCTGGCTTCTGTCACTGTGTCCCATTGTGCCAGAAGCAGTTTAGTCATGCTGGCCACATGACCCGGAAAGCCGTGTGTGGACAAATGCCAGCTCCCTCAGCCTGAAAGCTAGATGAGCGCCGCAACGCCATAGTTGCCTTTGACTGGACTAAACTGTCCAGGGGTCCTTTACCTTTTTACTTTTTACCTTTAGTGATGTTCTTATTTGATGATGATGAAGATGATGGTGATGATGATGATATGTTTATATCCCACCTATCTGACTGGGTTACCCCAGCCACTCTGGAAGGCTTCCAACATATATAAAAACATAACAAAACATTAAACATTAATACAGGGCTGCCTGTGTTGTAGTTGTTGAATAGGACATCCCTATTTTTACCGGAGAAATGTTGGAGGGTGGTGGCTCAGAGTCACTGATAGCCTCATCATTGATTTATCTAATCCTCTTTTAAAGACACCCAAGTTGGTGGCTTCCAGTACCGTCTGTGGGAAGAAATTCCATAGTTCAACTATGCACTGCTGCATCAAGAAATGCTGTTAATAAAGCTAGTATATATGTCTTGCATTTGGTGAAGTGTGGAAATGGATTTTGCTTCTCTGGATATTCTTAAATACTACCTGGTTTCAGGATAACATTAAATACCAAGGCCAGAAGTTTCAGGAATGCATTCTAGGAACAAAAGTAAGGGATGCAATTAATTGGGGGAAAGTATAAATCTTATTAGGGATGCGGGTGGCGCTGTGGGTTAAGCCACAGAGCCTAGGGCTTGCTGATCAGAAGGTCGGTGGTTCGAATCCCCACGACGGGATGAGCTCCCGTTGCTCGGTCCCTGCTCCTGCCAACCTAGCAGTTCAAAAGCACATCAAAGTACAAGTAGATAAATAAGTACCGCTCTGGCGGGAAGGCAAACAGCGTTTCTGTGCGCTGCTCTGGTTCTTCAGAACAGTTTAATCATGCTGGCCACATGAACCGGAAGCTGTACACTGGCTCCCTCAGCCAATAAAGCGAGATGAGTGCCGCAACCCCAGAGTCGGCCACGACTGGACCTAATGGTCAGGGGACCCTTTACTTTTACTTTATAAATCTTATTTATGCAGTGCCGGTGTTAAATGCCATCACAGATTTTGAATCTTTTGGCTTCCCTTTATGCTTCAGTGCTATAACATCCAATGCATTGTTCTAATAAGCCAAATCTCTGTAGGCATGGAGTCCAGGGAACATATTTACCATATATTTAATTTCCACCCAAGAAACTTTTTTAAAAATTTTTGCATGGTTTTATTCTTAACATCATACAGCTAAGCCCCACATATTGGATTAAAGCTTAACCAATAAGAACAGGGAGGTTTGATGCTGTGAACCTAAAATGAAAACATCATCTGCATGAGATGTAATTTGGGGGAAAATGCATAAAAAAGACAAATTAAATATCAAGGATGGAACAGATTTAACACAGCATGGGAGGTAAAAAGCCATCTGCAGTACAAACAAGAAGAATTGCACTGATGTAATAGACTGGTAAGATAACATTGACTCCACACACACACACACACACACACACACACACACACACACACAATCCATGCTACTCAATTTAGCAAAATGGGTGCATTATATTAGCATGTGCTGCTTATTACGTGGAATAATAATGATCTGAGCAGATCCAGCTGCTACAGTCAGTGCTTCAGTTTGTACACTGAGCATGCCAGTTCCATTTTCTGGACCAGAAAATACCTGGTGTGTTCAATGGGAATGTCTGGTTCTCTGAGCTTCTAGAGTCTTCTATTTCTCCCTCTCAGAAATGGATACCTATATCAGTATAAGTTTCTAACTTTTCCCATTTTAAGTTGAGCTTGCCATATTTTGACATCAGTTTGTGATTTTTTAAAAGTCCTTATGACAATTTGCTACCACATTTCTCCTGATAAACACTTTGTACACAGTTTTCCTAATATACTCACTTTTGCAAGCAATTTCCCTTAATGTAATGCATTTGTTATAATAATATAATGCTGTTTAATAATAATAATAATAATAATAATAATAATAATAATAATAATAATAATTATTATTATTATTATTATTATTATTATTATTATTATTATTATTATTATTTATACCCCTCCCATCTGGCTGGGTTTCCCCAGCCACTCTGGGTGGCTTCCAACAAAATATTAAAATACAGTTGTCTATTAAACATTAAAAGCATTGAAAGTTTTCACTCCTATTTGTATTTCATGTACACTCTCCACTAACAAATATATTTTTTCTACACATTTTTTGGTTGGAGAACTACATCACAACATTTGGAGAAGTATGAATTGTCAAGGAAGTGCAGATTACAAAGGTTCACCTTAAAACGTGAAACACAATTTCCCCACAATTTCTATTCTCCCTCTCACGTCTGGTACATGAAAAGTCACTGGGAGCAGAACTAAAAATAGTTATGATGTGAGGTTAGGAGAGCATTTCTTCTGATTTTGGACTACAACTCCCATCATCCCCAACCATTGTCCGTGTTTGCTTTGTCTAAAAGGAGCTGAAATTCAACATCTGGAGGACAACAGGTTGGAGAAAATTGGTCTAACTTACCATTTCCTGGACAATAGCCAGGATTGGAATGATTTAACAACTTGGGAGTCGCTGCGTCATTAAACTTCAGACGATAGACTTGGACAACAGCCGGATTGGAAGATTGGAATGGAGTCGGGGAAAGCTGCGCTGGTAAACAGACAGTTGAAAAAATATACACACACAAATAAAACTGTATTCAATGGACAAAAGGATATATGATTTCTGACATGATTGAGAATCACAGAGCCAGGGATGGAGAACTTTAAAGCTTTAAGATCAGGATGTGGAAAATATGAAAAAAAAGTGAGAGGAGGCAAGACTGAAGATTTTGAGAGGTCCAGACAATGGGGAGACCCGAAAAATTAATAATTACAATTTGGATTACAATTTGGTCTTTTTATTTTTGTTTTTTGTTTTTAATTGGATTATGATGTGGACATATTGATTAGCTGTTTTTATTGGAAAACCAATAAAAATGATTTTAAATAAATAAATAAATTACTATTTCCTGCAATTTGCCTGATTCATATGTGAAGCACCCTCTCTTCTTTCCCAGGACACAGTACTGTCACATTGCCCTGTTCCTAGACCACTGGGACCACTAATGGACAGCCAATGGCTCTTCTATGTTGAAGACACAGAATACCTAAGCTAGTTTGCTCAATTTCAAGAATTTGAATATTTTTTTTTACTCATGAAGGTTCACATGCAGTTACAAAACATCATAGTTTTTGTAGTAGTAGAATATGTGCTGTTTATGAGTTGATGCTGCTGAAGCTTTACAAAAACCATGATGCAATGCAAGCACAAGTGGTACCTCGGGTTAAGTACTTAATTCTTTCCAGAGGTCCATTCTTAACCTGAAACTGTTCTTAACCTGAAGCACTACTTTAGCTAATGGGGCCTCCTGGGGCCGCCGTGCTGCCGGAGCACGATTTCTGGTCTCATCCTGAAGCAAAGTTCTTAACCCGAGGTAATATTTCTGGGTTAGCGGAGTCTGTAACCTGAAGCGTATGTAACCTGAGGCACCACTGTACTACCAAAGAATGTCATGTCACAGAGGTCTATTTTGCTTGGTTCTCTTGCTGCAAAATTGATCGTGTGCAATTTGACGAGAAGGGCTTGGCGCTATATTCACTAAGCTACACCAAACTGCAGTCATTAATGGGCACAGATTCTCACATAGCCTACCGCAAAAACACATCACAGAAAGAGCAGGGCTGGCTAGTGAAAATAATTGTTTCTCTGAGCTGTCACCATGTCTCCAGAGCCTGCAAGACTTGGCAGAATTAAATATAATGAACTGAGACCTCAGCACAATTATTTATTTTCAGATTGGTGAAGTGCCATTTTCTTCCCCGTTCAGAAAATTAACCTCTGCAAAAGCCAACTTGCTCTACACAAAATTAATAAAGCAGAGCATGCCGGCAATAACTTACACATGTTTATTTATAGGATATGTCTCCAGTGAGGAGGGTTAAGATGAAAAATTGACTCAAAGGACTTCATTCTGAGGGGATTTGCGCCAAGTCTTGCCTTCCGTTCACATTGTTTAGACTTGGTGTTGCTATACTGTGTGTCTCCCTTTAGCATTAGAAATTCTCTTTCCACAAGTATTAGCATAATCTTTCCGACAGGTGATGCCTTGACCAAGCAATAGGCAGAAAGTGAGGAGGACTTAAAGAACCTTTTAATGAGGGTGAAAGAGAAGAGTGCAAAATATGGTTTGAAGCTCAACATCAAAAAAAACGAAGATCATGGCCACTGGTCCCATCACCTCCTGGCAAATAGAAGGGGAAGAAATGGAGGCAGTGAGAGATTTTACTTTCTTGGACTCCATGATCACTGCAGATGGTGACAGCAGCCACGAAATTAAAAGACGCCTGCTTCTTGGGAGAAAAGCAATGACAAACCTAGATAGCATCTTAAAAAGGAGAGACATCACCTTGCCAACAAAGGTTTGTATAGTTAAAGCTATGGTTTTCCCAGTAGTGATGTATGGAAGTGAGAGCTGGACCATAAAGAAGGCTGATCGCCGAAGAATCGATGCTTTTGAATTCTGGTGCTGGGGGAGACTCTTGAGAGTCACATGGACTGCAAGAAGATCAAACCTCTCCATTCTGAAGGAAATCAGCCCTGAGTGCTCACTGGAAGGACAGATCGTGAAGCTGAGGCTCCAATACTTTGGCCACCTCGTGAGAAGGCTCTCTGGAAAAGGCCCAGAGCTTTGGAAAGATGGAGGGCACAAGGAGAAGGGGACGACAGAGGACGAGATGATTCTACAGTGTTCTCGAAGCTACCAGTATGAGTTTGACTAAACTGTGGGAGGCAGTGGAAGACAGAAGTGCCTGGCGTGTTCTGGTCCATGGGGTCACGAAGAGTCGGACATGACTAAACGACTAAACAACAACAACAAAGCCAGGCCACCAGGACATTTAGCTCAGCATTACTTCCACTGACTGGCAGCAGCATAAGATAATTTCAGGCAGGGTGCTAAACTTGAGCTACCAGGCGTGGGGTGTGCGCAAAATAACTGGGCCCCTAGGAGCTGGCATCCCTGGTGCAGATGTGCCAGGACTTGGTACATTTTGGTTAATTATTTGCTCATTGTAGTGTATAAAAATCTTGATAGTTTCCTTGTTCCAGGCAGTACCTTTGAGTTTTCACCTGAGGTGCAGAAATAAAGAAGGGTGTCCTTTTTTGTCTGCCTTCCTTGGCTGAAGTTTTATTCAAGAACCTCCCTACTTGGGAACAAATTGGGTGGGTGGAGCTAGCCACTCCCTTGACACAATGCTGCCTGGGCAGGAGTGAAATGGACTTTCTGCTGGAGCAATGGCATCCCACGATCATCTATTCTGAACCTCCTCCCTGAAGCCGTCTGTGTGAAGAAGATTTATTGCTCAGATAAGCCTTGGCGTCCAGCCCGCTTCGGCTGCGCAGCTACCAGCCAGGCCTCCAGACTTCAAAGGGCCACATTCTGATGCTCTGAGCAAACGCAGAGTTAAGCAGCGGTCAGAGAAAGCTGCAAACTCAAGTGCTTTCTTCAGTGTGCTTAAATAAAGTCCACTCAGGATATTAGCAGCTAGAAGCAGTTTTTATTTACAGCAGACTATCCATTGTCGAACAGCATCATGAAAACACGTCGACTCTCCTCAAAAGCGAAAGTAGAGAAAAAGAACAAAGGCTGGAGACTCTCGGAAATGACACAGAATCTCCCCCCTCCCAAATAGTAGGCAGGGCATACACTCTGAGCTGTTTAAGCCGTTTACCACCCTGTAAGCTCAGGTTCTCCTCACACTGTGCACCTTCAAAATCTGTTCCAGGGTGGTATAGATGGTATTTGACACCTGTAAAATTAGCAAAGATTTACCACAACAGTGATAACTTATGCTGGAAATGTAAAGAAAAGGAGGGTACTTTTTATCATATGTGGTGGACCTGCCGTGGGGTGAAAGACTTCTGGGAGAAGATTTATAATGAATTGAAAAAAATGTTAAAATGTACACTTATCAAGAAACCAGCGGCCTTTCTTCTTGGAATAACAGGTTTGGAATTGCCCAAGAAAGATGTTAAATTGTTTTTGTATGCTACAACTGCAGCAAGAATTTTATTAGCTAAGAATTGGAAAACACAAGAAGTCCCAGTAGTGGAGGAATGGCAAATGAAGATGATGGACTTTTTGGAGCTAGCTGACCTGACTGGAAGAGTCCGCGACTAGAAGGAGGAGGAGTACCAGGAGGAATGGATGAAATTTAAAGAATATTTAGTTAAATATGTTAAAATAATATAATTGGAAAATCTTGCAAATATCAGATAGGCTTAGGATTTAATTATGTAATTTTAGGAACTAATATGTTTAACGCTAAAAAAGAAAGAAAGAAAGAAAGAAAGAAAGAAAGAAAGAAAGAAAGAAAGAAAGAAAGAAAGAAAGAAAGAAAGAAAGATGTTAAGTGATTAAGTTAATTTTATGAGAAAAATGGTGTTGGAAAACTGTTAAAGTGATATACACTGAAATTCAATTAGGGAGATTCGAGGAAGTAACTTAACAATGTTACTAAGATCGGTTTAAATACGGTTCAGATTTATGTTTGTCTGTTTGTTTGTTTGTTTGTTTAAATTTTTTGGGAACTCAATAAAAAAAACTGAGGAAAAAACAACAAAAACAAAATCTGCTTCCAGAACTTCCAGAACATATTATCTCCTACAGTTTCTTCAGCCACAATGGGATTTCCTGCCCTCATCAGGGATTCTCCAGCATGCCTGGTGCATTCTCCAGGGAGATTGCATAATAGACATTCCCTGGACCTTGGGAATCAGCTCACCCAGTTCAGTTCCTGATGTTTTCAAAGCCAACAACTCATGCACTAATTAAATCTTCCCAAGGAAGACAGTGGCTTATATTTCCCCTTGGCATGCTCTATTTACATGGAATACTTCTGTATCTTCCAGGGAGGGGTGTTGTGTGTGTGTGTGAAAGAGAGAGAGAGAGAGGGGAGAGAGAGAGAGAGGAGAGAGAGAGAGAGAGAGAGAGAGAGAGAGAGAGAGAGAGAGAGAGAGAGAGAGAGAGAGAGTCTGCCCCATTTCGGTTTTGAAATTTATCCTTTGAGAAGACTTAACCAGCAGCTAGTGTAATCGCTTCAGAAAGATGGACTCTGCTCAGTGAAAATCCTTCATTCTTTGACAGTTGCTGCAGGGACTCTGGGGAGTTTCGACAGCAGATGCAGAAACTAGTTCTGAATCAGGAGAGAGTGGGGGGCAGAAGATGAGCAAAATATCTATTCTTTTCTCGTCTGTCAAATTCAGAATACCGCAGCTAGGTTCACTTCCCCACTTAGGCTGATTCTGTTTATGAACCTTGTTTACCACCAGGCTAAAAAAGGAGCACATTCTCCCTGAGCTAATGTAGTGTGCACACACTATCCACATGAGCTTTCCTTTACATGTCCCCCACAGTCAGGGCAGAATAAAAGCAAGCAGGCTCAGCTGGGAAAGAATTAAGAATCGCTCAGAAGGCATCACAAACAGAAAGCCTAGAAGAATTGCTGTCTCTGGTTATTGGGAATTGATTTGAAAACACATGCACGAATTAATTTGGAGCGATAGTACTATATTTTGTTTGTGGGCATGTTTGAAACACAATGGAAATGAAAAATGGCTAAAGGTAAATTGCAGAAGGTTTAATGTGGAATTTTTTTCCATGCTGCTATATTAATTCCAAGGAGAACACTTTGAGCCCTTGCTAAGTTAACGATTATGCTGTTTCTCTGGTAGCAAACCTGGGAGTGTTGTAACTTTAGATCATGTGAGAGGCATTAGGTTGCAAATCTCCATTTTGAAGTGAGTTGCCTTTGAGTCTTTGTCTCCCAAACTTCATGGAGTGTAGATGTAAAATGAAGCTCTCCGGAAGGAAGAGTAAACAGCCTGGAGGATGGAATGCAAGCTGTGCAGATTAATCTGTTTGGATTATTTCATATTTTGCAAGGTGCTGAATTTACCCATTTTCTTTGAATTTGCTTTGCATTGAAATGAATGGGGTGTGACAAGAGACTGACAATTTGCAAAATGAATTAAGTGACCTTTTGCTACAGCAGACCGTGGGGTGAGTAACAAAGATTTTGGCAGGGGATGAACTGCAGAAGGGCAGAAACAGAGTTGTGTGTGGATCAGAAAATGCTGCCCTCTTACACCCCTATCTAAGAGCCATCTTTACCCCCAAATTGCAACAAAGAAGTCTATTTTAATTTTTTGTCATTTGTTTATCTCACCCCATCCCATCTCTTTCTCTTATAATCCCCCTCTCTTTTTTTCTTCTCTTTTCCATGGTTAAACAAAAAATTCTGAAGAAATAAAAGTAAAATGGCAATGGTGATATTTCTGCACTTTCAAAACATAACCCCGCTTACAGGTCCTAGCTCCTCAGTTGTTTAATAATAATAATAATAATAATAATAATAATAATAATAATAATAATCTATATCCCGCCCATCTGGCTGGGTTTTCCCAGCCACTCTGGGTAGCTTCCAGCACAAATTAAAACATAATAAAACATCAAGCATTAAAATACAGGGCTGTCTTCAGATGTCTTCTAAAAGTTGTGTAGTTGTTTATCCAACAGGTTAAAACTTGACTGGTCTTTTGAGTAACAGCATCACACCAGTGATGCCATTTCATAGAATCATAGAATCATAGAGTTGGAAGAGACCACAAGGGCCATCGAGTCCAACCTCCTGCCAAGCAGGAAACACCATCAGAGCACTCCTGACATATGGCTGTCAAGCCTCTGCTTAAAGACCTCCAAAGAAGGAGACTCCACCACACTCCTTGGCAGCAAATTCCACTGTCGAACAGCTCTTACTGCCAGGAAGTTCTTCCTAATGTTTAGGTGGAATCTTCTTTCTTGTAGTTTGGAACCATTGCTCCGTGTCCACTTCTCTGGAGCAGCAGAAAACAACCTTTCTCCCTCCTCTATGTGACATCCTTTTATATATTTGAACATGGCTATCATATCACCCCTTAACCTCCTCTTCTCCAGGCTAAACATGCCCAGCTCCCTTAGCCGTTCCTCATAAGGCATCATTTCCAGGCCTTTGACCATTTTGGTTGCCCTCCTCTGGACACATTCCAGTTTGTCAGTGTCCTTCTTGAACTGTGGTGCCCAGAACTGGACACAGTACTCCAGGTGAGGTCTGACCATAGCAGAATACAGTGGCACTATTACTTCCCTTGATCTAGATGCTATACTCCTATTGATGCAGCCCAGAATTGCATTGGCTTTTTTAGCTGCTGCGTCACACTTTTTTAGCTGCCGCGTCACACAGGTTTGTGGTCAACCAAGACTCCTAGATCCTTTTCACATGTACTGCTCTCAAGCCAGGTGTCACCCATCTTGTATTTGTGCCTTTCTTTCTTTTTCTTTTTTTGCCCAAGTGCAATACTTTCTCCCTGTTAAAATTCATTTCTCCCTGTTAAAATTCATCTTGTTTGTTTTGGCCCAGTTCTCTAATCTGTCAAGGTCGTTTTGAAGTGTGATCCTGTCCTCTGGGGTGTTAGCCACCCCTCCCAGTTTGGTGTCATCTGCAAATTTGATCAGGATGCCCTTGAGTCCATCATCCAAGTCATTGATAAAGATGTTGAATAAGACCGGGCCCAAGACTGAACCCTGTGTCACCCCACTAGTCACTCTTCTCCAGGATGAAGAGGAACCATTGATGAGCACCCTTTGGGTTCGGCCAGTCAGCCAGTTACAAATCCACTGAGTGGTAGCATAGTCAAGTCCGCATTTTACCAGCTTCTTTACAAGAATATCATGGGGCAATACAAGAACATTTTAATATGTTGCAACTCCTACATCTCCTTCAAAGTTGCTACTGCTTACCTGGTTTCCCCATCCTCGACTTCCCTCTGATCAGGTTTTGAATTTGGGAGCATTTCTTTCCACCCATTTTCTCAGACACATTTCCACTGCTTTTAAATCTCAAGACCTCTTCCCATCAAGCTAGTTTTAAAACCTGCTATTAACCTCAACAGCAGCCAAATGAAGACGTGCCTATCTAGCTCACTTGCAACATCCTTGGCTTAATTGAGCAGACTTGGGCCACCATTGTGTCTCTGTTGCTTTGGCTCAGTCCATTTGCTCTGGTAGCTAGCCGATGTTTAGCATTCATAATTTGATATAAAATGGGATAAAACACCTCATTTGCAGGGGCCATGACTAATTTCCTGCCCAGTTCACAACTTTCCTCAGAAATCAGGCCTTTCATGTTGTTTCTCATGTAATGATTTAATCTGCAAAGAGACTTAACATATTCTCTTTGATTCCACCCCGTCCTCTCTCTCTCTCTTCCAAGTCTCAGTCAGAATGATCTCACAAACAACTTTAGTCTTCATGTTTTAGTCTTTGATATATTCAGGATGTAAAGGGATGATTCTCAGTTTGATCCAGAAAGTCAGTACACACCGGAAGTTTGTCTGTGTGTTTGTGTTTGTGTGTGTGTGTGTGTGTGTGTACACTTGTGTGTCTATAGAGTCCTCCCCCCCCCTCAGCTTTTCCTAGCTCTTCTTTAGAAACCTGGGAACTCCTATTATTGCATCACATATGTAAACTCATCTGTAAACTGGCAAAAGGCAAACCGACTTCAAGAACAATGTCTTTTGATATAAAACAGAGGGCCTCAGAGAATGTGGTGTGTCTGGATACATCAAAGAGCAAAATCTGGATGTAGGAAACAAAACTTCACCTTGCTTGCACCAGTGGAAGATCTAAACCTTCATCTATGAAAGATGAAAAAGATCATACTGTTGGTTTCTTCTGTGTGAACGGTTGTTATACTTGTTCCATGAAGGAAAAATGATTAATAATTGCAACTTAAAGCCAACTGGAAACCAAGCCTTGTGGGGGAATGGTTGAGTGAATTGGATGTTGTCAGAGCCACCCGTTTGGTCCCAGCTCACAAGAGACCCAACTTCGATCCGGTTTATTTACAGAAAGTCTTTATTGAAGATCATGGTTGCGTTTACATTCCATCTTTGTGACTCTACGTCTGTAACGTTAGATCGCTGCAGTCCCCTCTGAATCTGTCCCGCCGAGGCACCAATTTAAGAGGCTAGTCCTGGACCACCTCTTCCTCTCCTTCCTTTTCCGCAGGGTCTTTCTGCCCCCCTGGGTTCCCCCTCGCCGGGACTCGCCCGAGGCTGAATCCTCTGACGCCTCTGCCCCCCTCCTTCTCGCTTTGGGGCCGGGCTCCTCCCCAGGGCTCTCCTCACTTCCGCGCGCCTCTACATTTGAACTTGGCGCGCGTACGTTGCTCCTGACCTTTCTCTCGACCGCTACACTGCTCCCGGTGCTGCTCTCCACCCCTTCCGGCTGAGCGCCCTGCTCCGATCTCCTTCCCCTGTCTCTTTCTTGCTCTGCTCCCTCTGACACACTGGTGACTCCACCCCCTTCACTCCGTTCCGGCTGAGAAGCCGGCTCCTGTCTCCAACTCCCACTGGGGCTTCTCCCTTCGCTCCCCTGCTCCTCACTGCTTCCCCCTTGTCCCCCCTTTGGTCTGACCAGGGGGGCCCCCTTTTGGGAGTCCTCTGACTCACTGGTCAGACTCATGGACGATCTTTGGGCATCGTCATCCTCCTCCTCATCTCTCTGGGATTCTTCCCCCTCGCTCTCTGTCTCCTCCCCCATCTGCTCTTCTCTCCCTGAAACCCTGACATCCATCCCCCCCTCGAAGCCCCCCCTTCCCCCCTCCCGCTCGCCGGGGGCCGGTTGTGGAAACTGCGGCTCTTCGGGGGTAGGCTCAGGATACAGGTCGTCTACGTCAATGTTCTCTGCTGGCAGTTCTGTGTATGTGTGTTCGAACTCGGGTTCTTCACCCAAAGGCTTCTCAGTCTCTTCTTCCATTGCTACTTCCTCTGGTGCTGCCCGCCAAGGCCACTCCACCCACCTCTTACGCCATTCCTCCTCTGGTTGCTCCTCCCACCAATAAGGGGTTTCCGTGTCCACCCCCGAGCACGATCCCCTGGGCGGGCTTGATTCTGGTGTTCTTTCCTCGGGGGAAGAGAAACCCCTGAACGTGCTATCTGACAATGTGGGTGTGAAAAGCCAGTCATCAAAGTACTCAGCTGGCATGGGTCTATGTGGGAAAAGTGCATGGAACTCTTCTTTCAAAAGGGGTTCGTCTAACGCGTAGCCCGGCACCCAACTATTGGCAGTGGCTGGGGTGCCCTCCCTGGTGAGAAAGTATTCAACCCCCTCCTCCCCCCATCTTGAGTCCAGTATCTCTGTGACCTCGTTAAGGGGTTCGGCCCTAGGCGACCCCCCCCCTCTTGGGTGCCCCTTTGCGTGGGTCTGGTACTGTTTCTGACTCTTGAAACCTGTGCGGGGCCTTGTAGGGAGTGAGCACCGACCTATGAAAGACCGGGTGCACTCTGGAGCCTTCTGGAAGGGCCAGGCGAAATGCTACCGGATTGATCCTAGCCTCAACTTGGTATGGTCCTAGCTGCCTGTGTCCTAGCTTCTTCTTGGCTAACGATTTGGCTGGCATAGCTTGGGCCGCTAACCATACCCAGTCCCCCACCTGGATGTCCTCTCCCGCCCTTCTGTGCTTGTCCGCCTGCACCTTATAGGCCTGCTTGGCCAGCTCCAAATGTCTCCGCAGCTCCTCGTGCACCTCTTGCAACTCTGCTGCGAACTGGTCGGCCTCTTGAGGCACCCCCTCTCCTGGCGTTATAAGTCTCGGAAAGGTTCTGGGATGACGGCCATTGTTCGCGAAGAACGGCGTCACCCCGGTCGATGCGTGCTTCGTGTTGTTGTAGGCAAACTCAGCCATCGGCAGGTAGTCCACCCACGCTGCTGGTCGCTGATTGGCGTAACACCTCAGGTACTGCTGCATGATCGCGTTGACCCTCTCTGCTTGGCCGTTGGTCTGTGGATGTCTCGCCGACGCTAGGTCGATCTTGACGTGCAGGATACCCAGAAGCTTCTGCCAGAAGTTGGAAACAAATTGGCGCCCCCTGTCAGACAGGACGGACTGCGGTAGTCCATGCACTCTGAACACGTGGTCGATGAAGAGTTTGGCGGTCTGTTCTGCCGTCGCCACCTTGGCACAAGGAATGAAGTGCGCCATCTTGGTGAACAAGTCCACAACCACCAGCACCGCCGTCTTGCCCCTGGAGCTGGGCAGGTCAGTAACAAAGTCCAGTGCTACCCTCTCCCACGGTTGCTGTGGCGTTTCCAGCGGTTCCAACAATCCCGCCGGCTTCTGGTGTACTGGTTTGGACCTCTGACAGGTGTCACACCTGGCGACGTAATCCGCCACCTCTCCCCGCATCTGGGGCCACCAAAAGTCCCTGGCCACTAATTCTATTGTCTTCTCCTTGCCGAAGTGGCCCGCACTGGGGGCGTCGTGCAATTGCTGCAGAACCTTTGCGCGAAGTTCGTCGTTAGGCACGTAGAGGGCACCCTTGCGAGTTAAGAGTCCGTCCCGCAACTGGAACTCATCGTCTCTTTGCGACCCGCTGCGGAGCTCCTCCATCTTGGACTGTGCAAATTGATCCGCTTGCAACGCGCGTCGCACCGCGTCCAGGTCGACTGCGATGGCAGCGCACGCCCACGCCTGTGGTGCGAAAATGTGCTTCGCTGCAATTGGTGTCGTCTCTTCCAGGTATTGCGGTTTCCTGGAGAGCGCGTCTGCTATAACATTGGAGTCTCCCGGGATGTATTCTATTTTGAAGTCGAAATCCGCAAAGAATTCTGCCCAGCGCATGTGTCTTTGGGTCTGCAGCCTTGCCGTTCGCCAATACTCTAAGTTCTTGTGATCCGTGCGGACCTGCACTGTGTGCTTGGCTCCTATGAGGAAGTGTCGCCACGCTTTGAAAGCTGCATGAATGGCCAACAGCTCCCTGTCCCATATGGTGTAGTTCCGCTCCGTCTTGCTGAGCTTCCGGGAGTAGAAGGCACCCGGCCTCCAATTGCCTTGCGGATCCTCCTGCAGAAGGATGGCTCCAACCGCTCTGTCTGACGCGTCGGTTTCCACCCGCATGGGCCTGCCGGGATTCACGTGCAGCAGCTGCTCCTCGGAGGCGAAGAGGCTTTTAAGCTTCCGAAAAGAGCGCTCTGCCTGTTCCGTCCAAGCGAACTTCTTCTTCTTGGAACTGAGGGTGTCCGTGATTGCTGCCGTCTCATTTGCAAAACCTTTGATGAATTTGCGATAAAAATTGGCAAATCCGATGAATCTCTGGACCTCCTTCCGATTGCGTGGGCTCTTCCAGTCCAACACCGCTTGGACCTTGCCTCTGTCCATGGCCAGCCCCTCGTCGGACAGCTTGTAGCCAAGGAAATCCACCTCCGTCACATCAAACTGGCACTTCTCCAACTTGGCGTACAGCCTGTGCTCCTGCAACCTCTGTAGGACCTCCTTTACATCCTTCTCGTGAGCTTCCGGCGATTCCGAGAAAATCAGGATGTCGTCGAGAAAACATACACACTTCTTGTAGAGGAGTCCCGCCAGCACGTGATGCATAAATGCTTGGAAAACGTGGCTGCCATTTTGGAGACCAAACGGCATAACTCTGTATTCATACGTGCCTAGAGGCGTGAACATGGCAGTCTTCCACTCATCGCCCTTCCGGATGCGGATGAGGTTGTACGCTCCACGCAAATCCAACTTGGTGAAGATCTTACCCTTCCTAACGGTCGCTAGGAGGTCGTCAATCTTGGGCATGGGAAAGGCCTTGGGCTTAGTCAGTCTGTTTATGAATCTATAGTCCACAATGAGTCTTTTTTGGGGCGTGTCTTTCTTCTTCACAAAGAAAACAGGACTGCCTCCCACTGCTTTGGATTCCCGGATGAACCCGCGCTTCAGATTATGCTCTATGAACTCTCTGAGCTCTTGCATCTCGTCCTCAGACATGGAATACAGCTTTGCAGTTGGCAGCTGCGCCCCTGGCACCAGGTCGATCGTACAGTCGTAAGGCCTGTGAGGCGGCAACTTGTCAGCTTCTTTCTCGCAGAAAACCTCCAAGAATCCCTCGTACTTGTGAGGCACTGCCTGCACCATGCCCAGGTGCAGTTGCTGCTCAGCTCCTTCCTCCTGATTGGTTTGGATGCAATGCTGAGCACAATACGATGAGCAGAAGGTGATCTGCCGCTGGTACCACGCTACAGCGGGACTATGCCTCTCCAGCCAACTCATGCCTAACACAATGGGCGTGTCTGACAGGTGGGTGACATTGAAGCTAATGAGTTCTCGATGATTTCCAATCTGCATCACCATGGGAGGCGTCTGCTGCACAACTTGCCCTCCCAGCAATTTCCTGCCGTCCACTGTGACCACGTTCAGAGGCGTCGTTGCAGGCAGGAGCGCTATGCTATGCTGCTTGACAAATTGTATTCCCACAAAATCCGCATTGCTTCCTGAATCAATCGTGATGGGAACTTCCAGGGATTGTCCATTTGGCAGCTGAAGGGTTGCAGTGAGTTGCACTGCTGGCTTGGGTGGTAAAGGGTCTGTGCGTTGCAAGGGTGCTGGGGACTGTTCTACAGATCCGCCTGGCTGAGCCCCAGTAGCTCCGCTTCCAGCCAGGCACTGTCGTTTCCCTGAGGCTGCTCTCTTTGCACCACTTCCGCTGCCACTGTTGCTAGAGCTGCAGTGTGTTTTTGGAGCCTCTGGGGGCACTCTTTCGCCATATGGTGTGCACTGTCACAGATGTAACATTTCCTGGTCCCTCTAGGAGGCTTCGCCTTCACTGCACCGGAAACAGGGGCTCTGGATGGTGTCTGAGCCCTAGCACCACCGATTTCCATCGGCTCTTCTCCTTGCCTCCCCAAGGGCGAGGGGTGCGTCTGGCTGAAGTCCCTGGGGACAAAAGGGGGGTTCTCGCTGGTGCACGCGCCTGGGGTCCCTCCCCCTCGTGCCACGGGTGTCCCTCATGTCGGATTCCTATAGCCAAAGCCCGTTGCACTACGTCTTCTAGGGTCTGGGGTCTATCCCCCCTGGCGATCTCATCCTTGACGGGGGGGCTAAGACCTTCCCAGAAAAGATCTCTGACTGGTTTACTATCCTTCTCCCAGCCCAACGCAGTTAGTAATGCAAAGAACTTGGAATGATATTGACGTACAGTGGCTTTGCCTTGCCGCAGTCCGTGCATCTGTCTACGCGCAATATCCACATCCACAGAGGACTGGAAACAAGCATCCATCGCTTTAATAAATTCATCAGAATTGCGGCGGGCAGGGCCATCTTCGCGCCACAAATTGCGCAGCCAAGCTCTGGCCTCCCCATGCAGATGCGAAATTATGAACCCCACTCTCTCCTCCTCATCTTTAAAATCATGACGGAGTAAATGCAGTGCATACACGACGTCTGCCCTGAAGTTAGGGTAGTCTTGCAGGTTGCCATTAAAGTGCGTAACTAGGGCGCCCCCCCGCCGTCCAAGTGCAACGCCCTCCGATCTGGAACCCGGGACCCCTGCCCTGCCTGCCTGCTCCCACCTTGTTCGCAGGTCCTGGCAAGCCTTGTCCAGTTCGTCATTCTTCTTCTGCGATGCAATGACTGCAGCTGTGAGTTCGGAAACTTGATTCCTCAGCGTAAGCAGCTGTTCCTCCGCGCTCATGGCTGCTCCCGTTGGTGAGCTTTGCAAAAAAAAATTTTTTGCGTTCTGGAGAGGGGACTTACTGTCAGAGCCACCCGTTTGGTCCCAGCTCACAAGAGACCCAACTCCGATCCGGTTTATTTACAGAAAGTCTTTATTGAAGATCATGGTTGCGTTTACATTCCATCTTTGTGACTCTACGTCTGTAACGTTAGATCGCTGCAGTCCCCTCTGAATCTGTCCCGCCGAGGCACCAATTTAAGAGGCTAGTCCTGGACCACCTCTTCCTCTCCTTCCTTTTCCGCAGGGTCTTTCTGCCCCCCTGGGTTCCCCCTCGCCGGGACTCGCCCGAGGCTGAATCCTCTGACGCCTCTGCCCCCCTCCTTCTCGCTTTGGGGCCGGGCTCCTCCCCAGGGCTCTCCTCACTTCCGCGCGCCTCTACATTTGAACTTGGCGCGCGTACGTTGCTCCTGACCTTTCTCTCGACCGCTACACTGCTCCCGGTGCTGCTCTCCACCCCTTCCGGCTGAGCGCCCTGCTCCGATCTCCTTCCCCTGTCTCTTTCTTGCTCTGCTCCCTCTGACACACTGGTGACTCCACCCCCTTCACTCCGTTCCGGCTGAGAAGCCGGCTCCTGTCTCCAACTCCCACTGGGGCTTCTCCCTTCGCTCCCCTGCTCCTCACTGCTTCCCCCTTGTCCCCCCTTTGGTCTGACCAGGGGGGCCCCCTTTTGGGAGTCCTCTGACTCACTGGTCAGACTCATGGACGACCTTTGGGCATCGTCATCCTCCTCCTCATCTCTCTGGGATTCTTCCCCCTCGCTCTCTGTCTCCTCCCCCATCTGCTCTTCTCTCCCTGAAACCCTGACAGATGTGTTTAAAGAGGAGACTGAGAGGAGATACGATAGTCATCTTCAAATATTTAAAGGGCTGTCAGATGAAGCAAGCTTGTTTTCTCCTGTTCTAGATGCTAGGACCCAAACCAATGGGTCCAAGTTGCAAGGAAATTCTGACTAAACATCAGGAAGAACTTTCTGATAGTAAGAGCTGTTTGACAGTGGAACAGACTCTCACAAGAGGTGGTGGAGTCTCCTTCCTTTGAGGTTTTTAAGCAGAGGTTGGATGGCCATCTGTCATGTATGATCGAGTTGGGATTCTTGCATTGCTGAGGGTTGGACTAAACAGGAAGGAGCCTGTTAAAGGCAAACAATGCCAAGACAACCTGTGTTTAATAGGATTAGGGCTGGTCTCAGTGGGAAAGGGAAGGATTTCAATAGGTTGGGATTTGGTGAGCATTCAAAGGCAGTAATGCTTTTGAATATCAGCTGCTGGAAATGGAAGAGGGGTGAGTGCTCTTGTGTTTGGCTAGCATCCACTAGCATCAGGTTGGCCAATGTGGGGACAGGATGCTAGACTTGGCTTTCCTTATGTTCTTATCATCTGCTGATCCTGTTGTGAGTTAAATTAGGAGGTTGTGGCCCTAGACCACCTCATCCTTGTGACATGTCTCATGATTCCAGGGTGTACTTGCAAAAGAGAATTAGACTTTAAAAGAGCCTTACACCACCTCAAAATAAATAAAACAGGCCCAGTTTTTTTTTTTGTATGCCTCTCCATAATATGTTCTTCCTTTCCTTTCTGAATCATTCATCACACATAAGTTTAAAATAGTTCCCTTGGATGATCATATTGACCAAAACTGGATCTGGGTAATCTCTGCTTTATCTAAACCAGGATTCTGAGATTGCTTTGGGGGTTTTATTTTTTTAGGAAACGCATTACTTTGAACAAGACGTGGCCCAAGCTAAGCACATTTAAGTCCTTCTGGTTTTTCAATGGGGCAGTTAAAGGCATACTGGCTGCCATTCCTTACTTCCCCATGAACCTTAGCAGTAAATGTGCAAAGCATCCTATTCAGTGCAGCTCAGCTTAATAAATGAGCTTTCTGAAAGCCCTTATTATGAAATGATTAAGAACAACCAATTCAGTGTAATTAGTTATAATTCTCTGATTATTTCCATTGCCAAGGGGGGCGGGCAGGAATTGACAGTATCTTTGCCCCTTTGCTTGCAAAGCCTTCCCCCACACGTCTGGGCTGCTTTTTCAAACCAAAATATTGTAGCCTCCAAATACCTTCTTTTTCAGCTAGCCAATGCACACACCGTTAAGAAACTGAACAAGGCAGGATATGTGGGCCCATCGAAACTCAACCAAACATCATAAGGTGGACTTTATAAGAAATTGGTATTTATTTTGCTTTGAACTTTTTTAATGCCACATAAACTTTGATTTGTCAAACTACAGTCATACCTCGGGTTAAATATGCTTCAGGTTCAGTGTTTTCAGGTTAAGCTCCACGGGGACCTGGAAGTAACGGAATGCATTACATCCGGGTTTTGCCACTCGCACATGCACAGATGCTCAAAATGACATCATGCGCAGAAGACACGATACATGACCTGAGCACACGCACATGCACAGTCGTGGGTTGCATTCTACTCAGGATGCGAACGGGGCTCTGGAACGGATCCCGTTCACATCCAGAGGTACCACTGTATTTTATTTCTGGCTAATTGTAATTCTGTGCAGGTGAAGGAGGCTGAACATTACTTGCCCTGCTTGCTCAATGCACCACCAATAACTGCTCTGCAATTATTGGGGTGTTCTTGTATAATAGATCTGAACTCCTATTAAATCAGGCAATTATTTAATAAGAAGTATTCTTACCCACCTAAAGAGTGCTAGATGGTAGAAAGGTACTGTTTAAGCATCTTATATAAAGTCTGAGAACACATCTGTCCCACCACCTTGAACCCAGTTCACAAGAAAGCCCTCAATAGTTATCCTACTCCAGCTCCCTCAAGATTAATAAGAACTGTGCAAGAGCACAACCGAGAGATATACCCATCCGTGATTTAAATGTGTTTTTGAAACAAACGCTTAACCATATTTTGGATTTAATGTTAATTGAGTCCTTAATTTTCTCCTATAACAAGCAAATGGGACATGAGCTCAATAATGGAGACTTTTATTAACAAGCTGATTGTTATGAATGCTTGGTTCAGGGGCCTTGTCATTGCCGATCAGTTTTAACAATTGCATAACAATTGCATTTTAAGAATTTATGTTGTTATTGAGTCGAGAGAATCCCATTAATTTCATCTCTGCTATGAATTCCTGCTTTGTTCATTTCGTAAGATTTATATACTTCTTGAGTATAATGAATTCTCAACGCAGTTTACAAAAAGAATAAAGCAATAAAATTATCCGTAAAAAAACCAGCTGTTTAAAACATTTTTAAAAATTAAAATTGGGCTAAAAAAATAGATTGACACACATGTCAACTTTCTACATGTCTGGTTAGAGAAACAGCTGAATATTACTGGCATATTGGCGGCAATTTGCCCCCCAACTCCTCAACTCTTTTGGAAGAAACTGATTTTCTGGATCCATTTCAACCGGAGTTTCAGCACAGTTTTGACCTCTGTTGAGAGAGAGAAGAGCAATTCTTCTCAGCCTCTCAGTGGCTTTCGATACCATCAACCATGATATCCTTCTGAAATGTCTGTCCAAGCTAGGGGTGGGTGGCACCACTTTGCAGTATTTCCAGTCCTACTTGGATGGTTATTCCCAGAAGGTGTTGCTTGGGGAATGCTTTTTAGCCCCGTGGAGCCTTCAATGTGGGGTTCTGCAGGGCTCATTCCTATCCCCTACATTGTTTAACATCTACATGGAACTGCTGGGTGGGGTTATCCGGAGGTTTGGAGTATGTTTTCTGAAGTATGCTGATGACACTCAGCTCTATTTCTCCTTTGCGTCTGCAGGTGAGGCAGTGGAAGTGCTGGACCAGTGTCTTGCCTCGGTCATGGACTGGATGAGAGCCAACAAACAAACTCAATCCAGATAAGACTGAAGTGGGTGGTTCCATAGACCGGATTGGTGGGAGATCTCCTGTTCCTGATGGGGTTACACTTCCTCTAAAGGAAGCTTACAGCTTGGGGGTCCTCCTGGATCCTTTGCTGTCGCTTGAGGCTCAGGTGGCCTCAGTGGCCCGGAGTGCCTTCCATCGGCTTCAAGTCTTTTGTAAGGCATCTATTTTTTGTGAAATTTTGTATCTGATGCCTGCCAAAACTGATACAGACAGGATAAATGCTGGTTGTGTGAAACACTTGAATTTAAATGTTGGGGTACACTGTCACATTCAAAAAACGCCTAAATATCATATTTTAGATCTGAATGCCAAAAACAACAGATTTGGACTGTTTTTGGATATTTGTAGATAATACTTGCTTCAGCTCAGGCATTTTTTTTTAACCACAACAGCTTCACATCTGCTGGGAAATCTCCAACTTTAGAGACTGCTCACATTTCCAAGTAATTCAGCTGATAAAGAAAACATACACGCACTTTAAGGGAAAGGAAATCAGCATTCAGGGAGAAGTCTTTATCAATTAGATCTCTTCTGGTGAGAACTGAGACTGAAAAACCAAATAGGTTGTTATACTGTCGGTTATCCCTCTCTCAATCCCAGAAAGAAGTCTGTCTATACAACAACAACAACCAGTGCTTTGATCTGAGCAAATGGATCACACTCATGATTCTGGCTGATAATCTTTCTTCCCTGCTGGGACCCTCTTTGGAAGAAAGAAGCTGGGTAGAATATGAACAGCTGCCATTCATACATAATCCCAGGTTTAGGGAGGGTAAGGCAATGATGGATGTTTGTGAAAGTGATTCACCGGGTGGTATTCAATTAACATACCCTCTGCCAGTGGAAACCCTACACAAGGACTTCTGCTTGAGGATCAGGGATTTCCCCACTCTGCTTCCCCTGCATGACCACTGCATAGCCCCAAATTGTTTCATGGGATGGTAGAACCCCAAGAACAGCATGTTGGGGGTGGGGAGAGTCCCATCTGGCAAGCTGATATGCTTGCACAGATGGAGCGTTCAACATAACATCATGTTGAATTCCACCGACAGATTTAATAACACACTATAACTTGGATTCCTGGATTGCAGCCTTGAACTTGTGTGATTCTGAATGACTTGTTTTGTATATTTTAGTTCTTGGAGTTGATGAGGATTATCGGTTGAATTTGCACTTATGCATGTCGATGTCTTGGTAGGAATATCAGCGGAATAACTTGCGCTGTACAACGCTTTGGTATTTCCTCCTCCATTCTCATCAGTGGAGATATAATTGGTAGAGACTTTTCCCCTGAATGCTGGCTTCTTCCCCCTTCAAGTGCTTTTGTATATTTTCTCCATCAGCTGCATTATCTGAAAATGCGATCTGCATTTAAATCTGAGTAGTTTTCCCCCCAGCAACAGAATTAAATTCCCATAGCGTCAGTGCTCTTCTTACATGACATACATGGGTTTGAGATTGCTTCTGCAAGTGCAAGGCAGCATGGTTTAGAACATTTGAGTTGTACCAGAGTCTGAGTGATTTGGGCAAGCAGGTTAACAGCCCAATTCTATGCACTTATATTTTAAAAAACCCAAATATCTTTGAGGGCTTACACCCAGGAAACTAAGTCAGGATTGCAGCCTAGGTGGCCTGGGCCACAAGTTTTTTCTGAGGACAGAATAGAAAACCCTAGAAATGGCTTCTTCAGCTACTTTGACAAAGATGACAAAGAAGAACTATACATTGCCGGAGCACACACTTACAGAAGACTCCATAGACCATTAAGTGGTGAAATGGTTATACAGTGGTGCCTCGGTTTAAGAACAGCCCTGTTTACAAACGATTCAGTTTACAAACTCCACAAAACCGAAAGTAGTGTCTGGGTTTGTGAACTTTACCTCGGTCTAAGAACAGAATCCAAATGGTGGAAGGGCACCGGTGGCTGGAGGCCTCATTAGGGAAAGCGCACCTCAGTTTAAGAACAGTTTCGGTTTAAGAACGGACTTCATTGGAGAGTATTTCTGATCCCCCTTCTCCCAGAACTCAAAGTTCATTGAGAGTGCAGAACAGCAGAATCAGAGACATTTGACCACGAGTGGCCACCGTAAGGGAAGCTGAGGTTCCTAGGAAGGGGGGAAGAGGAGCCCAGTTTGGAGCAATGCCATTATTACGGTTTGTTGCATTCCTTTGTCGCTCATTATTAGGATTGAATAAAACTTATTAAAAAGGACTCTCTTTGTTTTCTCTGCTCTTCCTGCAACCAGGGGAGGAATAGCTTTCCTGAAGCCTTGACAGAGCCTTGACACTAGCTGACTAGTGCCAAAGCACAAAACCCAAAAATGAGTGCCTTTTGGTTTGATGCTATGGTGCAAGCCAAGTGGCGTGAGAGGGAAAAAAACCAAGCGCCTTTTGGTCCGGTGCTTTGGCGCAAACCGGCTGACTTGTGCCAGAATGCCAGACCAAAAAATGGGACATTCCAGGACCCAGTAAGAAGCCAGAAATGGCTTCTGTATTTTCAGGGTGTCCCGCTTCAATCGGGACAGTTGAGTACTATAGGATAGACTCCTGGGCAGGACCTGCACTACAAGACAGAGAGATAAGTTGATGGTTGCCCTCCAGTAAGCATTCTGCTTGCTCTCTACCACCTGTATGAAGGCACAGAATTAGGACCCTGGTGAGCAGACACCCAGTGCTTCATCTGACAATTGAAAGGTGTGTGCTAATGGGGTTAAACCAACATCCCAGATAGAGACCTCCAGCAGTGTGAGTATATAAGCAGAATTTCAGAGTTTTGAAATACATATTCCGCTAGCAGCTGTTGCTGGATAAACTGTCCAGATGTGAGTGGGGGGGAGCTTCATACTTTGTTCCAATACCAAAGAGATAATGTCTGATCGTTCTGTGCATAAAAAGCCTTAGCAAATGGGGCTGTCACTCAATGTTTCACAAAGGAAATATAATTTGTGCATCTTCGTCTGCAGCCTAGGCAGATGGAAGCACAGCAGGTAGATAAATACAGCCATTCTCTCCCATGAATACCTTCAAAAGAAAGGTCATAGATAAGACAGCAAGCAAAATGAATGGAGATTAGGAGGGACATCTGTTTATTTAGGATAGCAAGAAAAAATATTCATTGCTTTTCAAATAGATTGCTGCTCACAACCCTAACAGTGGACATCTGCTTAATTTTGAACTCTGAGCAATCCTAAGTATTAGTCTTCTCATTAAAATGAAAGAAAAAAAAGAATTGCACAATTAGTCTCCAGGGATAATTTCCCCCTCTTTTTGCAATGTGCTATGCTGTAAAGCCATGCATTTTATGACAGCAGGAGTATGCGAGACACAGGCCAACCAAATGTCTTGTTTTTTCTAACAGGTAGGTAAGCACAGGCACATTGTTGAATGTTTCCTTCTTCCTAATGGATGAAGCTGTATGATTGACACTTGCTTTGGGTCTTTGATAGTCCCCATAATATGGTGCCTTGTGTAAAGCAGGGCAAAGCTGAGCAAAGTTGGTTTTATACCCCACCCCAAGCAATAACATGAATAACAATATGCCACCTTAGGGGATAGTTCTCCTATTCTGGTCTGTATTTTGTTTTGTTTTGTTGTTGTTGTTTTGCAGGAGAGCTATGATCCTCTTTTGTGTATGATGTGCCAATTTAAATCAAGAGGAAAGGGTCAAGAAATTAGCAAGCAACAAGATGTGTTCAGCAGTACTAGATGCAATCTGACCACTTCTGGAAACAGTTACCCAGGAGTTATCAAACATTTAGAAATCCAACTTTCAGTTTAAAATACAATTGCTTTGGTACTTAACTTTTTTTTATTCAAAGAGAAAAAATTTGAATACCAACCAATCCTGTGTTCTTCTCTGCTTTACAAAAACAGTGAAACGCAATTTACAAATTTAAATTTGAAGACCCCCCTCATTTGGACTTCGTATTTTAAAGTTAGTGGAAACTGACAGATTTAATACTTCTTACAAATATCTTCTTTAGATCCATCTGGACTTGAACGTATGACAAGTCCTGAGCTCATAATTCAGGGGTCACACTAGGCATAGATTCAGTCTTGGTACCATCAACAAACTCTGGTGAAAAGAGTTACCTGGAAATCTGGTTACAGGGAAATCAGACAGGGAAGTTTTTAATGTTTGATGTTTTATCATGTTTTAATATTCTGTTGGGAAACTCAGCCAGATGGGTGGGGTATAAATATTATTATTATTATTATTATTATTATTATTATTATTATTATTATTATTAAAGATTGGGAGAATGAAAGACGGAGAGAAACCATAACTGACAGGTGTGTTCATCCTTATGTTCTGCTATATTTAATCCTAAACACATCTATTCAGAAGTAAATCCTGTTCAATTAAATGGGGCTTACCTTCAGCCTAAGTTCCTAAGTCTGCAATGGAAGTTGTGATCTAAATTGTTTTTGGAAAGCTCAGATCTGAAACTACAGAAGGGAGAAAAGCATAAAAGAATTGCCATACGCTTAACATCCTAAGTTGCAGCATTGGAATTACAATGTCAGCTGGCAACATGACACAGTTATTGACACAGATCTGCAAAACTATTAACTAGACAAAGAGTGGAAGTGCTCCTCAAAATGTTCTACAGCTTCAAATCATGACCACCTAGGGCAAGGTGCCCTGTTTTGCAGCCAACAGTTATGTGAATGGAGGAGATTTCACCTGTGCAATATTCTGCTAGCTCCTCGTGGTTGCAAGTTTTTTTAGAGTCAGGCACACTCAATGGGAACTAATATGATGACACATATACTTGTGCACACTTAGGCTTTGTTGTTGTTTCGTCATTTAGTCCGACTCTTCGCGACCCCATGGACCAGAGCATGCCAGGCACTCCTGTCTTCCACTGCTTCCCACAGTTTGGTCAAACTCATGCCTTGCATAGGTTTATTAAAACCTCCTATTTTGTGCATGTCTTGGTAGCTCAGACAGTAGAGCATGAGACTTCATCTCAGGGTCATATGGGTTTGAGTCCCATTTGGGTCAAAAGATTCCTACATTGCAGGGGGTTGGACCCTTGTGTTCTCTTCCAACTCTACATTTCTATTTTTCTGTGATCATGTCACCTCTTACACACCATTTCTGCGAACCCCAAAGTCCTGAATGCATTAGCCCCGGTGATGTGTTTGCACCGCACAAACCTCCCCATCCTCTGCCATTCTTGACAACCAGTAGCAATGCACCTGGCAGGAAGCTATTGTGGCAGCTCTGCCACATTCGCACGCCTCTTCTGATACAGATATAGCATGTTAAGTAAATAAATGCTTCCTGTGATTATAAGAACACTCTCTGTGGCTATATATATATATGTATACACACACACACATCAAAATTCCAAACTTAAAAGGGGCTAAACTTCTCCCGACTTTTAACAGCTGAGATCTCCTCTTCTCTTTAACAAGGTCTCATCAGTAAATTAGCCTCTCCCATCAAGGACTCAGCATCTCTGGGGGGAAAGTGTTGCTCTCGTATGCTCTCCCCATTGCTGAGGGGAGCTCCTTTCAAAGAGTTTACATCAGGTGCACTCGCTTTTAACACACCTTGCTTTGCTGCAGGTGCCTCTTCAAAGAGTTTGCCTCCTTTTTTTGTCAGAGGAAGAGTTAGCCACCTTCAAAGCACTTCATTTAACATTACTGAAGGAATTTAAAGGCATCCGGACATAAAACGTCGTCTTGAAATGTGACTTTAAATTTTCATGAGCCCCACTGTAAATGCTAGATCTCGTTTTTCAGATAAGCCTGTCAGGGTGGGGAGGGATAGCTTCCAAACAGAATAGTAGTAATCATAATAATAATAAATGTAAGTCTTGGATCCAAATTTCTGCCTGTGCCTGTGAGGGCAAGGAGTGGCTGCTGGAATCAGGTCCATTACCGCAAATGGGGCACTGCCCCCACCAATCCCAGCCTGCCTTCACATGCCTGCCATCGATGACCTGTGTAGTCCCTTCCAACACTAAGATTCTATGATACTACAAATCATAAATTTGTATGTAAAGAAATAAATTGTTTTCTCCCTGTTTGCTTCTTTGCTCATTCGTCATTGCCTTGGGACAACCGCCAATGGCTAGAATTGGTATGCAGGCTGAGACCCTACCTGTCTCGCCAGAGTGGTCCATGCTCTGGTTATCTCCCACTTAGACTACTGCAATGCGCTGTACGTTGGGCTACCTTCAAAGGTGACCCGGAAACTACAACTAATCCAGAATGCAGCAGCTAGACTGGTGACTGGGAGTGGCCGCTGAGACCACATAACACCGGTCCTGAAAGACCTACATTGGCTCCCAGTACGTTTCCGGGCACAATTCAAAGTGTTGGTGCTGACCTTTAAAGCCCTAAACGGCCTTGGCCCAGTATACCTGAAAGAGCTTCTCCACCCCCATCATTCTGCCTGGATATTGAGTTCCAGCTCCAAGGGCCTTCTGGCGGTTCCCTCACTGTGAGAATCAAAGCTACAGGGAACCAGGCAGAGGGCCTTCTCAGTAGTGGCACCAGCCCGGTGGAATGCCCTCCCACCAGATGTCAAGGAAATAAACAACTATCTGACTTTTAGAAGACATCTGAAGGCAGCCCTGTTTAGGGAAGCTTTTAATATTTGATGAATTGTTTTATTTTAATATTTTGCTGAAAGCCACCCAGATTGGTGAGGGAAACCCAGCCAGATGGGCGGGGTATAAACAATAAATGATGATGATGATGTTAACTGCAAGTAGCTAGGAGAAGGAAGAACTCCCATCCCTTCTAGAGATGGGATTCCTCAAGCATTCTTCAACCTAACTTCATCCTACATCACAGGCATTGTCAGTACATGGGGAGACACCAATGGTTGAGTTTGCCTAGAAGGATGCAGGGCCATCACAATGTGACACATATTGAAAATCTATAGTAATATAAATATCTCATTCCTTTAACTAAGTTCTTCTAAGCACTGTAGGTATGCAAGTGTAATTAATTTTCTCCGCTATCTCCTTTTCCCAGTGCACAGATGCTTTTACAGAACTGATTTCTGTGTGTGTGGTATCTACATGGCCGTACATCCTTGCACAATATGTTCAGCCTTGTAGCCTGCTTTTCAAACAGTGCTCTGGGTAGAACCTGTCACAATAATGGCACTGATACAGTGGCCCCCATTAGAAGATAGAACCAAAATTATTTTGGGTGCTATATCATGATCTTCCTTGCACAGAACGGGGGGGGGGGGGCGACCACACATCGGTTTTGAAAGTCAGAGGCACAAGGACATCATCAATAAATACACATCAAAGCCGGAAACATCATGGCGAGACACTGGAGGGACTCGTCAGGAGTGAATATGGACCACTGGTACCAAATTGTATTGAGAAACAGCCCTGTTAGAAAAGTTAAGCAACAAACTGAAGCTAGTATGGGGACAAACAAAAGAAGACTCCTTCACCCGGGTGTGGCTCCCCTGTATTACACACACAGCCCAACAAGACAACAACAGGAACCCACTGACAGCATACAAATTGATATGGCTAACTTGACCCAACAACCCACGTCCTACTGCCTGCCAAACCCAAAGAAAACTCATTGCAGTCAACTGAAGACAACCAACTAGGCTCCCAGCCCCCCAGCCTCTCTCACTGCCATTGAAAACTATCAAATGAATAGAAAGAGAAAGAGAAAGAGAAAGAATAGAAAGAGAACCTACTCAGCTCCTTTCTTCATGAGGACATTAATGTGGGAATCTTCAGCACTCTTTAGCACTGTATGGCATTGATCCAGTTGTAAATCCTACACCAGATTAACGCTTATCCTTTCACGGAAAAGAGATTATACCTAAGAACCAACACGTACATTTTAACGAAGTGCTCATGGTACTGAAGCATTAAGATATTAGTCATATAAAGTAGGTTTTTTATATATATATCTGCACTTCTGATGTCATATTAAAGGCACAGGGTACAGCAGACAATTAGGACCCACAACAAAAATGTTGCAGTTTGGAGCGCTTCCTGTTCAGGATTCCAGAATTCCAGGATTCTTATTCCATTTGAGTAATCTGTTCCAACATTCTTGGGCACTCGTCACCAGTGTTTGACCCTGCAGCACGATGAGATGGAATATAAGTAATCAGATCCTGAAAAACAAACCCTCGCCAGACCCTCCAAGTGTCCCTATTTTCCAGGGATGGACCCAGATTTACAAAGGCCACCCCGGTTTCTAAATCGATCCCGGAATGTCCCACTTTTCCTTAGGACTTCCCTCTTTTTGTGGGAGGATATGGAGCTGTAAGACCTCCAAGCCAAGGAGATAGGTAACTATACAACCTTTAGAAGACATCTGAAACCAGTTTGTATAGGGAAGTGTTTTTTAATATTTAATGTTTTTATTTATGTTTTATATATGTTGGAAGCAACCCAAGTCAGATGGGTGGGGTATAAATAAAATCACCGTCGTCATGGTGGAATAGGACATCCGTGTGGCGCTGTGGGTTAAACCACAGAGCCTAGGACTTGCTGATCAGAAGGTCGGCGGTTCGAATCCCTGCGATGGGGTGAGCTCCCGTTGCTCGGTCCCTCCTCTGCCAACCTAGCAGTTCGAAAGCACGTCAAAGTGCAAGTAGATAAATAGGTACCGCTCCTGCGGGAAGGTAAACGGCGTTTCCGTGAGCTACTCTGATTCACCAGAAGTTGCTTAGTCGTGCTGGCCACATGACCTGGAAGCTGTACGCCGGCTCCCTTGGCCAATAAAGTGAGATGAGTGCTACAACCCCAGATTCGGTTACGACTGGACCTAATGGTCAGGGGTCCCTTTACCTTTACTTATTTACATCAGAAAAATGTTGGAGAATATGACTTTCCTGTCTGAGAGCCAACACTCTGGCTGAATCTGTTACCGATGGTAGACAGTTGTAATGTCTGGTCTGCAAGACCCAAGATATAGAATAAGAGAACAAGAAGAACTTGCGTTTAAAGAATATTGGAAAATGTTTATTGAATATATGGGGGGAAATTGTGTACATTTGAGAACGTGGGCAGCATTAAGATAAATTCAGCAATGTAAATAAGTTTTGGTAGATGTAATAATGGAATACTGAGCTTTTCACATTTAGCTGCTCCATAAGACTTGTTAGGTCAGTCCAAATCTTAAACACCACGTCTAGGGTGCGGACTTGTGGGAGGTAAATGTTAATACAGAAAAATGGGCCTCCTGCCTCTGCACTAAACTGTAGTGGCAAGAAATATTCATAAAGGAGATCCGACTCCAGAACACTAATTTCCCCAGCCAGATCCAGTGAGGTAAAGGTAGAGAGTCCCCGACTTCCTTGTCCTTTTTGATGCCTCTTGACTGCAGGGAGACTATGCTGAGAGTATCTCTGCAAATGTGGGAGGTTAGCATCTTGCAGCCAGGTTTCTTGCAGGCAGACGATATCAAAATTCTTCAGGAATGTAGTTAAATCTTTATCTCCTTTCTTGTTGTCCCACCCTGCCAAATTCCAGGTGAGGATATTAAGATCTTTCTGAGGTCTACTAAGTCAGAAATGAGAGCTCTCAGGTGGTCTCTCTGTAGCACCAGCTCCAGTATGGCTGGCTATATCACCAGCATTTGGTCTTGAAGATGCATAGTTTTTTGATGCTGGGTTCTTATACTTTATACAGTACTTCTTTATATAAAATATGCAGGGATTTATGTCATGCAAAATGAAGCATGGAAAGAGAAGAAGGGAAGATTGAAATTTTAAGGCTGTTTCAATGAATATTCTAAGCTGTAAAACAGAAAACTTAATAAAAATTATAGAAAAAAACTAAAGGACAATTGTAATGTCTGCACAACTTACGCTTGACGGATTTGAGGTCCAAAGGAACCCACTAAACATGTTTTGCATCCCCTTGAGAAGTGCTTGACAGCTCCAGGAAGTGCTGCAGTCACGGGGGCGGGCGGGGGGACACAAAACACTCAGGAGATCTACAGAGTCCCTGATGGACCATGTTAGGCATCCCTACCCCTGAGCCGAAGGATAAAGTAAAGGTAAAGGGACCCCTGACCATTAGGTCGAGTCGTGGCCGACTCTGGGGTTGCAGCACTCATCTCGCTTCACTGGCCGAGGGAGCCGGCGTACAGCTTCCGGGTCATGTGGCCAGCATGACTAAGCCGCTTCTGGCGAACCAGAGCAGCACACGGAAATGGTGTTTACCTTCCTGCCAGAGCGGTACCTATTTATCTACTTGCACTTTGATATGCTTTCGAACTGTTAGGTGGGCAGGAGCAGGGACCGAGCAACGGGAGCTCACCCCATCATGGGGACTCGAACCGCCAACCTTCTGATCGGCAAGTCCTAGGCTCTGTGGTTTAACCCACAGCGCCACATGCATATCAAGGTATGATCTGAGTTGCTTACTTTTCTCTCACTCTCTCTCCACATCTGGAACACACGGCTTCAATGAGCATGATTTACTTTTGTCTCTGGCTCTCTGTCTGTGTCCCTGAACACTTCCCATTGGGGGCTTAATATTGTCAACAAACTACTGAAATATTGCAAATGGGTAAATTGGGAACAGTTCTTTTTTCCTAACATATGAGATTTCCTCCTGATAGGGCAAATCTGGATTAAATTGGGGAGAAGGGATACGGATCAGCATTCTGATGACGCCATGTGGATTCTGTACAAACACACAAAACACAAAAATATCATGTATGGAGAAGCACTCATAACGACACACATGACGTAACAGGCTGTATGTAACAGTATAACTTCTATTTCAAAAAACAATTCAACATATCACATCACAATATGTAATTCCATAGACCAACTTATCATATGAGCGGAACGTATTCTGAGAGACTAAAGTCCAGAGGATTGATCAGGAGATACAATCTATTCAGTTCTTATATTAGCAATAACCATGATGTGGAATGCTTATATCAATCTTGTAGCGTTCCACGTGTCGATGCTTTTGAGAATTCTAGCGTTCCTTGTAAGTAGCACTCATTGCACAAGAAACCCTCCTGTGGAAGTATCCTGTATGTTTAAACTCCTTTTTTTTTTGCACAGGTTATTTCCCAAAAAACCCCACAATGCTTACATTCACTGACCTCATCTCCTAATGACAAAGAAATTTGTTTTCTTTACTATTTTGAAACATAATGGGCAGTATTTTAATTACTATATTAATTACTGCAGCTAGACCTAGCAGAGACGCTGAATGCGAACATTGCCTTTGACTGTACAAATTGCATTTATTTTTGAAGGGTGGAATGATGTGTAACCAGCCTTAAGACTGTGTTTTAAAGGAGTCCTTAATTAACGGCATGCTTGTGGATGCACGGAGCATTCTGCTAGTTACTTGGGGAAAGGGGCTTTTCAATTGGCCCTGTTTCGAAAGCATCACAGTGCACTCTACAGGGATCGTTCTCCAAGTACAAGGAGAGATAATCCTTCTTTGATTTCACAGAGAGAATCACAGGGTATTAGACTTGCCAGTGCAACAACAGTTCAAAAAGCCTGCTAGACGTTTAGGGGGCAAATGTAATCCAATTGAAGTCAATAGGAGTTTAGTCATTGACTTCGGCAGAATCCAGACAGAACTCTGAATTTCTTTCCACTTCACTACAAGCCAAGAGCTGTCTTTGAGATAATGCTTGTCCAAGTTGGGTTTTTCTTTTTCTTTTTTTAAGGTTTGCCTTTTCAAAAAATGTCAATAGCTCCCTTGCCCATTCACCCTGGCAATTTATAGTGGATTTATTCGACATAGAAATTAGGTGGCAAAAGACAGGCAATCTAAAGTGTGTGTCGCTTTTTAGTATTTTAAAATGTGCTTAATGTTTGCTACCACAAGAGGCATTGCCTGGCTAGTGGGATGAGGTGCGTTTTAATTAAAAGCTCAGGCATGCCATGAATAGCCGTGCTTATAATCATTGCTTCTTTTTCTGTTCATCGGAGTCAGGTGGATCTGGGCAAAAGCTGAATCAGTGTCTGGAATCGGCAATGAACAGGAGGTGGACCAGTTATCTGAAGTGCAGCCTAGACAAGACAAAGATGTTAATGGTGAATGGTCTGTCTGATCTGAGAGATGAGCTTCAACCTGTTCTGGTCAGGTTAAACACTCCACCCTAAAGCAGTAGAGGCACATAGAGCCACTCTCTCAACATTGACCTGACTGCAACTAACCTGGATGGGTACAGGGTGGGGTGGATGCAGTGTAAGGACCACGCATGTGCACTGGCTTGTTTTAATTATTTAACTTCTGAGGAAGGGGTACTCCCCCCCCTTTTGGAAGAGTTACCTATGAGGGTGTATGTCCATCCTTTCAGGTAGTAAAGAGGTGCTTTTTAAAAAATAATAATATTCCAAATCAATTCCAGAATTGCTCCAAGCATTTTTATTTTTATTTTCATTTTAGTTTTTTAAAAACTGAAGTCTTTTATTAAAAGTCTTATTCAAATTTCTCTTAACGAAAAGGAGATATATAAAAAAGGACCAGAAAACCCCAGAAAGAACAAAAAAAACCCCACACGCACACAAAAAGGGGAGGGTAATCTTCATTTCTGGGTTTAGCTTTTGACCACATTGAAAGGCCTGCTTTTGAACTAGGGCTAATATCTCAAAACTCAGAAAAACCATGTTCTGTTGTGAAGTTTGGGCAGGCTATCCCAGGGAAGATGGAAACACAACTCTTAATTTATTTGTGGGGGGGAGGTTGGTGAGGAGATTTCACCCCTCCCATATCCAAGAATCTCCTGATCTCCTGATGATCTCTGCTGACTCTCCAGAGAGGAGGAGGCATGTTCTGCTATCTACTTATTCTGCCCCAGCACCACATCAATGTGTGTGTGTGTGAGTTAGAGAGTCAGTCAGTCAGCGTATCGGAGAGAGAGAGAGAGAGAGTGTGTTAGAGATTGTGTCTAGAGATAAGGTTGCTGCTAAGAGCAGCTGCAGACTCTCAGTGTAGCATTGATTTATGCTTAGAATATTCAGCTCTGTATATAGTTTTGTATCATAGTTGTAGTTACAGAATAAAAGGAAGATATTCTACAGAGCTGCTCTCCGAGTGGTTTATACTCTGCAAGACTCTGCAAAACTCTGCTGCGCAACGACTGTATTATTGAGACAGTGAATCCGGTGCTCTCAGCTCTAAGCTGTGAGTCCACAGCACTGTGACCTGTTCCTGTGAGAAAGGTGGTCTCTGGCAGTGCTACCCAGCTCAACTAGCCCAGTCAGGGTTGAGGTGCATGAGTCCAGTTGGTGCACTGGCTCAAGGGCGATGCTGACAGTTGGGGGGGGGCAAAAAGAAGATGGTCCTACCTGCCCTGGGACAAGATGTTGAACCCCAAAATCTCCAGCAATCCAGCTATCCCCCCCCCACAAAGATCCAGGATTTGGTAGGGAAGAACCTATCTCTCCCCACCCATATTGTAGGATTTCTATCGCCAACCTCATTCCTAGGCCCCAACGCCATGCTCCAAGCATTGTTGAGCAGTGAGAATGAGAGAGAGTGTGCTGCTCGGCATGGACGCTGTGCAATAGGCACTCAGCCAACAGTGTCATAGTCAGACCAGAACAGGCACATGCTTCAGGGAACTACCTTTGCCTTTTCTGTGGGGATGCTACAAGAACCTGCATCCCTGTTTTGTCCAGTGAGGCACACACAAAATGACCCTGTGTCTCACAGACAAAGACAGGAAGACAGCTTTTCAATACCCGCACCACGTCTCCGAAAAGCTATCATCTGTGTGCACAGCCTGGATCCAAAGCACACAGCCTAATGGTAGCCCTCGTGTGGAACATCAGTGATCCTAAATGAATGGCCAGAAACTCAATAATGATGAGCCACCTTTGTTCTTTCAAGCAGGGCAGGAAATGTCCTAAGACCGGTGAAAGAGGCCACAGAACAGAAACATCTAAACTAGTTCCATAAGCTTCCTGAAGGGTAAATGATGTGTTAATTGAACCTTTCTCCAGCTCATTGAACTAGACTATTATAGGAAATTGATCTCTGGCTCGTTGTCCTTTTCTCTTTCAGGATAGCCCAGTCAAAAGATTATTGTCTTTGCTTTCTGCTGTGTTACTTCCTCTCTTGCATGTGGGTACGTGTGGCAAGGGAAGTATGCTAATCCCCATCCCCCCCCCCCCGAACAGAAGAAGGAAACAGGCAAGAATAAAATAGCTACATGTTCGAAAATATGCCACAAAGGGCTTTTAAATGTCTTTTGTAAAATATGTTTTCTCATCGCCATCAGGGATGAGGAACAGGCAAAAAACAAAAAGCAGGTTAAAGGAGCCACCAGAGCTGTGTGCAGCAGTTTAGAACCAAACCATGTTTGCTACCGTCATAACCCCATGCTATGTCTTCCCTTAAAAGTCTTTGTAGTAGTTTCTTACCATGGACAATTTTTAGCTTTCCATTGGTGCTCTATGCAGACAGGTTTCCAAAGTATCTGAAACCCGTCTAATTCATGGGTGGGGTGTCAGAGTTGTTGCAAACAGAATCCCTGATCAGGATCGTGTGTGGAGTAGAAATGAATTTGCTCTCCACCACAAGAATGAATGTCAAAGCTTTAATGGAAAACAGTCTTAAAATAGTTACAAATAAATGTTACAAAATACAAAATAACATATTGCTCTTAAACAGGAAGCAATGCGGTTCAGTCTTCTTTTTAGCCTTTAATCCAGTTCAATAAATTTTCCTTTCTCTGGACCCAGAGAGAGAGCCTATGCAAGCATCTTGCTTGTTCAGGAGTGCTGAACTGAGCTTCTCCTGACACTGGCTCTGAAGATTGACTGAGACACTGAGTTCTCAGGTTTCATCTCATGCTGAGAGCAATCTCTGCTTGGATTTCCAGGGATGAGTCATCAATCAGCCTTAAACACTCAAACAGAAACATCCATCCTTTTCTGCCGCATTAGCTAGAAACAAACCTTTCTTGCCTAACACAAATCTGTCTGCATAACATTTTAAATACAATGCATTCAAATACTGCATTTTATACCAATTAAATTTATATCTTTAACATGGGGAACCTCAAGCTCGGAAGCAGAATGTGGTAGGACATTGAACCAGTTCTGGCTGAGTCTCAAATCTATTTTGGAATATTCAGAGGGAATCAGACAAGTCAGCTACCCAAGGAGATCAGTAATATCACTAAACCACATCACCCTACTTGCATAGCAAAGGACCATCACTGTATGGTCTTCTTCACTGTGTTGTCAAATTACTTTATATTCTTCTTTGCTTCTTATCATTCCTGCCCCTGCTTCCTTCTGACCAAGGTTCTAAAAAAGAAATGTATGCATTTGAATTAATGCACATGAAATACCTTACTTTTCTGTGTATAAGACTAGGGGTTTTTTTTTTACTAAAAAATAAAGCATGTCAAAGTGCAAGTAGCGGGAAGGTAAACGGCGTTTCCATGCACTGCTCTGGTTCGCCAGAACTTAGTCATGCTGGCCACATGACCTGGAAGCTGTACGCCGGCTCCCTCGGCCAATAAAGTGAGATGAGCGCCGCAACCTCAGAGTCGGTCACAACTGGATCTAATGGTCAGGGGTCCCTTTACCTTTACCTAATGTTAAAAGGGGGGATAGTCTTATACACGGGGGCAACCTCCCCCCATTTTCTTAATTTTGAGTCCCCAGAAATAGGGGGTGTCTTATTCACGGGGGCATCTTATACACAGAAAAATATGGCAATCTGACAATCTGCTAGAACCATTTTTTGTTTTTCTTGGGGGTCCCTTATACCCCTCCAAAACACAAAGGGATATGTTCAGTCTTGATTTAATTTTCCAATATATAAGCATCTGATCTGTGATGACAATCAGCTAAGGGGAAGAAGACAATTTCCATAGCAAATTAGCTGCTTTGTGTCTGCAACTACCAAAAGCAGAGTGGGGGGGGATTTAGACCAACAGAGAAAAATCTCGCTATGTCTTCCTCCCCAAGAGGAGTTCGGTGAAACCATAAGCTTGTGTTGTAAGGGTAATGAAATGACAGCTCTAGATTTCCTTCTTTCCTTTCCCTCCTTTTGCTCACCCTTCATTCAAAGGTGAGGAAAGGGACCATAACGCAGGAGATGAAGCGTTAAATTACTTAGAAGACCATTTGCTCATATGTGCAGGAGAATTATGCAGATATATCCCAGGTTCGTCATCCAATGACCTGTTTCAATAGCTGGTAAAGCATGTCTTTGAGTTGTTGCTTTGAAGGTATGAATGGTAATTTTGCATTATACTACATTAAAAACTGTAGCCTCACTTAACTGAACAGGGAGAAAGATAAGTCCAATGTAAGGCTCGTTTGAGCTTGAAAACTCATCCTTAGTTAAACCAATGACCCACACAGAGGTCCTTGAACATCATCTGTATACCTGAAGGAGCATGTCCACCCCCACCACCCAGCCCAGACACTGAGGTCCAGCTCCGAGGGCCTACTGGCAGTTCCCTCACTGAGAGACATGAAGCTGCAGGAAACCAGCCAAAGGGCCTTCTTGGCAGTGGCACCCTCCCTGTGGAATGCCACCCCCCACCCCCGTCAGATGTCAAGGAGATAAGTAACTTTACAACCTTTAGAAGACGCCTGAATGGAGTCCTGTTCAGGGAAGTTTTTAATGGTTGATGTTTTCTTGTGTTTTTAATATTTTGTTGGGAGCCAGTTAGAATGGCTGGGATGACTCAATCAGATGAGCGGGTTACAAATAATAAAATTGCTATTATAACTGTTGTTAGATATGTTCTAGGAGGCCCCCAACGCTCTGGAGCAGATTTGGGAAAGGTTCATTGTGTGCACAGGGGGGAAGGGAGAAGGGAAAGTCCTAATTCTATAAACAGACATCCTTGCACTGACAGGTCTCATTGGTAGAATACCACCTATGGGTCTTGTTCAGAGTCAGACAACTGGTCCATCTATAGAACTGGCTGACAGAGTATTTCAGACAGGCTTCTCTCCCAGTTCTACTGGAAGATGCAGGAGTTGAACCTGGAACCTTCCACATGCAAAACACATGCTCTGTCAGGCTTCAGGGAATCAACATCCTCCCCCCATTGGCAGTACATAAGCAGAACAAAGGAAAGGGAGTTTTCTTACCAGTTACAGTCTTTAATGATCACAGCAAGAGAACAAAGAATTCATTTCCTAGGAATGACGGTGCTCCTAGTTAAGGGTTTCACCCACTTCCTCCCTAGTCACCCACGTCACTACCGCATCTTGTAACCTGATGTGCTTTCTGTGCTGCCACTTTCTGAGCTCTTCTTGACCTTGGGGAGAGCGGATGAATGCCTTCCAGAGAAAGTGAATCTGTTAAATCTCTCTCTCCCAGTGCTTCTTCTCCTAGCTGTTCCCCATCCAGTATTTCCCAGCTTCTACCTTCTGAACTACGTCCCTCTGCAAACCAGTGTTCCAAATCTATACTGTCCTCCTGCTCCTGGGAAGATTCAGGATCTGGAGCAGGGGGATGGGAGGCTCCCACTATTCCTCCTCAGTGCAGCCCTCCTCAGCACAGTCCCTGACATGCTCTAGCACTGAGCCACGACCCTTAGCATGTCACCTGCTTCGTGTCACATTGGGATGCCAAATCCGAAATTCAGCAACCTGAATGAGATTGCTGTGGTCCAAGTACTCAGAGGAAGGATAGCAGGAAATCAGATGTAGCATGAGGCCTGCAAGGATGTGCTATTATCATGCATGCACTAACGTGCACAGGGACTTTCTCAGACTAGGTCCCATCATTTGTTATGTATTCTGCACCCGTTCCATCATCCAAACAAACCATTTTGCTTGCCTCTCTCAAAACTGCTGAGTAGCATTCGACATATGAATTTAAGTTTTATGGATCGAAGACATTCACAGAGGGGTGTGTATTAAAGCCAATGACAGGAATTAATGTGACAACGCTTTCCTGCATTTGATCGGTGGCATGTCATTGCTGGTGAGGAAAGCAAAAATATCACTGCATTGTGAATTACCATCAGATAATATGAAGCACCAGCTGAATGACAGACAATTCTATTTCATTCATACACACACAAACACACAGACACACTGTGGCCTCTTTAGCAAAGCTCTGACGGTCACACAATAAAAAAAGCTACTTTTGGGATGCTATCGGCTATGAGTTGCCTCCAGAACCTTCAAGAAAACAGTACATCAGAGCACAAATGCTTGGGGAACATTCTCCAAGATCCAGCTGGAAATGAACCCCATAGATCATAGCGATCAAGTGGCTGGAGCATCTCTCCTGTGAGAAAAGGTTAAGAACACAAGAATCAAGCGAATGCCCTCTCTAGTCCAGTATCCTGTTCTCACAGTGGCCAAGCAGATGCTCATAGGAAACGTGCAAGCAAGACCCAGACCCAAGAACCCTCTCCATTTTTGTAGTTTCCAGCAACTGGAGTTCAGAAGCATTACTACCTCCAGCTATGGAGGCAGAGCAGAGCAATCATGAATAGTAACCATTGATAGCCTTCTCCTCCATGAATTTGACCAGGATTTCCATAAGCATCTAACTGGCTCCCATGAGAACAGGTTTCTCAACAAGATAGGCCTTTGATTTGATCCAGCAAGGCTTTTCTGGGGTTCTTATGAATCCTTTTTGAGAGGTTTTATCATTATTATGCCTGTTGTCTTTGTCCATGGAGTTTTCTTGGCAGGGATACTGGAGTGGCTTTCCGGTTCCTGCTCCAGGTGGATCATGTTTGGTCCAAACACTCCACTATGACCTGTCCATCTTGGGTGGCCCTGCAAGGCATAGCTCATAGCTTCTCTGAGTTATTCAAGCCCCTTCGCCACGGCAAGGCAGTGATCCATGAAGGGGATCCCAGTAGTGGTGTATGGAAGTGAGAGCTGGGCCATAAAGAAGGCTGATCGACGAAGAATTGATGCTTTTGAATTATGGTGCTAGAGGAGACTCTTGAGAGTCCCATGGATGGCAAGAAGACCAAACCTATCCATTCTTAAGGAAATCAGCCCTGAGTGCTCACTGGAAGGACAGATCCTGAAGCTGAGGCTCCAATACTTTGGCCACCTCATGAGAAGAGAAGACTCCCTGGAAAAGACCCTGATGTTGGGAAAGATGGAGGGCACAAGGAGAAGGGGACGACAGAGGACGAGATGGTTGGACAGTGTTCTCGAAGCTACCAGCATGAGTTTGACCAAACTGTGGAAGGCAGTGGAAGACAGGAGTGCCTGGCATGCTCTGGTCCAGGGGGTCATGAAGACTAAACGACTAAACAACAACAATCATTATTATTTATATTTTATTCAGTTTCAAAAATTTCACATATACCCTCCAATACGCAATTTTTTCTTTTGTTTTATTGGCTTCCCACCCTGTTTTCCATGGTGTTTTCCCCCCTTTAATTTCTCCCCTTTGTTGCACCTAATCTTCTCTTTTATTTCCTTCCATTGCTCATAGTTCAAATCCTGCTCATGAATTCACCATACTATAATTTATTTATTCTTAAATAGTCTGAAAAAGCCTTAGATTCTTCTACAAAACAATAATCATTAGGTTTACTTATCCATTTTTCTTTGGTGGGAACTTCTTCCTTCATTCTATTTTTGTGCACAGAAAATCCTAGCTGCTGCCGTTACATTCATAAACATCTTACTCCTCTTGGTGAATCCTTTTTGGGGCTTGTTGTTTCTTCAGAAGCCTTCCCCTGCTGTCCTGATTCTACAACAAGACTGTAGCTTAGATGCAAGAAACAAGACTGTAGCTTAGATGCAAGAAACAAGCATTGACTCTGCAGCTGAGAAGTCCGGTCAGTAGATTAGTCATCTACCCAGAGGCACAACTGAGCTGACCAAAGCCGTGGTGCTTTCCTTCAGTGACTGAATGGACTGTCATGCCATTTTAACTTCCTTATGTCTAGCAGCAAAGAGCTCTTGCTGCAGACTGAAAGAGACAGGTATGAGGAGATGGCAGGAAGCTGAGGATGGATGTATACCAGTTGTTCCGAAGCAGCTGCTCTGCTACTCCTGCATCCTCTAAGTTGAAAGGCCAGCATCAAAATATTATGGCTTTCCAAATGTCATAATTACAGTATCTCAATGCAAACTTGTCTTCACTCGGCAGCTTTCCCTTTGTCTTCCCCTTAATTTCTTTAATGCACCATAATTATTTCTTCAGTGTGGATCAATTATCTCAGAATAAAGAAACAAATTACCATCATTATCTCTGATTTTCTCCCCCTACTTTATCGTTTCTTTGATCTGTTTTCCCATCCCAGTGACAAAAAAAAAGGAGGGGGGGAGGGATCCCATTTAGTAGTTCATCTCAGTTTGTGCCTTGTTTTCTGGATATGCCTTGTTGTGTAAATTGCCTGTCAGTTGTGGAATTGTCTGCACCTCTCTGGCAACTCCCTTGTCCATGCATTCATTACCTCCTGCAGATTGAAATTTGTTTATTAGAAATGCAGATCGCAGGGAAAGATTGAAATGTGGTGTGACATGATGCCCCTTGTGTCGCTTGGCTTCCCCAGGATGAAGTGCTTCTCAAAAAATTAAATACTCAAATTGTCCGTAAGAATATCACTGTCTTACAGAGTTAATAAGTGCTATTGTTCCCATATTGGGCATAAGTTCAAGCGGTTTAAGCCGTCGCTGATCTGAAATGAATGGTTCCAGTTACAACAATGATGACTTGGGATAGGATGAGAGAAAAACAATGCTCTTTCATCTTCTTTGAAAGCTAATGAGATGCTTTAAAGTGAAAGAACAGGAACAATCAGGCAACCTAAACTAAACAAAACAAAGTCAACTCCTCTACTGTTTGCTTTGAATTGCTTTTAATCTGTTGTACTTCAATGGCACAAGCTGGACAATGTGTCCAATACTGAGAAAAAACCAGTAGCCACTATCTCCCATCCAATAATAGCCAAACATCTTCTTCTTCTTCAGCGATCACTCATAGCCAAGTAAGATTGTCTTCCATGAACACAGAGATTCCCTCATTGCCTTCAGCTGGGCCATCACCTACAGCTGCTCCCCTAGTAACCCACGACCTCTCCCGAGATGCAGAGACTAAGGACTGAGAGAAGGAGAGACCTGAATACTCACAGGAGGAGTGCTTGCCTTCGGGCGAAACAGGGAGGTGAGTCACCGGGGGTTCAGGACTGGCCGTTACCCCGACAAAGATAAAAGGCTGTTGGACCCCGCCCCAAGTTGTGGGAGCAACATTGCTGTATGCCAGATCCTGCACCTGCCCTTGTCTGGTTTCCTGCCTCGTGTCCTGCCTTGGCCCTGTCGGACTGACTCCTAGCAGAACCTTCGGATTCTGGACCGGTCCTGGACCACATTTCACAAGTTACCCCCAGGCCCAGCACACTCCTGCTCCACTGGAGAAAAGACACAGCAGCAAGAGGATGCTCAATTATTTCCCATTCATCTGAACTAGGCTTTACAGGGCTTTCATTTGAGCCTTTCCTCTCCTTTCCCTGAAATAATTGAGTCAGGGGTCTTTGTTCTGGGCTTTTAGCTCCTTCTGTGCTTTCTATCAGCCAAAATTACTCTTGAAGTCAATCAAAGCTCCAGCAATTGGAGAGGCGACCGTGCCTGCGAGTGTGACGGGCGGCAGTGCTCCTTTCTCAAGGCTGCCTGCATAGGAAGATCCCTTGTTCAAGAGGGCATTTCAAAAGACTGTGGATCAATAGATCCTTTGCTAATTGATCTGCTGGTGGAATGGACGAAAGCTGCAGGAAATATAGGGTGATGGGAAACCCCTTCAGCAGCCTAGGTAAACAAACTGAGGCCATGATCCAGTTCAAGCCAAGTGCATTAGGTCTCCTTGATTTCAGTCCGAGACTTAGGCAAGCGCTTACCTCTCTTGGGGAGAATTTAAGACACTTTAAGGGTAAGTAGATTGCACCCCATTTGCTAGTGATGAGCTTTAACCAGATGCAGAATTAGGGGACTGTGACCAGTTCAGTTGTGCTGGACACAGTAGCCTTGGGACACATCAGGGGGCACTGCAATTACGATGTAGAATGTAAGACGAGAGGTGAGTGGTGCTGAATTTTGACATCACACCAGGTGTCATTGAAATTTGAGACCCCAAGGTCCACCACTGCTGTAACACACACACCCTTAACACTTCACAAATGGAAATAAGGGCATGCTTGCAAAACCCTTATTCCATCCCATTCAAAGGATCGTAGCTGGAGGTTTCCTCCTCCCTTATACACATTGTGGAAGACTCTTCCAAGCCTGCAGTGTGTGGGTTCAGTTTACAGGAGCCTATCATCTACAGACGATACATACACAAGCTAAAATTACTTGAGGTGCATTTATAAGGCTGAGCTCCACTATCTCCCATTATGGCAAATTTTAATATTTGATGTCTAACGATTCCCCACCTGCAGCTTGAAGTGATTGACAATGCAATTGCGTGTGTTAATGCTGAAAACGCAATTTGTTGCCTTGGGTCATGCAATGATGCAGAAGCCCCATGGGGTTGACAATTCCAGATCCAGCCTTCAGAATGTTCTGTATATGAAATGCATTATTAGCCAGAGAATAACACTTATTTATAGAAATGTATCCCATCTGAGGTCATCTGATGCTTTCAGAAACAGAAAAGGATGAGGGGGAATCCCAATAATATATTTTGCTTTAGATGTTGTTCTTTAAAAGCATAATATAATGATTTGTTCTCTATATGACCCTAAGAGTTAATCAACAGATAATGTCTCAAAAGTTCTGTTTACCAGATTTGTGCACTGTTTTAAAAATGTTGTCCATCATCAGCTAAGTATAGCCATGCTTACGCATTCAAGTCTCATTCTCCAGGTCTGCAACCTGCAACACTTTTGAAATTTTATGGCAACTTGACATCCAGTAGTCTTATTAGCAATGTGCTTTTAATAGGAAACCTGTTGTCAAGGAAACAATGGGTGGTATTCAACTATGGAGTTGTGCTAGCACAACAACTTTTAGCTGTGCTATGTAATTTACCCAGCTTCTCCTCTTCACATGTGCCCACCACACACCCCTAAATCTACCCCAGATGGTTGTGGGAACTCACGGGGGAGATGTAGAGGCTGAGCAAGGGGCACTAAGAGCCAGTGTGGTGTAGTGGTTAAGAACGGTAGTCTCATAATCTGGGGAACCGTGTTCGCATCTCCGCTCCTCCACATGCAGCTGCTGGGTGACCTTGGGCCAGTCACACTTCTCTGAAGTCTCTCAGCCCCACTCACCTCACAGAGTGTTTGTTGTGGGGGAGGAAGGGAAAGGAGAATGTTAACCGCTTTGAGACTCCTTCAGGTAATGATAAAGCGGGATATCAAATCCAAACTCTTCTTCTTCTTCATATATCGAAGTTACACGGTGCAGCTAAAGGTTGTTACGTTAGCACAACTCCTTGAACAAATACCGCTTAATGCATTTTAGGATTGCAAGTCCCACTTGCAATACATATGCCTCAAAGAGCCTAACTGATTCAACTCCAAAGTGTGTCATTTAATATACACTCAGGCATAATACAACTACTATAAGCAAAGCAAAACAGGAAAAACAATGGAGGAGGTTTTTAAAGGTTCCAAAAGAATGTCAGTAGGACAGGCAACATTTCTTGTGAAGGTCTGCATTGCCTTAAGGAGCTGCTGAGTTTCTCCTAAAACACCTCTATAAAACATGTGAACCATGAGAATTGACATATGCTACAGTTTTAACAGTTTTTCAATATTTTTCTATTTCCTATTGCTGATTTTTTACACTATATTGAGTATCTTTTCAACCCATTGTGTGCTGTATCGTACACTTTGCAGGAAAGTGGAACAGAAATTAACTAACAGCACAATCCTATTAATATATGTTCATTAAAAAACACACATCAATTTTATTAAAGGTTTTCAACCTAATACAGTTGCACCTCGGGTTAAGAACTTAATTTGTTCTGGAGGTCTGTTCTTAACCTGAAACTGTTCTTAACCTGAAGCACCACTTTAGCTCATTGGGCTTCCCACTGCTGTCACGCCGCTGCTGCGCGATTTCTGTTCTCATCCTGAAGCAAAATTCTTAACCCGAGGTACTATTTCTGGATTAGCGGAGTCTGTAACCTGAAGCGTCTGTAACCCAAGGTACCACTGTATACCATAAAAATCAAACTAAACTAAAGAGAATAATATGAGGGATGCGGTTGGCACTGTGGGTTAAACCACAGAGCCTAGGACTTGCCAATCAGAAGGTTGGCGGTTCAAATCCTTGCGACGGGGTGAGCTCCCGTTGTTCAGTCCCTGCTCCTGCCAACCTAGTAGTTCAAAAGCACGTCTAAGTGCAAGTAGATAAATAGGTACCGCTCCGGCGGGAAGGTAAACGGCGTTTCCGTGCACTGCTCTAGTTCGCCAGAAGTGATTAAATTAAATTGGACTCCAGTGTTCTTCAGTTTGTGGTTCCCAGATGTTGCTGGCACTACAGATCCCATAATCCCCAATCCATTGAGTAAATGGGTAGCGATAATGGGAGTTGTCGTCCAGCAAAACCGGGGACCTAAGGTTGAAGAACACTAACCTACTCTTGAGTTTGACTTAGTTGGATACTAGATAGATATAGATAGATAGATAGATAGATAGATAGATAGATAGATAGATGATAGATAGATGATAGATAGATAGATGATGATGATAGATAGATAGATAGATAGATAGATAGATAGATAGATAGATGATAGATAGAGATAGATAGATAGAGATGATAGATAGATAGATAGATAGATAGATAGATAGATAGATAGATAGATGATGATAGATAGATAGATGATAGATAGATAGATAGATAGATAGATAGATAGATAGATAGATAGATAGATGATAGATAGATAGATAGATAGATAGATAGATGATAGATAGATAGATAGATAGATAGATAGATAGATAGATAGATAGATAGATGATAGATAGATATAGATGATAGATAGATAGATAGATAGATAGATAGATAGATAGATAGATAGATAGATAGATAGATAGATAGATAGATGATATAGATAGATAGATGATAGATAGATAGATAGATGATAGATAGATAGATAGATAGATAGATAGATGATAGATAGATAGATGATAGATAGATAGATAGATAGATAGATAGATAGATAGATAGATAGATGATAGATAGATAGATGATAGATAGATAGATAGATAGATATAGATAGATGATGATGATAGATAGATAGATAGATAGATAGATATAGATAGATAGATAGATAGATAGATAGATAGATAGATAGATAGATATAGATAGATAGATGATAGATGATAGATAGATAGATGGATAGATAGATAGATAGATGACAGAGATGATAGATAGATAGATAGATAGATAGATAGATGACAGAGATGATAGATAGATAGATAGATAGATAGATAGATAGATAGATAGATAGATAGATGATAGATAGATAGATAGATAGATAGATAGATGATATAGATAGATAGATTAGATAGATAGATAGATAGATAGATAGATAGATAGATAGATAGATAGATACAGTGGCGTAGCGTGGGTTGTCAGCACCCAGGGCAAGGCAAGTAATTTGCGCCCCCTAACCCGTGGATTTGCGCCCCCTAACCCTAACCCCCAGATGTTGCGCCCAGTGCAGCCGGCCCCCCCTGCACCCCCCACGCTACGCCACTGGATAGATAAATAGATGATAGATGATAGATAGATAGATGATAGATAGATAGATGATAGATGATAGATGATAGATAGATGATAGATAGATAGATAGATATAGATAGATAGATAGATGATAGATAGATAGATAGATAGATAGATAGATAGATAGATAGATAGATAGATAGATAGATAGATGATAGATAGATAGATATAGATAGATAGATTAGATAGATAGACAGATAGATAGATGATAGATAGATAGATAGATAGATAGATAGATAGATAGATAGATAGATAGATGATAGATAGATAGATAGATGATAGATAGATGATAGATAGATAGATAGATAGATAGATAGATAGATAGATAGATAGATGATAGATAGATAGATAGATAGATAGATAGATAGATAGATAGATAGATGATAGATAGATAGATAGATAGATAGATGATAGATAGATAGATATAGATGATAGATGATAGATAGATATATAGATAGATAGATAGATAGATAGATAGATAGATGATAGATAATAGATAGATAGATAGATGATAGATAGATAGATAGATAGATAGATATAGATAGATAGATAGATAGATAGATAGATAGATAGATAGATAGATGATAGATAGATAGATAGATAGATAGATAGATAGATAGATAGATAGATAGATAGATGATAGATAGATAGATAGATGATAGATAGATGATAGACAGACACAACATACACACACACACCCCTGTGTTACTCCCCTCCCCCTTTCTAAAATCAAAATGCAGACTCCTGGTTAATTATCTTGGAAGTGCACTTCAAATATTAGGTAAACACTACAAATGAGATGTAAATGAAGGCAGCAGAACAGCTGTCAGCTTGCTAGCTGATTAATTTTCTTTAGAAGTCACAACAATTATGCTCCAACATACTGCCCACTCCTTTTCCTCCTCTTTCCATCACCCATTTAAATTCCACAAGAAAATAAGAAGAGCCTCCTTGGAGTAGGCCAACCAGATGGCAATGGGAACCCCACAAGCAGGACCTGAGTGCAACTGCAGTCCTCCCACTTGGGAGTCTCAGCAACTAGTAGTCAAAGACACTAGTGGTAGGGTATGGTCATTGTGACTAGTAAGGTGCAATTGTTGCTTTGGGGGTATGAAGTTCCTCTGTCCTCTTATTCAGTTTTTATTATTTTTCTTCCCAGTTTGAGTAGCTCCTTACCTTTCAACTCAGCTGTGGGAACCACCACTTGTGGCTTCATTTGGCTGCTAGTTGACTAAAATCCCTTATTTTGGCTGCTGATCCCTTATTTTCAAGGCTGCTGGTCCCTTATTTTCAAATCTGTAAGTTGACAGCTATGCCAGTTGCTAGTGTGCCTGCTGTGTTGTATGAGGTGCTTCATACGGTTCTTTCACCCAGTTTTAATGCCTCCATCCACTTGCCAGTTTTGGTGCGCTCTGCCGTTGCTGCAATACTGATATCTGATGTGGGGACAAGGGGAATTTGAAAGTGTCTGCATTTAAAACTCTGTCCCCAAAGTGAAGCAAATCGACAATCTCCAGCTCAATTTCCATCCATAAAGGGGAGACAGAATAGGCGGTGTGCTGATATGACTTAGTTATTTACTATCCTGCAGCATCATTTGGCAGTAAACTGGAAGGATATTTATTGTGCCTTGCAGCACATCCAGTACTTGTCAATTTTTACAAATGTATTAGCTGAGGGTCGGGGATACTCATTTTTCTCCGAAGGTTTTTAACTCTCACTCTAGAGCTCTCAGAGAGGATCTTTAACCTCAAAAACAAGCATCTCTTGCCCTCCATCTCCCACAGCACCAGAGAAACAGCATTATGAGACAGGTTTTTTTAAATGTAGGAACGTGTGCTTGCTTCAGGGGAGAGCCCCCGAAGGGGGTGGGAGGAAAGATGCCAGCTCAAAATCCCTCTGGCCTAAATATATGGAAGTCAACACAAGTAGATAAGACTCTCAGAATGCACTGAATTATAATCAGCTTCAGCCCCAGAGGTCCAGTTCACACACAATACTGTACTAAGCCAAACCATGACTTACCATGAATGAGCAGAGAATAGGTCACTGCCCTTCTTCTGCATCCACATTGCATTAAACCACAATTTGTTGTAATGTGTAATCTGAATCTGGACTTTTGGCTTAGCTATCTCCAGACAAATCATGAGCTGTATGTAACCCAGTTTTGTCCTATGGACCTCATGGTTTGCTAGTGAGAGATAAACCACGGCGCTGAGTTTGGATGACACACTAAGCCAAATTGTGGTTTAGTTCAGTAGCAGAACTGCCCCAGCAGGAGCAAAGCCATGATTTCCACTCCAGGTGCTTGCATGTTTGCTTGTCCATTCTGAACCATGGCTTTGGCTTAGTGTTACATGTGAACAAGGTTAGAGTACAGTGTTACCTCTGGTTAAGAACTTAATTCATTCTGGAGGTCTGTTCTTAACCTGAAACTGTTCTTAACCTGAAGCACCACTTTAGCTAATTGGGCTTCCTGCTGCTGCCGGGCCGCTGGAGCATGATTTCTGTTCTCATCCTGAAGCAAAGTTCTTAACCCGAGGTAATATTTCTGGGTTAGCGGAGCCTGAAGCGTCTGTAACCTGAAGCGTATGTAAACTGAGGTGCCACTGTATAGTGGAAAGAACTAGACCACAGTCCGCCATAGAAAATTAAATGAGCATCTTATGTGGAGGACAGTAGCCAGACTTCCCAAAGAGCTGCTCCTCCACAAGATTCAGGGATGTCAAATTTGGGTATGGGTTCGTTTGAATTGCCACCCCTTGAATTTACAAGTATCTCCTCTGAATTTGAAAGAGGAAGTGGAAAATGGAAATGAACAGAGTGGGGAGGGAGAGAAAAATTAAAGAGAAGCAACATGGAAGGGGAAGTAAGAGGGAAAGAAAAAGAGAGAAAGGAAGAACAGAGGAGATGACCCAAAAAGGATGGAGGGAAAACTTTCAATATGTTTTCCCTTGATACCACTCCCCCTATTGTGATATGCTTTCATAGTTTATATCATGTAAATATCCTGCTTGATTTATTTAAGCAAAACCATTTTTAAAGAAACTCGTTCTTATGAGGAACGGCTAAGGGAGCTGGGCATGTTTAGCCTGGAGAAGAGGAGGTTAAGGGGTGATATGATAGCCATGTTCAAATATATAAAAGGATGTCACATAGAGGAGGGAGAAAGGTTGTTTTCTGCTGCTCCAGAGAAGCAGACATGGAGCAATGGATCCAAACTACAAGAAAGAAGATTCCACCTAAACATTAGGAAGAACTTCCTGACAGTAAGAGCTGTTTGACAGTGGAATTTGCTGCCAAGGAGTGTGGTGGAGTCTCCTTCTTTGGAGGTCTTTAAGCAGAGGCTTGACAACCATATGTCAGGAGTGCTCTGATGGTGTTTCCTGCTTGGCAGGGGGTTGGACTCGATGGCCCTTGTGGTCTCTTCCAACTCTATGATTCTATGATTCTCTGTCATGAATAATCTAGTTGAGATTCCTGCATTGCAGAGGGTTGATCTGGATGACTCTTGGAGACCTACCAACTCTACAATTCTATGAACATTTTTTTTTTAAAGTAAACCTTTTCTGTCAGTTCAGTGCTGCTGAAAATGCTCACTCCATCATCATGATCATTTACTATGCTTGCCAGTCACTTTATTCAAAAGAAAAAGGGTGAGAGCAACTTGATAAGATAAAATACAAAAAAAGCAATTTAAAAGCAGGAAAAAAATAAAACAACGAACAACACAAAATGCTCAGTGTGGTGTAGTGGTTAAGAGCGGTAATCTCGTAATCTGGGGAACCGGGTTCGCGTCTCCGCTCCTCCACATGCAGCTGCTGGGTGACCTTGGGCCAGTCACACTTCTCTGAAGTCTCTCAGCCCCACTCCCCTCACAGAGAGTTTGTTGTGGGGGAGGAAGGGAAAGGAGAGTGTTAGCCGCTTTGAGACTCCTTAAAGGGAGTGAAAGGCGGGATATCAAATCCAAACTCTTCATCTAGAAACCTATTAATAAAGGCAAGTTCTACCTACCCCACTAAAAGATGAACACCCAAACAGGAGGAAGCTTAATTACCAAAGACCTAAGTAAACAAAAAGGCTTTAGCCTGGCACCCAAAGATTAACAAGGATGGTACCAGGCAGTTATCCCTGGGGAAAGTATTCCCACCTGTTGGGATACTGTCAGGGAAACAGAACCATCAGGCAGGGCCCCAGTTGTCTCCGGATGATCACCGGTCTCCCGTGGAACAGCACCAGTCAATCAGTGACACAAGCCTCAGATATGTTCCAAGACCCGTGCACACCCTTTCAGCAGAGTCTCCACAACGAAAGATGCTGACAGGAGAGCATATTTACAGCTTTATTCAGAACAAAGTTCAGAACAAAGGAAAAACATGACTGCTTGCCTCCGCGTCCAGGAAAAAACCCAGAACAAAAGCTATATACAAACGGAAGTTCCAAGCGAGAACTGGAAGTAAACAGGCATGTGATACACAACAATCATGCCTGACCTTTTAAGGTGGAACGGAACTATGCTAACACCACCAACCCCTTCTTATTTGGCCACCCTCCATCAGTCGGGGCAGAGTTCATGGAAGGCTTTATATTGCCTAGTTTGCTGAGTTTGCCCCCAGCATGTGGGAAAGTCATGCAACTAGACTGGGGCTTTACTTGGCAGCAAATGGCATTACAGTCTCGGAGAAGAAGCATATTGTGATACAGAGCGGTCTGTATAGCAGGCACTTTGGAGACAACCCAAGGCCTTCTAGAACCAGCACAACTTAATAACCTGTTGTGATCTGCACAGGTGGGCTGGCCTCTGACCCTCATCACCACTAGGAAATATCCTAAGGAGGTGGCCACGAGAAAGGGTGCATAATCACTCAGAACTTTGCCGCAAGAGGCTTGCAGGGCAATGGCCCAAATCTAACTCAAGGGACTTCCTAGTATGTCAGGCCAGGAGGACCAATATACTCCACACCCCTTCTCCCTGTAGTTCCCAGCATCATCTTCTATTCTACTCCAGAGAGTCCCCCAACTCCGTTGTGTATGAAGCTGATTTTTTTTTAAGGGCACGGGGAGTACAGGGATAGACATCGACAAATTTGCCTCTTCCTCTCTCCTTTCCTCCTAGCGTGGAGTGGAACTTAAGACCGATGCAGCTGTCTTTTACATGAGGGCTCCAGTTTCTCTATACGGAACTAGCCTATACAGGTGGTAACATAGGGTAGCTTCGCCGCTAACAAACAGTGCTTCAGGAGGAAAGGCCAATTTGCCATCTTACTCTCCTTAGCCCAGGTATTTTAGCTTTGGAGAGCCTGAGAACAAAACCTGAAGCTAAAGTATCAAATATGGATGTCCCGCATTACCAAGCCAATGTTTCATAACCTAAAGCAAAAAGAAAAGCAAGTTTCTCAACTTGGCTGTTGCTAAGGTAGCTTGATGTGGATAACCCACTTTATTGTTTTGCTCCAGTGTTTTATGATTTCTTCAAGCAACACCAGCAGTTCGGGGGGTGGGGGGAGAGAGAGGATTCACACATTGGGATTCTTATTAGGAATGTATAATGTTATTGCCTGGCAGTAAAGCGAGGCCAAGTGCGTATTAAGCTTGAAGGCTAATAATGTCTTGCCGTCAGAGACCTGTATTTTGGATGGGGCGTATTTTATGTTTATTTGCTACCTGGCTCTCTTGGAAAGCCTCGGGTCAGACTACTAGAAGCATGGCTACTCAGGAATATACAGATCCACAGAACAGCAAAAGTGTGCATTCCTGAAGACTACAGGTAGAAATATATTGGCAACAGCAGGAAAGGTTGGGAAGGCACATCCTTGCGGGAGGGATTTGTCCTGGCCAACTTCAAAGATGCAGTCATTCAACCACTTCTATGTATATATAAAAGCCCACCCTGGACCCATTGAATTGTGACACCCAATCACAAATAAACCCCTTTTTGGGGGGGAAGGTGGTGGAGAAGATTGTGGTGAGACAGTTACAAGTACTCTTGGATGAATTATCATGTCCCATCTTGGTCCTTGGCCTTGCTCTGAGTTGTAATAATAATAATAATAATAATAATAATAATAATAATAATAATAATAATTTATTTATGCACCACCCTCCCCAGCCAAGACCAGGCTCAGAGCGGCTGACACCAGGTATAAAAACAATTGATTGAAATACAACTTAAAAACAAGATTAAAATATGACATTAAAACATTAAAATGCAGGCTCATTTCAGTAGGAACTCAAATCAAAAACTTTTTGTTGGATGAAAATATCAAGTCTTCACCAAGGCCAATAAGGATTATTCTTATTGGGGGAAGGACCCTGTTGTGACCCTATTGTTCTTGATTTCTCTGTGGTTTTTTATACCACTAACCATGGTATCCTCCTCAACAAACAGTGAGATGACTATTGGAGGCACAGCTTTACAGTGGTTCTGGTCCAATCTCTGGGAACAGTTTCTGGTATTAGCATTTGGTGATTATATTTTGGCTCCCTGGTCATTGTGCTGTAAGGTGCAGCATGGTCTTGAGGACACCATCTTGTCCCCAGTACTATTTAGCATCTACATGAAGCTCTTGGGGGTGGTCATTTGGAAGGTGTCATCAGTACATTGATGGAACCCTTCTCTATTTCTCTGTAGCATCTGAATCAGGAGAGACCATGCAAGTCTTGGACCAGTGCCTGGACTTTGTGGAGGGCTAGAGTTGGGGGATGAAAATCTAACTCTGAATTTGGGAAAACAGCAGCACTGTGGGTTGCTGTCCATGGTCCTGAACCCCTTTGCCTTTGTGCCTTTGTTCCTGTCCAAGGTCCTGATCTCACTCCAAGACAAAGAAGGCTCAGATAGTTCTGGTCATGCCTCTCATCATATTGTTTGGGCCACTGCATCTTCCTCATGGCAGAGATCACCGTGGATCATGAAAACCAGGAGCAGTGCCCTTTTTACTTTGGTGAATGGTTGCTATTCAATTCTATATATAAATGAAAAGCTTTTTGCTACACAGTCCAGTGTTGTGTAGCTTAGCCCCAACTGACAGGGACCTTGCTGTGCACTGCACCTTCCTCAGCTGTCAAAATAGCAAGCCTTTTGTTAGTTGCGTTAATAAATGCAGTGCTGAGACTTTTCTTTTACCGTTTGCATGGCAATCTGCATTTGACCTTGGTGGATGGGCAGAAGCCTGAGTGTAGATCACTTAGACTCCATTCCAGCAACATAATCTATGAGTGGCTAGACATCTGGGCACCTCAAGGTCTATCTGTCATCACAGGATCATCATTGTATGTCATTTTATAATTATGTCCTAGCGGTATTTTGTTGTTGTTGTTATTGTTTTAAAAAAAGGAGGAGTACGAGAAATATTCCATTTTTTAGATACATTTTCATCATTGTGTTCTTGACAGGTTTTATGAGTCTTTGGAGGGGTTTTTTCTTTATTTGTGACCATCTTTTGAAAGCAATGTCATGAAGCACTTGTGCAAGTTGTACCACACATTAAGCATCAAACAGAATTCAGAAGAAAGCTGATGGGTCCAGATTGGGCAACCTTGCCATCAGGGTTCCCTGTGGCACAACGGGGAATACTTGCAATTTCTGCATGTTTGCATTAACCCATAGCTTTCTTTGATAATTTCAACTTTTAATTTAGAATTATTTTGAGGCTTAGAAGGCTACCCACTGCACTAACTCATGTGGTATCTTGTGTGTATAGAGTAGGGTGCCCTGCTTTGCACCATATATACACACAGAGAGAGAGAGAGACTGCCACAGCATGTTGGGCATAGAATTAAACACATGCCACCATACATCTAGCTGCAATCTCCTCACCTTTGTCCCTGAAAGGGAAATGTAAGTAGTACCAACTATAGGCCATGCTGTAGCAACCTTCTCCTACATGTGGATTGCATTGTCTGGATTGCCCACAACACTTTCTCTTCTTTAGTTGGTTATTTGCTATGGAGGAATTGTGCAACAGGTACCAGTGTCAGGGACTAGGCAGAGGAGGAATGGTGGCGACTGCCTCCCCAGCCTGACCCTTCCAGAGGAGGAGGAGACAGTTGAGAATTACATCAGGGGTTTGAGGGAGATCACAGCTCAGAGGCAGATGAGGGAAAAAGCTGGGAAATAATGGGAGAGGAGGAAGAAGAAGCACCAGAGGGAGGACAGCTGACAGTCTTTAGAAAGCAATTCTAGACCACTCCCTCTCCCAGAACCCGGTGAGCATTGAAAGTAGGAGAACAACAAACAACACAAGCAACACGAAGACCAGTATACTAGATAGCACTGCAATTCTTATTGCATAATATAAATTTGAAAAATGCACAAGGATATCTATGTATATATAAAAGCCCACCCTGGACCCACTGAATTGTGACATCCAATCACAAATAAACCCTTTTGGGTGGAAGGTCGTGGTCCTTATGACCACTGCTCCTTGCGCATTTTTCAAATTTATGGGTTGTGCTGAAGAAGATTCCAGCGAAACAGTCAGATTATCCGGGATCACTGTCCTACATTGTTATTCACTTACTACTTCGGCACCATGAACGCCTAAAAAGTTTTACCACTTAGCCCACAGGATAGCATCTATTTCTTTGTTTCAACTATAGACTCATTATATTTCTATGGACTTTCAAAGATTGACAGGCGTGTGTTCATTTGATTTCAAATATATTAGAGAATTTACAAGTGTACACATTTTGTCTTTGTTGTACTAAATTATGTATATTATGCAATAAGAATTGCAGTGCTATCTAGTATACTGGTCTTCGTGTTGCTTGTGTTGTTTGATGTGTTAAGTTTGCAACACAGGGGTTTGTTGTTCTGTATTGAAAGTAGGAGAGCAGAGAGCTCAGAGGCAAAGGGTAGTGCCCCGTTAGTGATGACACACAATGGGAGAGAGGGTTGGAGGGAGAGTTACTTGAAGCAATGTCATTACTCCAAGAGGCTGCATTTCTAAGCCTCTCTCTCTGAATATGGAATAAAAAGCATTGGTAAGAACTTTCCTTGTCTTATCCATACCATGGGGGTTGGATCCTCTGGCGCCTAACAACTAAGTAATAAGATTCTCTGGCAGCAGCTACTTAACGATTTCTTGAGCTTGAACTAGCATGTTTTGGTGTCCTATGAGAAAATTGTCCAAATAACAGCTCATTTCTATCTCACATGTGCACTGCATAGAATCACAGAATTTCTTTAAATTAGAAATCACTAACTGATGAAATGGTATAATTATTCCAGTACATCTGCAATATGTTACTGTTCACTTTAATCAGTGGAATACAGTAAACATCCCTTCCCTTCCCTTCCCTTCTGTTATGATACAGAGCTCCTGCTGTACGGGACTTCCCCTTAATATCTCAGTGGTCCTCCCTCTAATTTTACATCTTGCATGTGCTATTTTTTATAGTCCTCAGGAATATTTCAAACATGCTGCCACGTGCCCTTTGTGAGGAGTCTGGGAAACTGTATTCCCCAGGTGCAAAGCTTCTGAAAAAGCAACAGATTGCAATTTCAGGGGCACCTTGGCCTTAATAGATACAAATTTTGCATCTCCTCCTAGGATTCCTCTTGAAATTAGCTGTTCAGCCCTTAATCATTCAATCAAACATGCTCCAACACCCCCCTCCCCCAAAATACACACACCACACTGATATGTGCTAGCCTATCATTGTTCAGTGAAAACCTGAAGGCAGGATTCTGGACTGATGCATCAGAAACTCAGCTTCACTCCTACCTCCAAATTTCCCAACACTCAGACATCAGGAATCCCAAACAGTTCAAAACACCCCAAAAGAAACATGGGATGTCCCTGCCTGAACAGGTCAATGGCCCATCTAGTCCAGCACCCTGTTTTCACAGTGGCCAACCAGATGCCTATGAGAAGCCCACAAGCAGGATCCAACCACTAGAGCATTCTCCCCTCCTGTGGTTTCTAGCAACTGGTATTCAGTAGCATTACTGCCTCAAACCATGAAGACCCATCATGGCTGGTACCTCCTCAAATATTCCTTGAGTTAGAGATGGGTGAGCAGATGTTTGGCTGGAAGTTAGGAAAGCTGAACATAAATATTTACTGGGGATTGCCTGGTTCCAATCAAGCAATATATGGCACCCACACACATGACCTTAGGCATCATTTTGAGCTGGAGAGGTGGGCAAATATTAGCCCATCCCTTGAGCTTGTGGAGGTATTGCTGTGCTAACCACAGCCACCAGGAAAGAGATAAATCAGATAAAGTTGGATAAGATCTGTCCAATCCAGTGAGCTGAGAGGGTGTTTTGCCCCTCTAGAGTTAAACACAGTTGAATTTGACTATGGGGTTGCGGCGCTCATCTCGCTTTCAGGCTGAGGGAGTCGGTGTTTGTCCACAGACAGCTTTCTGGGTCATGTGGCCAGCATGACTAAACCGCTTCTGGTGCAACGGGGCACAATGATGGAAACCAGAGCACACGGAAATGCCGTTTACCTTTCCACCACAGTGGTATCTATCTATCTACTTGAACTGGTGTGCAGTGCTGTCAACCATAGGTGCTAGGGGTGCGGGGCACCCGGGAGCTGGGGCTCCAGGCCAAGAGTCTGGGGCCTGAGAGTTGAGTCCAGGTAAGAGCTGGATTCTTTACCTTTACCTTTTTCTTAGGGGGAGGGATGCCCTCCTATGGCTTTTAAAAAGATGCTTCGCAGCTTTTTAAACCTAAGCAAGCCGATACTTCTCAATCACTCTAGTTTGGCCACAGTCCTATTGGCACTCACCACCTGAGTTCGCTACTAGAAAGTGTGATGAGGGAAGCAAAGCTGAAATAGAATTAGTATTTTTGGTAAGCAGTTTTAGATTCAGAAATGTGCTTGGGAATGTGTTTCTCTGTTCACTTCATCCATTTCCTAGATTATTATTATTTTTTAATCTATTTAGCCAGACTCAACAGCAGTTGCTAGGGGAAATACTTAGTTTCTCCAGGAAAAAAGCTTGCCCTTCCCTCTCTCTCCTTCACCATCTTAGCAGCCTCTTTAAAGGAGAAATATAGACTGTAGATGAAACTTGCTGAACTGGGGAATGCAATATTTCCCTAGTGTCTCCAACAAAATGTATCCAGCAAATTGGACTGCATCTGACAGGCTGTACTCTGTTATTTTAGCAGCTGTAGCTAACTGAATTTCACCTTCATGGGCAATGGCTGTCAGCAGCCATATCCAGAAGAACAAATTCTGCCTTCAGACATGGCAGCATAATCTCGCTGGAGAGGAGTGGAGGGTGTGTTTTTTTAATGCTGTAGCCAATTAAGAGCTTCATCCACAAAGCTGAACACTTCGATTTCGCCAGCTGAAGACCTGCTGAAGTCAATGTGACTGAGCTGGATTATGCCCAAGTATTACAACAACATTTCAAATTGGCCTGTAATAGGATAATGCACATCCAAGTGCTCTCCCGTCTCATTCTGAAGATATGAATTCACAAAAGAACATGCCAATCTGGAACTATATATAAATATCTTTATGGCAGTGTGTGAATTTTGCAGAGTGATGGAAGTGCATAATAGGAGAGGAACGAAGCACTGTATATATAACACATTAAGTCTTGTATCCTAGGCACCAGGGTAATTAACCTGATGCATGCTTATGCAGAAGGAAGCTCCACTGTGCATCTTAGGGCTTAGTTTCAGGGATTAATTCAAAATGCTGGTTTTGACCTATAAAGCCTTAAATGGTTGAGGACCGCAATACCTCAAGGACTGCCTCCTTCCATATGAAGCTACAAAGACCCTGAGATCATCTTTTGAGGCCATTCTTCGTGTGCCTCCTCCTCGAGAGGTCCGGAGGGTGGTGACACGAGGACGGGCCTTCTCTGCAGTGGCTCCCCGTCTGTGGAATGCTCTCCCCAGGGAGGTCTGCCTGGCACCTTCATTATGTACCTTTAGGCACCAAGAAAAACGTTCTTCTTTAGCCAAACGTTTGGCTGGTTGACATCCAATGCCCTTTTAAAATGTGTTTGGGGGGTATTATTGGGTTGTTTTTGTTTTTATTATGTATTTTGTGTCTTTGTATTTTGATTTTGCGAACTGCCCTGAGACCTGCGAGAATAGGGCAGTATATAAATTTAATAAATTAGTAGTAGTAAAAGCATACCCTCCAACCTTTCTCCAATGAAAATAGAGACATCCCATTCCATAATGTTATTTTTTTACTATTTATACACCACACATCTTATTGGGCTGCCCCGGCCACTCTGGGCAGCTTCCAACATATATAAGAACATAATAAAGCATTAAACATTAAAAAAAAAGCTTTCCAATACAGGATTGCCTTCAGACGGCTCAGGGATCAGATAACTCCATACCCTCCAACATTTGAAAATAGGGACATCCTAAGGAAAAGCAGGACATTCCAGGATCAAATCAGAAACCAGGACGGCTTCTCTAAATCAGGGATGTCCCCGGGAAATAGGGACACTTGGAGGGTCTGTAATAGTGTGTATGGGATTGCAGCTTTGCTTGTGGCGGTTTTGGGAAGGGAATGATTGCGGGCTTGCCTTCTTCTGCCAAAAGTAAAATGCAGTTGCTGCTTATGCATGAGCGACAGCCTCCTCCAGCATCAACTAACTCAATCATTTGGATCACAGACAGGAAGCCTTGCTCTGGGGGTACCCTACCTTGATGGTCATTACCATCAGGTCATTACCAGGGACAGAGCCTTCTCTGCTGTGGCAGCTCACCTGTGGACTGCCATCCCAAAACATATTTTGGAATGTCTCCTTGAACTGTAAAAATGCCTCTTGCTTGGAATGATGGGAGATGGAGGGGTTTGAATATGTGTAGCAAACCTCAGGCTTTTGGTTGCTTGGAATGTAGGCTACTGTACAAATATAACCTGGACTGTTAAGTCCAGTCAAAGGCGACTATGGGGTTGCAGCGCTCATCTCTCTTTCAGGCCGAGGGAGCCGGTGTTTGTCCACAGACATATTTCTGGGCCATGTGGCCAGCATGACTAAACCACTTCTGGCGCAATGGGACACCGTGATGGAAACCAGAGCACACGGAAATGCCATTTACCTTCCCGCCACAGCGGTACCTATTTATCTACTTGCACTGGAGTGCTTTCAAAATATAACAGTGCCATTGGTTGCTCCACCTGCTTTTACCTCTACCCACATGTATCATTGTCATCATCATCATCATCATCATCATTATTATTATTAGTAGTAGTAGTATATCATCCTTCATCTGTAGATTCAGGGCTTTTTTTCCAATTGGAACTCACCAGAACTAATTTCCAGCACCTCTCGGGTGAGCATCATTATTAAGAGAACAAGGGAGGCGTTCATGGTGAGTTCTGGCACCTCTTTTTCTAGAAAAATAGCACTGCAAAGATCTCAAAGTACACTGCAAAGTACATAAGAATGTGGTCTGCGTGCAGAAAAATGTTCCCCACCCCAGCCTAGAGACCCTGACGAGGTAGTTCTGCTAGTTGTGGCCTCTGCTGTTCCCTCCAAGGAGACTGAATTTCATACGTTGCTTTAAACTAGCTGACCAAGTCCTTTGGTTGTACACCTTCTAGTAATACAGCATAGATAAAGAGTATTTTTTTTAATTGATTTTAATTCGTTTTGCTACATCAAACATTAAAACAGACGAAAGAAACATACATAACACATACACACAAAAAAGAAATACATAAAAAAGAGAAATAATAATAAAGAAAACAAAAGAAAAAACATCTCCTAACATAAGATACCAACAAATTAGGTTACATTTACTAAATAACACACAACACTAATTGACTTCCCTTCATCTCGGTTTCAGAATATATTATATGATTTTTTATCTGCAGTTTCTTTTCCTCAAAAAACTCTTTACATCACAAGTGTTACGTCACACCTACTGTGATTTTTAGATTTTTTACCTCTGTTTCCATGTTTGTCATAAATTTATTCCATTCTTTTTTAACCTTTATGTCTTTTTGATTTCTTATTTTCTGTGTCATTTTTGCCAATTCTAAATAATCAAATAGTTTGGATTGCCACTCGTTTATAGTTGGGATTTTTGATGTCTTCCAATTCTGTGTCTTCAATTAAATAGAGAGTATTTAAGATGGGGAGGCTGTTGCATTGAAATGGGTGGGTTGGGGGAATTCCACAAGGATCTGTAGGAGTGCAAATATCCAGAGTGTGGGGTCAGGTGGAATTACTATGAGGAATTATAAAATATGTATCAAGCCATTATGTCCACGATGAATGCATTGTGTTGACTGGGTTTAATACATTGACAATAATTTCTGATCAAATCCCACAACCCTCTGAATCTCTGGCCATTTCCTCTACTGTCCATCTCTCTTGCCTGACAAGTCACATACACAGCCCAGTTGCTTAGCCAGGCAGGTGTCCTGGCCCATAAAGATAGTGGGCAAGTTTCTTTGATGTAGCTTTTCTGATATGTTAATCTTAGGATGTTAATCTTAGGGCCAAGAAACAGATCTCACATAAAGGTGATAATAATCGCTGTCTTCCTGGCCATCCTTCTTATCATGTATATTGGTTGTTTATCACCTCAGGGGTTGCCAAATGCTCTCCTTTGTAGTTCTGTTCTTTGTTTACCCCAGAAATATGTGTGCTTAATTAGTTTTGGTAGTTTAACTTTTCCCCACGTGGGGTTTGTTGAAATTCTCAGAAGAAATCTGATTGGTTCTTATGAACACTCTGAAAAAGTTCTTTTGTGAATAAAACGACCTGGTCTGAGGAGTAGAGAGACACAGAGAGAGATTATTATACGCACCCTTCCCAGAGTCTTGCTGGTTCAAGCCTCTGTGTATATTATTATTAATCAGACTTCAGTCCTTCCTTTACTTTGAGAACGCCTCAGGATCATTTAAGCTTGCAAATTCATGGCCACAGAAATGGTCTCTCCCATCTTCAAGTCACTACCACATCCGTGCACAGTTTAAAAGACAAAGTGTATTTAATTTACAGAAATGAGCTATAAGACGACGCTGACCAAACTTTCTTTTTTATTACTCCTGCAAGCCCTATTTCATTAGCAGAGGAAAGGACAAATTTAGTTTTAATCTCTCCCTGTCCATAGAATTAAATCATTGGCCTTGTAAATTATGCATGTGAAATTACCAACAATTTGGGCTTGTGCAATTTCCAGTAAAATGTGCTAATCCTGAATTATGTGATTTGCACTGTTTCAGATAGACTAATTTGTCAAGGCTGACTGAATCCATTTAGTGCCTCCTTAAAGGTGTGGATGGATTTGATTTGGAAGCAGATTTACATCCTTTACTCACATAGCAATAAAACTGTTGGCAAATTCCTCAGATCTATGCCATAAATTTCCTCCTTTCAATGCCATTAAGGTCACAAGGAAGGGTAACTATACTATATTCCAAGTATATATTTTAAAAAGTGTGGAATTAAATACCTTATTGGTGTATCCACCCTGACCAGTTGTTCCACATGTGATGCTAGGATGATAAGAAAAAGAGGCTGGGAAGGCAAATGTCATTCCTGCTGAAGACAGCTCAGAAGATCATGAATAACCAGAATGGTTCATTAGGGAAAATTAGAACAAATCAACTCAGATGTGTTAGCAAAAAATATGTGAAACACACACACACACAGTGCAGAGCCAAAATTCTCTCACTAATTTCACCATCAATTTAGGGAAGGCATTTCAACAGTTTAGGTGGGAGCATTGAGTTGTGTCTCGAGGCCCCAAGACCCACCCCTAAAATAAATACACACGGACACTTATATTAGTTTAAGTTTTGGGGCAAATTTTGGGCACAACTTTATTGAAATGCAACCGCGTGAGCGGTATTGGCTTAGGCATTGACTCCCCACTATAACTGACTCCACCTCTCAGGGTGATCGTCCAATGGGGTAAACCAAACGAGGGAGAAAGGTCGATTAGGACCAACCCAGGTTCCTGTGGTCCTGGCATGGCCCCTCATGCGGACTTCAGATGAGATCCAGGACCCCCAGATTCCTTTAATGGAATACCCAGTTCCTGGAGGGGCAGGTGATGGCCACACCTCTCTCCCCCAATCCAACTGCGCCAATGCCTAACCCCCACCTTACAAGTTGTGATGATTTGCTAAGAGGTAGGCGGAAACCAAATGGCTAAAGCCAATCTGCCAAATGGAAAAAATCCCTACCCAGCCCCTGTTCCAAAACAGGCGACCCAAACCAAAGCAAGGCCAAGTGACTCTACCTAAACTAGGGAGGGTGGACGGGTGTTCAGCCATGCAAATGCAAGTGCTCCACTTGCACCACACTGCTGTTTTTAAAGCCCCTGGGATCACGCCACCTACTGGCTATTGGCTAAAACCACCTGGCATGATCCCAGGGGAATGGCCAGGACTTCCTGCCCCTTTCCCATCCCCCACCATTTTAACTCTGTCAGGTGAACTCTTGGGTCCCAAGCACAACCATGACCCTCTGTTATGAGGATCCCATAACACGGCCAAAGTACCATGCATAGTCACTGTCTGTCTAGTCATATACTGTCAGGGAACTGACATCGGAGCCAGGAGTGGAGGCAAGGCTCCCAAGCGATGCCGGAGAAGGGCCCAGCAGGGAGAGAGGGGACTCATCAGCTGGGGAAGGAAATCAGCGTAACACCAGGAATAAAGGGGGGCGGATGGGGGAATCGGCGAGGGGGCTCCAGGACTCTTCACCGGAGACCAGCGGAGGGAGCACAGGTCCTCCGCTACCCACACCCACCCTGCGCAGAAGACTTCCGTGCAGGGAAAGTAGACGTAGACTTGGCGTCAAAGAACTTCTTTGCTGGAAGAAGTTCAAGAAGCGCCCACTGACGGATTCTGCTAGCGACTGAAACAGCCACGAAGTGAAGGGCTGTCCAGCCAGGAAAAGGTTTAACCAGGCAACCTAGCCAGGAGTGGCGGCAACTTACGCACGAGCAACCCCATATAACCATTACATATACAGTAGCACATTTTCCCACAGATATTTTGTTTTCAATGTACAGTGGTACCTCGGTTGTCAAACGCTTCGGAAGCCGAACGTTTCTGTTTCTGAACGCTGAGAACCCGGAAGTGAATGCTTCCATTTCCGAACACACCTTGGAAACTGAATGGCTTCTGAGGTGCGTTTCTCCATTTTCTCAATGGAATTCGCTGACCGCCCATTGCGCCTCGGTTGTCGAACGTTTCAGAAGCCGAAAGGTCTTCCAGAACGGATTACGTTCAACAGCCGAAGTACCACTGTAGTTCACAAAAAACAAACAACGTGAATGAATAACAGCACAGTATTCAATTTACGTAGTAAAATTCAGTACGCCAGTACACTATAACATTGACAGTTCAACAATTAAGAGTATGGAAAGCACATCAAAGGTTTCATTATAAAATGAACTAAATAATACCTGGCCGCTGGCATGCCGCAACCGCCTCATGCCGGATTGACAGCATCTGTCAATCCTACCAATGTATGTAACTCTTTACAATAGCAAAAACCCTTATTTTGGCTGCTGATCCCTTATTTTCGAGGCTGCTGGTCCCTTGTTTTCAAATCTGTAAGTTGACAGCTATGGATATAATGTAAGTTAAGATGCATGGTTATTTTTGTCTTTGTTAATGCCTTTATCTATGTAACTGAAGTTTTTTTTTAAAAAAAATGGAAAAACCTACCCTGCAGATGGAAAACTAGCACATCTGGCAGAAGCCTGATCTGAAGCCTTCCTCTGTTGCATCCTGGTTCCCCCTGTGTTCCTACTTGTAATGTTTATAGGGGTTGCTCGTGCATAAGTTGTCGCCACACCTGGCTGGGTTACCTGGGTGAACTCTTTCTGTCCGGACAGCCACCCATCCGTGGCTGTCTCAGTCGCTGGCAGAATCCATCAGTGGGCGTTTCTTGAACTTCTTCCAGCAAAGAAGTTCTTTGACGCCAAGTCTCCTCCTACTCTCCCTGCGCGGAAGTCTTCTGCGCAGGGAGGGTGTGGGCAGCGGAGGACCCGTGCTCTCCGATTCCCCCATCTGCCCCCCTTCTCCACTGGTGCTACGCTGATTTCCTTCCCCAGCAGATGGGCTGCCTCTCTCCCCACTGGGACCCTCTCCAGTATCCCTCTGGAGCCTTCCCTCCGCCTCTTGCTCCGATGGCAGTTCCCTGACACTACTGTTATGGAGCCATGGACCAAGGAAAAGGTTTACTGAAAAACAAAATGCACATTAATCTTGGGACTCGATGTGGCTTGCATCCAGCGACTATTCTACAGATGCACATTTAAAGCTTGAAATTCCACTTTCTGATCATCTCAGCAGTTTATTACTTGAAGATCTCTTTAAGAATTCATAAGGGATAATCTGTATTTTTATCCTGGTTATAGGTTTGGGTATTGTGCACTCCTTTTATGGGTCTCCTTAAGTATGCTTTGTGTTTTAAAAAACTAATCGGCATTGTCGTTTTGCAGAGGGCTTCCTTTTCAGGCCTGAAAATGAGAGCTCAGCCTCGCTCTCTCTTTTAGTAGTAGATTTGATTTTTTGCAATCGGCTCCCCAGGAATTGATTCTTTTTCTTCTTCTTTCTTTTAAGCACGCAAGTTTGTATTCTGAATACATCAGACATGAGAACTAATTGGGCCATGGTGGCATGTATTGTGGCAAAATAAATCTGGCAGAATGGAGGCTGCATTCAAGATTTGAATGTGGGCCTTGTCTAAATGCGAGACTTAAATGAAAACTTGAAGCACAAAAGATGAAGCGGGGGGTGGTTGTTTAAGAGGACAAATGCCTGGCTCACCAGCGCTCTATATCTAAGCTAATCTATTGATGGTTCTCCAGCCCATCTAGGACAAAATTGTCTACACTGACTGGCAGCTGTCCTCTGAGGTTTCAGAGGTCTTCCACAGTCCTACCTGGAGGCTACAAGATTGAACTTTCTGCACACAAAACCACTGAGCTATTGTCATGGTGGTGCTATATTTTCATTGGATGGCATTCAACAAAGTTTGAGTACACCCCGTGCTTTTCTTGAGTCAAAATGAGAGTACCCAAACATTTGGGGGGGGAGGGGGAAGCACTGAGTACACCTATTAAAATCAATAACACTTGTCATTTAATGTGAATTTTGGAGGAAATGATTAACAATAGGACCCACAAAGGGGAGGTGCCAATGTATTGATGAATTTAAGAATTTAAGAGCAGAGCCTGAATTTGATTGCATCCAGCTGATTGGACAAGATGTGCTGAGGGGTGTGTGTGTGTGTAACCAGTCACTCCCAGATTCTGTGGGAAAGGCAATAAGTTGTCGCTCCCCCTCTATATTAAATCAAAATAATTTCATGATACAAGGTTATGGATCATTTGATTGGAGCAGACCCAGCCGCTGTGCAAGTTTACCTGTATGAGGGGAGTTGTAGCGGAATATAGCAGAAAGCAAGTTCAAAGTAAACAGCTCAAAGATTCCATGGCAGATGCTCACAGCAAAGTGGCTTTTATTAAACAAGCGTTGTGCCAAGGTCAAGAGGCCTGCCAGGGGCATTTGGCCTGGCCAAATCATATTACTGCAGTGGAAAATACGGCGTTCTTTTACAAGACTCTAAACAGTGGTGAATAAACCCATCCATCATATTTAGCTGTAGTCAACACAGCAAGCCATATTTTCCTTCTTCAGCAAGCAGAGAAAATATTGGTGTTGCCATTTGCATTTTAAATCTAAAATCAGCAATTGAATTTTGAATGTGAAATCTTGCTTCAAAATTCAGATTCTTTATTAGGACGCAATCCTACAGTTCATTGGAGGGTGCACCATGGGACGTATTATTCTGGGGATCTCACCCTCCTTTCAGAGATGTTGGCATTTCCTGATGATTTTGGGTAAATGAAACAAGGTTTCATCTGTCAAATACTAACTGACATTGCATGTAGCTTCTCCTATACTACTACTATTGCATGTCAGCTGTGAAATCATGTCTAAAGCATAGTGGTATTTAATAGCTGGTATCAAATACTGCCAAATCCATTCTTCCACGAACAAGTTTTAAAATTCATCTTAATATTGCTCTGTGTGAGACATGCATGCCAACTGGCAAATATCAAAGTCAGGTATCAAATTATGAAATCAAACATCGATGTAAAATGTCTGATATGAAAGCAGACATAGCCGAGTACCAAATTCTGAGATCCAATATTCACAAAACAGCTAGTGAATATTCAGTGTCAGCATTTGCAAAGGAGAATATGGAGGTTGAGATATTGTCAGGGTTACAATAGAGTTCTTCCAAGCATTTAATGAACAGTTTATCATACCATAAAGATAAACCTGGACTGGCTCGTGACTATAATATTGGCCAGTTTATATAACCATAGTACAGATTGTGTGAAATGAATATATCTGTTTATGCTATACTCTGAGGAAGTCCCAGAGAGGTGAATTTTGTCTTCAATGAATAAGAAGTTAGTTCTCTCTTAACTGTATGGGATATGAGTCTCAAGGAGCTGATATCAGCACAAATAGAGGCTACTTATCTTCAAATTCCTTTAGCTGGAGAATCCAGCTCAAATATTTTAACCCCCAAGGCATTAATACATAGCTGCCCTGGAAGACCATCCGACTGGGGAATTCCCATGCCCACGAGATTTTTATGGGACTATTATTTTATTTAAATGAGAATAAAAGTGCTTAGTGCAGCAACCTTGGATCAGAATCAGCTTGGGGGCAGAGCACATTTGATCAAAGGAACCTGCACACGTAAAGAAACTTTATTAATTTTTAAAATAAAGACAAAATACAAACAGCATCAAACACACTGGTACAAAAGGAAAAAAAGGAGGAAGACAAGAATGGATGGAAGGGAAGGGAAGGGAAGATAATAACCTACATTAATTCATATGAGTCATCTTTTACAATCACAATCCAAGGCATTGAAAAATCACTTTATCCGTATCTTCTAAAATATATCCTCTCCACAAATTTAATTGAACCATTGGGGGTCTGTGAACCTGCACATGCAAGAAAGATATATTATTCCAGTAGAAATATATAGCCTTCAAACTAGCTGGAACTTACCCAAATGTGAATAGAAGTGGGAATGTCTAAGATGACCTATTTTGAACTATGTAGCTTCGACTGCAACAGAGGCACTTAAACTTTGTGTTAAAAAGTGAATCTCCAAAGTGGGGAAAGCCTATTTTGGTATACTCAAGGCTATTTGAGGGAAGGAGGGAGCGGGGAAGCCAGTTACACATTATGCTAAACTAGAGATGGGGTACCAGTGGCTCTCCAAACATTATACAGCTCCCATCATCCCTTACTATTGGCCATACTGGTTGGGACTAATGGGAATTTGACAACCTCTGAGGTTCACAGGTACTCTATCCTTGTACTAGATGCTCAGCTGCCACTGAAAATGACGATCAGGCATTTAAGACCACTCACTGTCAGGCTTCAGAGAGTCGTCTTATATTATAATAATAATTGGACTGCATGGACTGCAAGAAGATCAAACCTCTCCATTCCTAAGGAAATCAGCCCTGAGTGCTCACTGGAAGGACAGATCCTGAAGCTGAGGCTCCAATACTTTGGCCACCTCATGAGAAGAGAAGACTCCCTGGAAAAGACCCTGATGTTGGGAAAGATGGAGGGCACAAGGAGAAGGGGACGACAGAGGATGAGATGGTTGGACAGTGTTCGTGAAGCTACCAGCATGAGTTTGACCAAACTGCGGGAGGCAGTGGAAGACAGGAGTGCCTGGCGTGCTCTGGTCCAGGGGGTCACGAAGAGTCGGACACGACTAAACGACTAAACAAACAACAATTATTATTATTATTATTATTATTATTATTATTATTATTATTATTATTTACTTTATTTATTTATACCCGCCCATCTGCCTAAGTTTCCCCAGCCACTTTGGGCGGCTTCCAATCGAGTATTAAAAACAATACAGCATTAAATATTAAAATTTTTCCTAAACAGGGCTGCCTTCAGATGTCTTTTAAAGATGAAATAGCTACTTATTTCCTTCACATCTGAAGGGAGAGCGTTCCACAGGGCTGGCACCACTACCGAGAAGGCCCTCTGTCTGGTTCCCTGTAACCTCACTTCTCACAATGAGGGAACCGCCAGAAGGCTCTCGGCGCTGGATCTCAGTGTCTGGGCTGAATGATGGGGGTGGAGGGTCTTCTCCACCCCCTATCGCAATAGATAAGCAGAACAAGGGAAGGGAGTCTTCTTACTAGTTAGGAACTTTAATAATCACAGTGAGAGAACAAAGAACCCAATTCCTAGAAATCGCGGTGCTCCCAATTAAGGGTTCCACCCCTTACGTCCTTATTAATCCACGTCACTTCTACGTCTTGTAATCTGAGCCTGTCCCCTCTGTGCTTTCTGTTCTGCCACTTTCACAGCTCTTCTTGACCTTCGGGAGAGCAGATGAATGCTGTCCAGAGACCGTGAATCTGTTAACCCTCTCCCTCGCAGTGTTTCTTCTCCTAGCTGTTCCCCATCCAGTATTTCCCAGCTTCTGCCTTCTGAACTGTGTCCCTCTGCAAACCACTGTTCCAAATCTATACTGTCCTCCTGCTCCTGGGAAGATTCAGGATTAGGAGCAGGGGGAGAGGGAGGCTCCCACCATTCTTCCTCAGTGCAGCCCTCCTCAGCATAGTCCCTGACACCCACCCACCCTCTGCCTCCTGCAATGCTAGTAAAAATCAATGGTGTTTGTGTGCTGCACCTGTTCAACTAGCCAGTGATGGGGGCAGTGAAACATAGAATTCCATAGTGTAATGATGCATGGATGGAGAGCTAAATGCACAGCCAAGGTTTTCACTTTCAGTTTGGTGCTCAGGGTCTTGTCTGGGAAAAGACCGTCTTGGTCTCTGACCACAACATTAACTTCTGCAATACGGTTGGAATACTAGAGCCAAACTATGCATTACACAACCCGTAATATGCAACTGCATCTTCAGTTTTCCCATTTTCCTAAGTGTAATCATTTGAATTTGCCTGGAGATTGACTGCATTACTTCAATACTTCATGCCCATTTCTTCCTGAAGTGAATGCTTCTAATGCTGTGTAGCTTTCTTATAATTACATGCTGAATTTTATATATTCTGAACATGACACTTCAAGAATGGCATTACAGTAAAGTTTATTTCCCTATAGATCAATTTCTATGTTGTTTTTTTCCAAATTTGCATAGTTTTAGGTTAAAGCAGATTTCTGTTCAACACATTATCTAATTTTTCTGGTATGAATCCAGGAAGATTTGATACACACAATTGTTATTTTCTGGAAGGCTCTGGGGAGAGAAACTTAATGAAAACAAACAAAAAGCTCTACTGATATTAAAAGATGTGTCTTCCACTAGTTTTCTCATTTAAAAAGCTATTTTGAAAGGTTGGCTATTGTTTTTGCCTTAATGATTTCCCATGGCTTATTCTTGCGAGATGGGCTCCCAAGCCAAATTTAGCCCACAGATACAACTAGTTGGACCCAGTTCAGATGTCATCCCAGTGCTGGGCCTACAATGAGTCACATGACTCAGGTGGTGGATTGTGAGTTGTGGCAGATTGTGGCCCCCTACCCCCTCATTCACTACTCACAGGGCCACCCAGAAATGATTGGGTGGCTGGTTAGACCAGCCAGCCAATCACCATTGCTGCCCTGCTTGCTCCTATTCCATGTGCTCCTTCCTGCTACCACCATCTCTCCCCTCTCTCACCCTCTGTCCCTGAGCTGGACCTGGGGTAACCCGAGCAACGCGATCCAGGTCCGGTTCCAAATCCAAGGGTTCCACGAGGAATCAGTCTGACAGGGCCAAGGCAGGACATGAGGCAGGAAACCAGGCAAGGTCAGGCACAGGGTTACAGGCAGGTTCTGGCAAACAGCAACGTTGCTCCCGCAACCTGGGGTGGGGTCCGACAGCCTTTTATCTCTGTCGGGGTAACGGCCGGTCCTGATCTCCCAGTGACTCACCTCCCTGTCTCACCCGAAGATGAGCACTCCTCCCGCGAGTACTCAGGTCTCTCCTTCTGTCAGACCTCAGTCTCTGTAGTTCAGGAGATGTTGGTGGGTTACTAGACCCAGAGGCTGCCTCACCCTCTCCTGACTAGTAGTGGAGCAGCTGTAAGTGATTGCCCATCTGAAGGCAACGAGGTAATCCCCGCATTTGGAGCCAGGGCAGGCTCAGGCCCCTGACTCGGCCCAGCTGGTGCTTGTTGCAGGGGAATCTGTGCAGACTGGGGCTCTTCAGAATCAGGCCCCAGACTAGGTTCAGGTGCCGCCTGAGGCAAAGGATCCAGTGCGGACTGAGACTCCTCTGGCTTCGAGTCTGAGCCTGAGTCCCAGGCCATCACAGTCCCACTAGCTCATCCATCCACCTGAAGCCAAACCATCCACAGCCAACGAAATGGAGATGAGCTTCCTGGCTAGTGGGGATTTGAACCCCAGTCTCCTAAGTCCTAGGGCAACACTCTAACCACTACACCAGGGATGTGATCCAAAGAAGTTGCCAACTTCTGGAATGAAACAACAACAACAATGGGAAGAAGAAGAAGAAGAGGGGGAAGTGGGGGATTCAAAGGGTGCAGCAATTACTATTTCATAATAGCTATCATTCCTCTGAAGCTGTGCCAGTAAGCTTCTTTCCTTGAATTTTATTTGGCTTCCCTTGCCCAATAACACCTCCCCCTTTATTCAGATTAACATTACCAATCTGTATATGTATTTCTTTTTCACATTCCCCTTTCAAAGCCTCATTGTAGCAACAACAACAGCATCACCACCAGTAACCTAACAAAAGCTTAAATATGCATTCAGTGTCCTATCCGAAAGCTTTGTTGATGTAATTGAATGTTAGCCCTAGAGTGGAAGGAAGATCTGCTGACGAGGAAAGCAGCATCAAATGTAAATTAATTCCCCATCCTTCCCCTCCCACTGCCCTCCTCTCTGCCATTTCCTCCCCAGACAGCCTCACAGTGGGGCAATCCCCATCCCTCCTGATTTCTTGCCCAGAACATTCTGATACACCGGATACATTGGGAGTTCTCTTTCCCCTAATTAAAACAATGTTTTTAAGTGTTCCTTTTGGGTTTCAAAGAGAGCGTAGCTAGGGCTTTGCAAAAGACAGCTAGCTGCTGACAAATAGCTCCACAGTTTAATTTTACGCAGGCTCTTCCTCCTCCTAATAGGAAATGAATCTTTTTTCCATCTTCTTCTTCTTTGACCCTGGTCTGACCTGTATAATTGAGCAGAAACATACACCACACCTTGCTCAGCAGTTCCCCATATGGCACAGCAAGCAAAGTTGCTTGTGCCAAGTGACGATCCAATTATAGCTTGAGAAGGTTGCTCCATTATTGCATCTGATACTGTAATTAAATTTGCTAACTGCGCCGAGTTGCCAGCTCTGCCACTTTTTGGAATATGGGGCATCTGTTAGTGGGAATGATACAGGGCTTGCAGAGATGCACTGGAGTGCCCTGGATTTTACGTCTATCACACAATTGGGGTTTAAAATTTTGCTCCTCTGGGAAAATTACATTTATAAACTGTGTGTGTGTTTCGCTTTGTAGGGTTTGTGTGTGTGTGTGTGTTTAGATCTTCAGGTGAAACCCTGCCCTAAATCCCATCCAACTACAGTGGTACCTCGGTTTAAGAACAGCCCTATTTAAGAACTATTCAGTTTATGAACTCCACAAAACTCGAAGTAGTGTCCCGGTTTGTGAACTTTACCTCGGTCTAAGAACAGAATCCAAACGGTGGAAGGGCACCGGCAGCAGGAGGCCTCATTAAGAAAGCACACCTGGGTTTAAGTGTTGGGATGTGTCCAAGAGAACGGGGGTAATTCACAGGCCCCCAGCTGACTCCAGCCCACTGGGCGGCAGCCTGGCAAACTCCAGTCCTTGGAACAGCATCAAAAACAGTGGCACACAGCTTCAGAAGCCTTCAGAAGCTTGAGCACGCCTTAATCAGCAGAGTGGATAACACGCAACAGAAGTGGCGGACAGAGGCATATGCAATGCATATTTACAAGCAGTTTACTCAGCATAGTTTACAACAAAGAAAACACGTCTGCTCTCTCTCATGTCCAAGAGCAGGAAACAAAAGTGAAAGCTATACACAATGGAAGTTCCCAGCAGGCTGTGCTGGAAGTAAACAGAAATAATAATAATAATAATAATAATAATAATAATAATAATAATAATAATAATAATAATAATAATTTATTATTTATATCCCGCCCATCTGGCTGAGTTTCCCCAGCCACTCTGGGCAGCTCCCATTCAAGTATTAAAAACAGTACAGCGTTAAATATTAAAAACTTCCCTGAACAGGGCTGCCTTAAGATGTCTTCTGAATGTCAGGTAGTTGTTTATCTCTTTGACATCTGATGGGAGGGCGTTCCACAGGGCGGGCGCCACTACCGAGAAGGCCCTCTGTCTGGTTCCCTGTAGCCTCACTTCTCGCAATGAGGGAACCGCCAGAAGGCCCTCGGCACTGAATCTCAGTGTCCGGGCTGAACGATGGGGGTGGAGACGCTCCTTCAGGTATACAGGACCGAGGCCGTTTAGGGCTTTAAAGGTCAGCACCAACACTTTGAATCGTGCTTGGAAATGTACTGGGAGCCAATGCAGATCTCTCAGAACCGGTGTTATGTGGACTCCCAGTCACCAGTCTAGCTGCCGCATTCTGGATTAATTGCAGTTTCCGGGTCACCTTCAAAGGTAGCCCCACGTAGAGCGTATTGCAGTAGTCCAAGTGGGAGATAACTAGAGCATGCACCACTCTGGCGAGACAGTCTGTGGGCAGATAGGGTCTTAGCCTGCGTACCAGGTGGGGCTGGTAGACATGCCTGTTCTTAAGGTGGAACGGAACATCAATATCCTAACAAAATCCTGGTTTGCGAACTTTACCTCGGTCTAAGAATGGAATCCGAATGGTGGAAGGGCACCGGCAGCAGGAGGCCTCATTAGGGAAAGCGTGCCTGGGTTTAAGAACAGTTTTGGTTTAAGAACAGACTTCCGGATTGGATTAAGTTCGTAAACTGAGGTACCACTGTAGTAAGGAAACTATATGAGGACACAGATTGTGCATTTTGAGTCTTGGCACCTCAGTTACGCTATGGAACAGTCTCTCAAAATGTCAATATCAGCCTGATATTTCAAATATTTAGAAAGAGAACAAAAGCTTTGTTGACTCCCGTTGTTTTGCACAGCTCATTGGTTAGAACTAGACTTCTGCTCTTTTTTTAGTCTACAGTCTTCCACCTCTAACCGTTGTTCATGCAATATAAAGTCAATTTCAGCCTGAATTTAAAATACAAATGTGAGAATTTACGTAGCGGCTTTAGAATCACTTGTGATTGTATCTGCAGAATACCAAGCCTTAACAGCAGGTGTCAGCAACCTTTTTCAGCCATGGGCCGGTCCACCGTCCCTCAGAGCATGTGGTGGGCCGAACTATTTTTTTTTGGGGGGGGGTGAACAAATTCCTATGCCCCACAAATAACCCAGAGATGCGTTTTAAATAAAAGCACACATTCTACTCATGTAAAAACACCAGGCAGGCCCCACAAAGAACCCAGAGATGCATTTTAAATGAAAGAACAAATTCTACTCATGCAAAAACATGCTGATTCCCGGAGCGTCCGTGGGCCGGATTGAGAAGGCGAGTGGGCCGCATCCAGCCCACGGGCCTTAGGTTGCCTACCCCTGCTTAACAGGGATTGCATTTTCTTGTTTTATTGATAGAGCAGCAAAGCTCCACAAGGTGCTGTCCATGGTACATTCAGGCAAACAGCAGACAATGGACCTGAAATAAATGTCAAAACAACAGAGAACAATAACCAAGTGGGAACTTACCACAGCATACATTTAACCATTTTGTGAGCTTGTTGTCACTCTTGTCTTGCCAGAGGACAATTTGTTTGAAAATATATGTTCTTATCCCCCCCCCCCCGCCGCTGCCGCCCCCAACCGAAGTTAACAAGCTAGACAGAGACATCGAACATTTAGTTGGGAGGGGCGTGTAGCAATAATTCAGCAATTTTATGATGAGATATTTACTGACTTTACTGGAGCAAAATTCATGCCATCATGTGAATAATTCTAGGCAGAGAACTACCCTGGGTCAATGAAATGCAAAGTGGGGCAATTCTGGAAGTTAACTGCTTTGCTGAATCAGGGCTTCACCGAAGCAATATCTTTATCCCAGATCTGTGATTACTGCCCTCTTATCAATCAATACCTTCTCAAAGACATAGCAGGAGCACTGAATGAGCACTGGGGAGTGTAACATATTTTACCTAATGCAGAGGGGATAGATCATTGAAGGAACATTTCAAAGCCAAAGGTAATAAGCTTTTCTTCAGCATCCATCCTCCTGCCTGATTTATTTTCCAGGGGCTCATAGAAAAATCTTTGCAATTGATTATTTGACTCCTGCTAGTGCCACATCTGCTTTATTCCCTCTCTCCTTTTAATCTCCTTGGCAGCACTTTCCTGGGAGATACAATGTGAAGGAATGTGGGATTTCGGAAAAACAAACGACAATATTTTCTGGAGAGTATCTGTTGCTCCAAAAGCAGCCAGCTCTCTTCTGGTACCTTAAAAATTAACAGATTTATTGTGGCATAAACATTTGTGGCCTGCATCTCTGGTATCTGAAGATGTGGTCAAGGAAAACCTTATTCCACAGTAAATCTGTTAATCTTAAAAAGTGCAAAAGGACTCCTCAAATATCCTTCCTATGCCAAATGCTTGCATCTTGACAAATGTTCCTTTTTCCAGTACAACAAACCTCAGCACACAAGTTATTGCTATGTTGTTGGAAATTATTGATTTGGGCCAACTAAAAGATTGCTTTAGATTGTTGCCTTGTTCAGACTGATAATAAGGGGATCCATGTCTAAAGAGGATGTTTCCAGCAGAAAAAATAAATGGTGTCCCCCCCCTTTAGGATTTTTCATGAAGCTGAAAGTGTTTGCAGTGTGTAGTGCATTAATTCTGTGGGTTGCATTCAACTAGGTTTTACTCAAAGTAGACACATCAAAATTAATAGGCCTAAGTTAGTCATGGTCATTAAGCTCAATGGATCTATGGGTCTAAAAAGTTAAATAGCAAACCCACAGGATTTCATACAAACAGACAGTGCTTTTTTTCTTAAAAAAATGTTTAGGGGTACTCTCATCTTCCTACTCATGTTGAAATACTGTCCTTCAGTGAGGCCAAACTTAGATTCACAAAATGTTTAGGGGGTATGCATACCCCCAGAAAAAAAACACTGCAAACAGATAAATGAAAATAAGGGTCAACAGCAATAAAATCACACATAACAGGAACAAAAAAACTCCCTACATGATACAAATTTGCCACATCATGTTCTAAGAGTCACCTAGCTGTAAGCTTAGGGCCATAGCTCAATGGTAGAAGATAGACTTTGCAAAATGCCCCATGTTTAATCCCTGATATCTCCAGGTAGGGTTTCCTGCCATAAACCCAGGAGAGCCACTGTGACTGAGAATTAAAGACACTGAGCTGGAGTATCATTGGTCTGTAGCATCCTGATTTCACCTGTTGATACTGGGTTTCCTGTAATGCACTTCTTGTCAGGTTGTAACTTACCATTGCTGAGAGTATGAGTGGTCTTGTCACAAGGTATGTAGGACAAGTCACACTGGGTAGTCTTTTGTGGTGCTGTCTAAACCACTGAGCCTCTTGGGCTTGCTGATCGGAAGGTCGGTGGTTCGAATCCATGTGACGGGGTGAGCTCCCGTTGCTCTGTCCCAGCTCCTACCAACCTAGCAGTTCAAAAGCACGCCAGTGCAAGTAGATAAATAGGTAGCGCTGCGGTGGGAAGGTAAAAGGAGTTTCCATGTGCTCTGGTTTCCATCATGGTGTTCTGTTGCACCAGAAGCAGTTTAGTCATTCTGGCCACATGACCCTGTGGACAAACGGCGGCTACCTAACCCGGAAAGTGAGATGAGCGCTGCACCCCATAGTCGCCTTTGACTGGACTTAACTGTCCAAGGGTCATTTAACTTTTTTTAAAGTACAGTGGTACCTCAGGTTAAGAACTTAATTCATTCTGGAGGTCCGTTCTTAACCTGAAATTATTCTTAACCTGAGGTACCACTTTACCTAATGGGGCCTGCCGCCGCGCGATTGCTGTTCTCATCCTGAAGCAAAGTTCTTAACCCGAGGTATTATTTCTAGGTTAGCAGAGTCTGTAATCTGAAGTGTCCGTAACCCAAGGTTCCACTGTAGGACATGTCTTACTGTGTAGCCTTTTGCCATTTCAAGCTGTACATGCCAACATTTGCCTATCACCTTCTTACAGGAAGAAGCCCCAGTGTAAGGTACGTTCTTACTGACCCAAAACATCACTGTGAAGGACAGCAATGAATGTTTCTCTTTTGTAGTTTTATTAACATTTTTTATGAGGTGTAAAATAGCCCTACAGTCTTGAAGCCAACAAAGTGGCAAGAAATGCTACTTGCTCCATTAAGAAATGAAAGAAAGGCATAAACCACCTGCCCTATTCATATAATGGCTGAACACCTCTTTTGACTGGGAAGACCCTGACATTCCTGTACCGATTATTTTTATTGATTTTCCATGATTTTTAAGAAATTGTCACCAAATTCACACAAATTCTACACAAATTTAAAAGCTTACTTCCCACCCGCCCAGATGTCCCTTCCATTTTTCCTCCCTGCTTTGCTGCTCCCGATAAAATAGCTTTTCCAACTATCATTTCAAAATATATTCATTTCTTCTCCCTACACAGCCCCTGTTCAGTTACCAATTTCTGCTGTGGCTTTTATGCATTGTTATAATCTGTCCTCAAAATAGTCGAGTAGAGTAAATCCTCTTTTATCTATCTATAATAGTCATTCATCAATTTTGAGACATTTCCTTCTGATACCTCTTGAGAAACACTTTGCCTGGGGAAAACAGATCTTGCTTCCTCCCAGAAAACATGCACACATTCCTCCCTAACATGGCCTTGAACATTGCTTTCTGACATCTGGCCCCAGTAATAAACAACTCAGCCTCATTGGTGCTGCGTGCAGAGGGTGAAAATGAAACCCCTAGAATTTATTTATTTATTTATTGTATAAATATATAATATATAATATATAGCCCAGCTTCGGCTGGGGAGGGCGGGATATAAATAAAATTTATTATTATTATTATTTCTGGCCATCTCACACAGCCAGTCTCCCAGTATCACCCACCACTCACATTTCACCAAATTTAATCCTCAATTTTACATACAACCAGCTCAGTAATAAATCATTAATAAATAAACATAATCCATATCTTGTCTTCTCTGTCTGAAAGTCTCAGAAAGCATCAAGATGGTATGCATTGTGGCCTATCCTGTCCCTTTCACTGTTCTTATTCCCAACTTCAAGCTTCAAGGGGAAAGGCTGTTGTAATCTCAACAAAATCCATATCTCCTCTCCATCCTTCCCCTCTAAACTAATAAATCTTCCTGCAGCCCATCCTGCCAATCCTCAGTTCCATTACATCCAACTCCAGTTTATTCACTTCCGGGTGCTTAACAGACAATCAATTCAGTTGTTACCAATCTTTTCTTCTTTACTATTTTTATTCACAATATGAATTTCCAGGGGGTGGTCAAAATCCCTCAAAAGTCCCTCATGGTTGTTACTCCCAGTTTTTTTTCAGGCAAAGTCCTTAGTTATGAAACAAACCCAACACAAAGAGGTATCTTTAAAGTCTGCTCTTCCCGAAAACTTTACATTCCATTGCTTTAGAGGAGGGTATATAGTGCAGTGGAGGTTAGTGTATATAGTCTCATGGCCACCTCATGAGAAGTCTCCCTGGAAAAGACCCTGATGTTGGGAAAGATTGAGGGCACAAGGAGAAGGGGACGACAGAGGACGAGATGGCTGGACAGTGTTCTTGAAGCCACCAGCATGAGTTTGACCAAACTGCGGGAAGAAGTGGAAGACAGGAGTGCCTGGCGTGCTCTGGTCCATGGGGTCACGAAGAGTCGGACACGACTAAACGACTAAACAACAACAACAACATATAGTGCAGATCATGAAGAAAAAGCATGACTTAAAACAGGGGTGAGCAAACTTTTTCAGCAGGGGGCCGGTCCACTGTCCCTCAGACCTTGTGGGGGGTCCAGACAATATTTGGGGGGAGAAATGAACAAATTCCTATGCCCCACAAATAACCCAGAGATGCATTTCAAATAAAAGCACACATTCTACTCATGTAAAAACACCAAGCAGGCCCCACAAATAACCCAGAGATGCATTTCAAATAAAAGAACACATTCTACTCATGTAAAAACACGCTGATTCCCGGACCATCCGCTGGCCGGACTGAGAAGGCGATTGGGCCAGATCCAGCCCCTGGGCCTTAGTTTGCCTACCCACGACTTAAAATATTGCCTCCCCTCAGACCCTGATACTTCTCTATAGGCTTTTCCTTCCACTTTGCCAAGTTTATGCCTGATTCCCATGACCGTTTTTGATGCGGGGAGAGATCCCACCAGCTAACATTTCTCTGCAATTTTGGTGTGGTCCAGTGGTTTGATGTTTGATACTGGATAAGATTTTAGCTTAATGTGTCTTGATCTCATCACGCAAGAATGAAGAGCCACATCAAATATTCTTCTTTTACAAAGTGTAGGAGGTCCCCCAGCCATGAAACTCTTTTGGTGGAGTGAAGATTTTCCCCATCCCTGTCCCACCCCAAAGCCCAGGTTTTAAGAATCTGTACTTTTGGAAATCCTATTCAGAACCATTATTTTCCCTGGCTACTGCTTCTTCCCTAGATGTCAGGTGAGTGATGCCAGCCACTTAAGAATCAGAGTTTCAGCACTGCTTAAAATCTGGGAAGGAGCCTGTATGTATTTTGGACTCAGATCCTTTTTGCCTGAAAAGGTGCCTTGTAGCAACCTTTTGATGCCACAAATCAAATGAAGTGGCCTGAATGTTCAGCGACAGGCAACATTTTGCAATGATCAGTATAGCAGTGGTCTTTTCCAGCTCCATGATTTGATATGCTTAGAAGTGTGAAATGTAAGTTAATCCTACTTAATCAGGGTCACTGTGTCTGCACTGTTAAGAAAACAACTATAATTCAGAGAATTTCAAATATAATTTCAACAGGATGTTTGCATGGGTGTAGCCAGGATTTATGTTGGGGGGCGGGGAGCAGGACACCCGCCTGTCTTCATCCTCTGTCTGGTTCTATCTAGCAGATTCGGAATGAAATGTCTCAGCAACAGTTGTTTGTTCGAGTAAATAAAAATAAAATACTTTAAGCTGCTCCTCTCTGCCAGGCACTTTGCTGATCTTAAAGAAAGTTTGGTCCAGTTAAAGACGCTGAGCTCCCTCTCAACTGATTTATAGCCATTCATTGAAATGAGAGATGAAATTCTCATGAACATACACATACTAGCAGAGAGTCTAATCCAGAATGTGTACATAGGTCATAGTGAATGTCTGAGATCTGGTGAATGTCCACATTCAGATGTGAACACTAACAATCCTAGAGGAATTTCCTGAGGTGCAAACTGATGAACACTGACTGTTTTCTAAAAGGGGCTGTCACCAATTTCCACTCTGACCCATAATCATCGCAAGCAGCCATCCTCCATTCCTCTGCAGTTCATCTTCCATCAAAGACTGCTTCATCTCACTTCATTTATCTCACTGTCCAGTGTGGCAGAGCGCATGGAAATGCCATTTACCTTCCTGCTGCAGTGGTACCTATTTATCTGCTTGCACTGGCATGCTTTCAAACTGCTAGGTTGGCAGGAGCTGGGACAGAGCAACAGGAGCTCACTCCGTCATGGGGATTCGAACTGCCAACCTTCTACCAGTAATTGGCAAGCCCAGGAGGCTCAGTGGTTTAGACCACAGTGCCACCAGCATTTCCATGTGCTCTGGTTTCCATCACGAGGTTCCGTTGCACCAGAAGCGGTTTCCTCATGCTGGCCACATGACCCGGAAAGTTGTCTGTGGATGAACGCCTACTCCCTCAGCCTGAAAGCGAGATGAGCACCGCAACCCCATAGTCAACTTTGACTGGACTTAACCATCCAGGAGTCCTTTAAAAGTAAAGGGACCCCTGACAATTAGGTCCAGCCTTGACCGACTCTGGGGTTGCGGCGCTCATCTAGCTTTATTGGCTGAGGGAGTCGGCGTACAGCTTCTGGGTCATGTGGCCAGCATGACTAAGCCGCTTCTGGCGAACTAGAGCAGCGTGTGGAAACGCCGTTTACCTTCCCGCCAGAGCGGTACCTATTTATCTACTTGCACATTGACGTGCTTTCAAACTGCTAGGTTGGCAGGAGCTGGGACCGAAAGACGGGAGCTCACCCCGTTGTGGGGATTTGAACCGCCGACCTTCTGATCAGCAAGTCCTAGGCTCTGTGGTTTAACCCACAGCATCACCCGTGTCCCTAGGGGTCCTTTACCTTTATGCAATTAATTGTGTGTCAAGACCCCAAGGCCTCCCCTTTATGTTGAATAACAACATGTGGACACCGTACCGATCCTTCCCCCAACTACTGCTCACACACAAGCACACAATACAAACTCAGAGGCTCGTCTGAGTGCAGCGGAGGTTCGATGGGTTGCTCTGTAGCAGAAGCCACTCCAACAATGCAGGAGAAGATCTGCGGAAGCTGGAACAAGAAGGAGATCCCCTTGCAGTGCTGCAGTTTAAAAGGGGGTAAGCCGCGCTCCCCCGGCTGACTGGATTAGCCATCCCGGGGCCATGACACGAGGCTTCACCAACCCCTAGTGTGTGTGGAGGCCACGTGATTTGACCACAACACCCTCCCACTCGGAAGTGGAACGGCTTTGTGTAATTGCCTATGTTATTCCACACCATTCGTGCAAAGGAAACAGAATTCAAATGGGAAGGGGAAAATAATCAATTGTTTGTGGACTGACAACAACAACAACAACAGTATATTTTAATTCCATTCTCAAAATTTATTTCTGTTCTGGACATGGGATGAATAAGCAAACATCAGCAATTTCTGCTCCTGTTGTTTCCATTTCTGCCAGATTTCTCTAACTGGTGATTATGGAGAAGTGAGAAATTTATATGTATTTTCAAGTGTTCGTGAAATTAATCTAGAAATGTCATCATTCACACATCGATGTCATTGTTCACAAAATTTTGAACAGATTATGAACATTCAACAGTGAAAGTTTTTTTTTTTAAAAAAAAAGGACTATCATATGAGAATGTTGAAAGTCCCATTGCAAATGTTCAGAAATGCAGGAACAGACTCCTGAGTGCCAACAGTCCATATTTCATATTCACAACCTAACTGAGTGATTGTAGATTTATAGCTGACAACACCTTAAGGCTTGAGAGGAAGGGGGAGCAAAAGTGTAAAAGACGCCAAGAGAATTCAGTAACTAGAGAGGAAGTGCCTTTGGACATATCTATCCTTGAAATTATTTACTGAATTAGAAATTGTATCCCTGTGAACATGACAGAAATTGTTGCTTCTAAAGGAGGTACATTTTCAAGCCTTCTCTGATATTCTACAATATTCAGAACGGTACTGATTCCGTTAAACACCAGAAACCAAACAGCTCCTGTCCCTAAACCAGTTCCCAAATGTAAATATGAATTAGCTGTAAGTAGATAGAAGGAACAGGTTGAAGTAGATGAGGGAAAACCCTGGTTAACAGCATGAGCTTAGGCATGTCAGCTCACTCCTAACATATATACAGTGGTACCTTGGTTCTCAAACTTAATCCATTCTGAAAGTCCATCCCAAAATAATAATAATAATAATAATAAGAAGAAGAAGAAGAAGAAGAAGAAGAAGAAGAAGAAGAAGAAGAAGAAGAAGAAGAAGGAGAAGAGTTATTATTATTTATCTAGCTGGATTTCCCCAGCCACTTTGGGCAGCTTCCAGCAAAATATTAAAATAAAATAATTCATCAAATATTAAAAGCGTCCCTAAACAGGGCTGCCTTCAGATGTCTTCTAAAAGTCAGATAGATGTTTATTTCCTTTACATCTGGTGGGATGGCGTTCCACAGGGCAGGTGCCACTACCGAGAATGCCCTTGGTAGTTCCTAAGCATTCCAAAACCAAGGCGTTCTTTCCCATAAAAAGTAATGCACAATGGATGACTCTGTTCCAGACTTTTAAAAACAACCCCTAAAACAGCAATTTAACATGAATTTTACTATCTAGCAAAACCATTGATCCATAAAATAAAAGCAATAATCCATGTGCTGTACTATAAAATAAATAAGACAGTATTGTAGATGATAAAAATTAAAATTATTATTTTTTCCTACCTACACTGATAATAGTCATTGTTTGGATGGGGGGCTTTTATCCATTTCCACAGTCACACGATCAGTCAATCAATCAGTAGCTGAACTGGGGTCCACGCAGTCACAAAAACAAATTAACCGAAAAAGCCTCAAAAACAAAAATGCAAAATAAATAGCAAAAACAAAAGCACCAAACATAATCCATTCCAGAAGTCCATTTGATTTCTGAAATGTTCGAAAACAAGGCAAAGCTTCTGATTGGTGCAGGCGCCCTGGAAACAATAGCCGACAACTGCATCAGACATTCGGCTTCTGAAAAAGGTTTGAAAACTGGAACATTCTAGGTTTTCGTTGTTTGGAAACCAAGGTACCACTGTATTTAAAAGCAAGTCCTCTTGGATTATGGGGTTTTCTCCTTATTAATTGAATTTGGGATTACAGCTTCAGAGTACTACTAAACAAGGTTTGCTGGCCACTGATTCTCCAAGGATAACATATACACATTAACGTAGAAATTCTATACAGATCTTCTTGTTGTTGTTTAGTTGCTTAGTCGTGTCTGACTCTTCGTGACCCCATGGACCAGAGCACGCCAGGCACTCCTGTCTTCCACTGCCTCCCGCAGTTTCGTCAAACTCATGCTGGTAGCTTTGAGAACACTATCCAGCCATCTCATCCTCTGTCGTTCCCTTCTCCTTGTGCCCTCAATCTTACCCAACATCAGGGTATTTTCCAGGGAGTCTTCTCTTCTCATGAGGTGCCCAAAGTCTTGGAGCCTCAGCTTCGGGATCTGTCCTTCCAGTGAGCACTCAGGGCTGATATCCTTAAGAATGGAGAGGTTTGATCTTCTTGCTGTCCATGGGACTCTCAAGAGTCTCCTCCAGCACCATAATTCAAAAGCATCAATTCTTCAGTGATCAGCCTTCTTTATGGTCCAGCTCTCACTTCCATACATCACTACTGGGAAAACCATAGCTTTAACTATATGAACCTTTGTTGGCAAGGTGATGTCTCTACTTCTCAAGATGCTGTCTAGGCCTGTCATTGCCCTTCTCCCAAGAAGCAGGCGTCTTTTAATTTCGTGGCTGCTGTCACCATCTGCAGTGATCATTGAGCCCAAGAAAGTAAAATCTCTCACTACCTCCATTTCTTCCCCTTCTATTTGCCAGGAGGTGATGGGCCCAGTGGCCACGATCTTTGTTTTTTTGATATTGAGCTTCAAACCATATTTTGCACTCTCTTCTTTCAACCTCATTAAAAGGTTCTTTAATTCCTCCTCACTTTCTGCCATCAATGTTGTGTCATCTGCATATCTGAGGTTGCTGATATTTCTTCCGGCAATCTTAATTCCGACTAGGGATTCATCCAGCCCAGCCTGATACAGATCTACAGATCTACTCAGAAGTAAATTCCCCTGAGTTCAATGAGGCTTGCTCCCAAGAACTTAGGTGCAGGGCTGCAGCTTAAATGCTACGCATCATGAGGGCTAGAAACTTGTTTTTAAACCGATAGCTTTCTTGATTTCAACAAGAGTGCATCCTGCCATAAAATGTTCATGATAAAAGCTGGGAGGGGGCTATATTCTGGCAAACATGAAAATAAATCAAACTCTCTAGCTGTAACCCAGCTTGCGCTGCATAATTAAAGGTGTGGGCTTTGGGGGAGGCTATGTTATCATTTCCCTAATGACTATAAAACCAGTTTTCCCAGGCTCTTTACATAGCTATAACCTCTTTATGATCTTTACTGCACTATCTGCCAGCTTTATATGCTTTCTTAACCTGTTCTTCAATACCCTTTTCATAATACACAGGGGGCTTTTCCTACATGTTTCAGTGATGCTCTAATCAAAAGCCATCAAATATATATGGCCAATTCATTTGCAGAAAATCAAACATATAAAATAGGGATGTGGCAAATTTCCAGTTACAATACCTTGGATATACTGCAGCTGTATGCTTTTAAATTACAGTTGAGTTTACAACAGGGGGAAAATGAAAAAACAACCTATCATGATCATTTATGGAGGTCTCTAGAGAGTTCTGGGACGTGGGTGGCTCTGTGGGTTAAAACACAGAGCCTAGGACTTGCCGATCAGAAGGTCAGCGGTTCGAATCCCAGTGACGGGATGAGCTCCCATTGCTCGGTCCCTGCTCCTGCCCACCTAGCAGTTTGAAAGCACGTCAAAGTGCAAGTAGATAAATAGGTGGGAAGGTCAAACCTGTCAACTTACAGATTTGAAAATAAGGGACCAGCAGCCTCAAAAATAAGGGATCAGAGCCAAAATAAGGGATTTTCCAAACACAGGTATGTTTGACTTCTGACCCCTCCAAGCCAAAGGCAGAAAGCCCAGCCAATAGCCAAACGAAGCCTCAAGCGGTGGTTCCCACAGCACAGCAACCCGGCAAAGGGGATGCAGCAAGGAAAACCACCGTCACCTCTCCGCTGGGAAGCACTGAGCAAAGGCAAGTCCCCAGGCAATGCGGCCAATTTGATCGGCCCAAGGCATGCAAGCTCCACTCCCCAGTCGTTCTTAGACTCCTTATTGGGTGAGCAGCGCAGCCAAGCAACACAGTTGGAGCCTTCCTCCTCCGTGGCCGGCAGGGAGGGAGGGAGAGGAGCTGCTTCCTTTGAAACCCGCGAAATTTAAGGGACATCATCAATAAGGGACAGCAATGGGACACTGCACTGGGATAAGGGACTTTCCCGCCAAATAAGGCAAGGTTGACAGCTATGTGGGAAGGTAAACGGTGTTTCCGTGTGCTGCTCTGGTTCACCAGAAGCGGTTTTGTCATGCTGGCCACATGACCCAGTAGGTGTCTGTGGACAAACGCCGGTTCCCTCGGCCTATAGAGTGAGATGAGCGCACAACCCCAGAGTCAGTCATGACTGGACCTAATGGTCAGGGGTACCTTTACCTTTACCAGAGGGTTCTAAAACAATATGTCTAGAACATAGGAAGCTGCTTTATACTGAATCAGAATGATGCTCCATCTAGTTCAGTATTGTCTACACGGACTGGCAGCAAATTGAAAAGGGGGTCTTTCCCCGTCCTATAAGAAGATGCCAGAAACCGACAGAGAAGGCACTATATATGCAATGTTCACAAGAATTAGTGGTTTATTTTGGTTCATATCTGGTCTTCGTCTTGAGCTATGCCCTCTGCCGTCCTTGACAGACGACATAACAGATGTCAAGGAAATAAACAACTATCTGACTTTTAGAACACATCTGAAGGCAGCCCTGTTTAGGGAAGTTTTTAATGTTTGATGTTTTATCGTGTTTTAAATATTCTGCTGGGAGCCGCCCAGAGTGGCTGGGAAAACCCAGCCAGATGGGCGGGGTATAAATAATAAATTATTATTAATTACTATAACCGGGTACCATATGAAGATGGGGACATGGGTGGCACTGTGGGTTAAACCACAGAGCCTAGGACTTGCCAATCAGAAGGTCGGCGGTTCTAATCCCTGCGACATCAGACTGCAAGTAAATAGGTACCGCTCCAGTGGGAAGGTAAATTGCATTTCCGTGTGCTGGTCTGGTTCACCAGAAGCGGCTTAGTCATGCTGGTTACATGACCCAGAAGCTGTACACCGGCTCCCTCGGCCAATAAAGCGAGATGAGTGCCGCAACCCCAGAGTCAGCCATGACTGGACCTAATGGTCAGGGGTCCCTTTACCTTTACCATACGAAGACAGACTCTGAATATGTGGGCAACCGTGGGTGGAAGACATCTTGCACTATTTCCTATATTGCCTACTATACATTGGACCAGGAGGCAATTTCTCACCTTAACGTCCGTATTGGAAAGATGTCTCTCTCCAGCAGAGAAGATCCTATGGCTTCTTAGCGATGCAAACACTTCAATGACTCATAAAGTCACCCTTTTTGCTTTGGTGGACAAAACGTTCAGGAAGAAGACCCTGGGCCGTGTAGCAGTGAAATGTTACAGAGACAGAGATCTAAATAGAGACCACTATTTGTGGCGTGACACACCTTTCCCTTGTATTTATTTTTGATTCAGATTTGCCATGGCCAATGGCTAGTACAATAAAGTTATTTGGATTGGGTTGGACTGGATTCGTCTTCATCTTGGAAAATTGTCTGAGGGCCAATAAATCTGTCATATCAAAAGGGCAACCAAGACTCAGACTGTCTCCTTGTCCCCTGAGCTTTCTTTCATTACTCCCCTTTCTGGTTCTTTATATACATGATGTATGGCTGAATCACTCCAAGGTGTGCAAAATTGGCCTTTGTTTTGGAGGCATTATAACACACCACAAATAGGTGCTGTTTAAATACATTATGAAAAGAATCTTGGCCTTGGTTTGCCTTAATCTACTCAGATTAAGAGAGCCTTGAAGATGCTCTCAACAAACAAGCCATCATCTTGCCAAGTGCTCACTCTAATGCTGTTAAAATATCCATCTATCACGGCCAATGGGACCTTGGGGACATGAGTGTTGCTTTTGACTGGCATCTGATTTTGATAGAAGATGTTCCGGACGGGGAAGGGGGACCTCCCCTGTAGGAATTCTACATAATCAAACATGTCCTTCTTCTACGTTGTTTTTTTTATTTTTGGCAGAATGGCTGTCACATACAAATAAGCAATGATTTCCCTCAACTGCTGTTCTCTAAAGAAACGAGCTAGCAGTTGGGAACAGATTGGCCAGCACCGACTTTTCCTCACAGAATTGTTAATGAGCTACCTGGAGAAATATCCTGCACAACAAAGTAGTTTTGAAGTCAGAACTCTCTGTCACTTTGGAGCCTCAGAAACCATATTGCATTTTGGGTTCTTTAAAAAAAGCAAGATTTCGTTGTTCATATCTCGTATTGCAGGTGCCACAGCATAATGGCTACCAGAGAAGGGGGGAGTCACCTAGAGCAGGTAACTCAGATCCCCAGTCCAAGCAGAAACCTGTACCCCTTTTTCATGGATTGAGGATAGTGAGAGGGGAACAGATTTCCTCATAATTTATAATTTTGTTGCTGAGTTATTGACCGAGTGCTATGAACTCAGGTGAAAGTTCTCTGGCATTGTGCAATTTCAAGGTACAGTGGTACCTCGGTTCTCAAACATCTCCATTGCCAAACATTTTGGAAACCAAACGCCCCAAACCTGGAAGTAAATGCTTCCATTTTCGAACGCGCCTCAGAAGTCGAATAGCTTCCGCTGTGTGTTTTTCAATTTTCTCAATTGCATTTGCAGCCAGTCCTTTGCGCCTCGGTTTTCAAACATTTCGGAAGTTGAACGGTTTTTCGGAACAGATTACATTTGAAAACTGAGGTACCACTGTATCTTCCAAGTCACAGGTGGCGCTGTGGTCTAAACCACTGAGACTCTCAGGCTTGCCTATCAGAAGGTTGGTGGTTTGAATCTGCACGTCGAGTTGAGCTCCTGTTGCTCTGTCCCAGCTCCTGCCAACCTAACAGTCTGAAAGCACACCAGCACAAGTAGATAAATAGGTACCACTGCAATGGAAAGGTAAACAGCGTTTCCGTGCGCTCTGGTTTCCATCATGGTGTCCTGTTACGCCGGAAGTGCTTTAGTCATGCTGGCCACATGACCTAGAAAGCTGACTGCAGAAAAACGCTGGCTCCCTCGGCCTGAAAGGTGAGATGAGCGCCACACCCCATAGTCGCCTTTGACTGGACTTAACCGTCCAGGGGTCCTTTATCTCCCAAGTCTAAGGCAAAATTACATATAAGATGGTGTATATTAGGAGAAATTTGCTCTAAAATCCTGGTGAATTTTCATGAGGACAGATTGCTCATTGGTGTGGCAATCTGGAGAACTGAATTTAAGATTGGAAGAAGGAGAGACTAAGAGAAACATCCCCCTCCCCATTTACCTATCTCTCATTTCAAGCTTGCAAGGCCTTTCATCAGGGAAATCTAAGCCAACTGGTTAATAATGATATCATTCCTCATTTAGCAAGTTGTATTTATTTAATATATTTATTATTGCATTTATATCCCATTTTTCCTCGAAGGAGCTCAAGGTGGAGAACATGGCCCTACCCTTATTCATATCACTCTCAGAACCATCCTGTGAGGATAAATAATATACCCTCCAAGTGTCCCAATTTTCCAGGGACAGTCCCGGAATTACAAAAGCCATCCCGGCTTCTGATCTGATCCTGAAATGACTCTATTTCTCCTGCCAGTGCTGCTCTGCTTTCTTGGTGTGTGTGTTTTCTTTTTGTAAATCTACCAAAGAATAAAATAAAATCAGGATTAGGGGTTGTTGTTTTTCCAGGACAGTGGAAGGCTTGTGTGCTGCATCTTCTGATAGGAAATGTTCTGTGGGGGGTGGGACACCAAAAATAGGTGGTCAAGGAGTGTCTGTTGAGGGTGGGGGGAATAAGAAATGTCCTTATTTTCATCTGAGGAGTGCTGGAGGGTATTAAATTAGGCTATTAGTCGGTGAGCAGTCCAAGGTCACAAGGTGAGGTTCATGGCCAATGGAGATTTGAACCCTGGTCTCTCTTGTCCTAGTCTAACACTCTGACCTCTGGCTTTATGGAGCATCACTCTGGCTTTGGAGCATACTTTAGAGGGATTTGGGAAAGGAGTATGAAAGGGAGGCAGCAACTCAGAAAAATTGAAGGCTGCTGCGTTCACCAATGAACCCGTCTGTTATTATGAGGCAGTCAGCTGGGAGAGGAAGCAAAGTAGCCGGTTAAAATAACAAACATGCAATGAAGGCCAGGGAGATGGAGGAGAAGGGAAAACAGTAATAGGCATTTGTCTGAGCAGTAACAACGCAGGAAGGCACCAAAATTCAAGTCTGACTCATAAGCATCAGGGATGCTGTGGTACACCATGACACTTTCCATGGTGCTAACCTTTATCTAACTGCGAGAGCACACTGCTTCTTGTATTATTAAGAGCTTATTTCTTGCCTGCACCGCTGGGCTCACTGGTTCAATTTCAAGTAGATTTCAAGTACAGTCGGCAGAAGAAAACATCCTTCGAGAGTGGCTTTGATTCAGGTAGGGAATGTAGGGCTTGATTTTGGAGGGGAAACCTGATTGCTAGATCGCTGTGCCCCACCCCTGTCTGCCATTGCACAGAAGAACATGCGCGGCTCTCTGAGGCTTTGACTCTGCTAGAATCAGAGAACAGAAATTCCTGAGTCGAGGTGCATTTGTTGACATGCCTTATTTGAAATATCTGGGAATCTTGCAGAAAGGTAATGCTCATTAAGCACAGTGGAAGACAGCTGTGTTTGTGTACCTCCAGAAAGTATATGAACAGAAATAGATTAGAAGATGGAAAGAGACGCCATTTAAGAAACAGTAATTCTCACAGGAGACGATAATAATAATAATAATAATAATAATAATAATAATAATAATAATAATAATAATATTTATACCCTGCCTATTTGACTGGGTTTACCCAGCCACTCTGGGTGGCTCCCAACAGAATATTAAAAAAACATTCTAGTTCTTTGAACAAGGGTGGGAAACAGGCCCAGGGGTCAAATGCACCCCCAGCTTTCTAGCCCCCAGGATTGACCAAAGGGCATACACCTTTCTACTCTTGGGCTGGATATGCAAATGATATGAGACATTGGCTGTGTGTACTCCATGCTTTTTTAAAAATGCAGCTGAACCCAGGCACTCAAAATTCTACATCAAGAAAAGTTGAATTCTGCACCTTGGGAGGAAATATGCAAATGGTGCTGAAGGATGCTTGTTTAATCGTATATCATCTAGACTGCAAGCTTTTGCACTCTTTCTTGGGAACAAGTCACATTATCATAGAATCTTAGAGTTGGAAGGGCCCCTGTAATGGTTCTAGGGGTTGCTCATGCGTAAATCGATGCCACACCTGGCTGGGTTACCTGGGTGAACCCTTTCTGTCTGGACAGCCTCTCACCCGTGGCTGTCTCAGTCGCTGGCAGAATCCGTCAGTGGGCGTTTCTTGAACTTCTTCCAGCAAAGAAGCTCTTTGACGCCTAGTCGCCGCCTACTCTCCCTGCGCGGAAGCCTTCTGTGCAGGGAGGGTGTGGGCAGCGGAGGACCCGTGCTCTCCCCGCTGGTCTCCGGCGAGGAGTCATGGAGCCACTTCGCCAATTCCCCCATCTGCCCCCCTTCTCCACTGGTGCTACGCTGAATTCCTTCCCCAGAAGATGGGCTGCTTCTCTCCCTCCTGGGATGCTCTCCGGAACCCCTCTGGAGCCCTCCCTCTCCCTCTGGCTCTGATGGCAGTTCCCTGACAGACCCCAAGGGTCATCTAGTCCAACCCCCTGCAATGCAGGAATCTCAACTAAAGCATTCATGACAGATGGCCATTCGATCTTTGCTTTAAAACCTTCAAGGAAGGTGAGTCCACAACCTCCAGAGGGAGACCGTTCCACTGTCAAACAGCTCTTGCTGCCACAAAGTTTTTCCTGATGTTTAATCGGAATCTCCTTTCTTGCAACTTGAGAAAGTACAAATGAAATTAAATTCAGTGGGACTCATTTCTGAGGACACAGCCATTGGCTCAAACTGTAAATCTGCATTTTTCTGTCTCCTACTAATGCACTAATGCTTCATTTCAAGCTCCTGAAACTCTACTTTAGCTGCCCCTCTGATTTCACAGTTTTCACCTGGCTTTGCCCACATACCTTCAAACATGTTCCACGAGGGCTAGAAACTTTGCCTTTAAGGTGAAAGGTGAGATTACTTCCAAAACTGGATACTGTGCCCAGTGATACCATATTTTGCACTAACATGGAACAGCAGGATATGTATTAGGGTTGCCATATTTCAAAAATATGGACACAAAAGTCGTTGAGCTCTTTTTGGCCAATGCAAAGTTGTTGACATATGGCTACTCTAAGGTAAAGGGACCCCTGACCATTAGGTCCAGTCGTGGCCGACTCTAGGGTTGCGGCACTTATCTCACTTTATTGGCCGAGGGAGCCGGCGTACAGCTTCCGGGTCATGTGGCCAGCATGACTAAGCCGCTTCTGGCGAACCAGAGCAGCACACGGAAACACCGTTTACCTTCCTGCTGGAGCGGTACCTATTTATCTAATTGCACTTTGACGTGCTTTCGAACTGCTAGCTTGGCAGGAGCAGGGACTGAGCAACAGGAGTTCACCCCTTCGTGGGGATTTGAACCACTGACCTTCTGATTGGCAAGTCCTAGGCTCTGTGGTTTAACCAACAGCACCACCCGCGTCCCATGGCAACCCTAGGATACATACAAACCCAACTCTACTTTTGAAATAGCATGTCAAAACACAAGCTCTGCATAAAATCAGTTAGAACTGATATTTCCCCACCTCCTTCGTTCTTCTTGCTCATCCTCTTGCCCCCCCCCCAATTGTATTTTATTTCATTCCTCTGTTGCAAGTTAACGCTGACTGTGTCGCTCAGCACAAACTTCACACAGCAAGTGACCTACTTTGGTATTTGTTATCCGCCCGATTTGGGTAGAAGTGCAAAATAATGACTTGGCTCCATGCGCTGGCCTTTTTACCTTCAGAATGGACTTCTAAATCAAGCCCAGAGAGCACTGACTGAAAATCATTTGGGGGCTGTCTGCTCTAAAGGTCACCGCATGAAATAGTGCAAGATAAGTTTGCCCTAGTTTATAGTGGAGCAATCTCCATCACAAGGGGACCACGAGAAGAAGTGCCACTTAATTCAGCTCATCCGGCACCTTCAGGGTCTGGGATGGCAATCGGAACAAGGGAAGCCAATGGGATCTGTCTCCAAGCTGAATGAATCAAGAAAAATACAGACAGCAATGGCATAAAATATATGGAAGAAGACCTGTCTTGCACGTAGCTATTCTCAAAACAAGCATGCGGCATCCTTCAAGGTCTGCCAGGAAGGTCTTAATTTTCTGTCCGGTGGAAGATCAGATAATCATTGACTCAGTGTGGTTCAGACCCAGCACTGAAAATGGCACATCACATGGGAAAGTTAACCTCCTCCCTCTGTTTCTCTTATGTACGCTGGGAGTAATTCTCTATCTTTATGGGATTTATGTTTTTGGCCTTCCACCCATCCCCAATTCCAATTCCAATTATTCATTAATTCTCTGATTAGCATTATTAATATAGTGCCTGTCATCCACGTACCTGACGATTCTATTGAACAGACTTTGGAGTGGCATTTGACGTCAGTGGACTAAATCTTCATTTGGTATAGGGACAACATGTTGTGAACGGCACGGAGAGTCGGAGGCAGCACCGTGTGATCTACAAATCCTTCCATTCCAAGAAGCATGTTTGGACATCGGGAGAAGCAAATATGCGCCCACGCACAGGATGTCTCTCAGAATTGCATGCAGAGATCTGAGAGCCAGCAAATCTTGTTGAAGGAACACCCACCCCCAAAGGTGCGTGCAAAGGAAATTCAGCAGGGTCAGGTAGGAGGTGAACAAGCAGCACCCCAGGAGAGGAGAGCTTGAGGTTTGTTGAGGCGTAGATGAAAGAAGGCAACCCAAAGCCTTCTGCAGGATGTAGCTGGTTATTTGAGCATCCTCCTCCTGTCCTGTCCTTAGCCATGCGGTGTATTAGATACACATGTAAACAGAAAGTCCGGCAGGAAATACCGGAAATATGGAATCGAGCAGTGCTGCTCGTGGCGATGACTTCTGTCTGCCTTGTTTCTTCCTGCCTGAATTGTCCTTTCTTCAGCTGCCTTGGTTCTAGGAGTTTGCATCCAGAGGCACATTTACCTAATCTGAAATTTATGAAATGATACACAAAATGCATTCGCTCCAAATGTGCACATTTCTGAATTTTGCAATGCACCTCTCTAAGTAAGTTGTGTGTATGAAAAGGCTTGTGTTAGGGTAAGGTAAAAGGACCCCTGACCATTAGGTCCAGTCGTGGCCGACTCTGGGGTTGCGGCACTCATCTCGCTTTATTGGCCGAGGGAGCCGGTGTACAGCTTCCGGGTGATGTGGCCAGCATGACTAAGCCACTTCTGGCCAACCACAGCAGCGCACGGAAATGCCATTTACCTTCCCACCAGAGCGGTACCTATTTATCTACTTGCACTTTGCCGTGCTTTCGAACTGCTAGGTTGGCAGGAGCAGGGACTGAGCAACGGGAGCTCACCCCGTCGCAGGGATTCGAACCGCCGACCTTCTGATCGGCAAGTCCTAGGCTCTGTGGTTTAGCCCACAGCACCACCCACATCCCTTGTGTTAGGGTAAAGCATGCATCAAAAAATGCGCAAGTCTGTGAAAATGATGCATTTTATTAGGGGACATTGCTTTGCATTCCCCCCCCCAAAAAAAGGTGTGTTAGGAGAAATTAATTCTGATGAATTTTCCTAAGGACTTTAAAAATGCATGTAAATGTGATGAACTGAACTTGGAAAAATTAGAAAATGAAATTGAAATTGAAAATGAGAAAATGAAATTGTCAGATTTAGAATGTGTACACTGGCAGCAATGTACAGATAGGGATCATCAGCCTGGGAAGGCAACCCATACAGGAGATGGAAAACTCTTACCCTAAACTCCTAATGCCTTGTGGGATATCTTCAGGAGAAGAAAAAGGCTAAGGAGCGAACCCTACACAAAGACCCTACACAAGACAGTTGGATAGCAACCTTGTACAGTGGTACCTCGGGTTACAGATGCTTCAGGTTACATACGCTTCAGGTTACAGACCTTGGGTTAAGAACTTTGCTTCAGGATGAGAACAGAAATCGTGCACCGGAGGTGCAGTGGCAGCGGGAGACCCCATTAGCTAAAGTGGTACCTCAGGTTAAGAACAGTTTCAGGTTAAGAACGGACCTCCAGAATGAATTAAGTTCTTAACCTGAGGTACCACTGTACACCTCTTTCTGGCAACCTCTGCAGCCCAGCTGGTGCCAAACGTATTACACTGCTTTCCTTTGGACCGCATCAGTGAGGCCGAGTGGGGGTCACACACATGTTGCATGATGTCAGTCGCATTTTTGGAGGAGCCCCCCTCCTCCAAAACACGTGCAGGTCACACATCCACGTTACAGTGGCGGACACCCACAATCGTGAGATGGCGCCCCTGTTTGGTTTCTTGGTGAGACCCATTCAGTCTGTCTTGCCTTGGCCATCTAGACCCCCATCGCGTTTCTCACCAGCAGGGCAAAGAAGAATTAAACTAAATGTTTCACTTCTAATCCCCCTAACTCGAGTCATGTGCTAATAGAAACTTATGCAGTTGGATGGATGTTAACTTAAGGCAAAGAGGTGAGAGATCTTGCTGTCAAGCGGCCGTAAGATTTATCCTACCCTACGTTATTAAGTTTGGGATCTAAATCTGGCTTTTGTTCCAGCAGAAGCCTTAAGGGATCGTGGATAATTTCCAGCATATTTAGCAGAGTACACTGAGCCTTCCCTGAAGAGCAGTTCTCTTAATTGCTCAGGAGCGTTTCTGGACACATAATCCTGTCCTTAAATTACAAAGTGCTGAAACCGAGCCAGCTGCCACCCCCCACAATCTACACAGAACAGCGTTGAAAAGACCCTTGGCGGGTCTTGCCATGTTATTGACATATAGCTCCTCTGCAAAGTTCACCGCCTTTCCAGAAAGGGATCTGTTTATTATAATACGAACATGCACATGATCCCTGCCAGGCTTCACTTTAATCTCTGTTAAATAGCAGAGTTATTTCATAAGTAATTCCAAACACTGATGGAGCGCTAACATCCCAGGAGGGAGGCCAGACTCGGGCATTGTCTAATGCATTAGGAAGCTAATATAAGAAGGATTTGCCACAATTAGGAGTAGAGATTAGGAGGGATGCGTGCAAAGTGTTTGACTAATAAAGAAAACCTCTCCCTGCCCCATCTTTCCCACATGCGAAGTAGCAATTTTGTTCACTCTCTCAGCTGTTTAGTTTGTCCCTCTATTGCCATAATATCAGAGTATGTCTCCAGACCGTGGGTGGAACTCAAGGCAAATGTTCCTTCAGAACAAGGATTTCTGCTTGGGCAGCAGAACATTCTCTCCCTGTCCTCCATAAATAGCCTCCATAAAGAGCCAGTGTGGTGTAGTGGTTAAGAGTGATAGACTCGTAATCTGGGGAACTGGGTTCGCGTCTCCACTCCTCCACATGCAGCTGCTGGGTGACTCTGGGCCAGTCACACTTCTCTGAAGTCTCTCAGCCCCACTCAACTCACAGAGTGTTTGTTGTGGGGGAGGAAGGGAAAGGAGAATGTTAGCCGCTTTGAGACTCCTTTGGGTAGTGATAAAGCGGGATATCAAATCCAAACTCTTCTTCTTCTTCTTCTTCTTCTCTAAGGATTCCTCAAATTCTCTGGAACAGATTTATTTGTTTATGGCATTTATATTACCCACCTTTTACTCCAATGAGGTTAAGGTGTTGGACGTGATTCTTCCCCCTCCTCATTTAATCCCAAACATAGGCGCCAGCTCTTGGGAACTGAGGCACTCCCCCCCCCATTATTTTTTTGGGGGGGGGGCGCTCAATGTTCAGAAGGCATTCAGCTCTGGCCTCTGGCTCCTTGTGATGTCATGTGCTCAACATCAGGATGTTGCAATGGGGCGCCTCAATCATCTATAGAAGTTGGTGTCTCAGATCCCAAAGCTTTGAGGTAGGTTAGTCTGAAAGGTGGCAACTGCCCCAAGGACACCCAGTGATAATCATGGCCAAGTGTCAGGGAATGGGCTGAGGAGGGCTGCACTGAGCAGGAATGGTGTGTGCCACCCCCTCCCCCTGATCCTGAATCTTCCCAGGAGCAGGAGGACAGTATAGATTCGGAACAGTGGTTTGCAGAGGGACACAGTTCAGAAGGCAGAAGCTGGGAAATACTGGATGGGGAACAGCTAGGAGAAGAAACACTGGGAGGGAGAGGGTTAACAGATTCATGGTCTCTGGACAGCATTCATCCGCTCTTCCCAAGGTCAAGAAGAGCTGAGAAAGTGGCAGAACAGAAAGCACACAAAGCACAGAGGGGACAAGCTCAGATTACAAGACGTAGCAGTGACGTGGAATAATAAGGACGTAAGGGGTGGAACCCTTAATTGGGAGCACCGCCATTTCTAGGAGATGGGTTCTTTGTTCTCCTACTGTGATTATTAAAGTTTCTAACTGGTAGGAAGACTCCCTTTTCTTTGTTCTGCTTATCTACTGCCACAGGGAAGGAAGTGTCAGGAGCTCGTCCTTCTCTCGAGTAGGACCCTGGCAGAGACACATGCCCAACTGGCATATTCCCTCCCTCCTGGTCAATCGTTCAGGAGCTCATTCGTGATGCCTGAACATCACAGCGACCGATGCCAACAGACATCAGCACACTTAGGGATCCGCAGAGTCTTCACAGCTTGCGTAACAGACCTCAGCAACTCAGCATTTTGGCTAATCTACTTTATTTACATATAAAGACACACGGAGCACTGCAACATGGCTCCCTCTCTCTCTAGCATCAGACAGCAAAGAAAGAGAACAAAGGACAATAGTCCCACTTTACGGAACACAGTAACACAAACATCCTGTCTCTGTCATTTCCCACTTTGTGGAGTCAAAACATACACCGTCATGTGATAGACAAAAATCCCATGACTGGGATTCAATTCCCTGAAGCCTGACACCAAGTGGGGATTTGAACCCTGGTCTTCCAGGTGCAGCACTCTAATCATTACACCGCAATTGCTCTCTGGAGAGGTTACATGTGGGAGAAGGAGAGAGGGGGGTACTGCTTTTGCAAGCAGAACTTGTTGTGCTGATGGGACTCATCAGTAGAATGCCACCGGGGTACTGGTATATCTTTTGAATGTTCAAAATCTTGCCGACTCATAGAATTTTGCATTTGGAAGGGACCCCAAGGATCATCTAGTACAATCCCTTACAATTCAATGAATTTTTTTTAGTTTAGACATTCAAATGTTGAAAGCAACATTCAAATTTAAATTCTACCTCAAGGCTAAGTGTGATGCAGTGCAAGCCTGGTACATGTGTCTACTCAGAAGTAAGCCCCATTAGGTACAAAAGTACTTACTCCCCAGGTAATCCACACACACAAGATTGCAGCCTTAAATACATTGGCACCTCTTGATTGTTATGATTTCGGTAGGCGTCAAATTCGTAATCGGATAAACTGTCAGCTGTCAAGTACTGTCAACTTTCAAATCCCATTGAGAATCAGTAAACAGTGCCGTGCACTAAACGCTGCTGCTTGCCAACTGTCAAGCGCTGTTAAATGCTACCAGATATTTATTTCAAACATCAGATGTCAAATGCAGATATCAAATATTGGGTGAATATTTGGCAAATGGAGAACGCCATGTAAATGTTGCAGACTGCAGGATCTCACTTGAATGAATGTTCCTCCACACCAAAGCAACAACAAATCACCAAGATTGCTGCAGGTCAGAAACTGTCAGGTTGGGAAGAAAATGAGGTCAGGATTCTTTCTCCTAAGAGCTAGCTTTTTATGCAGAGAGAATTACGGAGATGGAGAAGCATTCAGTCGTTCAATCCCCCACCTGCAGTATGAAGTGGTACAGGCCAGAGATGGGTTTGTTGTTGTTTAGTCGTTTAGTCATGTCCGACTCTTCGTGACCCTATGGACCAGAGCACGCCAGGCACTTCTGTCTTCCACTGCCTCCCGCAGTTTGGTCAAACTCATGTTGGTAGCTTCAAGAACACTGTCCAACCATCTCGTCCTCTGTTGTCTCCTTCTCCTTGTGCCCTTCATCTTTCCCAACATCAGGGTCTTTTCCAAGGAGTCTTCTCTTCTCATGAGGTTGCCAAAGTATTGGAGCCTCAGCTTCAGGATCTGTCCTTCCAGTGAGTACTCAGGGCTGATTTCCTTCAGAATGGAGAGGTTTGATCTTCTTGCAGTCCATGGGACTCTCAAGAGTCTCCTCCAGCACCATAATTCAAAAGCATCAATTCTTCAGCGATCAGCCTTCTTTATGGTCCAGCTCTCACTTCCATACATCACTACTGGGAAAACCATAGCTTTTACTATATGGACCTTTGTTGGCAAGGTGGGTTTAGCATCTCCAAAAGAGCTAGGCCAGGTAAGAACAGCCATGTTGTATCAGACGAAGGCCTATCTAGGCCCTGATTCCTCTTCCCCACAGTGTCCAAGTGCTGGGAAACCCATAAGCAAGACTACAGCATTTCTCCCGTGGCTCATCACTACCAGTGGGTGATATTTAGAGGTCTTCTACCTTAAAAAAATTGAGGTTTAATTTTGCAATCCTAAGAAGAGCCTGCTGAATCCAGCTCCAGGCCCATCTTTTTTTTAAAAAAAAAATTATACTTTTCAGATATATACATGTCAACAATTTTACAATCATTTTGACATTTCAAAACTTGACTTCCTTCCCCCTCTTTCTGAGGTTCCTTATGTAACCGCAGGTTATTACAATAATCCTGCCAGTATTTTTGTCTGGAGGGTGGCAACACAAGAACGGGGCCTTCTCTGCAGTGGCTCCCCATCTGTGGAATGCTCTCCCCAGGGAGGTTTGCCTGGCGCCTTCATTAAACACTTTTAGGCACCAGGCAAAAACGTTCCTTTTTAACCAGGCCTTTGGTTGACCTGATCTACATCCAATGCCCTTTTAAAATGTGGCTCTTGGGGGGGGGGTGCTATTGGGTTATTGTTTTTACTTTGATTTTATATACAGTGGTACTTCAGGTTAAGAACTTACCGTATTTTTTGCTCTATAAGACTCACTTTTCCCCTCCTAAAAAGTAAGGGGAAATGTGTCTGCGTCTTATGGAGCGAATGCAGGCTGCGCAGCTATCCCAGAAGCCAGAACAGTAAGAGGGATCGCTGCTTTCACTGCGCAGCGATCCCTCTTGCTGTTCTGGCTTCTGAGATTCAGAATATTTTTTTTTCTTGTTTTCCTCCTCCAAAAACTAGGTGCGTCTTGTGGTCTGGTGCGTCTTATAGAGCAAAAAATACGGGTATCTCCCGCTTGGACTACTGCATCGCGCTCTACGTGGGGCTACCTTTGAAGGTGACCCGGAAACTGCAACAAATCCAGAATGCGGCAGTTAGACTGGTGACTGGGAGGGGCTGCCAGGACCACATAACACCAGTCCTGAAAGATCTGCATTGGCTCCCAGTACGTTTCCGGGCACAATTCAAAGTGTTGGTGCTGACCTTTAAAGCCCTAAACGGCCTCGGTCCTGTATACCTGAAGGAGCGTCTCCACCCCCATCGTTCAGCCCGGACACTGAGATCCAGTGCCGGGGGCCTTCTGGCGGTTCCCTCGTTGTAAGAAGCAAAGCTACAGGGAACCAGACACGGGGCCTTCTCGGTAGTGGCACCCGCCCTGTGCAACGCCCTCCCTTCAGATGTGAAGGAAATAAGCAGCTATCCTCTCTTTAAAAGACATCTGAAGGCAGCCCTGTTCAGGGAAGTTTTTAATATTTAACGCTGCATTGTAACTTGATTGGGAGCCGCCCAGAGTGGCTGGGGAAACTCAGCCAGATGGGCAGGGTATAAATAATTATATTATTATTATTATATTATTATTATTAATTCTCCCCATATTTAACGATGGCTGCATGCAGCATCCCACTTTTCTTCCGCTTTCTTCCCCCACCCCGGGCAAATCTCGCCTGTACATATAATACTAGTTACAGATAGGTAGCCGTGTTGGTCTGCCATAGTCAAAACAAAAAAAATTCCTTCCAGTAGCACCTTAAAGACCAACTAAGTTAGTTCTTGGTATGAGCCTTTGTGTGCATCTGAAGAAGTGTGCATGCACACGAAAGCTCATACCAAGAACTAACTTAGTTGGTCTTTAAGGTGCTACTGGAAGGAATTTTTTTTGTTTTGACTGTACATATAATTGTCGCCTTTGCACCCCGGGTGCCTTTCCTCCCCAGGAGCTCAAGGCGGCTTAACCTTCTTCTTTTAATAATAATTTTTATTAATTTTAACATATAAATTATCATACACACCACAAAGCTTCATCATTTATACAATCTTTTTTTGGACTTCCCTCAGCACCTCTGATGATCCACCGTTTTAACCACTTCTTATGCATTTCTTAAGTTCTTATTCCCTTTAATTATCTAACTAACTAATCCTCCTCCCCCTTATCCATTTTTGCAATAATTCCCATAATACTCCTCACAAAACTTCTTGCAAACCTACAAACGTCGTCTGATCTTCACAAATACTTTTCAAATAATCTGTAAATTTACTCCAGTCTTCTGTGGATTTCTGGTCCCGCCGATTTCGAATCCTTCCTGTTAGTTTGTCCAATTCTGCGTAGTCCATTAATTTCATCCTCCATTCTTCTTTCGTCGGTAATTCTTCTTGCTTCCATTTTTGGGCCAATAACGTTCTTGCTGCCGTTGTTGCATATAAGAACAGCTTACATTCCTTTCTATTTATATCACTTCCTACAATGCCCAAAAAGAATGCTTCTGGTTTCTTTATAAATGTATATTTCAACATATTTTTCATCTCATTATATATCATCTCCCAGAAGCTTTTCACCAAGGCGGCTTAACCTTCAGCTTTGCGCCTCCCAGTTTCCTCCTTACAACAGCCCAGCGAGGTAAAGCTAGAGCAGGCTTCCTCAAACTCGGCCCTCTGGATGATTTGATACTACAATTCCCAGCATCCTTGACCACTGGTCCTGCTAGCTAGGGATCATGGGAGTTGTAGGCCAAAAAACATCTGGAGGGCCAAGGTTGTGGAAACCTGGGCTACAGGCTGAGAGTCACCCCCAGGGAGCTTCACAGCCAGTTGGAGTCTTGAACTTGGGTGCTTTCCCAGGTCCTCATCGGTGTTTCTCAAAACTTGGGTCTCCATCTTTTGCTGGAATACAATTCCCATCACCCCTGGCTAGCAGGAGATCAGGGGTGATGGGAGATGTAGTCCAGCAAACAGCTGGAGAGCCCATCATCCCTGACCACCGGTCCTGTTCGCTAGGGATGATGGGGGTTGTAGTCCGAAAACATCTGGAGGGTCGAGTTTGCCTATGTACAGCTCCTTTTGCTTTTTGGGGGGTGGGAGTGGGCAAGGGAACTAGGTGAAAAGCAAAACCTGAGAAAACACTCTGAATACACAATATTCTCTCAGGAAAAAGAAAACCCTTAAGAGTTATGAAGTTGCAGACAGAGCACAATCAAGGTTTTATCCCTTGCCAAGCAAGGGATATTTACCTAGATGTGTTTAAGCCACAGGGTGCCATTTTGACTGCCATTAATTCTCAGGGCAGAACACAGAGACTGGTTCCAGTCTTAAAACTCTGCCTTTATGCTCACCTTTTCGTTTGCCCCTCTGAAGTGTGAATTCATGGGCCTGGAAGTTCCTTCTGCTTGTCTGCACCCCAGGCAAATAAAATTGGGAGATAAAATTGCCTCCTTTATCTACAGGAGATAGGGGTACAGATCTCTGTTAAAAAATGTTCCACAAATGTGGGTTATTGTTATTTCAAATATTTCCCCAGTCATTTCAGCCTTACCATTAGCAGACAAAATGTTCTGCCCTTTATGTACAGGGGAAAATGGTCAAGGCTCATTCCTGCGAATTATGAATTTGTATGTGCCTAAATGTTTGCTGGACTTTAGCATATTTTAAGTTTTGTTTTAAAGTGGCTGACAAAATGGTGAAAACCTCTAGATACTCACGCCTTTACCATTGCCATCAGTACGTTCAGCCTCAAAATGCCTTATTTGCTTTTTCACAATGAAATCAGCAAGGCAACTGTTAAAAAGGAAGCAGTTTGATGCATCAAGTTTTAAAATGGGTATTCTAAATGTATTACCTTAGGAACAGAAGTACTGGAGAGGATCCAAAATGCTGGCATGTTTGGAACCTTCTGGATTTATACACATCTGAAGGAACAAAAACTCATTGGGGCGTCAACTTAAGTTCATTTTTGTTATCAATCTCAAACATTGACTAGTGCTATTGCTTGTTGCAAGATTCTATTATTTCCCCCCCCTTCCCCCCCAAAATCCAATGTTTTCAGAATATAGATCTTTCAATGCTTTCTCTCTTAGGCCCTACCCTTCTGTTTGCAAAGATTGTTCGAGGGAAAGAAGAGGGAAGAAGATTTTACGCTTGCTCTGCTTGCAGAGAAAGAAGAGATTGTAACTTTTTTCAGTGGGAAGATGAAAAGGTATACCGAAAGAATAAAGGTTTTAACAGTACTGTTGATACATTTAATCCTCAAGAACGTTGCCAAAACACCAAATTTGAACACCCTTAAATTGCCCAGATTTCCGTTAGAGGATTAAGCACACACAGTATTTAACTGGGGTTTGAAATCAGGGCGGATTTGATTTAAAACAAATTTTAAAATGTAAAATAAATCAATTTAAATCATGATTTAAATCACAGTAAGACTTGATTTAAATCTTTTTTTTTTTTTACAAAAAGACTCATTCTTGATGGTATAAGCTTAGTATTTACACCAGATGTAGGTTTCATTTTTGGAATAATAAATTTTCAGAGCAGTTTTTACAGTTATATCAGAAATTACTGATTTGGCTATACTATTAGAAATACATAGATAATTATGAAATTATTGTGAGATTTAATAAGTTAACTGTTTATAGTTTGACAACTTTTCTGCTGTACTTTATTGGAAGGAGAAAAATAATCATTTCCTTAATAACAATCTGTTTAACTAAAACATTAACATTATAGTGTGCTCTGGTCCATGGGGTCACGAAGAGTCGGACACGACTAAACAACAACAACAACATCCATGTTTGTTAACTGATGTAGTTAATTTTATATTTTATTTTTAAACTTAGACTGAGTTTTAGCACACATGAAAAACTTAAAACAAATCCTTATTTCCTGATGAATAGCCTTTGGACTATAATGTAACTTAAATAGAAAACTATCTTTGGAATGATTTTTCCTCCAAAAGCATTTTAATTTAAAAATGCAATTTAAATTTTAAAAAAATCAATTTTTTGAATTTTTTTAAAGAAAATCATTGATTTTTATCCACCCTGATTGAAATCAATGTGATTTAAGGTAGGCACGACTGATTCATCTCACTGATTTCAACAGGTCTTCTCAAAGCATTAAGAACAGCTCGATTTTAAATGGGATTAGGATTTCATTCTGGATCCAACTCATAAGAGACTTCCTGTTAAGGTGTGATATATAGCTGGTATCTTTATATATTGGTATCTACATATTGCTGGAATTTTGTTCACCAATACAGCTGGACAGTTAAGTACTGTATTTTTCGCTCTATAGGACAAAATGAAGGGGAAATGTGTGTGCGTCCTATGGAGCGAAGACACCATAGCCCCGCGACCCTCTCCCAGCTGGAGAGGTAAAGCGCGGCTATGGCAGGAGCCTCTTTAGCCGAGCGCCACCTCTCCAGCTGGGAGAGTGCGTGCGGGACTAAAGAAGCCATAGAAGCTTTCCGCTGCTCCCCGACCTGCTCTTTGGGGCTGGTGGTGGGCTTCCCCCCGCCAGCCCCAAAGAGCAGGTCGAAAGGAACCTGAAGCCTGGAGAGCGAGAGGGGTCGGTGCGCACTGATCCCTCTCCCGCTCTCCAGGCTTCCAAGGTAGCCGCCTGAAGGCGACTGAACGCACCTTAAATGGCACCTTGTTTTAGAGGGGGGAAACAAGAGGGGGGAAATTCTCCCCCTCTCTGCGCAGCGCCTCCTGCCACTTCGCTGAGGGGGCGCTGGGCAGAGAGGGGGAGAATTTTTTTTCTTGTTCTCTCCCCTCTAAAACAAGGTGCGTCCTATTGTCCGGTGCGTCCTATGGTGCGAAAAGTACGGTAATTCGTTCTGGAGGTCCATTCTTAACCTGAAACTGTTCTTAACCTGAGATACCACTTTAGCTAATGGGGCCTCCCGCTGCCGCCGCACCGCTGGAGCACAATTTCTGTTCTCATCCTGAAGCAAAGTTCTTAACCCGAGGTACTATTTCTGGGTTAGCAGAGTCTGTAACCTGAAGCGTATGTAACCTGAAGCATCTGTAACCCGAGGTACCACTGTATTGTGATCTTTCATGTGAACTGCCCTAAGACCTCCAGGTATAGGGCAATATAGTGGTACCTCAGGTTAAGCACTTAATTCGTTCTGGAGGTCTGTTCTTAACCTGAAACTGTTCTTAACCTGAAGCACCACTTTAGCTAATGGGGCCTCCTGCTGCTGCCGTGCCGCCGGAGCCCGATTTCTGTTCTTATCCTGAAGCAAAGTTCTTAACCTGAAGCACTATTTCTGGGTTAGCGGAGTCTGTAACTTGAAGCGTATGTAACCTGAAGCATCTGTAACCCAAGGTACCTCCAGGTATAGGGCAGTATATAAATTCAAATAATAATAATAATAATAATAATAATAATAATAATACAGGCAATCAACACTAAATTGCCCTGTTCTCTCTGCCTTGTGCTGTTCTTTTCCCACTGTGCTCTCCAACAAATAGTCTGGTGGCTACCACACACAGGGTCCTGACTTCTGGTTGCCAAGCAGTTTGGAGGTTTGTAAAAAATATATAAAGAAATAAGCCACAGCTTCTTTTCCATCCCATTGCCAACACTGGGTTGCAATTGGCCTGCCTGGAGTTTCGCCTTGGGAGGCAAGATAGAACCTTTCCACTCCATGCTTGCAGGCCTCCTTGACATGTCATCTTTGTGCATCATATATTATAAATAAAAGGACCCTGTGAAGATGAACGTGGTTTGTCTCCCGCTGCCCCACCGTAGGCCAGCAGATGGGAAGAGAGACATGATCTCGCCCAACCGCTGGATCCGGGGAATGATTCACAATTCACTCAGCGTTCCCAACCCCACCCCCCACATACACACCCTCAAGGCTTCAAAGCGCCCCGTGGATTTAATCATGGGGGAAAATTTAACTACAAATTGTTTGTTACAGCTGATAAGCAGTTGAGTGAGAGTCAAACTGTGACTATGTAACATCCGAGAGTGCTTGCTGGCATAAAAAAACATTTTTCATTCAAGCTTTAAACCCAGGCTGCCAGTATAGCTTGCTAGCTTGAAACAGCCTCCCAAAGAAGGGGGGGTGTGCAGAAAAGGAATTGCACTCTTGATTGAGGGATTGTGGTGGCGATGGAGGCGTGGGAGACATGGCAAAAAAGCGTGGCACTTCCTGTTTTGTGCCGCCACCCCCCAGCGAGGCTTTGTAAGGCCTTTTCCTTAAGAGAACCCCTCGCAAAATCTCCCTGCTGGGAGGGAAGCTAAAGAAGCTTCTCTTGAAGGAGAGGTAAAGTTAAAGGGACCCCTGACCGTTAGGTCCAGTCATGGCCGACTCTGGGGTTGCGGCGCTCATCTCGATTTATTGGCCGAGGGAGCTGGCGTACAGCTTCCGGGTCATGTGGCCAGCATGACTAAGCCGCTTCTGGCGAACCAGACCAGTGCACGAAAACGCTGTTTACCTTCCCGCCGGAGTGGTACCTATTTATCTACTTGCAGTTTGATGTGCTTTTGAACTGCTAGGTTGGCAGGAGCTGGAACCGAGCAACAGGAGCTCACCCCGTCACGGGGATTCGAACCACCGACCTTCTGATCGGCAAGTCCTAGGCTCTGTGGTTTAACCCACAGCGCCACCCACGTCCCTTGCCAAATCTACCCCAGGCAAGCAGGGGAGTGAGGCTTTGCAAGAGCTTCTCCTGGGCAGAAAGCCCAGGCAGAACCTCACACCCCACCCCATCACTGGGGTGGCAGCAGGGTGTTTGGCCTCAGAACGCGCGCGCGCACACACACACACACACACACACAAAGTTATGGTTCAAAATGAAATGAAATCTTCTATGAAATGTCTGTGAGATGGCCAAATCTGTGCCCTCTATTTGCGAATAGGATGGAGGGCACAATCCACATACAGTGTACCGAACTTAAAAATGGAAAGTGTAATACTGGTGGACAACAAAAGAGGTTTAAAGACACTATCAAGGAAAATCTTGAAAAAATGTAGTATAAAAACTGGTACAGATGGGGCTCGTCCCAATATAAAAAAGGACCACTGGAAAACACTGGTCTGAGAGCGCTCCAGTTGGAGAACTGCCTTTACCAAAGGTGTCATGGGCTTTGAAGATGCTCAAACTCAGGACGGAAGGGAGAAACGTGCTAGGAGGAAGGCACATTTACATGACTGAGAATTGCAGAGCCAGACACAGAGAAGTTTATAGCGTTAAAATTGAGATGTGGAAAATATGGAAACAACGAGAAGAGGCAGGATTGAGATTTGGAGATATGCTTCAAGGTCCAGACTATGGAAAGCCCCCAAAAATTAATAATTAAAATTTGGATGATAATTTGGTCTTTTTTATTTTTTATTGGATTATGATTTTATATGTTAATTGGATGTTTTTTACTGGAAAACTAATAAAAACGATTTAACAGAAAAAGAGGAAGGCACATTTGGCAAACCCCCACCATGATCAACTCCTGTCCAGAAACTTCGGTCCCCACTGTGGAAGGACGTGTCACTTACGGACGAGTCACTTACAGACTCACTGTTAAAACCATGTTCATGGAAGACAATCTTACTCGGCTTCGAGTGATCGCCAAAGAAGATGATGACTGGCCCCAGAAAACCCTGTTGGTCCCTCTGCCCCTCAGTAAGACCACCTGAAGGAAATGACTGAATTCACCTTGCCATAGCGATTTGTGGCCATTGCTAGCCCTATGCTCCACGAATTTTTCTGATCCTCTTTTATAAAGACGTGGCCATCACTCCATCTTGCGGGAGCACGGCTCATAATTTCCATGTGCTAAGCAGTATTTTCTTTTTCTTCTTCCAACATTCAGCTTCACTGAATGGCCCTGAGTGTTATGAGAGAGGAAGCCAGTGTGGTGTAGTGGTTAAGAGCGGTAGTCTCATAATCTGGTGAACTGGGTTCGCTTCCCCGCTCCTCCACATGCAGCTGCTGGGTGACCTTGTGCTAGTCACACTTCTTTGAAGTCTCTCATTCCCACTCACCTCACAGAGTGTTTGTTGGGGGGGAGGAAGGGAAAGGAGAATGTTAGCCTCCTTGAGACTCCTTTGGGTAGTGATAAAGTGGGATATCAAATCCAAACTCCTCCACCTCTTCTTCTTCTTCTTCTTTTCTTCTTCTTCTTCTTCCTTTCCCCCTGTTCACTATTATTCTGCTCCTACTTTTTCTCCAAATGTTTCTGAGCAGCGGAAGCACGTGTGCCAAGAAGATAGTGCCAAATAGTTCAGGTAAGGGAGACTCACTGCTTTAATGCTGCATTCATATCTGCATGCATATATATATATATATATACATATATATATATATATATCCAGCTTCCAGCAGGGGACACAGAAAGTTCAGTGTGCAGCAACTCTCTGCAGTATTCCAAAGGGAGCATGTAATCACTGAGGTCTGAAATAACTTGGTCTCAGCATCATAAAATTCCTGCCATGGTGGCAGGTTGCGGGTTGCCCTTCACAACAAAGGGTTAATGTGCTGTTAACTCTCACTTCAGGTCAATGGAGCCAATTGAAATCCTTATTAAGCTCAGTAAACTGTGTCCAGAAAACAGGAATGCTTTGGCTTGGCTTTTTTGTTGTTGTTGTTAACTAAGGAACAAGTTGAGATCAGTCTTAATTCCCCTAAATTAAGGGTGTGACCAGAATTAGATGCCTGGTTTTGGATTGGGGCAGCTATTCCTCTGTGTCTCTGGCATATATTTATTTATTGGTTTTATATACCTCCCTATGCCCGGAGGTCTCAGGGCAGTTCTCAGAAAAGATCGCAATATATAAAATAAAAATAAAAACAATAACCTGATAACACCCCGCAAAAAAAGAGCCACATTTTAAAAGGGTATAGGATGTCAAACGGGTCAGCCTAAGGCCTGGTTAAAAAGGAATGTTTTGCCTGGCACCTAAAGGTGTGTAATGAAGGAGCCAGGCAAGCTTCCCTGGGGAGAGCATTCCACAGATGGGGAGCCACTGCAGAGAAGGCCCCGTTCTCATGTTGCCACCCTCTGGACTTCTCAAGGAGGAGGGACACGAAGGAAGGCCTCAGAAGATGTTCTCAGGGTCTGGGAAGCTTCATATGGAAACAGGCAGTCCTCTTTTTATAAAAATCTTTATTATACATTTCAACACAATAATTTTAACAAAATACATCATCCACATTGTTTCTCTGCCCTCCATTTTTCCCTCCCCCCCCAAACATTTCCTCCTCATAGCCATGTGGGGATTGGAACCCTGGTCTCCCAGATCCTAGTCCAATCACTCTAATAATAATAACTAATTTTATTAATTTTATTAATTATACCCCTCTCATCTAACCACTACATTACACTGGCTGTCCTATAATGCCTCATTAAATTTCATGACTCATGGTATATGATGGCTTAGGGCCCTCGTATTTACGGGACCCCCTCTCCTGGTACGCCCCACAGAGGACCTTAAGGTCCATGAATAATAATAGTTTAGAGGTCCTGGGCCCTAAGGAAGACAGATTATCCTCCACCAGGGCCAGGGCCTTCTCAGTGATACCTCCGACCTGGTGGAATGCTCTGTCCCATGAGACCAGGGCCATGCAGAATTTAACTTCCTTCTGCAGGGCCTGTAAGACAGAGCTATTCCACCCGGCTTTCAACTTGAACTTAGCCTCATCTTTTATTCCCCTTCCTTCCCTCCCCCTTCCCTTTCTATGAAGTTTACCCGCTCTGGGATCCCACTGCTAATTCTCCCCTGGTCTCCACACTGGCCCAAATAGGACTAACTTAGCCAGCTAGCCCTGGTGATCATCTAATGTTTATTGGATGGATTTCCCCCTAAATTGCTTTTTGAATTCTGAATTTATTGTTATTTTATTGGTATTTTATGCTGTTTTTTGTTGCATCAATTAAGTGTTTTAAATTTGTTGTTACCCGCCCTGAGCCTGGTTTTCTGAACCGGGAAGGGCGGGGTATAAATAAAAATTTATTATTTATTATTATTATATATGTGAGATCTAGCTATATGTGTGTGATATATATATATATATATATGAATGAGAGAAAGGGGTCAGTGGCTGCAATTGAGCAGCTGTACTTCTTTCCCTGCCTGAAGGTTATCAGCTCTGACAGGAGGCAGGGCTGCCCAGCGAACCATAAGCCTCACTCTGATAGTACTTAGCGGTTTGCTGAGTTGCCTGCCAAGGCGATTCATGACCGGTTTGCATGGGGAGAAATAAGACAGCGCTGCTGAGGAGGGTACATAGACCCTTCCAGCAATAAAAAACAGCATTAGGCAATGCAAACTCATCAAAATAGGCCATGAAACAGCCCATAAAAGAGATGAAACAATATGAGAGGCATCATAATGGAAATAAGTACAGTATCATTCGCACCTCTCAGGCATATCTCATTGGCTGGCTCCCAGGTTGAGACACACTCTCTCTCTCTCTCTCTTTACCTCTCTCTCAGCCACTTACACCGTAATCCCTCTTATCCAAGCATCCTCAAAGGTAAATGGAGCCTGAAACAACAACATAGGTTCATCCCGGGTATGTATCTCTCATGGTAAAATCGGGATCAGAAACCGAAGGCTCCAGAGCCAAACTTGCTCCCTTGAGAAGAACAGAACCAAGTTCCCTTGCCATACACATACTGTGCCACTTATCAGTGCAGAGGGAAGAGATTAGAGGTGGGCAGATCTGCCAGTTTTGGTCCTCATTTTCCCCATCTTAAATTCAGCAACTTAAATTTTACAGCAACTTGCAAAACAAAATAAAACCCATTGAAAATTTGTCAGCATTTGGTTGATCATGCGGAACTAGCAAAACTGACCAGTAGAATCCGAAATCAGGAGGAAACAAAATTCCAAAAACATTGGAGTAAATGTATGGAGGACATAAATCATAACTGTGGAAATCTGAAGACTCTGGCAGGACTGAAATAAATATTACAATGTAGATAGGATTGGATACAATGAGAAACTGTGGAAAAGTAACTGTCAGGGAACTGACATCGGAGCCAGGAGTGGAGGCAGGCGCCCAAGCGATGCCGGAGAAGGGACAAGCAGGGAGAGAGGGGACTCAGCAGCTGGGGAAGGAAATCAGCGTAACACCAGGGATAAAGGGGGGTGGATGGGGGAATCGGAGAGGGGGCTCCAGGACTCTTCACTGGAGACCAGCGGGGAGAGTACAGGTCCTCCGCTGCCCACACCCACCCTGCGCAGAATACCTCCGCGCAGGGAAAGTAGGCGTAGACTTGGCGTCAAAGAGCTTCTTTGCTGGAAGAAGTTTGAGAAACGCCCACTGACGGATGCTGCTAGTGACTGAACAGCCACGAAGTGAAGGGCTGTCCAGCCAGGAAAGGTTTAACCAGGCAACCTAGCCAGGAGTGGCGGCAACTTACGCACGAGCAACCCATATAACTATTACAGTACCTGACATAAGAAAACCTGTTGAAAGGAGGGAAGGAAATCAATGCTTAGCAGAGTGTGGGTAAATGATTGTTGAATTTTACTGTATTTTGTTTGTTTTTATTAAATGAAACACCAATAAAAAACATTTTTTTAAAAAAAGAAAATTCATCAGCATTTTAGTGCAAATTTCTCCTAATAAACACCTTTTTTTTTTGCACATAGCTTTGACTAATGAACACAATTTTCAAACCATCTCCCCGAATATGGTGCACTTTTTGTTTGTTTCCCCCCCCAAAAAAATATTCATTTTTATGCAGACTTTCCTTGAATATATGCCTTCTTCTGTAAACATCGTTTGGAGAACTGTGATGCAAAATTCAGAGAAACTTGAATTTCAATGGATGGCTGTGTTTTGTTTCTTGTATTGTTTTAGAAAGGATGGATTTGATAGATTTGTCTTTAAACACAAACTGAATCAAAATTCTCCCTCATCTCTACATGGGATGCTAAGAAGATCAGACGCAAATACCAATTGGATTTGTCAGTAGTTCACTTGAATGGAGGTTGTGCAGGAGATAAGCTAGCCCACCATTCTCCATCTCCCTTTCCCTCCCTCCCAAATCTCTCACTCCTGAAATTAGTTGTAGCTCATGGTTTTAAACAGGGGCCAGGATGAAACAAGGGCCGAATCTACACTGGTTGGTTCTAACATTAAAAAATGCATTATAAAAATGCAACACCAGGGGGCGCTGCAGAGCAGCAATCCATCAGCAATGGGAAATTGCATTGAAAGCCATATAACATTTTCTAAAATAGCTTTTAATAGCCTTTTTACAGATAACTGTAGATCCAGCCAAGGTGTGGCATCACGAGGCTGAAGGGAAATAGATGATGGACCCCAGGGGGTTCAAAACTCCAGTTCACATCCTCCTTATATATAGATTTCACGACATCAGTACAAATACGAATATGTAAACATACAGTGGCTGGGATCCAGAACCTATTGTTCCCACTGCCAGCTATGGCAGATGGAGCTCTCTGAGTGCATGGCACATTTTGCTCAGTGATTGCTCACATGAAGGCAGTCTGGCTTTCCGTGTGAGCCTGACTGCATTGTTCCAACCCTAGAAATTAGCCTCTAGCTATATCATAAGAATCTATTAATATTCACCAACCAACACCAATTAAGGGAATTGCGTTTCAAAGTTTCAGTCTTAATACAGATTGTGATCGTTAAGCCTGAATACTAAAAACCGCTTGGCAAAATTCAACAGAGCGGCATGTCACAGCAAGGAAGTTCCCAGGAGATAAATACTTGACCTTTCCTGGTCGTATCATTTACTTTGCCTGAGGATGTTTAACTTGATATGCTTACAATCTTTGGATTGGCAAGCCATTTTCAGTTCCCCTTTTCTTGGAAAAGCTTTGTGCCTTTACTTTTAGTGTTCCTATGATTATGATTATTATTATTATCCACACAGCAACCCTGTGAGGTGGGCTAGGCTGAGAGTGAATGACCAGCTCATAGGTGTCCTGTGAGCTTCATGACTGAACCTGAGGCTGGATCTACACTGACCTGTTTAACATCATTTCCCCCTATGGGATGCAGGTGGCGCTGTGGTCTAAACCACTGAGCCTCTTGGGCTTGCCGATCAGAAGGTCGCAGTTCAAATCCCCGTGACGGGGTGAACTCCCATTGCTCTGTCCAAGCTCCTGCCAACCTAGCAATTCAAAAAAACACCAGTGCAAGTAGATAAATAGGTACCTCTGCGGCGGGAAGGTAAACAGCATTTCTGTGTGCTCTGGTTTCCGTCCCGGTGCACCAGAAGAAGTTTAGTCATGCTGGCCACATGACCCGGAAAGCTGTCTGTGGACAAACACCAGCTACCTCGGCCTGAAAGTGAGAAGAGTGTCGCAACACCATAGTTACCATAGTATTTCCCCCATTAGATACGTTGTTCTAAAACGTCACAGGGCATACTTGCTAATTAAAACTTTATTTACTTTGGTTTTTTTCATCAAATGTAACTAATACCTGGCCACACATTTCCCAAAATTCTGTTTCTTTCCCCACTGCTGGTTGCCCACCCTCTGGTGTCACATTTTAATTCTCCCTCCCTCCATTTCCTTTGTTACAACCCCTCAAATACCGGGTGGGGCGGTAGAGTTTGAATGCAGTAAAAAGAAAAAAGGGAAAACACTACATGAGGACATATGAGTAGTCTTTCATCGATATAGCAGCATAAAATGATTAAACATTAAGCGATAAGAAAGTCAAGGCAATACAGTGGTACCTCGGGTTAAGTACTTAATTTGTTCATAACCTGAAACTGTTCTTAACCTGAAGCCCCGCTTTAGCTAATGGGGCCTCCTGCTGCTGCCACGCTGCCGGAGCACGATTTCTGTTCTCAACCTGAAGCAAAGTTCTTAACCTGAAGCACTATTTCTGGGTTAGCGGAGTCTGTAACCTGAAGCGTATGTAACCTGAAGCGTATGTAACCCGAGGTACCACTGTAATACATTATGCAGGTAAAAAGTGTGACATCATGTGTCCATCTAGGTTATCAAAACCATTCCTTAACCCTTCCTGAACATTAAAAACCATGAGCGTAGATCTGCCTTTGGTCTGTTCAGATTAAGGTATCAACTCTCTGGCCCATACTAAAGTAGACAAGCTGTTATTCAACAGTGCCTTGATAGTAACCACTTCAGAGCAGTTCTTATCACACATGAAACCGCACTCCCTTGCTTTAAATGTCCAAAGCCATTTTCCATATTTGTAGAGCAGATCTCTAAAAGACACAGAATAAACTCCTAGAATAAACTCACCCCTTCTTCCCTGGTGGGGAAGGGAATGACATTTTGTGGGTCGCCTCAAGTGCCAAAATGTCTGGAACCGGCCCTGCCACAAATCCTGATTGTGCCCTGAGGGCTCTGCTAACCTAGCTTATTAGGAACCAAGAACATTTGTTCTCTTGGCTGCAGGTATTAAAGAACTGCTTAAAACGCGATGGTATCAAGCAAGTGACCTCGACTATCACATGAAGCTAGTTGTGGATTTAACTCGATTGCGCCAAATTAAGGATAGGCATGAACTCCCAGCAAAGGAATTATAAGTAATCAGCCATGAGGAGGAAGCCTCTGCTTGCTTTGTGTACCATCCACATTCTCCCTCTCTCCCTCTCTCCCTCTCTCTTTCTCTCTCTTGCTCTCTCTCTCTCTGAAAACAGAAAATTGATAGCAAGTCCACAATACCTTATTGTCCCCGGGTGGTTAGAGCCTTCCAGATTGTTAAGGAGTCAGGGGTATTGTTGTCAGCCAAATGATGAAATGCTAACAATTTGTCAGCACGTTTGCAGGGAGTGATGGAAAACGTTATTTCAAATGTCGGGAGCAGCGGTGCTTTTCACTAGTGAAGAGGAACACTGGGCAGATTTGATGTAACCCCTCCATGGATAAACATACTGTATGGGAACACAATTCCCACCAATATTATCCCATCATAGATCCTCATGCCTTTGCCCCACAAGGTTCTCTGAGCTCTTAGAAAACCTGTTCAGTAGCAGCATCTGTTCCTCCTGACTAGCTTCCCTTCCAGTCCTGGTCAAATGGGATTTCCAGCAGAGGAGCAGTCTTCCTTCTGAATCTCAGATCACGAGAAGAGCCAGGGTCCACTCTGGGAGGCTTCCAGCAGAATATTAAAATACAATGATTCCTCAAATATTAAAAGCTTCCCTAAACAGGGCTTCCTTCAGATGTCTTCTAAAAGTCAGATAGTTGTTCATTTCTTTGACATCTGATGGGAAGGCGTTCCACAGAGTGGGCGCCACTACTGAGATGGCCCTCTGCCTGGTTCCCTGTAACTTTGCTTCTAGCAGTGAGGGAACCACCAGAAGGCCCTTGGAGCTGGACCTCAGTGTCCGGGCAGAACAATAGGGGTGGAGACGCCCCTTCAGTATACTGGGCCGATGCTGTTCAGGGCTTTAAAAGTCAGCACCAGCACTTTGAACTGTGCCCGGAAACGTACTGGGAGCCAATGTAGGTCTTTCAGGACCTGTGTTGTATGGTCTCGGCGGCCACTTCCAGTCACCGGTCTGGCTGCCACATTCTGGATTAGTTGTAGTTTCTGGGTCACCTTCAAAGGTAGCCCCATGCAGAGCGTATTGCAGTAGTCCAAGCGGGAGATAACAAGAGCATGCACTACTCTGGCAGGACAGTCCATTGGCAGATAGGGTCTCAGCCTGCGTTCCAGATGGAGCTGGTAGACAGCTGTCCTGGACACAAAATTGACCTGCACCTCCATGGACAGCTGTGAGTCCAAAATGACTCCCAGGCTGCTCACCTGGTACTCCAGAGGCACAATTACCCCATTCAGGACCAGGGAGTCCTCCACACCCACCCACACCCTGTCTTTTCTTGTCAGGATTCAACCTCAATCTGTTAGCCGCCATCTATCCTCCAACCACCTCCAGACACTCACACAGGAACTTCACCGCCTTCACTGCAGAAGAATGGGTTTATTTGGTGTACACCACAAACCAAAAGGCAGAATCAAGTCACCTTTACTCAGAATTGCCTCTATAGTGACTGGCCGTGGCTCTCCAGGGTTTTAGACAGGAGTCTTCCAGGCTTTCTGGGAGATGTGAGAGCTACAACCTGGGACCTTTTGCATGCAAAGCGCCTTCCCTACCACGGAGATGTTCTGTAGATCCTGTGTCAATATAGCACACACATTAAAGGTGAATGAATCAGCAGCAGAGAGGCAGGAAAGAATCAATCCAGTTTGGTTTCTCTTAGTTTCTCATTTTCCAGTCTCGGTTTGCCCTATTTCTGTTTTAGTTTTCAGGATTATTTTTCAACACACAAAAACACACACACCAAAAGAAAAAGAAACCAAGCTGGCGTTTCATGCACATTTCTTCTCATGTGCCCATTTTGCAAACTCATTCCCCTAGTATAATGCATTTTTCATCTTGATTTCGCTAATATACACATTTAGGGGGGAACCCACTCACCCCAATATAGTCATTTTGGGTTGACGAATGACATTGTGAGATATGGGGAAGTGTTACTTCAGAAAGATGGCTGCATTTTGCTTTGCATAGTGGTTTGCAGACTGCAAATTATGTGTGTTTGCCTTAAAATGCAAGCCTAATACTAGTTCTCTCCCCCCCCCCCAACATTAGCCACTCGCTTTGGGGTGATGGTCAGGGAAAGGCAGGAAACAGCAAGGAGTGTTCTTTAGCCGAAGGAAGGAGGTTGACCACATTCACATCAAGTCCTTCGTCCAAGGCTCTGCACGATTTCCCATCATGATGGTAGCAGGAATGAGCATGAAAAGAGCATTCTACCGAATGAGGCATCTCACAGCGCAAATTGCTCGGCTCCATCTAGCCAGAGCATCGAAGGGAGAGGTTTTTATGCACCATCCTTTGGGAAATATTGGAAGCACTCAGGCACCAGTTTACTTGAACCTTGGTATGTCAGGACAGTGACGCTTCCATAAATCTTCATTAAGGCAACATGCCTTAATCTATTATCTCCGACCATTTGGAAACTCCCAGAGGCCGGAGTTAAAGTGCTAAACGGCGGCGGCAACAGCTAACGAGGGACAGATAAAGTTGCAGAGAGCGCCTTGAGAGTTTGAGCAATACTCCACTCGAGCCATCCATGCATGTCTGACAGCTGAACAATGGCTGCCATATAGCCAAGGTCTTTTGCTGTTGCACTTATTGCTGTGCAGCAGACAGGAAGCTGTGTAGCTGTTGGATCAGGGAGGGTGAACCTGCTCCCCCCTCCAGATCTTGTTGCACTGCAACTCCCATCGGCATCACCAGTAGGCAAGGATGATGAGAGCTGTAGTCTTATTCTTCTTCTTTGGTGATCATGCATCGCTGAGTAAGATTGTCTTCCATAAACACACAGTTTTAACAGTGAGTCCGCAAGTGACTGTGGAGGCCAATTCTGGATCCGCACGCCCTTCCACAGTGGGGACATAGGTTTCTGGGGAGGAGTTGATCACAACGAGAGTTTGCCAAGTGTGCCTTCCTCTTAGCTCATTTCTCCCTTTCGTTCTGAGTTCAAGCGTCTTCAAAGCCCCTGACACCTTTGATAAAGGCTGTTCTCCAGTTGTACCACTCTCAGGCCAGTGTTTCCCAGTTGTTGATGTTTATATTATATTTTTTTTAGAGTTGCCTTAAGAGAGTCTTTAAACCCCTTTTGTTTTAGTTTACCTGTCTTCCTAAGTGATGTGTAAAAATTTTCAGAGACACCGTTAATGGAATCGTTCAAGGAGCTGGAGATGGCGTTTATAAGTGGTCCATGTTTCACAAGCATCCAGTAAGGTTGGTAGTACAAGAGCTTTGTAAACAAGCATTTTGGTTTCCCTGAGAATGTCCTGGTCCTCAAACACTCTGCACTTCAGTCGGGAGAAAGCTGCACTCGCAGAGCTCAGTGACCACACAACACTGTTAGCAGCTACCTTTCTTTGGAGGTGGCAGCTCCCAGATCTTGGAATTTGCCATTTCGGTTTCTCAGAATTTCTCTTGAGTCATTAAGCAGCACATTAAAATGCCAGCTGGCTTGCAGACAAGTGCTGATTGGAGCATTGTTACCCATTGTTGCTGACTGCATTAGATAAGTTTAGCGGAGGAGCTTCTGATATTGGAGTGTGCCCAGCAAAGAGAGTACTTTGCTGAGGGCTCCTTCCAACCTGGTGACAACCTGCACAAAGCATTCACCTAATTCACACAATGTGGGACTTACTGTCTATCCTATATTGTTATTTATTTGTTTATTTCATAAAGCAAAAGGCTTGGGAGAAAAGCAATGACAAACCTAGACAGCATCTTAAAAAGTAGAGACATCACCTTGCCGACAAAGGTCCGTATAGTAAAAGCTCTGGTTTTCCCAGTAGTGATGTATGGAAGTGAGAGCTGGACCATAAAGAAGGCTGTTCACCGAAGAATTGATGCATTTGAATTATGTTGTTGGAGGAGACACTTGAGAGTCCCATGGACTGCCAGAAGATCCAACCTATCCATTCTGAAGGAAATCAGCCTTGAGTGCTCACTGGAAGGACAGATCCTGAAGCTGAGGCTCCAAGACTTTGGCCACCTCATGAGAAGAGAAGACTCCCTGGAAAAGACCCTGATGTTGGGAAAGATGGAGGGCACAAGGAGAAGGGGACAACAGAGGATGAGATGGTTGGATAGTGTTCTCGAAGCTACCAGCATGAGCTTGACCAAACTGCGGGAGGCAGTGGAAGACAGAAGTGCCTGGCGTGCTCTGGTCCATGGGGTCACGAAGAGTCGGACACGACTAAACAACTAAACAACAACAAAGGCTTGGTCCTTCATGAAGGGCAGCTGAACCTTAGGGGCGTAGGACTGGTCATGTTGTGCAGATGCCTGATGGTCGTCTTCCAAAGCAACTACTCTATTCGGAACTTAAAAATGGGAAGCGTAATGCTGGTGGTCAACAAAAGAGGTTCTAAGACTTTCTCAAGGCAAATCTAAAAACATGTAGTATGAACACAGACAACTGGGAAACACTGGCCTGCGAGCGCTCCCATTGGAGAACAGCCTTTACCAAAGCTGTCATGGGCTGTAGTTGAGTAACATTTGGAAAGCCACAAGTTCCCTATCCAGGCTGTACACCTTCAAAAGTCTTGTGTCATTAACTGGAAGGACAATGGGGAGGAGAAAGAGGATCCTGGCGACGGGTGGAGCTGGGACTGGGACACACCAGGGCAAGCTGGGGATGGGAAGGACAGGTTGATGTAAGAAGTACCCAAGGGCTGACAGATGATGATATGGGGATGGGGGGTCAGTGCACAGGAGCCAGAGCAGCAGGACCCATCACCAGAGGGGCCCCTGTCCCCACAAACATGGCAAGCTCTGGGGGAGGGATGCTCTAGGAGGCTGAGGCAGGCGAGGGCCTACAGCTCAGCTCCCTAGCTGGCCAGGTGAGGCTCACTAGTTCTGGGAGGAGTGTGTGTGTAATTCCTCAGCTGGAATAGGCTTGGAACAGGTGAGGGTCACCTGCCTCATCCAGCCCAGATGCTGCAATCATCATGCAAAGCACAAAAGGGAAGCAGAGCTGAGGTTCTGTGTCTTCTCAATGGCCCATGTTGATGGACCCTGACTTGGATGTTCCTGGACCTGACCTCTGCAGGACTATGTTTCACATTTGCCTCTGGGCTGTATCCTGACTGCTGGCTTCTTGGACTGACCCTGGATCTTCTTTCCTGACCTTTGGACTTTGCTTGTGTGGATCGACCCTTGGACTTTGAACTTGGCATACTGGTGTGCTGCCAGGAAGGCCAGGGGTTCAGGACACCTTGTTAAAGTTTCCCCCACCTCTGTGACTTACATGTTTTTCTCTTTGGGTATGATTGTTAGCTGGCTTGAAGGTCCTGTGTGTAGACTGAAAGCCAGGAATTGTTGCTGAAGGGCAGCACACTCCATGCATTTTGGACAAACAAAACAAACTTGTCCACATCTCCAAGGATGGTTGATGAGGGACTATTTCTATTGCTCTGAACCTGAAGTTATAGCACTGATTGAAGGTATAGCACTGAAGGCATAGCACTGATTGGTTGATCTGCATGGCACTAATTGGTTGGCCTATGAGTGACAATCAGGGAGCCTTCCTCAGAGTAGCTTTTGGAATATAAACAAGCTGTTGTTGTTATTTTTAATAGAACTCAGCCAGATAAACATGTAAAAACAGGTGAACATCCTGCTGGAATATGGAAAGGTGGAGAAAGCCTGAAGAGGCAATTCAATCCAGGGGCGGTACATGTGTCATTTAATGAAAGGATGAGCAAATCCAGAACATGGTTGCAATCTTATGCACACTTACTTGAGAGTAAGCCCTCTTGAGCATACTGCACTTCCTTTGAAATTAACACGCACAAGCTATTAGTTGCGTGGCGAGTTCCCGCCCCCGCCCCCAATGGAAATAAAGACACATAACACAATTATTAAGGTTAATGGGCTAAATAAGGCCACAACTTTATTGGTTACAGGTAATAAGAGGTATTGGCTTAGGCACTGGTCCTAACCGACTATATCCAGCTTCAGCCCATCCACTTGAAGTCCGGGAAGGATTAACCACCAGTAAGGGGAGTCCTGCTGATGCACATCAACTAGGAACTCCCCTGGGGTCACCGCCCTCACTTTAGGCCCTCACCTCCATAGGCTTCGGACAGGGCCAATCCCCCCGGAATCCTTTATCAGACTACCCTTCAAAATGCGGGGCAGGTGATGGCGCTTCCTCCCCTCTTCCATCTACAAAACAATACCAATACCAATGCCTAACCACCAATACCAAGAAAGTTGTGACGCTTAGCTACGAGGTAAGTGAAAACCAAGTGAATGGTGCCAATTTTCCAATTGGAAAAATTCCTACCAGGCCCCTCAACAGCGACCAACCGAGGTCCATAGCAAGGTCAAGGAACTAAAATCTTATAGGGCGGGAGGGTGGGAAACAGGAGCAGCTGGAGGTGGCAAAAGGGAGATCCCCGGCCATGCCTACCTTAAATAGGGCAGGCCACACACCCCAAGCCAGCCGATTGGCTGGCCAGGGGGTGACACGCCCAGGGATTCCCTCAATTGCACGGAGGCTGAAGCCCACAACATGAAGCCCACAACACCACCCCCTTTGCAGGGCGGAAGTGGTTTTATGCAAAACTGTAGAAAAGGTTGTGTGAAGTCGAAGGACTGTTTGCAAATCTGCTCAATGTTCTCAAGAGATGCAAGTTTAAAAATGCAGTTTTTCTTGGTGCATAATCTGGGCACAGAGTTTTAATACTGAGCTAGGTAGACCAACGGCCTGGCTCAACACAAGGCAGCTTGTATGTTTATTCAATGTGTTCATACAAACATGTGCATTTCAGAGATGCGCCATGTGCTTGTGTTGGCGTTCCTGGACAACTGGCCCTGCCTCCTTTGCACCTCCAAGCATGAGTCATTTACCTTAAAATAATAATAATAATTCTGGTGGTTTTGTGCTAAGCACCTGCCTATTAATTGGCTGCAGCCATCTCGAAACAGCTGTCATTCCCACCCCACCCCCCTTAATAACTCGGTAATTAAAATCCAGCCGAGAGCTCTGTTGAGACTTCTGGGTAATTAGGATATGATAGAGGCATGTGAACAGCAAGGTGTTTTGTCTAGCGGTGGAGACCATAGTTCAGTGGCAGCATGCATGCTTTTCATGCAGAAAGGTCTTGGGTTCAATCTCTGCAATCTCCAATTAAGACAATCAGGGATTTATTTAAAACTGTTTATATCCAGGAGCAAGTAATAGAACAGGCATCTGTCCATGAACACTTCCAGTAAAAGCAGGCCATGCTGGGTTAAGATGGTCAAATGATCCGATCTAGAATATGAGGCAGCCATGGTTGCTTCCCAGATGTTTATTGGCCCAGAGATGGAAAGAAGATAAGGTCCTAACCAGAGAAGAATGGTAGATTAAGTTGATGGATTGTGCCAAAATGGAAAAATGACCAGAAGATTCAGAAATCGGGAAAACCAAAGCATTAATAAAGAATGGGGAAATTTTTATAATTTATCTTAAAAACCATTGGAAACAGTTGAAATTGTTAGTAGGGTTGGAATAACACTTGTAGTTTAATGGTGAATTTTGGATATGATGGAGATGTAAAAGACTTGGATTATTATAAAAGATGCAGGAGGAAATGATTAACAATAGGACCCACAAAGGGGAGGAGGGAAGTCCAGGAGATTCTATGGAATCTTGTGTTTGTGTTGTATGTTGGATATGTGACTGTAAAACTGTAATTTGAAAAACCAAACAAATAATTTAAAAAACAAACAAACCCACAAAATATAGAATTCTTGTGCCTAGGAAATGGAGAGGAAAGGAATCAAGCTTCCCGATGCAAGAATATAACATAAGCATATTACAGACCCTCCCAGTGTCCCTATGTTGGAAGCCGCACAGAGGCAACCCAGTCAGATGGACAGGGTATTGTTGTTGTTGTTATTAAATTTATTTAGGACGTCCCTATTTTCGCTGGAGAAATGTTGGAGGGAATAATCAGAAGAGCCTTGCAAAATCAGACCAAGGCCCATCTAGTCCAGCTTCCTGTTCTCACAGTGTCCAAAAGCAGAATTCAAGCATGACAGCACTCTCCTCACTAGGTGTTCTTCAGCAACTGGGGTATTCAGAGGATCCCAGCAGTGGAGGGAGAACATAGCCATCATGGCTAGTTAGTCTTATCTTTCATGAATCGGTCTAATCCTCTTTGAAAACCATCCAAGTTGTTGGCCACCGCTGTTTCTTCTGGGAGAAAAGATCATAGTTTAACTACCCAAATAGGTGGAACAGTGCTTGTTCCTTGTTTGGGAAGAACTGCGTCAGTTCTAGATGCAAAAGGGTGAAATGAGTTGAGGAGGATATATGAGGGAAGACTCAAGGTTAGAAAACAACAACACCCCAACGTTGCTGGTGGGTGGGTGTGTACAAAAACTAGATTTTTTGAGTGACTTGCCTAAGGTCCTAGACAAGACGTCACCAGATGTATGGCAGCCCTAAAGAAACCAGGAGTAGAAAATCTAGGGGGTTGAAAGTTTCAATGGAGGAAACTGAAGGCTTGTTAAGATGTGTAAGACTGAATCAGATAAGTGCTGGAGATCCAAAGAGGTGGAGGGAACATTCTTTCACATGTGGTGGAATTGTAAAAGGGTAAAAGAGTACAGTATTGGGAAATAATACATAATGAATTGGAAAAAAATGTTTACAAGTACCTTTCCCAAAAAACCCAGAGTTCTTTCTATTGGGGATAATTCAGACTGAAATTGCCAGGCATCAAAAAAGGTTATTTATGTATGCTACTACTTGCAGCCCGTGTTTTGTTAGTTCAAAAATGGAAAACGAGTGAGGTCCCAACCAAAGAAGAATGGCAACTTAAGCTGACAGAATATGTGCAGCTTGCAGACTTAACATATAGAATAGGAGAACAAGAAGAACAAACGTTTAGAGAAGATTGGAAAACGTTTATGGAATATATGGGAAATAATTGTGTACAGCTGAAAATGTTGGCAGCATTAAGATAAATTCAACAGTGTAAATAAGTTTTGATGGATGCAATAATCATGGAATACTGAATGGTTTAGTCTTTGTAAAATATGCAGGGATTTATGATATGGAAAATGAACCATGGAAAGAGAAGAAGGGAAGTCAGTGATATTTTAAGGACATTAAAATGAGTATTTTAAATTGTAAAACAGAAAATTTAATAAAAATTATGTAGAAAGTTTCAATGGAGGAATGATGGGACGCAGAGCTACTTCACTTTTTAGCTTCAGGGCATATATTTTTTCTGCTCAAAATTCCCACTACTCTTTTTCAATTCCCACAGGGAAACAAGATACATGTAACTATATTTTTTCTCTTGTAGGCTGAATAAATAATTGCAGCCCTGCGAGGGGAATAGGGGTCTCCGAACAACTCTCAGCACCTTTAACAAACAACAGTTCCCACAATCTTTTAGAGGAAGTCGTGTTGTGATACTACAGACAAGGTCGGTAGATGTCTCAATGAAAAGACTGGACCTCCACACACCTTTTAAGAGAAGATAACAAAAATTAAGCCCCTTGCTGGATTTGAGAAGATATTGTGGTCTCTTTGGGTTCTTGTGAGTCTTCCAAGGCTCTCTTAAGTCAGACGCTTGATGAAGGAGTTAGCCCAAGACCCGCAAAGACATTTGTAGCTATATCATGCATCAGTAAAACTGTCTCTGCCAAGGTCTATCTGAAGAGCTCATCTGTGGCCAAGCATAACAGGGAATGAAATGTGTATCGATTAATAATGCACCGTCTCTTTAAGCCTGTTCAAGGGAGGTGAGGGTGAGGGCATTTGGAGGCGGTTGGGGTGGGGATATGAGAGAGGTTTTCATCATCGACTTTTTAAAACAGTGTTGGCAAGCAGATTAAAGCAGTCTTATAAACAAAGAGTAACATGCGCGCCATATGGAATTTGAGGGACTCTCTACATGCAGCCCAGTAGGCTCCCTCCAGGACCCTCTTAGTGGAATTAATCAAAGCTGCTTTCAAAGTTTAACTCTGAACGTGCTTATGAATACATTTGGGCACCTCTGTTGTTCTATGCGCCTCTCTTGTCCTAATTGTTCAGTGACTCAGTAAGGGTTCCTTTGAAACATTGGCTTATAGAGAATGTGTATATACATTTTCATTGGCACCTGATATATTACTAGCAGAGGAACTACTCTATTCCGAACTTAAAAATGGAAAACGTAATGCTGGTGGTCAACAAAAGAGGTTTAAAGACTCTCTCTCAAAGCAAATCTTATTTTTTTAATAGTATAAACACCAACAACAGGGAAACACTGGCCTGCGAGAGCTCCAATTGGAGAACAGCCTTGACCAAAGGTGTCATGGGCTTTGGAGATGCTTGAACTAAGGATGAAAGGAAGAAACGTGCTAAGAGGAAGGCACACTTGGCAAGCCCTCATCGTGATCAACTCCCACCCAGAAACCTATGAATTGGTCACCTGCTTTGACTCTGAGGGAAAGTGTAGAATGTGGTATTCAGTACAGAATTCCATTTCCAGTTATTTTGTAAAAGCTAAGTATCTAGTCCTTATGATTATGAAGACATATATATATATATATATATATATATATATATATATATATATATACACACACTACTGAGTTGAATAGGATCCAAAATGCAGCAGTCTGATTGGTCCTAGAACAATGCAGCAGTATGATTGGTCCGCAGGAACCACCCAATCCAGCTCCAGGTAGAAGTGAATCCACAACCTGATTGCCCTACAAGAGAATCCCGAAATCCAACCATGTGCAGCCCAATGTGTAAATAACGTATATAAAGCAGATATTTTGGGGGAACTTCCATTCCTCCTCACCACTATGAGCTGAATAAAGAGCATGAAATCCACTCTCGACTCCAAGTATATTTCAATACACACACACACACACACAGTGGTACCTTGGGTTAAGTACTTAATTCGTTCCGGAGGTCTGTTCTTAACCTGAAACTGTTCTTAACCCGAAGCATCACTTTAGCTAATGGGGCCTCCCGCTGCCGCCGTGCTGCCGGAGCACGATTTCTGTTCTCATCCTGAAGCACAGTTCTTAACCTGAGGTACTATTTCTAGGTTAGCGGAGTCTGTAACCTGAAGCGTCTGTAACCTGAAGCATCTGTAACCCGAGGTACCACTGTATTATTCTATCACTTCTCCAGCCAGGATGTGGCATACAAGATAGCTCAGTCGGTAGAGGATGAGACTCATGATTCCAGGGTTGTGGGTTCAAGTCCCATGTTGGGCAAAAGATTCCTGCATTGCAGGGGGTTGGACTAGATGACCCTTGGGGTCCCTCCCAACTCTACAATTCTATGAGTCTATGATTCTCCCCTTGCCTCTATTCTGTCCTCAGAGCAACCCTGTGAGATAGGTTAGGCTGAGGGAGAGCTGGTGGGCTCTTTAGCGCTGCTGGATTTATTTTGTTTCCGAGTTGCTTGTGACAACATGTGATTTTTACATCTGCTTTCCACCACATTGACCTAATGCTAGCTAATGTAGTGGAATGAAGTGCTAAAATAAATAATCACAAGCTCCTGTTGGATGCATGGAAGAGCCTTTGGTTATGAGGCTCTCCACCCCTGCAGTTTGAAGTGACACGGTACAAACTCGGGGTTTCCAACCTCATGGTCTAATGACGTGTGACATGACATGCATTGCTGATGATCAGGTCATGGCAAAGACACCGGAACGTGATTTTCACTTAGAGCCACACAGTATGCTGGGAGGGAAAGTTTCATCCTTCCCTCTTCTGCTGCTATCTCAATAAAATAAATAACTTGATGCTTTTTCAGGATGCAATAAGGAAATGGCTCCTGCAGGTTCAATGGGGAATTCACAGGTCCCTCATCCCTGCAGTAGAAAAAGATGGGGGAGAGAGATGGAAAGAAGATAAAGTCCCTACCAGAGAAGAATGGCAAATTAATCTGTTGGACTATGTCGAAATGGCAAAATTGACCGAAAATCTCCGGAATCAAGAAGACCAAAACTTGAACAAAGAATGGGGAAAATTTATAATTTATCTTGGAGACCATTTTAAGCAGATGAAAACACTAGCAGGATTGCGATAACACTTATAACGTAGCAACAACAATGGAGATAAAGGAGCTATATAAAACAGACTATTGAAAAAGAGGCAGCAGAAAATGTTTAACAATAGGACCCATGGAGAGGAAGGTGGGAAGTCCAGAGATTCGGAGGAATCTTTTAACTGTTGATGTGCATGGTTATATTGTTATAATTTTATATATGTAAAATCAAATAAAAAAAATTTCAAAAAAAATATGGTGGGAAAAAGAACACCGTTTGATCATCCTGAAAAGGACATATTTTTTCTGCTCAAAATTCTCACTACTCTTTTTTTAATTCCCACAGGGAAACAACATATGTGTACCTAGAGACAGTCCTCTCCTCTCATCTGAGCTTTAAGTATGAGAGGAGATACAAACACAGACCAGGGAGACAAGGGGGAAGCTAATATCTTTTTTCTTTTTCTTTTTTCAATCTGTCTAAAACCACTTTGAAAAGCTACTCACTCAAAATGGCCAGAGTACCAGTTCCACCTGAAACTACCATTGAAAGAAATGTGTTGTTTGCTTAAACGGAAGGTAAAATATCTGGCGAAGATCTTTGCTTTTTCCAGCGTTAAGGCAATGATTCTTCAACATCAGCTTCATTGGACTGGTCATGTTGTTCGGATTCCTGATTGTTGTCTCCCAAAGCACCTACTGCATTCCCAACTTAAGAATGGAAAGTGAAATACCAGTGGACAACAAAAGAGATTATAGACACTATCAAGGAAAATCTTTTAAAATGTAGTATAAAAACCGACAACTGGAAAACACTGGCCTGCGAGCGCTCCAGTTGAAGAACAGCCTTTGCCAAAGGTGTCGTGGGCTTTGAAGGCACTTGAACTCAGGACAAAAGGGAGAAATGAGCCAAGAGGAAGGCACACTTGGCAAACCCTCACCGTGATCAACCCCTGCCCAGAAACCTATGTTTCCACTGTGGAAGGACTTGTGGATCCAGAATTGGCCTCCACAGTCACTTATGGACTGACTGTTAAAACCATGTTTATGGAAGACAATCTTACCCAGCTATGAATCATCAGCAAAGAGACCTAGGTGGATCTGATGAAGATACAGGAGTTTTGCAGCCAACACTCTGCACGCTTGCTTAAATATACCGCTAATGTTTCCTTGGTGACAGAATCCCCTTTTCCAGGGTCACCAAATGAACCAACCCTGCCTTTTGATCTGGTGCCGAGATGCTGTTGCCATACCCTCACACCTGTAGTCCGGCTTCCAAGTTCCATCAGCCATGTTTGTCCACAATATTGCACAGTTCACAATAGGGCTGCATGTGCATCATCCATTTCAAGCACACCCAAGAATTCTGGGGACTGGGGAGCAAATATCCCCACCAGTAGACATAGGCTACTAGCAGGAATGGTTGAGTTGCAGAGTGGCACACTGTTTGTAGAATCATGGAACTGTAGAGCTGCAAGGGACCTCCAAACATCATCTAGTCCAACCCCCTTGCAATGGCAGAACCTCAACAAAAAAATCAGGGGCAGATAACCAGGGGAAGACCTTGGGCCTCTTGCAAAATGAGCATGTGAGACATGGTCTTTAGATTATCGTATAATGATGAGTGTTTAGGTCAAATTCCTCGCTACAAAAACGACTGAGGGAATTCATGTCAGCTGCCAAGAAATCCTAGGAATATAGAATCGAAGAGTTGGAAGGGACCCTGAGGAGCATCTAGTCCAACCCCCTGTAATGCAGGAATATGTGGCTGCCCCATATAGGGATCAAACCTGCAATCTTGGCATCATCAGCACCACACTCTAACCAACCGAGCTATGCCCTCTGCCCCCTTATAAAAAGACTTCTTTCATAAACCTCTGGATCATGTGTGTATATATATATATATATATATATATATATATATATATATATGTTGTTGTTTAGTCGTTTAGTCGTGTCCGACTCTTCGTAACCCCATGGACCAGAGCACGCCAGGCACTCCTGTCTTCCACTGCCTCCCGCAGTTTGGTCAGACTCATGTTTGTAGCTTCGAAGACACTATCCAACCATCTCGTCCTCTGTCGTCCCCTTCTCCTTGTGCCCTCCATCTTTCCCAACATCAGGGTCTTTTCCAGGGAGTCTTCTCTTCTCATGAAGTGGCCAAAGTATTGGAGCCTCAGCTTCACGATCTGTCCTTCCAGTGAGCACTCAGGGCTGATTTCCTTTAGAATGGATCGGTTTGTTCTTCTTGCAGTCCATGGGACTCTCAAGAGTCTCCTCCAGCACCATAATTCAAAAGCATCAATTCTTCGGCGATCTGCCTTCTTTATGGTCCAGCTCTCACTTCATATATATATATATATATATATATATATATATATATATATATATATAAGCAATTTCAATACAACAACTTATCAAAACATATCATATTCATTATTTTCCTCCCTTTCCTCCTCACCCCCCAAACCCTCCCTCCCCTCCCCCAGAGACTTCCTTCAGCTCCTCTCTCTGATTTCTCAACACGTATTATTCTCTGCATACTGTAAAATTGTCTAAATCCTTATACTATCTGTCTATTATGTTAAGAATCAATAAATTTGTGTATGTTTATTCAAAATCAGCCAAGGAGTCCAATTCATTTTGTTGGGGTTTTTTAAGTACTTTCAAAAAGTTCCCATTCTTCTTTGAAGTCGCAGTTGTCCTTATCTCGCAGTTTGTATGTCAATTAAGCCAGTTCTGCATAGTTCTTTTGTCGGGGTTTCCTCATTCTTCCATCCTTGTGCAATCAAGACTCTTGCCGATGTTGTTGCATACATAAATAAGTTCTTTGTTTTCCTTGGCAGGTCTTGTCCTACGATCCCTAACAAAAATGCTTCTGGGGTTTTTTTTCCCAAATGTCATTTTGAACCTTTTCTTCAATTCATTATATATCATGGATCATGTATATTCTAACTGGGGAATCCATAACCATCTGTTACACAGCTGGAACTATCCTGGACCACTTACCCATCTCTTGCCACAATTATCCTTTGCTACATCAGCCCCTCTCTTGCTGTCCTTTGCACCAAACCAGTGGCGTAGCGTGGGGGGTGCAGGGGGGGCCGGCCGCACCGGGCGCAACATCTGGGGGTTAGGGTTAGGTTAGGGTTAGGGGGCGCAAATCCACGGGTTAGAGGGCACAAATTACTTGCCTTGCCCCGGGTGCTGACAACCCACGCTACACCACTGCACCAAACCCAATGAAGTTTGATCTTCCTAGAAAGACCTGTTTGGGATTTTAAGGCTTGTTCAACTGGGGTTGTTCTGTGGTGTTTAAGGATACATTCTACCAACACGGACTAAGTCCCTTTAATACTAGCAGCTCTTTTTTCAATGAGCCCCACCAGTCAAAATACATGACGCAGGTGGGTTTCTGGATTGCTTAAACAACACTGCACTCTGCTGGCCAGATAAGCAGAAATATTTTTCTCACTTTGCGGGGAAGGAGGGATGCTATGGCTTTTTGCAAATTAATTAGTGCATGTGTTGCTTTTAATAGGGTGTGTGTGTGTGTGTGTGTGTGCGCGCGCGCGCGCATATATAATCATCCTAGGAGTATGCACATTCCAGGAGCATCGCACAGAAGACATTTGCTGGGGTCGTCTTTGTGGCCGCTGAGGCCGAGTCCCCCGAAGCAGCCAAAAGAAAGCTACATCCCTTTACTGGAAGCATAACGAACTAATGGAGATTATGCAGAAGGGATTTGATCCAGGCCTCTTTAGCTGTTTGTCAGAGTTCAGCTGCCAGTATAGACCTGAACCAGCATCTGTCTAATGACCTGCTGAGAGATTCTGCTGATCTTGTCTTTGCAGCGCAGGGATAATGAGAAAGAAAGAGGACTGAAACAGACTTTCAATGAAGGCAGGAGGCTGTAAATGCAGCCCCCTTGGGGCAGGGGGGGGAGAGAATATATTTATACACCCCCAAATTCTATTTTCAAAAGCCATTCCCCCTTGGAAAAAGGAGATTATTTCCATGCAACTGTCTGTCCTTTGTCATCAGCACTGGCACCGGCTGTCCCAGTTTCATTTTGAGGTGATTTTTTTGGGGGGGGGGCGTTCATTGCTTTCCGTGGGCAGATGGATATGGACTGGAGGATTAAGCACGATGAAGGCTCTTCTTGCTAATTTATTTGAAAATGAGGGCTATAATACTTTGAACTCCAGTGTCAGCTCCTTTCACTCAGGAATATCAAAGCGGCTTGCGAGGCAATTAGTTAATGAGTTGGCCAATCTCGTTGCACCTCTGGGGTATTAGAGAAGCCAGGTTTGCTTCTCAGATGGGGGGGGGGAGAGAGAACAAAATCACTGGAGAAAAGCAGATAGACAGGCAGTTTCATCCATTTCAAGGTAGCCCGATTGCTTTTAATAAGGCTCGCAGTTGCAGTTCTACTTGGAAGTAAGCCTCATTTGATTCAGTGGGGTTACTCCCATGTCAGCTAATATAGGATCACAATAGCCAAATAATATCACTACCCTGTAATACACTTCAGCACAGGAGAAGTTGCAAAACTTCCTCCAAGGACTTGTGTAGTTTGGTTGTATCATCTAGACAAGATTTGATTTCATAGAATTGCAGAGTTGGAAGGGACCCCAACGGTCATCTAGTCCAGCCCCCTGCAATGCAGGAATGTGCAGGTGTCCCATACGGGGATTGAACCTGCAACCTTGGCATCATCAGCACCACATTCTAACCAGCTGAGCTATCCAGTCTAACAGTATGCAGTGTAGTGGCCACTGTGATTTGAATATGTGTTACATAAGCATAGGATTCAAGCTTTGTAACCCATGCCTGGCGGGGGCACTGAATGCTAAGGGGTGAAGCTTAAGTGGGTAATGATGACATCAACACTATTCCAAATTCTCTGTTTTTTGGGGGGTGGGTATGGGAGAGTTGCAAGAAGCAGTGCGATTCAGTCCAAGGTTAGTATGTTGACCACTTACACAACGTCTACAGAGTTGACTAGAGCAACGCACACTTGTGAGATAATTTACTATCAACTTGGAGTAATAATATATATATATATATATATATATATATATATATATATATATATATATATATATATATATATATATTCTGCTGTTGGTATGCTAAAGCTGGATGTTACCTACCTCAGATTTGGCAGTTGTGCCCTGCGGAGGCTTGCTGTGCCTTCACATTTTATCCACAGCAGTGGAAAGTGCAAAGGGAAATAAAAGTGATAGTTCTTTTTAGATTCCTCCTTAGAGCGAATAGGGAGAAAACAGAGCTTCGCTTTTAAAAGATCTAATTTGGCCCCATATAATGAGTCAAATTGCAGAGGCACAGAGAGGCTCTGAAACAGATTGGAGTGCTTCCCTGAAGCTACAGATATAGATACAAATCGAATCTTGTGGGTGGTGTGCACCCCTGATGGTTACCCATATGTGTGTGTGTGTGTGAGAGAGAGAGAGACAGAGACTGGAGGAGGGGGGGTAAGGCTCTCTCTTCCTCTTTGCAGGACTCTCCCATGTGAAACTGACTAGGACTGAGGCGGTCTGCAAGCTGCTCTAATTCAATTTCACTCCTCTGCTTATATGCAGGACTAGAAAAAGTTCCCTACACAAAGGGAGGGAATTCTATAAACACACACACACACTTCCTTATCTTGTGACATTTCTACAGATATCAAGCTACATCCAATGGATCAGGGCAGATTCCACAGAGTATGTCCCCTTGCTCTACAGGCCCAATCAATAAATAACTGGCAAGCAATAAAATATAATGGCCAATATAATGGACAATTTAATGGCAAACACTAAACAGACAAGCTCTCCCATCCCTGTCACTGTCAGAAAAAGCTTTTCTCCCCCCTCAAACCTGCACTGTTACCCAGCTGTGTGCTAGTCCTTTATAGTTTGCACCTGTCTGTCTTAAGAGACAATGGAGTGCCTCTGGGGATGAAGTCAAACAGCTGTATGGGCAGCACCAAAGGACACAAACCTGGGCAGTGCGTATGGAGGTCCCCAGCTGCCCAGAGAAGAAGACTCTCCTCTCAGCCTTTGCTGATGTGCTTCAAAGGAAAGCAGAGAAATACATTGGACGCCAGCTTGGCTGCCAGAGTTGCCAGAAGGAGGCGTACAAGCAGAGCCGTCTTTCCCATGGGCTTAGTGGTGTGTTGCGCCAGGGTGCCGGCCTCTCAGGGGTGCCCTGGCGAGTGGGGGAGCTGCACGTCAGCCCCCCTTTCCCTGCATGCCTGCCAGCTGTGCCCCGTCAACCGTATGGCTGGTGGGCATGCAGCTTCCTTCCCAAGCCTCCGCAGGAGGAGAGCGCCCCTGAAGACTCCTGTGCCTGGAAGTCACTTTGGACTCACAGCTGTCCATGGAGTCGCAGGTCAATTCTGTGTCCAGGGCAGCTGTCTACCAGCTCCATCTGGTACGCAGGCTGAGACCCTACCTGCCCGCAGACTGTCTCACCAGAGTGGTGCATGCTGTAGTTATCTCCCGCTTAGTCTACTGCAATGCGCTCTGCGTGGGGCTACTTTTGAAAGTGAGGCTACCTTTGAAGGTGACCCAGAAACTACAACTAATCCAGAATGCAGCAGCCAGACTGATGACTGGGAGTGGCCGCCAAGACCACATAACACCGGTCCCTAAAGACGTACATTGGCTCCAGTTACGTTTCCAATCACAATTCAAGTGTTGGTGCTGACCTTTAAAGCCCTAAACGGCCTCAGTCCAGTATACCTGAAGGAGTCTCTCCGCCCCAATTGTTCAGCCTGGACACTGAAGTCCAGCTCCAAGGGCCTTCTGGTGGTTCCCTTACTGAGAGAAGTGGGGTTACAGGGAACCAGGCAGAGGGCCATCTCAGTAGTGGCGCCCGCCCTGTGGAATGCCCTCCCTTCAGATGTGAAGGAAATAAACAACTATCTGACTTTTAGAAGACATCTGAAGGCAGCCCTGTTTAGGGAAGCTTTCAATGTTTGATGTTTTGTTGTGTTTTTAATAATCTGTTGGGAGCCGCCAGAGTGGCTAGGGAAACCCAACCAGATGGGTGGGGTATAAATAATAAATTATGATAAATTATTATGATTTTAAGTGGACGGCAAGGGAAGGAGGAAAACAGTGAGAAGAGAATGGGGGGGGGGAGAAAGAAAGCGATGGATAGAGACTAGCACTGCCCACCAGCAGAATTCAGCCCCAGCAAATTGCCCCCAAGGAAAAGCAATCCTAGACAAGAAGCTAAGAAAGCGCCGTGTTACGAAACAGTTAATGCCCCTCCGAAAGAAAAGAAAAACCCGATAAAGAAGAGAGCAGAGAGGAAAACTTGTTTCAGCAGACACTGCTTTGAAAAGCGCAATGGAAAAGAAAGGTCTTTCTTTAGCTTTCCTCCAGAAGGATGACAGAGGGGGAGCCACATGGGAGCTGACATTCATGCTGTGCGAGTTGTGTTGATTGCTAGACCCGCAAATATAGATCTGAGGTGAAAAGTGGGGATTGGGAGGATAGCAGGTGATGTTGAAAGGCACACATGTCTTGCTAAAGAAGTGTGGGAGGGCTGCTGCTTGGTCGGGAAACAGGTAGGTTTGTAAGCCAAAGGTCTACCTGGCGCGTCTGGGCACTGCTCAGAAAGACACCTGCCTAAATCCTGCAGGGCCACTGATGGATCAGGCTGGCTGGTGCTGAGGCGAGTTGCAGGCCCAACACCTCTGGAGGGCTGCAAGTTCCACGTGCCTGGTAGAGACAATACTGAGCTAAGGTAGAGCCAGTGTGGTGTAGTGGTTAAGAGCGGTAGTCTCGTAATCTGGGGAACCGGGTTCACGTCTCCGCTCCTCCACATGCAGCTGCTGGGTGAGCTTGGGCTAGTCACACTTCTCTGAAGTCTCTCAGCCCCACTCACCTCACAGAGTGTTTGTTGTGGGGGAGGAAAGGAAAGGAGAATGTTAGCCGCTTTGAGACTCCTTAAAGGGAGTGAAAGGCGGGATATCAAATCCAAACTCTTCTTCTTCTTCAAGGTAAAATAAAAAATAAAAATGGAAAAGGACCCCTGGATGGTTAAGTCCAGTCAAAGGTGACTATGGGGTTGTGGCACTCATCTTGCTTTCAGGCCGAGGGAGCTGGCGTTTGTCCACAGACAGCTTTCCAGGTCATGTGGCCAGCAGGACTAAACCACTTCTGGTGCAACGGGACACTGTGGCACAAACCAGAGTACACGGAAGCACCGTTTACCTTCCTGCCCAGTGGTACCTATTTATCTACTTGCACTGGTGTGCTTTTGAACTGCTAGGTTGGCAGGAGCTGGGACAGAGCAATGGGAGCTCACCCTGTCACGGGGATTCAAACCGCCAGCCTTCTGATTGGCAAGCCCAAGAGGCTCAGTGGTTTAGACCACAGCACCACCTGTTTCCCTCCTTTACCGAGCTAAATGGACCAGTGGTCTGTAAGGCACCTTTCTTCATTTCTTGTATGGAGAAATTCATAGAAGAAGGAAAGGCATTTAAGCTGGTTTTTCCTCAAAGTCAAAGTTAAATGTCCTACTAAAATATTCCTTCCTCTTTCCTCTCGGCTTCTGGCAAAGTGATGCAGAAGGAGAAGCAGGAGAAATAGATGTATGAGAGTTGTGGGTCATTATAAAAAGACACCGAGGGTGGATCTTCACACGGGGGGGGGGGGGGATGCTATTAAAAAGTCAGAAATTAAATAGTTGTAACAAAAGAAGAAAACCCTATGTAAAATTGCAAATATTTTTTTTGCTCTCCAGCACCATCTAGTGTTGTATGTTTATAACACATTCAAAACGCTGTTTTTTTACTAATGTAGCTGAGTCTCAAGTAAGATGTGGTCATGGTTTGAGCATTGAGCTTTCTTCTGTCATCACTGGATCTCTTAAAATCTTGCATATGGATAGAAGACAGAGAATTCCAGGTGAAATATAGTTATGCAAAACTCAAATGGAACATAAGGAAGAGATGGAGATCTATAATAATAATCTATATAATGAGCTTAATTATCAGTTTGAATAATTTATTATAAAAATGATTATATCTTTCATACTTTTGGGAATCCAGCACATATGCAAAATTGTTGTGGTTGTATAGGGTATTTTAAGATGTAGACATTAAACACTGATTATTGTGTTTGTACACACATGGGTTATTCCAATGGGAATTTATCTTTCAAGGGTCTCATCAAAGTCAACAGCAGCCCGCAATCACAGTTGTCAGGAGGTTGTTACCAAACCTGCATTCATCATGACTGCAATTTCATGTCCAGCTAGTGGCTGCGAGCAATGGCAAATTATATCCTTTCTTTACAGCAATACAGTAATGTTTCCCCTTTGTGTCAGATTCTGATTACGCCTTTTGCTTGGCTGGGTTGGGGATAGGGAGGGTTGTGTGAGTGTGGCAAGGTTCTCCACCCATGTGATGATGATGATGATGATGATAATAATAATAATAATAATAATAATAATAATAATAATAATAATAATTGTACTCCGCCCATCTGGCCTGGGTTGCTCCAGCCACTCTGGGCAGCTTCCAACACATATGAAAACATGATAAAACATCAAACATTAAGAACTTCCCAATACAGGGATGCCTTCAGGTGTCTTCTAAAAGTTGTGTAGTTCTTTATCTCCTTGGCATCTGATGGGAGGGGGTTCCACAGGGCGGGCGCCACTACCGAGAAGGCCCTCTGCCTGATTCCCTGTAACTTCACTTGTCGCAGTGAGGGAACCACCAGAAGGCCCTCGGAGGAGGACCTCAATGTCCAGGCTGAATGATGGAGGTGGCCCACACTGCCTTTCCTTCCCTTTCCTCTGGTGTCATTTACACTGTCCAAGTTTAACTTCTATGGGACAGGATTCTGCTCCATTTGCTTTTGAAGCTCTCCCAAGAGACATCGTAACTATTGATGGCTTTATATAAATGGATAATAATAAATTCAGAGCTAGGGCTGAAGCTAAGCAGAGAGGAACCCAAGCAGAGCCTAGGAACCATACACAAGTCGTTGCTGAGAGGGAGAGCACAATATGCGAAAGACTTCAGTGGCACTGATTCCTTCCTGTATCCGCTGGATTCTTTGTGATCTCAAAGGCTGTAAATATAAATATGCATGTTTGTACATGACAACACCCAGTAAGCCACGCAGAGCTTCCTGCCAGAAGAGTGGGATGTAATAAATATTGTGGTGCATGTCTCATACATTTCTGCAGCTTGTGTCTCAGGTTAACCAGCAGATGGAGTCACTGTGTCATGAAATGCACCAGCCTTGCAAGGGTTGCTCTGCGAAGGCTGCAGTAGGAGACAGTGCCTTTATTTCTCAATAGGAAAGGCTGTGATCCCGGGCTAAAAATAGGCTGAATTCCCCATTCTTCTTTTGTGCTCTCAGTGCACGTGAAGCAATTCTTTCCAGCAGAACTGAAAGGGAGGCTTGTGCATTCGCAAACTGTCCATAGAACCACTGGGTTGCAATCAGGAGGTCTAGAATATTGAAACCAGATATATATATATGTGTGTGTGTGTGTGTGTGTGTGTGTGTGTATTAGGTAAAGGGACCCCTGACCATTAGGTCCAGTCGTTACCGACTCTGGGGTTGCGGCGCTCATCTTGCTTTATTGGCCGAGGGAGCCAGCGTACAGCTTCTGGGTCATGTGGCCAGCATGACTAAGCCGCTTCTGGCGAACCAGAGCAGTGCACGGAAACGCCGTTTACCTTCCTGCTGGAGCGGTACCTATTTATCTACTTGCACTTTGACGTGCTTTAGAACTGCTAGGTTGGCAGGAGCAGGGACACAGCAACGGGAGCTCACCCCATCACGGGGATTCGAACCGCCGACCTTCTGATCGGCAAGCCCTAGGCTCTGTGGTTTAACCCGCAGCGCCACCCGTGTCCCCCTAAATCCTGGTTGCTCTCAACATAATTCCTGGCTACGCTCATGATGTTCCTATTTTGCCAGGGAGAGAGGAACAAGTCACAAACATCACTTTCAGGAGCTGAACCAGTATATGTTAAGCAAAGTTGGCCAAAGCTCAGTTTAAATTAAAGGATCTCAGCAAGCAGATCCTCCAAGTGTCCCTATTTTCAAGGGACAGTGCTGGATTTACAGAAGCCATCCCGGTTTCTGATTTGTCCTGGTATGTCCTTAGGACATCCCTATTTTTCATCAGAGAACTGTTGGAGGGTATGGAGTTATATGACCCCCGAGCCAAGGAGATAGATAACTATACAATCTTTAGAAGACATCTGAAGGCAGCCCTGTATAGGGAAGTTCTTTTATGATTAATTTTACGTATTCATATTTGTTGGAAGCCTCCCAGAGTGGCTGGAGGAACCTAGTCAGATGGATGAGGTATATATGGAATAATAATAATAATAATAATAATAATAATAGGGTGTCCCCATTTTACTTGAAGAAATGTTGGAGGGTAAGGGCTCTCTTGAGAAATGACTCAAGACATGTTGGTGCCTGAGGCAGCAAATCCAAGTGGAGCCCCCATAGCAGTAAAAGCATCACACAAAGACAAGATAACTGGCCAGATCTGCCACCTGAGGCAGGTTGCTTCACCCTGCCTACTGGTAGGGCCACTCCACATTCTTCATGAGATCCTGGACAACAGGAAACAGCCACATACTCCTGAGACAGGCAAGCCATTGCCCGGTTTATGAAAAGGTAGTTCCTTAATATTCAGGAAGATAAAACAAAGAAACAGGTGCACATTCTCAAGTCTGACACCATTAGCAATTAACATGACTTTTGTTGGTGAGCAGTTTTGTCATTACTCTTTGTCATATTGCTCATTACTACCTTAGCAAACCATAATGTTACTATTTAAAAAAAAACCTCAGTGTTGAGATATGGCAGCAATGAGATGGCTGCAGACCACAATCACACAGAACTGTATTCCTATGACATGTTCAGGCAGCAATCATCCAAAATACACTGTAATTATAAACCAACCTTGTTTTGACAGCCATACTCTCCCATTTTCATCTGGTGAGACAGGGAGGCTGACACACAACAGATCTCCACATGTTGCACAGAAAAAGCAGTATTCATTAAGTACAGGCCCGCTATAATAATAATAATAATAATAATAATAATAATAATAATAATAATAATAATACCATCCCACCCATCAGGCTGGATTTCCCCAGCCACTCTGGGCAGCTTCCAGCACATATAAAAACATAAGAAGACATCAAACATTAAAAACTTCCCCAAACAGGACTGCCTTCAGGTGTCTTCTAAAGGCTGTATAGCTACTTATCTCCTTGACATCTGATGGGAGGGGATTCCACAGGGCAGGCGCCACTACCAAGAAGGCCCTCTGCCTGGTTCCCTGTGACTTCACTTCTTGCAGTGAGGGAACCACCAGAAGACGCTCAGAGGTGGACTTCAGTGTCTGGGGTGAACATGGGGGTGGAAACATTCCTTCAGGTGTACTGCACCAAGGCCATCCCTTATAGCAGAGAGGGGGAACCTTTGGCCCTCCAGATGTCACTGGACTCAAACTCCCAGCATCCTTGACCATTGACCATGCTGGGCGGGATGGTGTGCTTTGAACATTGAGGTGTTGGGACTATGGTGATGTTACATGCTCCCCATGCTCTGGGTGCAGTGCTACTCAAGTTTTGCTTCCTTTCAGAGGTGAGATCCCTGGAGATTTATGGCATTCTGCAATGTCTGATTTATTTACAAGTGTACAAGTAGGAAAGAGGTGGGTGGGAACAGAATTAGCACTCCCAGCAGATGGCAGACCCACTGTCCCTGGCAAGTACGGGAGTTCCCCTCTCCCTTCTGGTAGCTCACCGATAAGAATTAATGAGCATTTGGTAGATTTATAGTCCTTTTATTACAGCATTATGTTACAAACACAAACAGACAAGCCTCTGCCGGGATATCAGTTGCCTACTCTGACTCCTCCTCACTTCTGCAGCAAGAAGTGTACCAACAGGAAGTGCCCCCCCCCCGCATCTCCTTTGTTCTGGCATGTTCAGACCTCAGAGTTTGGGGGGAGGTAGGGGATTTCCCCCCTTCCTCTCTCTTTTATTGATACAGCAAGAAAAAAGAAAAAACACAACTACCAAATTACACACAGGAATAACCAAAGACACATGATTTTCTTAACAAACAATAAAACATAAATTGGTCTTAACACTAAAGACCCAACCTCCCATCTATTCCATATTTTGATTACATATTACTTATTGCCAATACACACTTTTATCATAATTAACCTTTTCTTAATATAACTAATTTCTTATATCTACCTTGCAACTACTACTGAAGTTCCTCGAATGCTGCAACAGAATGCTACTATATTTATTTTTCAAATATTCTTTGAAAACCTCCCATTTTGAGACAAACTCCTGTTTTGATATATTCTTTATTTTTTCTGATAGACCATCTAGTTCGGCATATTCTGTCAGCTTTTGGATCCAATCTTGTATAGAGGGGATTTCATTACTCTTCCACTTTGCCGCGATCAGAACTCTTGCTGCTGCCGTCGCATATAAAAAGATACCCTTCCTCTTTTGCGGAATATCCAGATCTGTTATTCCCAGGAGGTGGGCCTCTGGTTTTTTTATTAGAAGAGATCTTTTAACATTTTTTGCAGTTCTGCATGAATACTCTCCCAGAATACCTGTACTTTCCTACATATCCACCACATATGATAGAAAGTTCCTGAGTTATCTCTGCATCTCCAACAATTACCTGACACATTTTCAAAAGTTTCCATGGTGTTAGGTACCATCGGTGTTGCATTTTTTGAAAGTTCTCTTTAATCATATAACAATTTGTGAATTTCCAATTGATTTTCCATAAGTTTTCCCATTGGTCCATGGTTATTGAATGGCCAAAATCCTGTGACCACCTCACCATTGCCACTGTTACCACCTCCTCCTCCTTGAGGAGTCACTATGTTTTGGAAAGAGTTTTTCTTTTAGAATTTACAAGCTCAGATTTCCCCCCCCCCTCTCAATTTATGTATTGCCCAGCTGCTCCCTCCCTTCTGGTTGCTTAGCTACTATCTAATAGCTGGGTAGCTCCTCTCTCAAATGTGCAGCTTCTGTGTAGGCCTATCTCTCTGCTTCTGGAAACAGTGGAAGCAGGGGGGAGGCAAATATTCCCCTTCCTCTTCTGTTAGGAGCTGATCTCCCTGTGATTGCATTCCCCAATCTTCCAATCCAGACCAGCCTCTGACAGTCCCACACCATGGGGGTAGAGAAGCACCCACATCATGGGGAAACAGAAGCAGCCAGCAGCTTAAGATGCTTTCAACAGAGGTGGCTGGTGCCTATTGGAACTGGTATGGCAGAAAGCAAGGAAGCTGACAGCAGATGAAGCTGGAGTCAATGACCGATGAAGCCATCTACCGTATTTTTCGCTCTATAAGACACACTTTTCCCCTCCTAAAAAGTAAGGGGAAATGTGTGTACATCTTATGGAGCAAATGCAGGTGGGAGGCTCTGCTCAGCACTCCCTTTAAAGAGCCGCACACACACTCTGCGTGCTCTTTAAAGGGAGTGCAGCTCTTGGGGGAGCCTTAGCCATGCGCAGCCTCTCCGGGGCAGGGGATGAAGGCTCCCCTTACCCGGGAGAGGCTGCACGCGGCTAAACAAGAAGCCAAGACAGCCAGCATGATCACTGTGCTGCAATCCTGCTGGCTGTTCTAGCTTCTGGCTTAGCCGTGCAAAGCCTCTGCAGGGCAGCGGGGAGCCTTCATCCCACTGCCCTGCGGAGACTTCGTGCGGCTATCCCTGGCTTTTGCAGGAGGTGGGGGAAGGAACAGAGCACGTGGCTCTGTCCCTTCCCCCACCTTCCAGAAAAGCCCCCAAGAGCCGGGATCCCTTTAAAGAGTGCGTGGCTCTTGCAGGAGGAAAGCCAGTAGGCTTGCTTTCACTGAAGCCAGGAGGGCAAGAAGGATCGGTGCGCACCGATCCCGCTTGCTCTCCTGGCTTCAGGGATAGCCCCGCAAAGCCTCTTGAGCGAAGATGGAGGAGCACTCCCTCTTAGCTCAGGATGCTTTGCATTGCCTTCTTATTTCTTGTTTTCTTCACCTAAAAACTAGGTGCGTCCTATCGTCCGGTGCGTCTAATAGAGCAAAAAATACGGGAATTCACGTTTTGACCCTATCCTTCTACTAAATTCTACAGGGACACAGCTGAGACCAAGCTGATCGCCATAGCTGCCCCCTGGACAGCAATTCAGGCAGGTGGAGCCAGCTGATGGCAAACTGGGGTTGCAGGGAGGAGGCAGTGTCCCATTTGCCCTAATGGAGCATCCTCCGTTGACTTTCAATGATCAGCAAGCTCTTGGCCCAACTCTGTGGTCTTCCTCTCTTCCTCAAAACTGCAGTCTTCTGCTCCCAACCCTGCACCTAAGATCAATGGTACTGCAATGCAGTGCTCTCCACATGACAACTCTGAACATCTCTGACCATTGGCCCTGCTGGCTGGGGCAGAAGTTGTAGCCCACAACCCACTGGCTACCCTGGCTTAGATCAGCCACCACCATTAGCTGGTACTGATGGATGTGGGGAGGCTGAGTCACCTTCCCAAAGGCCATGGCTTTCACATACCAAGCTTTCCGGAATGATTTTCTGCATCATCGGGGAATCATCTCTTAATAATTGGCCTCATAAAGAGACATTTCCTGAGCGTCCTGTGTCATTAATGTTGCACTGCCGCCCCCCAAAAGGATGTGGCTGGCACAGCTTGGTCAGCTTTCAGAACAATGGGGAGGTTTAAGTAGTACAAAAAATTCATATGCAAGGCTTGCTGCAGGTTCTGGAACTTCACCATATCTCAGGGCTGACCCAAGACATTTGGCTCCTGAGGTTAACCACGAAACACCTCCCTGCTATGCCAGGGAAGAAGAGAGGAGAATATCTTCATTTGCTTCATCCTGAAGCAAAGTTCTTAACCCGAGGTACTATTTCTGGTTTAGCGGAGTCTGTAACCTGGAGCGTCTGTAACCCGAGGTACCACTGTACTATGGCTAATATGGAGAGATTTAAAATATGGAAGATGAAATAATGTGTGGTTGAAAATGTTGACAATAGGGCGCATGGAGGGGATAGTGGGAAGTCTAGAGATTCAGAGAAATCTCTCAATATGAGTATGTATTTGGTATTGTTATAACTTTACACTTGTAAAATCAAATAAAAATTATTTATTAAGAAAAAGACCCCCAAAGTGGCTTGCAATAGCAGAAGGGCTTAAAGGATGTGTCCATAGTCCGTCCGTCCCCCACCTCAGGTTCAGTCCCCTGATCCTGAGGGTCCCTCAACCATCATGAATAGTTGGGAGCGGGGAGAGTCCAGGGATATGCTCCAGGAAGTAGGCAGGAAAGCACCATGCCCCATTCAAAAACCAGGTCTTTAGCATCCAATTCATTCTCTTTAGTTTCATATTGTCATATTTTATCTCCAGCTTTTTACTGTGCTTTTTACTCTGCCCTGAGATATGGGATTGGCAGTATGTGGGGAGGAAACCAAATCAATAAATAAGTAACACAATCGGTTGTAGGCTAGGAATAGAATTTTAATGTCATTTGAAAATACTTCATTGATTTTAATTTGTATTCAGTTTCCTTTAAAAAGGGGGATGGGGTGAAAATGCACTCCAAACACCAAGCAGACTCTGAAATATACTTATTTCTCTTGGAAATGCCTGAAATCTCACCAACGATGCCAGGCCAAGGCATATGAAGTGCAATCGCAAGGATGTTTACTCAAAAGTAAGTCCCACCGATTTTATTGGGTCTTACTCCCTTGTATCTGTGGATTGGGTTGTAGTCTTAATAATGCTTTTCATTTTGTCCTTCACCTGTCCCACGTATTGCAGTTGCTCATGCTATAGATTAAATTGTGATTTATTGACACCGTCGCGTCTGCTGGTCTAATCATGACACAGCTGAAGAACATAATCAACTTTTATGGCAGAGTTTCTACAAGGTGGTTAGCACAGCCCGCCAGCATAGCTGAAACTGTTTTGCTAATGACCATCCTGGAATTCTTCAACCTACTATGAGACCCAGAGCAGTATAGTGGTTAGAGCAGGCATAGGCAAACTCAGCCCTCCAGATGTTTTGGGACTACAACTCCCATCATCCCTAGCTAACAGGACCAGTGGTCAGGGATGATGGGAATTGTAGTCTCAAAACATCAGGCGGGCCAAGTTTGCCTATGCCTGGGTTAGTGTTGGACTGGGACCTGGGAGACCAGGGTTCAAATCCCTGCCCAGCCATGAAACTCAGCGGGTGACTTTGGGCGAGTCACAGTCTCTCAGCTTAGCCTACCTCAAAGGATTGTTGTGAGGATAAAATAAGGAAGAAGAGAACTATGTGATCCTTGGAGGAAAGATGGGAAATAAATGTAATAATGATGTGGACTGGTAAAAGGGTATTGGGAAATGATCCAAAATGAATTGCAAAAAAAAAAAAAAAAGTTTAAAAGTACTCTCCCCCCCCCCCAACAGAGTCCTTTCTGTTGAGGATAATTCAGACTGAAATTCCCAGATGTCATAAAAGGGTTATTTATGTATGTCACTACTGTGGCCCATGTTTTGTTAGCGAGGTCCTAACCAATGAAGAATGGCAACTTAAGTTGACAGAATATGCACAACTTGCAGACTTAACATATAGAATAAGAGAACAAGAAGAACATACGTTTATAGAAGATTGAAAAATGTTTATTGAATATATGGGAAATAATTGTGCACAACTGAAAACCCTGGTAGGGTTAAGATAAATTCAACAGTGTAAATAAGTTTTGATGGATGCACTAAGGGAATACTGAATGGTATAAAAGGTAAAGGTACCCCTGACTGTTAGATCCAGTGAATGGTAATAGTTTTTGTAAAATATGCAGGGATTTATGATTTGTAAAATGAATCATGGACTTTCCTCAACTTTCTCCTCTGGTTTGTTGCATATTAATTTCTCCTGATTTTTGATTATACCTTAATATCAAATTCTCTAAATTGTGTCCTTTCTATATTCTGTTTGTTAATTGTAAGTTTAGTCAAATCCTGCTAGTGAGTTCATTTCTTTATTTCTGTAGATACATCATAAATGGTCCCCACTCCTTTTTAAAGTCTCTATTGTCTCTGTCTCTTAATCTCTCTGTCAGTTTGGCCATTTTGGCATAGTCCGTAAGTTTGTCTTGCTATTATTCTTTGGTTGGTATTTCATCACTTTTCCACTTTTCGGCTAGCAGTATCCTAGCCGCCGTTGTACCATACATGAAGATTTACTTCTTCTATTTCTGCAAGTCTTGACCTATAATGCCTAATAAAAAGGCTTCTGGGCTTTTGACAAAAGTTATCTTAAACATCCTTTTCATTTCATAGGTCTGCCAAGTCTTCTGTCCAGTGTCCGACGTTTTGGCTATACAGTATAAGTAATGACATGCACAACTAGAACATAAGAAATAGAGGGAATTATTAAATGAGACTCGCTATTAGGTATGCATGCCAAAGACACAAATCATATTGCTTTACACAAATGGTGATTTGCACTGTGCTGATAACATGATAGGCATGCTATACTTATTCTAAGGCTGTCCTTTGAAAAAAATTAAGATTGTTTGTGTTTCCTTCCTTCCCTCTTTTTTAAACGTTGCTTTGAATTTAGCCAGCAGCAGACCTTAAATTTGTGGAGAATCTCCCTCCATCTCACCAAGCCCTTCCCCTACTTAAATCTAAAGCTGCCAACTTGAAATCTTTCAGATTCTCCTATCACTTCCCCAGAGCTTCCCACTCATGGAAGTCGAAGAGTTATCAGTCATGTTTACAAAACAGGAGTTGAGTAACTTTTGCCTGTAGTATCTCAGATAGCAAATAAGTTACACCAGCAGCTGGTGGCCTGTTTCTGATGCTTTAGGTGAGATGTCATCTGTAGAAGTCAGCAGGTGAAGATTTTGCTGAAATGGAGCTTTATGTTCTCTGGAAGCTGGTGAGTGCTATGGATCTCCAACAGAGGATTCTAACACCTGCATCAAACAAGTCACAATTCCCAGGATTTTTGGACAGGAAATCATGGAAATAATAATACAGTCATAGCTTGGATCCTGAATGCCACAAACCCAGAAGTGAGTGTTCCAGTTTGCGAACGTTCTTTGGAAGCCGAACGTCCGACGTAGCTTCTGATTGGCTGCAGGAGCTTTCTGCAGCCAATTGGAAGCCACGGCTTGGTTTCCAAATGTTTTGGAAGTCGAATGGACTTCCAGAATGGATTCCGTTTGACTTCTGAGGTACCACTGTAATAGTAGTAGTAGTAGTAGTAGTAGTAGTAGTAGTAGTAATAATAATATTTTATACCCCTGGGTTGCCCCAGCCACTCTGGGCAGCTTCCAACACATATAAAGGTAAAGGGACCCCTGACCATTAGGTCCAGTCTTTGGCCGACACTGGGGTTGCGGCGCTCATCTCACTTTATTGGCCAAGGGAGCCGGCGTACAGCTTCTGGGTCATGTGGCCAGCATGACTAAGCCGCTTCTAAGCCGCGGCAGGGCTGTGAGGAGGGGCTGCCTGGTGTGCCCTCCGCGTCCCTGACGCGCGGGGACTGCGGCGAGTGCTGAGAGCCACTGCCTGCCGGACGTCTTCAGCCCGGACGCTCGCACAGCTCGTCGGTTCCGCGAGACATGGGGCTCTGCTACAGCCTGCGCCCAAGGCTCTTTGCCGACTCCGGAGGCGGCGAGCCCCCCCCCAGATGTTGCGCCCAGTGCAGCCAGCCCCCCCCTGCACCCCCACGCTACGCCACTGTATTTTATCACTATATGTGCAAACAACTACAATTCCATATGCAATTACATATATGCTTGTCTAGCATATAGGTATATAAAAGTTATTACTATCCAAATACACATATGGTTATTTATAACCAGTGCTTTTTTCGGGGGGGTGTATGCAGGGGTACACATACCCCTAAACATTTTGTGAATCATTGTACTTTTGTCCATTTACTGTATTTATTTTTCCCAATTTGAACTATAAAACTGTGATTTTGTTGAGTCAAAATGAGAGTACCCCTAAACATTTTATTTGGGGGGGAAGCACTGTTTATAACCTATTATAATTTCAATAAATACATTCCAAATATTGCCATACAAAGTCTACATCTGAAAGCAATCTGTTCATAAGCATGTCTTGTCATATCATCAGTTCATTGACTAAAGGGGATGATAGACTTATCTTTGCAATGCATCAATATTACTATTTTGGCTGTTGTAAGGGCATGAAGAATCTATTTATACTGTCAATTTCCATATAAAGGTAAAGGGACCCCTGACCATTAGGTCCAGTCGTGACCGACTCTGAGGTCATCTCGCTTTATTGGCCAAGGAAGCTGGCATACAGCTTCTGGGTCATGTGGCCAGCATTACTAAGCTGCTTCTGGCAAACCAGAGCAGGGCATGGAAACACCGTTTACCTTCCCGCCGAAGCGGTACCTATTTATCTACTTGCACTTTGATGTGCTTTCGAACTGCTAGGTTGGCAGGAGCAGGGACTGAGCAACGGGAGCTCACCCTGTCGTGGGGTTTCGAACCGCCGACCTTCTGATCGGCAAGTCCTAGGCTCTGTGGTTTAACCCACAGCACCACCCGCGTCCCAATTTCCATATAGTAGGCACGTAATTCAAAGGAATGTTTTCCTCTGAAAATTTAAACTTTTTTCTCCACGGTCATGTTTTTGCAATCTAATACTTTCTCCCAAAATTTAGGAAGTGAAGGACATTGTAAAAACAGGCGTTTCAAAGAAGCATGATCCTTATTGAATCTCCAACATCATGCTGCCTTCGACTGTCCTTTTCTATATAACAGTAATGGAGTCCAGTAAATTCTAAATATTATTTTCTGTTGTATAAGTTATAGTTTAACAGCTATAGACGCCTTTGCTACAAAAGCTAAAACACTTTCCCACTGTCTAGGTAATATAGAAGAAGAAGAAGAAGAAGAAGAAGAAGAAGAAGAAGAAGAAGAAGAAGAAGAAGAAGAAGAAGAGGAGGAGTTTGGATTTGATATCCCGCCTTTCACTCCCTTTAAGGAGTCTCAAAGCGGTGAACAATCTCCTTTCCCTTCCTCCCCCACAACAAACACTCTGTGAGGTGAGTGGGGCTGAGAGACTTCAGAGAAGTGTGACTGGCCCAAGGTCACCCAGGAGCTGCACGTAGAGGAGCGGAGACGCGAACCAGGTTCCCCAGATTACGAGACTACCGCTCTTAACCACTACACCACACTAGGAACCTTCAATTCTTTGTTCCAGTCATTTCTTAAAATCTTACACCACTTTAACACCCAAATGATCCTGGGAACTATAGTTTGTAAAGGGAGCTAGGAATTGCAGGTTTTTGAGAGTTCTCCTAACAACTGTCAGGAAGGTTAGCAAACTTCAGTTCCCAGAATTCTTTTGGGGGAAGCCATGGTTGTTCAAAGTAGTGCAAGAATGCTTTAAAGTAACACTGTGGTTGTGACCTAAGATGATATAGAACTGACATAGGTTTGTAACATAGATATAGGTTTGTAACATAGAGTTTCGTAACATAGACATGGGTGGTGCTGTGGTCTAACCACTGAGCTTCTTGGGCTTGCCGATCAGAAGGTCGGTGATTCGAATCCCCACGACGGGGTGAGCTCCCATTGCTCTGTCCCAGCTCCTGCCAACCTAGCAGTTCAAAAGCACGCCAGTGCAAGTAGATAAATAGGTACCACTCTAGCGGGAAGGTAAACTACATTTCCATGCCCTCTGGTTTCCATCATGGCGCCCCGTTGCGCCAAAAGCGGTTTAGTCATGCTGGCCACATCACCCGGAAAACTGTCTGTGGACAAATGCCGGCTCCCTTGGTCTGAAAGTGAGAGGAGCGCCGCAACCCCGTAGTCGCCTTTGACTGGATTAAACCGTCCAGGGGTCCTTTACCTTTACCTATTATGCCTTTTGTCATATCTTAGGCTGTTTTACCTGATTGTGTTGATGTGATTTGATCATCATAGGTCCAACGTTTGGGTTGTGTGTGCTTAAATCAATATTTTTATGGAACTTTTTAAAATAAAACCACTATATTAAATTACAGAAGTCTCATATTTTCCATTGCCTTCCTCCCCCTGGTTCCCCAGCATATGTGGTTCAGATGGAAGCATTCCTGTTGTGCAAACAGCCAAGAATGTGACTAGCAAAAACCGCAACCTCTTAACACACACACACACACACTACAGAAAAGGGAAGGGCAGAGGAAGTGTCAACAAAGGAGTGACAGTCAACAAGGAAGAACGAGATGTTTTCCTCATTCATCTCAAATGCATCTCTCTCCTAAAAACCTCATGCTTGGATGAGATCAAGATTCAATAGTCTGCAAGCCTGTGTTTTCTTGACAAGACAGGATGCTTCAAGAGTGTGTCACAGTGACAGTGTGGTTGTGAGATCATCTTACTGGAGATATTGAAATATCCAGTTCACCCTTCAGCTGTTCGGACAGGGCCATTTGTTCCCCCATCCCCTTGACCTTGACCTTGACACAATATTGTGTGTAACACTCCCCTACAGAGCCAGCAGAAAAACAGTTCTAAGCAACTCGCGTGAGCAGAGTTCTACAAGCTTCAAGGGAAGGCCAAGACACATGCTGTTGCCATCTGGAAAGTCTTCTAAAAGTGGATTTCATTAGGAGGAAGTGAATATGCGCAGCTTGCAGACTTAACATATAGAATAAGAGAACAAGAAGAGCATATATTTAGAGAAGATTGGAAAATGTTTATTGAATAGATGGGGGAGGGAACTTGGGTACACTTGAAAACGTTGGCAGAATTAAGATAAATTCAACCGTGTAAATAAGTTGTGATGGATGTAATAATGGAATACTGAACGGTTTAGTTTATGTAAAATATGCAGGGATTTATTATATGGCAAATGAACCATGGAAAGAGAAGAAGGGAAGTCATAGATATTCTAATGATGTTTAAATGAGTATTTTAAATTGTAAAACAGAAAATTTAATTAAAAATTATATATTTTTTAAAAAGGTGAAACCCAGAGGAGGGAAGAAATCAGAGATTTTCCCCAAAGCTGAATTCACCCCGTCCTAACCTGTGAATTCTCACATTCCCAAGATGTGTTTTTGATGATTACCGAGATATAACATCATGAGCGTAGCCAGGAATTAAGTTGTGAGCAACCAGGATTTAGGGGGGCGCGGGTGGCGCTGTGGGTTAAACCACAGAGCCTAGGACTTGCCAATCAGAAGGTCGGCGGTTCGAATCCCCGCGACGGGGTGAGCTCCCATTGCTCGGTCCCTGCTCCTGCCAACCTAGCAGTTCGAAAGCACGTCAAAGTGCAAGTAGATAAATAGGTACCGCTCCGGCGGGAAGGCAAATGGAGTTTCACCAGAAGTGGCTTAGTCATGCTGGCCACATGACCCGGAAGCTGTACGCCGGCTCCCGCGGCCAATGAAGCAAGGTGAGCGCCGCAACCCCAGAGTCGGTCATGACTGGACCTAATGGTCAGGGGTCCCTTTATCTTTACCTTTACCCAGGGTTTATTGGGGTTGGGGTACTACTAGAAGATTCGGGATGAAATGTCCCCACAACAGTTGTTTAATATTACTTTCTTTTGATCCCAAGTGCTCAGAAAAATCTGTCAACATCCTTTCTACAATTTCTACTTTTAGCTAAATTTTATTTATTTATTTACCTGATGGGGGGGGGGGACACCTGCTCCCTCCCCTGCCCGTTACACCCATGCGTAACATACGTGATGCGCTTCCAACATGCAAGCTCAAGCCTGCCCCGTACGGCGCCCTGAGTTCAAATGCCAGGAATCCATCAAACCAGAGCTAACTTGGAAGCCGTCCGGGAAACTTTGGCCGCCGCTTGGAAAGCATGCAGCGGCACTCCTTTCCCGGAAAGTTGCGTTAAAAGAGGGGTGGGAGCCGCAGGAAGTCCCACCCCTGCCCCTAGACGAATCCCCTCCGAAACGCTTGGCGCATTTGCGCGGAGATTTGCTCCGGATCTGAGGGCGCCTTCGGGAAAGGACTGGAGATGCGCGTCTGAAGGAGACTCCGCCCAAGGGGAGCGCAGGCTGGCGACCTTCCCCTTTGCGCCTTTGCGCGGCGGCACTTTCGCTTCCAAGGCTATTCCCTCCCCGCGCGGCGCGTCATCCCGACGAGGAGCCCGTGGGACGGCGCGGGGCGAGCACCTGGAGGCTGCCGGGCCCCTCCTCCCCTGGCCGGGGAAGGGCGTCCCTCCGGCGTGCTGGCTGGCTGGAGCGCCACAAAGCGGAGAGCTCGCCGGCCGGCTGGTGGGGAGAGCGAGCGCGGATTCTTGCTTGGCGCGCCTGGAGACCCGGCACTCGATCATGGCTTTTGGCAAGAGTCAGAAGGATCCTTTCGGCACAGCCGTGGGGCATCTGATCGGTAAGAAGCGGCATCTCTTGCCTCCGCTTCCTGCCAGCCTGTGGGTGGCTGCCCCTGAACTGAACGGAGCGCCAAACTTTCCCAAGGCACCGTCCCATTTTCAGACGGGGAGGGCGGGCAGCCGCGCTGTAGCGGAGACAGCCTTTGCGCGCCGAAGGGCTCAGGTGGCGTCTCCAGGTCGGGAACCGTTGGGGAGACGCTACCTGCCAGTGCCTGCAGTACTAAGCTAGCCTTGCCAGTGGTGTGACTCGGGGCAAGACAGCGTTCCCATATGGATGTAGGCGGAGAAGGGGGGAAAGGATAGTTTCTGTTGAGTTGTGGAAACCTAACAGGCTTCTGGGTCAGCGGGGCAGGTAAGGGGATATTCAGCTCTGTGTTTAATGTTTTTGCACCCCCTCCTAGTGGGCTTAACCAGGATTTATGTTGGGGGGCAGGCTTTATTTTAGAGGTTCCGGACCTCAGTTAAGTATTTTTATTGATTGGGGGGGCTACACCCATGCCCCCCTCCTGTAGATGCAATTGTGTATTACCTGCCTGGCTAGATGGCTTTTGGAGTTTCCTTCGGATTCTGCTTCAAATCTGATAGGCCAACTTTGCTGTATTTTTTTATTGGGTGGTGATGGCTTCTGATCATTTTGCTGAGCTAGTCTCCTGGACTCCTGCCTCAAAGTCCTACTTTAATGGCACTGCTGTACCGGGTGATACACTCGGTGAAACTACAGTACGTTTTTCAGCTCCTCCAGGCCCATAGAAACCCAAGAGCTACACAAGCTACTCTTGCCCCTCTAGGGGGTTCTAATTCCAGGTCCCTAACCAATTTATTTGCTGTTGCCGTGCTAACTAGTCCCCTTCCACCCACTGTGGGAGCTGTCCCATGAGCAAATATCAAGCTGCATTTTATTTATTGCTATTATTTTTCAGAAAATTTATATGCCGCTCAATTGTAAAGGAAAAACAAGAGCAACCCACCTTAAAGTGCTTTATAGAAAAGAACAGAACCATGACATTATCAGTAAAAACTGATATTTGAAAGATTCAAACGTGATTAAAACCAACCATAAGCTAAAAAATACTGATTAAAATGCATGTGTTGTTATTGATCAACACTGTATCTTGATGCCAAGACAAGATTCGCCTGCTGAAATTTTGATCACGGAAGGCAGAAAAGCCTCACCAGGAAAGAAAGAGAAATCTTTGATAGCCTTATCTCTGTTTTGGAGGTCAGACATCACTAAGCTTTAGTCAGCCATAGAGGATCAGAAGGTCTCCTTGTTTGGCTCCAGCGAAACAAAACACCACCCAGGTTGCTGTTTGTTCAGAATATTTCTTAACAATCCATCATCAATAGAAGCCAAGCTGGTGTGTGCACTGCATTCACACAACATATAAATGCTGTGTAAAGTTGACAGGCGAGCTTTACTGCATCAGAACACAATAAAGCGAAAAGCAGAATGGGACCCGATCCCAACAACCCCCTACAATCTGAAGTGCCAGTAGAAAAGTGTTTCGGCTTTTCTGATACCTGCGGACTGCAGCCCCCAGCCATGGGGTGCTTTTTACTCATGCTTTTCTTAGCCACTCTGTGTGACAAGTGTGGAGGCTGGAAAATGTGGTGGATTCCCTGCCATTGTTAGACATTCCAACTCTATGATTCTTTTTTTTTTATAAGATATTTATTAAAATTTTAAGAGGTACAAAAAGAAAAAGAAAAAAACATCATTCTAAAAAAAAAAAAGATAAAATACAAAAAATAAATAAAAAAAGAAAGAGCAGAGAATTAAAACCCATTAAGCAAAAAGAAAAAAACAAGCAAAAATACAACAAATCTTCCCATTACTTATCTTTCATTAGCTTATTTCCCTGACCTCCTCACACCTCCCTTTTTTGTATTCTAGGTCAATTATCCATTTCAGCAAATCCTTTCCCTCTTTTCAAATTTTTGTCCTGTAATTTATCTTGATATTAATATAACTTTACTTTCCCTCCTTTCACCAATTAACAGTCTGTTTTTTCCCTAAATCTTTGTAACATTTCTGCTAAAATCACATAAATTCATTCCAACATCATTCTAACATTCATTAATTTTACAATGTTTTAAATTTCTTCCAATCTTCCTCCACCGACTCTTCTCCCTGGTCTCGGATTCTGCCAGTCATTTCCGCCAGTTCCATGTAGTCCATCACCAACTCTATGATTCTATGATTCTATGTGTGCCTTTCCTTTGAACCAGTGTTCAAAATTAGCCGGGCGCCAGGCGCGTTTTGTGACTGGCGCAGGTCCATTTGCTACCATATTAAGTTGGTGACAGACATCCCCATCGGGCTGGCCCCTCCTCAGTTAACCTCTACAACAACCCTGTGAGGTAGATGAATCGATTGTGACTGGCCCAAGGTCATCCAGTGAGCTTCGTGATGGAGTGTGGATTTGGACCCTGACCTCCCAGGTCTTAGTCCAACACTCTAACCACTGTAACCTGCCTTCCTTGAGTCTGTAACCTGCCTTCCTTGAGTTCTTCTGCTGTGGGGCAGCTGTTCAGTGGTACCTCAGGTTAAGTACTTAATTCGTTCCGGAGGTCCGTACTTAACCTGAAACTGTTCTTAACCTGAAGTACCACTTTAGCTAATGGGGTCCCCTGCTGCCGCCGCGCTGCCGGAGCACAATTTCTGTTCTCATCCTGAAGCAAAGTTCTTAACCTGAAGCACTATTTCTGGGTTAGCGGAGTCTGTAACCTGAAGCGTATGTAACCTGAGGTACCACTGTATCTGTTAAGTAGGCAGATAAATATGGGGAAAGCAAAATGTCACTTAGAGAAGGATCTGAAATATTTTCCTTGAAGCTTGAGTTTTTCTTATTCTGGATTGCTTTATTTGATGTTTTGATGTGTTGTGAACCGCTTTGAGATTTTTTTTCTTTACTATATAAAGTGGTATACTGTAGAAATGAAGTGAACAATAATAGTAATAACAATAATAGCTCTCATTGGGGAGGGGGGATAGCAGCTAGACTGCTGTGGCGACCATAACCTAAGGTTTAAGGTGCCATTTGGCAATTAGCTTACACAGTGGTACCTCGGGTTACAAATACTTCGGGTTACAGACTCCGCTAACCCAGAAGTAGTACAGTGGTACCTCTGGTTGTGAACGGGATCCGTTCTGGAGGCCCGTTTGCAACATGAAAAGCCCGCAACCTGAAGCGTTGTATCTACGCAGGTGCGCAGCACGATTTGGCGCTTGTGCTCATGCGTGAAGCATGATTTAGTTCTGCGCATGCGTGAGCTGCGAAACCCAGAAGTAACCCTTTCCGGTATTTCCGGGTTGCCACGGGACGCAACTTGAAAAAACGTAACATGAAGCAAACGTAACATGAGGTATGACTGTTACTGTACCTTTGGTTAAGAACTTTACCCCAGGATTAGAACTGAAATCGCGCAGCGGCAGCGGGAGGCCCCATTAGCTAAAGTGGTACCTCAGGTTAAGAACAGTTTCAGGTTAAGAACGGACCTCCGGAACAGATTAAGTTCATAACCAGAGGTAGCACTGTATATCTGAGTTCCTAACACTGCTTAGGAACCCCTCTTACCTTCTCTCCCTCAGTAACAAGGGAGGAATAACAGTTCTACATCAGGAATGCCTCCTCTTCTCCAAGAGGCTGCTGGAGAGGCGGCGTTGCGGGGGCTGCCCCCAGGAAACATCAACTCCAGCCTCCAAGGAGCACACTGCTGCAGCAGCGGGTCAGCGGGTGATGCATTCTTTAGAGGCCAGATCTGCTGCCCCCGTGGATTCTGCCTCCCAAGGCAGCAAGCCCACCTTGCCTTACGGGTGGGCCGGCTGTGCTTCCTTAACACTGTGGACTTCCAGTTAAGAGCTCGGAATCCATCCATCAATTCCCCTTTTTCCAAGCCTGTGCTCCTCTCTTCCCTTCATTTGGAGCGACTGCAGCCCACGTTCCCTCCTGCCGTGCTCAAAATAATGAATGTTTTGCATGTTGGAATTCCCCGCTTCACCCAGACACATGTGTCGAGTTGGGGGTGGAGGGAAGCGCATTCCTTTAGCTGCTCTGGATTGTGAGGATGACGGGAGTGGTTGGAGACTCACTAACGGAGTGACTCATCAAGGTTTAAGTGATGCTAGTCAGTTTCAGTCCATTCTCCCCAGGAAAAAAAGTGAGTTTTCCCCTTGTACAGTGGTACCTCGGGTTACAGACGCTTCAGGTTACAGACTCCGCTAACCCAGAAATAGTACCTCGGGTTTAGAACTTTGATTCAGGATGAGAACAGAAATCGTGCTCCGGCGGCGCAGCGGCAGCGGGAGGCCATATTAGCTAAAGTGGTACCTCAGGTTAAGAACGGTTTCAGGTTAAGAATGGACCTCCAGAATGAATTAACTTCTTAACCTGAGGTACCACAGTATTATATAAGGGATGGGGAACTTCAGGCACTCCAGTTGTTGTTAGGGCTAGAGCTGGGCGATATATGGGTAAATTGTCTGAAACCAGTATTCTGTGCAGGTAGCGATACTGGCTTCAGACATTTGGAGCTGGCGATACATCGCTCCAGCTCACATTGCCTGCAGAAGGCAAAGGCACAGGCAGATGGAGCCTGAGAATGTTCTGGGCAAAGGTAAAAAGGTAAAGGACCCCTGGATGGTTAAGTCCACTCAAAGGCGACTCTGGGGTTGCAGCACTCATCTCGCTTTCAGGCCGAGGGAGCCAGTGTTTGTCCACAGACAGCTTTCCGGGTCATGTGGCCAGCATGACTAAACCGTTTCTGGCGCGACGGAACACCGTGACAGAAGCCAGAGTGCTTGGAAACACCGTTTACCTTCCCGCCACAATAGTACCTATTTATCTACTTGCACTGGTATGTTTTCAAACTGCTACGTTGGCAGGAGCTGGGACAGAGCAACGCGAGCTCACCTTCTGATCGGCAGGTACCTTCTCTGGCTCTTCCTACCTGCTTGCACCTTTGAGGAAGCCCCAATGCTCCTCCGGCTCGTGCAAGCTGGAGCGGTATTGGGGCTCACTTAGCTGAGGACCGGGAGGCCTTCTGTCTCCCAGCTGAGCAGTTCAATGAAGCCCCAATGCCCCACCAGCCTACAGGCTTGCTTGTGGGGCTGGGCAATGTATCTTGGCTGCTTCAAAGGTGGGGAGGAAGAAGCAGGCAAGATACAGACATTGTGAAACATCAGCATATTGTGGTACAGTCGTACCTTGGATCCTGAACGCCTTGCAGGAGCTACCTGCAACCAATTGGAAGCTGCGCCTTGGTTTCCAAACGTTTTGGAAGTCGAATGGACTTCCGTAATGGATTCCGTTCAGCTTCCTAGGTACCACTGTATTTAGCTGTTGATATAAAAGGTAACTCCTGCCAACCTAGCAGTTCGAAAGCACGTCAAAGTGCAAGTAGATAAATAGGTACCGCTCCAGCAGGAAGGTAAACGGCGTTTCCGTGTGCTGCTCTGGTTCGCCAGAAGCGGCTTAGTCATGCTGGCCACATGACCCGGAAGCTATACGCTGGCTCTCTCGGCCAATAAAGCGAGATGAGCGCCGCAACCCCAGAGTCAGCCACGACTGGACCTAATGGTCAGGGGTCTCTTTACCTTTACCTTTATAAAAGGTAAAGACTGATGTATCACAATCACTGGCGTAAGAAGGGGGGGTGGGAGAGCGCTCCGCCCCAGGTACCATTTGGGGAAATGGTCCCATCACAGCCACCCCCTCGGGACGCGCAACCCTGGGACACTTGCCACACCCCCGCAGGTGACACGCCACACCCCCAGGATGCGCATCAGCCACGCCCCCGCCTGTTCTCCGCTCCGGGGGCTGCAGCATGTTGCTCCACCACTGATCAAATGCTGAAAAACAGATCTCGCCCAGCCCTAGTTAAGGCTGATGAGTGTTGAAGTCCAGTGACTTTTAGAGGTCATCTGTGTATTAACAGAGGCAAAGGTGGACAGAGTTTCAGTGCCCTTAGGCAGAGGAGGAAGTTTCAGCGAGGGTAGCTAATGTCACCTTTGCAGGATAAACATCACTTGCTAACATTCCTACTTTGCCTACCAGTTATTAATAAAGTTGCAGAAGTCTGGTCCTCCTTTGCAACAGGTCAGCTCAGCCTTCCACAAACTGATGCCCTCTACAGTGGTACCTCTGGTTAAGAACTTAATTCATTCCCGAGGTCCGTTCTTAACCTGAAACTGTTCTTAACCTGAGGTACCACTTTAGCTAATGGGGCCTCCCGCTGCCACCGTGCGATTTCTGTTCTCATCCTGAGGTAAAGTTCTTAACCTGAGGTACTACTTCCGGGTTCGCAGAGTCTGTAACCTGAAGCATTTGTAACCTGAAGCGTTTGTAACCCGAGGTACCACTGTAGATGTTTTGACTACCACAACCCCTGTCAGCTGCAGCCAGTAAACTGAGTGGTAGCCAAAATACCTGGAGGGCGCCAGGTTGGGGAAAATTGTTCTAGCCCTAAGTCTTTGTTTGCTGATATCCAGTAAGCCACTTTCAAAGCATTTCATAGAATCAGAATGCTGGAGGCTGGATATCCTAGGTGTTTCCTGACATTGGCTAACCGGTTCTTTTTTCTTTTCTTTTTTTATAAAGGAAGGAGATTTAAGACTCGGGGTACTTCAGAGGGAATGACCATTTTAAATCAAAACTCTTTATGCCAGTCATTTGAAACAACCAAAATTATATTTCCTGTTTGTTAGGTATAGTGTCTGCATAGCTATTTTGGATGGGAAGAGGTATAAATAATACAACAACAACAACCATCTTTATTACGGTCCAGAGACCCAACAAATCATTACAAAGCAATAAACAATTCATACAGCCTACCTCCAAGTTAAACAAGCATTTTGTTCAGAATATAGGGATTATTTGTTCTTACAACCACCGATAAATAATAAAATTATTATTATTATTATTATTATTATTATTACTCTTTACTGGAAGTAAATCTTTGTTTTTGCAGACAAGGCTACTTTTGGAGCACTGCAGACAGAAGAGTGGGGTCAGTTCATGCACATCTGTGATATTATCAACACAACTGAGGAAGGGTAAGTTGGTTCATGCTCTGCAGAATTCTCATGGAATTTGGTCTTTCTGATAAGACATATTGGCCTTCCATGTTAAAAGTCTAATCCTGTTTGTATGACGATAAAGGCATTCCCTACCCCGGTATAAACCCTTTGTCCTCTGTTGTGCATGCGTAATTTTACAATTTGATCACCAATAAATCCACATGTGAAGGCAGCAGGGAATCTGATTTCAATGCATATTTGTTGCTACTTTTACATCTAAAGTTCATGTTTACTGATACATGTTTGTTTATTTAACGAAATTTATATGCTGTTTGAGCGTAGCGGTTTTTAGAGTTGCTGACTTTCAAACAGTCCCTATAGCTGTGCCTTTAACTGAAGTGTGAACAACAGCAGTTACACAGGGGGCGTATTTATCGCCATGCTGTCAAAAGCTTTGCCTGTGAATTCCTGTTAAAGGCACAGCTACAAAGGCTGGTTTAAAAGTTGGCAACTGTACTGCATATGCATCTATAAAACATGACCCATGAAGCAACCCTAGAACGTCTGGTTCATGACTGTGTGCAGTAGGTAATGTTAGGACCTTGGTTGAAAGCGAGATGAGCTCCGCAACCCCATAGAGTTGCCTTTGACTGGACTTAACCATCCAGGGGTCCTTTACCTTTTACCTTTACCTTTGTTTCTCTCACCTGAATGGGTCTATCTGCCAGCAACTTCTAACGTCAAACTGGTAGGTGCTTTTGAAATTTAATGTAACGAAGTAGAGAAACTACAGAATTTAGAGGTGGGATCAAGACTGCAATAATGGGAAGCCCATTGGTTCTGCTAAAATCCATGGGATCCTTATTCTGAAAAGGGAGCGTGTAAGTGCCTTTTTTAAAAAGAAAAGAAAAGAAAGAATTCTAAAAGTTCAGTGTCTTTGCCTGGGGGTAGAGAGGAGGACTGTGTTTTTTTCTACCGTATTTTTTGCTCCATAAGACTCACTTTTTCCCTCCTAAAAAGTAAGGGGAAATGTGTGTGCGTCTTATGGAGCGAATGCAGGCTGTGCAGCTACCCCAGAAGCCAGAGCAGCAAGAGGGATTGCTGCTTTCACTGTGCAGCGATCCCTCTTGCTGTTCTGGCTTCTGAGATTCAGGTTTTTTTTCTTGTTTTCCTCCTCCAAAAACTAGGTGCATCTTGTGGTCTGGTGGGTCTTATAGAGTGAAAAATACGGTAATTCCTATTCTCTCCCCGCCCCCCAGCTTTCACATCTCTATGAGCAGCTGTGCTGCGTGATAAAGGAAGGAGTCATCACAGTTGCAATATTCACATGGGGCAAGCCGGTGGAAGCAGAGAAAGGGTTAATCAGCCCTTTGCTTGTGACTCACATCACGAATGATCCAACACCTTGAGCCCTCCAGCTCTTCCCCAGTTCCAAATAGGACCTTATTCAAATTAGTCACTGACCGTATCTTCAGAAACAATATTCAGACGTGGATAGGTGATCTCCACTTTTTGGTTGCAAGCGAAGTGCTGTGCTGTTTTCCCGGAACAGCAGAAAGCATCTAGCTACTGGAATGAAGAAACGACGTAGCCAAAGGCTGGTTGGTCACTTACAGTGTAATGATGATGATTGTGTGCGTTCCTTGATCCTAACATTTAATTTGGATGAGCAACAAAGACATCCACTGTAAAGAGAAGAGTCATCGGTGGCAGTCGGTTGTCCTCAGTTAGCATGAGCTAAAAGCAACAGGCTTTCTTCCTAGAGAAAACTCAGCCCTTGTAACATGGGAGTCCTTATCTTAAGACAGGGACGGGGTGCCAGGAGCCATCAAGGTGTCGCTGGACTACAATTTCCATAATTTCTGAGCAGTGGCCACGTTGGCAGTGCACTCCTTTGACCCAACATTTGCTCCTGTAACGCAACATATTGAAAAAAAATGAAGAGCACTGCCAGTGTTAGAAATGCACGTGTTGTGTTAGTCTGCTTGGAAAATGTATCCCCAGCGTTTATTGTAAAATTCTCATGATGGAGGAGCAAAGGTTTCTCCTTGCTTTTCCTCCTTCGCCTCACTCCCATAGCATGGATTTATAAATAAGGTAAAGGTAAAGGACCCCTGGATGGTTAAGTCCAGTCAAAGGTGACTATGGGGATGTGGTGCTCATCTCGCTTTTCAGGCTGAGGGAGCTGGCATTTGTCCGCAGACAGCTTTCTGGGTCATGTGGCCAGCATGACGAAACCGCTTCTGGTGCAACAGGACACTGTGACAAAAGCCAAGTGCATGGAAATGCCGTTTACCTTCCCACTACAGTGGTACCTATTTATCTGCTTGCATTGGTGTGCTTTTGAACTGCTAGGTTGGCAGGAGCTGGGACCGAGCAACGGGAGCTCACTCTGTCACGGGGATTCAAACTGCCGACCTTCCGATCAGCAAGCACAAGAGGCTCAGTGATTTAGACCACAGCGCCACTCGCTCCCATGGATTTATAAATATGGTGGAAAGCAATACCCCACCGCATCACTCAATAGTGCATCCACGTATGAGGTGGAGTGTACTTGTTTATCTGCTAGCATGTGGGGAAAAAAATATCTAGATTGTTTTGAAGCCTCCTATAATTAGACTGGAAGAGAGCCAAGAAGCTGATGTGAACACCCTTAGTCTTGCACAATTTGCCACAGGATTTTCGATAGGGTAATCTAGTGCTATTAGTGTTTGGGCTCAGATAATGGGTGAGACTATTTAGGCAGTGTCCTCATCTTCTCCTTTTAAGAAAAGGTTTGAGGATCTGACGTGAAAACAGAGGCGGCAGCAATAAAACAATCGCCTTTGAGTCTCTGGCTCCACTGTGCAATATTTAAATACTAAGCTGCTGCTTCTGCTGCTGCTAAATTTTGCTTATAAATGGAGCACATTGAAGTGCTAGATGGGGAAGAAAGAGAGGAATGTTTGGGGGGAACTCAGTTCGGGGTCGGGGGAAGCTTCGCATTGTATGATACAAAGAGAATTCTTGTTTGAAAGTTTTGTAACCCGCTCTGAGATCTGTGGATGGCGGGCAGGCTAAAAATGCTTTTAAATAAATGAACAAATCTCTGCGGTTGGTTTATCAGCTGCAAAAATAGTATGGGCTGCTGCTTTGTGTGTTTGGGGCCGCATGAAAGGTGAGATTGGTGCTTTCAGGATTCAGTGACTGTAATTTGTTTTTTTCTGATTTTAATACCAAATTTAAACTTCTTGTAATTTGCCTTGGGACCTGCTGGTGAAGGGTGGATAATAAACTGAATAATAATAATAATAATAATAATAATAGTATCTTCCCAGGTTCCAGCATTCGGTCATACTCAAGCATGGCCAAGAGATAGCATGACCATTGATTATGCAGTTGAAGCAGTCAGGGTATGAAGATAGGAGCAGAATCCATTGACCAAGACTGGGGGACACTGGAAGTCACGTGGAACAGAGGGCGTTCCCACTGAAATGTGTCTCCCATATAAGTGGGGGTTTACTTTCTCCCATATAAGTGGGATGGAGTTAATTAATTAATTACAGTGGAACCACGGGTTGCGAACATGATCCGTGTGGGAGGCACGTTAACAACCCGCAGCGCCACATCTGCGCACGTGCAGGTTGCAATTTGGCGCTTCTGTGTATGTGCAAAGCGCGATTTAGTGCTTATGCACATGCGCGAGCGCCGAAACCTGGAAGTAACCCTTTCTGGTACTTTTGGGTTCAGCGCGGTGCACAACCCGAAAACACGTAACCTGAAGCGTCGGTAACCCGTTGTACCACTGTACTTGGTTTTATCTCTACCCTGCCTGTAATCCAACCAGACCCCATGGTGGTTTTTCGTGTTTCTAGAGAAAAATAAAGCATTGCAACTGGGTACCCTCTAGGGATGCGGGTGGCGCTGTGGGTTAAACCACAGAGCCTAGGACTTGCCGATCAGAAGGTCGGCGGTTTGAATCCCTGCGACGGGGTGAGCTCCTATTGCTCGGTCCCTGCTCCTGCCAACCTAGCAGTTTGAAAGCACGTCAAAGTGCAAGTAAATAGGTACCGCTCCGGTGGGAAGGTAAACAGCGTTTCTGTGTGCTGCTCTGGTTTGCCAGAAGCAGCTTAGTCATGCTGGCCACATGACCCAGAAACTGTATGCCGGCTCCCTCAGCCAACAAAGCGAGATGAGCGCCGCAACCCCAGAGTCGGCCACGACTGGATCTAATGGTCAGGGGTCCCTTTACCTTTACCTTTATACCTTCTAGGAAATGTGAGAAAAACCTGCCTACCACCCTAGATCCTGGGTGACCAAGGATTCTGAACATCCATTTGTTCACACTTTGCAGGATATCTCTACACACAGTCCACCTGTCACGAAGACAGTAATCTTGCTGCTGCTGAAATACAGTGCATTATTTCAGTTTTATCTGGATTTTCTTCCACGCAAGCAGTGGCTGCAGTCTTTATCTCTCTGGCTGGTGTCGCAGGGCAAACAGCCTGTTAAGTCATTGCTTTTATCTGGTTTCCTTTCTTTTAATTGCAGACCCAAGAATGCGATCAGAGCACTAAGGAAAAAGCTTTCAAAAAACTGCAACCATGTTGAGATTCGTCTGACGCTCTCCGTAAGTATGATACTCTTGATCCTCATAAAAATGAGTCTGCTAAACACTGAAGGGGACACATTGGATTTCTCTGGATCACAGCCCAGGGAGGAACCTGTTTGAGCAGAACATTTTACTAAACAACAGCAACAATTTTCCTGACACACCAAACATGAACTTTGGGGGAAGGCGGTGCTCATTTTCTGGGTCATGTTTAGGTGAATGTCATCTGGATCCTTGTCTGGGGTTTCTGAGCACTATTCTTTATGGACAGAGGTCAATTGTTCTTCACCGTTGGAGATTGTCCAACAGATTAACCTCTGCTTTCCACCTTCAGGGCGTGCCGGGGGGAGGATTGAGCCAATATTATGAAGAAGACAACCAATGGCATCTGGACATAAGTTTTTGCTCATCTTCCAGTGCCTCACCTGGGTTCTACCAGGGGCCGCCGCCTTCTTCTTCTTCTTCTTCTTCTTCTTCTTCTTCTTCTTCTTCTTCTTCTTCTTCTTCTTCTTCTTCTTCTTCTCCTCCTCCCTCCTCCTCCTCCTCCTCCTCCTCGGTGATCACTCATAGCCAAGTAACATTATCTTCCATGAACACGGTCTTAACACTGAGTCTGTAAGCGACTCCGGAGGCCAATTCTGGATCCACACGTCCTTCCACAGTGGGGACATAGGTTTCCGGGCAGGAGTTGATCACGGTCAGGGTTTGCCAATTGTGCCTTCATCTTGGCACGTTTCTCCCTTGTGTCCTGAGTTTTAGCATCTTCAAAGCCCATGACACCTTTGGTAAGGCTGTTCTCCAATTGGAGTGCTCACAGGCCAGTGTTTCCCAGTTGTCGGTGTTTATGCTACTTTTTTTTTTTTAAGATTTGCCTTAAGAGTGCCTTTAAACCTCTTTTGTTGACCACCAGTATTAGACTTTCCATTTTTAAGTTTGGTGTAAAATAGTTGCTTTGGAAGACGATAATCAGGCATCCGCACAACATCACCAGTCCAATGAAATTGATGTTGAAGAATCGTTGCTTCGACACTGGTGATCTTTGCTTCTTCCAGAACACTGGCATTAGTTTGCCTGTCTTCCCAAGTGATGTGTAAAATTTTTCAGAGACGTAGTTGATGGAATCTTTTGAGGAGTTGGAGATGGTGTTTATAAGTTTATAAACCAGGCACCACACCATCCCTTCTAAGGTGTGAGCACTGCTTCATTGTAACCTGGGCAGGTGGTGTTGGGTCTAGAAACATGTTTGGGACCTGAATCTCCCACACTACATGGTTGCTGGACAGGGGAAGGCCCCTTGGCCATGGGCAGTCCTCATAACTGTCGCATCATCACCCACAGGCACCTCATAATACGGTATTTAGCATGTTACTCAGAAAATTGCTTCTTGGTTTTCCTTTTTGAATTAACGCACTCCGGTTAAAGACTGGTTAAGAAGGGAAAGAGTAGCACCTTGTTCAGTGTTGTGTTATTCCAACGGCATTTTCCACTTTTACAAAGTGGAATATGCAATTCAGTATTCATTAGTGCAAAATAAAGTCTGTTATGGCATGTGTTCTTAACCATACACAAACACTGAGGGCTTCTAGCCAGAGGTAGGGGGAGAGGTATTGAAATCACAGAAGAAAGGTCACTAGACAAACTTTGGAGTTGCATAGATCTCTGTTTGTGGTTTGCCATTCAAGAGAGGCTTTGGAAACAACAGCAAAGAGTCTTGTGGTGAAATAAAGGTTCACAAATGTATCATGGAATAAGCTTTTGGAGAGAGAGAGAGAGAGAGAGAGAGAGAGAGAGAGAGAGAGTTTGAGCCAAGTCACGATGTGTACTTGCTTATCTGCAGTCTTGTGTTGAAGAAAAATGAGTTGTGACAGAGGCTTAATGAGAAGGGGATTAAAATGAAGCAGTAGACATCGTAAATGCTATCACATGAACAATTGTGTGTCTTCCTGGTTGCCCCACCTCAAAAAGGAATGAAAGGGCAACTAAAAAAAAATCAAGGATAGCATTTTTTTCCAGAAATAAGAGAGAGGGCTTGGTTAACTAATGTAAAAGAGAATGGAGACAGTTGGCATGAAAAGAATGAGTAGGAAACAGTATCTCCCTTTCAAAATACAACTCAGGATTATTTACTGAAGCAGTTAGAGCATTTTATGATGAGCTAAAGGATAAGCTTAGTTATACAATTGGTAGTTAACTTACGCCATCGATTGCCCCCAGGGTGTTATAAGGAAATGGCGTGGGATTTCTAAAGGATTAATGGAATGTTTTGGAGAAATGGGACTATTGGGAGGTGCAAACTAACACTGCAACCTGTGTGTTACCAGCAACAGGCAACAAATAACAGGAGCTGGCTGTCCCTGTCAAATGTTGGTTATGACTTCTTGGATGGTCAGAAGTACTTCCAGTTCAGATGGATCATTGTTCTGACCCAGAATCACATTGCTTGTGGGTATGTTAACCTCCCATTTCTGCCCAGGATCTAATCTAGGTCAGTGATGTCAAATGGGGATATGGGTTAGACTGTTTGGTGCTATAGGAAGCAGTCCATTGGTTAAAACTTACATAACTTAATATTCCCAGGGCTTGTAATAAGCAGAAATGTGTGACTCCTTTTTGTTTTTGTTTTGTTTCCAAACGTCAGCCAGTGCAAAAATGACTTGGCAGTTCTTGTACACAGAGATACCTTGTTGGTCACGGTGTATTATGCTGCTGCTGTGGAATTTGTGGAATTTGTTTTGCAAAAACATTATTAACATAAGCTAGGAAGTCATTAGGGCAAACAGGTGATTCACAGTGCTCTGTTACGAGTTAAGCTGCATAAATATGAATCGCCCCAAAGTTTTGGTGTTCATGTTCTTTATCCAGAAGTCGCAGAATGTCAGAGACAGGATGAATTGAGTATGGTTCTGAATGAATACCTCTCCCCTTATTTTGCAGCCATGTTCCTATTTAACTTGAAAACATTCCGAAAGCATGTAAAGGTTTGCGGAAAAGGTTCTGGGCTCGGTCTCATTCTAGTTCCACAGAGCTTTTTATCCGGTTTTCCCTCTGTGTTGATATTGTGGATCTGAGTGATAGAGGATGTATGTTTCAGCAGAGCTCAGTTGCTTAGAGCATGGTGCTAATAACATCAAGGTCGCAGGTTCAGTCCCTGTTTGGGGCAGCTGCATATTTCTGTGTAGCAGGGGGTTGGACTAAATGACCCTCAGGGTCCCTTCCAATGCTATGATTCTATGGTTTAATTCAGTCTGTTGAAGTAAAAAGGTAAAGGTAAAGGACCCCTGGACGGTTAAGTCCAATCAAAGGCGACTATGGGGTTGCTGCGCTCATCTCGCTTTCAGGCTGAGGGAGCCGGCGTTTGTCCACAGACAGCTTTCCAGGTCATGTGGCCAGCATGACTAAACTGCTTCTGGTGCAGCAGGACACCATGATGGAAACCAGAGCACACAGAAACACCATTTACCTTCCCGCCACAGTGGTACCTATTTATCTACTTGCACAGGCGTGCTTTTAAACTGCTAGGTTGGCAGGAGCTGGGACAGAGCAATGGGAGCTCACCCCACTGAGGGGATTCGAACCACCAACCTTCCGATCGGCAAGCCCAAGAGGCTCCATGGTTTCGACCACAGTGCCACCCATGTCCCTCCTCTGTTGAAGTAGCCTGTGCATCACCTATGAACTGTTCTTTGTGTTAAAGTCAACAGAGGTCTGTTAAGATGTTTTATCTGATGAGAAAATGTAGAGAAAACTCCACCGGCAATTTTTTTGACTCCATGGTAGCTGGCACCTCAAAATTAAGTGGAGATATTGGAGCCAACTCCCAGCAGCCTTGGGGGCTTCAGCCCCCACAATAAAATATCTGAGGGGTCAAGTCCAAACAAAGTTGGTGGGCATTTCCATTCAAATGGGGGGTGTGCACTGCATCTTGTGATTGATTATGAGGGGCAGGGTTTACCTGGGCTTCCACAATGTTTTATTCAAGTTGCACCCCTGTGTGGAGATGCTACAGATTCATCTACCCTGCTATCAGTACAGTCCAGCATGGTCAATCATGAAATATGTGATGTCCTGTCATCATCCCCAAATAATATTCTGCTATTGCAAAGACGAGCAGATTTATTGTATCCAAAGCTGTTGTGGAGTGGAGCCTTCAAGGCATGAAGAGTCCATATGAACTGGGTCTTGCTCATTCGCTGTCTTGACAGCTCTGAGGAGTAAAAAACTGGTGCAAACTAGAGAATGGTCTGCAGGAACATGAGACCAACACCCTGCTGAAGCTAAGCAGGTCTGGATCTGGTCAGGACCTGGCTGGGAGACTGCATGGAAACAACATGTAATAGCACCACTCTATTCTGCCTCAGTCTGACCACACTTGGAATACTGTGTCCAGTTCTGGGCACCACAATTTAAGAAGGATGTTAAGCTGGAATGTGTACAGAGGAGGGCGACCAAGATGTTCAGGGGTCTGGAAACCAAGCCTTATGAGGAACGCTTGATGGAGCTGGGTATGTTTAGCCTGGAAAAGAGGAGATACGATAACCATCTCCAGATATCTCAAAGGGCTATCACATGGAAGAGGGAACAAGCTTGTTTTCTCCTGCTCTGGAGGGTAGGTCTCGAACCAAGGTCTTCAAGTGATAAGAAAGGAGATTCTGACTGAACATATATGGAAAAGCTTTTTGACAGTAAGAGCTGTTTGATGGTGGAACAGTCTCCCTCAGGAGGTTCTGGACTTTCCTTTCTTGGAGTTTTAAAGCAGAGGTTGGACGGCCAACTGTCATGGATGCTTTTGCTGAGATTCCTGCATTGCAGGGGGTTGGACTAGATGACCCTTGGGTCCCTTCCAACTCTTACAATTCTATGTTGCCTTCGGTTCCATGATTAAAAAAAGGCAGGATTCTGCCTGGACACTGAGATCCAGCGCCGAGGACCTTCTGGCGGTTCCCTCGCTGCGAGAAGCCAAGTTACAGGGAACCAGGCAGAGGGCCTTCTCAGTAGTGGCACCCGCCCTGTGGAACGCCCTCCCACCAGATGTCAAAGAGAAAAACAACTACAGTGGTACCTCGGGTTAAGAACTTAATCCGTTCTGGAGGTCTGTTCTTAACCTGAAACTGTTCTTAACCTGAGGTACCACTTTAGCTAATGGGGCTTCCCACTGCTGGCATGCCGCCGCTGTGCGATTTCTGTTCTCATCCTGAAGCAAAGTTCTTAACCCGAGGTACTATTTCTGCATTAGCGGAGTCTGTAATCTGAAGCTTCTGTAACCTGAAGGTACCACTGTACCAAACTTTTAGAAGACATCTGAAGGCAGCCCTGTTTAGGGAAGCTTTTAATGTTTAATAGACTACTGCATTTTATTACAGTGGTGCCCCGCAAGACGAACGCCTCGCAAGACGAAAAACCCGCTAGACGAAAGGGTTTTCCGTTTTGGAGGCGCTTCGTAAAACGAATTCCCCTATGGGGTTGCTTCGCAAGACGAAAAAAATCTTGCGTCCCCCCGCGGGTTTCTTTCGCTTTTTTTGCCCTTTTCCTAAGCCGCTAAGCCGCTTATCAGCTGTTCCGCTGATAAGCCGCTTAACAGCTGATCGCTGGAAGCCGCTTGACAGCTGTAGCGCTAATCCACTAAGCTGTCAATGGGCTTGCTTCGCTAGACGAAAAAACCGCTAGACGAAGAGAATCGCGGAACGGATTCTTTTCGTCTTGCGAGGCACCACTGTATTTTGTTGGAAGCCGCCCAGAATGGCTGAGGAAATCCAGCCAGAAGGGCGGGGTATAAATTATTATTATTATTATTATTATTATTATTATTATTATTATTAAATAAAATACAAAGAAAGAAGAAGAAAAAACAAGTTCAGAAAGCCTGATGCTGTGCCCTAGCCCAGAATCCACATTATCACCTTAGCTTTCGGTTGTGTGGAATATAAAAACCAATATAGGTGTAAACAGGATATGTCTGTTAGCCTTCCGGGAGAGTAGACAGTTCTCCTGTGTATTCTGTGCTTAAGCACCTTCTACAGCATAGGCTGATTGTCATCATGCATGACTGCGATTGCATATTCTGAGTTGCTTCCTGTATCTTGTTGCGCAAGGCCATTAGCCGCAGAGGTGAGCAGGTAAATTAGGTTGATAGGTGAGCGACTTTGGCCAGGCATCAGCTAGGTTGCCCTGGGGCTGACACCCTGGGTTGGGGATAGATCAAAAGTTGCTGGAATACTTGTTTCCGGCAAGCACCCCCCCCCCGCCCCGCTCCTTCGCAACCCTGAGTCACACAGTATTGCATACTTTGGTTCCTTGGTGTGTGTGTTTGCCAAGCAGAAACAGCTCAGGTTTCCACTTGGCATGCAGGTTTTGTGTCAGATTTTTCATTTCATTTCTGTTTACCATCCCTGGGAGCTGAGCGTTCTCTGTTCCAGTCAGTCGGAAAAGCTGTGATAACAGGACACCAGGCTTTGAGGTGTTTTATCTATTAATTCGTTCTGCAAACTTAAGGTTTCTCCGCCGTTCAAGGTTTTTTGTTGCTGTTGTGGGGAGAGGCGTCGCCATGCATATGTTCCTGTTGTTACAGGAGTTGCAGATAACATACCTGACCTACTGCAAATGGATTCCGTTTGCTTATGGTAAAGAATATTGGCAGCTAACACAAACGGCTAGAAGTATTTTCTTCTCCTGCTCTGCTCCAAGCTTTTTTATTTGTGGATCTGTCAAAGCCAGGAATCTGGAGGCCAGCTGAAAACATAGGATGAAGTCTGAGGAGATACCATATTTTTCACTCTATAGGACGCACTTTTCCCCCCTCCAAAAATGAAGGGGAAATGTGTGTGCTTCCTATGGAGCGAATGCAGGCTGTCTTGGCTTCTTTGCTCTTTGGGGCTGGGGGGGATAAGTTTTTTTCTTTATTTCCCCCCCTAAAAACTAGGTGCGCCCTATGGTCTGGTGTGCCCTATGGATCAAAAAATACGGTAGTTCTGTGGTGGAACAAAGCCCAGCAAAGGCAAACTGAGGAAGGAAAGTGCAGAGCGATTTGCCAACCAAATGTTTCAGTGCTCACCTGACCTGGAGGGGTTCCAACCAGGTTGGGGGAAGGTTAGGCTGCAAGCCAGATGAGGGTGCCCTTGGGAGAGAAAACATAAAATGCTCAGTATTTTACAGGTCTCCCAAGCTGTCTGACGGGTTGCAGCCTCTATGCCCAGAAGTAAAGAATGGAAGTTTTATAGCCCTGTAGGGTCTGATCTGCCTTTAGGCAAGGCTGTTGGTGGTGAAACTTGATGAGAAATTGTAATGCATATCTCTTCCTACACTGCACGATGTGTGCAAGAAAAGCAGACCGGTGTCAGAATCCATGTGGAAATTCTGTTCCTGTATGAATATATAATAATGATAATTAATAAAAATAATCATCATATTTCATTTATATGCCGCCCATCTGGCTGGGTTTCCCCAGCCACTCTGGGCTGCTTCCAAGACATAAAATCATAATAAAACATCAAACACTAATTGTAACAATCTGATCCAATGTAAAAGTCACAATAACTTTAAAATAAACAATTTATATGAAACAAAGCAACATTCAACAATCCATCAGAATTTAATAGTAAATGGTAAAATTAAACATCAGCAAGTTCAGCAACAATAAAGAATTACCAGTAACAGTGAATCACAATGCATAAAATAAAACATACAAAACCATGTAAAAGAGTCAAATTGAGAAACAAAGAAGCACAGCTTATAAAGTATATACAGTGGAACCTTGGTTCTCGAACGCCTTGGTACTCAAACATTTTGGCTCCCGAACGCTGAAAACTCAGAAATAAGTGTTCCTGTTTCCGAACGTTTTCCAGAAGCTGAACATCCAATGCGGCTGTCGGCTGTTGCTTCCGGGGTGCCTGCACCAATCGGAAGCCACACTTTGGTTTTCAAATGTTTCGGAAGTTGAACGGACTTCCGGAACGGATTATGTTTGAGAACCAAGGTACCACTGCATATATATCCCTGAACTGCTCTATTCTCTGCTGCTGCTCTCAAAGTCATAGTCTGGGAAAGGCTAGTTGGGGCAAGGCAGGTGGAAAAGCCATTGCCTTATCAGGAACAGAAAGTCTCTCTCCACTGCCCAGTGGTTAAAACAATGAAAGGGTCTTCTCTGTAGTGGTTCCTGGCACCTACTGGAACCACCGTGGTCTTTTTCCTTGAAATAAAAGGCAGTGTAACTGTAACAAAAATGAATAAGTACAGTGGTACCTCTGGTTAAGAACTTAATTCATTCCGGAGGTCCGTTCTTAACCTGAAACTGTTCTTAACCTGAAGCACCACTTTAGCTTGTGCCACCACCGCACAATTTCTGTTCTCATCCTGAAGCAAAGTTCTTAACCTGAGGTAATATTTCTGGGTTAGCGGAGTCTGTAACCTGAAGCGTATGTAACCCGAGGTACCACTGTAGTAGTTTTAGGCTGTGTTAGAAACTCGGATATATAAGTTAGGTGCCAAATGGTGCCTTAAATCTAGGTTACGGTCACCACAATGGAATATCTATTCACCAGGGGGTTGTTGTAGATGACCCTCAGGGTCCAGTTCAATGCCAGGGGCGGAGGAAGGGGGGTGCTATGGGGGCGGGCTGCCCTGGGTGTCACCACTGGTATATACCTTATTTATATACCTTATATATAGCAAAGGGAAGTCTATAGCAATTAGGTGTATTTTAATCTAGTCCATTATGTAATAGGTTTATGTTAAAAAATGAATATGGATTTTGAATTTGATGTTTGTAATTCTTTTTCGGTTTTGGAATAAAGTTTTTTAAAAAAGGAAATGGCATTAACTATGCACAAAGGCAGAGGTTTTTAAACTGTGGGCACCAACCTGGCACCCAGAAATCTCCGTGTAGTTGAACCCGTGCCAGTAGCAAAATTAGCCAAGCACCTGGAGAATGTCAAACACTGGATGTATGTGCAGATAGCTTAATATGTATACATTTAGGAAACCGCTTCTTGGATGGGGTTTTAGAGTTCCCAAGGTCCAGGATCTGTTTTATACAGTATAGATGCAAGAGCTACTCAGTCGAGAAATATCTCTTTTAGACAACGTAAGAAGGAATACACAGGGGACACAGGTGGCGCTGTGGGTTAAAGCCTCAGCGCCTAGGACTTGCTGATCGAAAGGTCGGCGGTTCGAATCCCTGCTGCGGGGTGCGCTCCCGCTGCTCGGTCCCAGCGCCTGCCAACCTAGCAGTTCGAAAGCACCTCCGGGTGCAAGTAGATAAATAGGGACCGCTTACCAGCGGGAAGGTAAACGGCGTTTCCGTGTGCGGCTCTGGCTCGCCAGAGCAGCGATGTTACACTGGCCATGTGACCCGGAAGTGTCTCCGGACAGCGCTGGCCCCTGGCCTCTTAAGTGAGATGGGCGCACAACCCCAGAGTCTGTCAAGACTGGCCCGTATGGGCAGGGGTACCTTTACCTTTACCTTTAAGAAGGAATACAGCTTTTAGGCCACAAGGCAGCTGCTTAATAGTTAACCTCGTTTCGTATTAATCGACTCTGGGTGTGTCAAACCTGTTTTTATGAGAAGCTCCTGGTTTCGTGTGTCGATAAAACAACCTGCCAGGTTTACAGGAGCCTTAATAGTTCCCTGGACTTTGGCCAGTGGGGTTTGTGTGACATCTGCATGGTGGAAATGCAAGAGCTAATTGAAGGGTCAGGGAACAGCTGGTCTTCACGAAGAAGATCTGCAGGAGTTCATCATCTGCCCACACAGACCTGATTTCAGAGATCCGGGTATCAGTACTGTTGCGACTTTCCCAAGAGACATTGTACAATCTCCATAATTACTGACTAGTAGGCCCGGCAGAATTACCAGGGCTTTCTGTTGTAGAACATGGGTGGGATAGCAGATTAAGTCACCTTGTAAATCCCACAAATGCATTCCACTCTGGGGAACAGCTGCATATAAAGTGGGGCCCATAACTGCAAGTCTAGGTGTGGGGAAAACATCTTTCAGTTAGCCACACACACTACCCTCTTTTTAATGAGCAGAAGTTTATAGACTCTAAGCCTGCTTCATTTTCCCCACATTGAAATGGATGGGGTTTAAGTTTTTAACCTTTAGAAGACATCTGAAGCTTTTGCAGGTTTCATATACAGTGGAACCTTGGTTTTTGATCGTTTCGGAAGTCAAACATTCCGGCTTTTGAATGCCCCAAACCCAGAAGTAACTGCTTCGGTTTTTGAACGATTTTCGGAAGCCGAATATGCCACTTGGCTGCCATTTTGAGTTTTTGGTTTTCTAATTTTTTGGAAGGGATTATTTTCAAAAACTGAGGTTCCACTGTATTAGTATGTTTCTATATATGTTGGAAGCCAACCAGAGTGGCTGGGTCAATGCAGTCAGATGAGCAGGGTACAAATAATAATGATGATGATGATGATAATAATAATAATAATAATAATAATAATAATAATAATAATAATAATAAATAATTTTGCTTGATTTGTTAAGCTTAGCCCTACTCTTGGTCCATTAGGCAGGAATGGGATAGGTCATATGTCTGAAACCTTGTTCTCTCTCATCTTTATATGTGTTTATGTGTTCATTTAAAAACTCCCCGCACATCAGCTCTGTATATTGTCTTTTCTGTACGCTGGACCTCCTGTATTTACTGTGAAATACTAATTAGAAAAGGGGGTGGCACAGTACAGTTGGCCAATAGAAGAGCATATCCCTAGGAAGCTGTAGAATTGACTCCTTTGGTGAAACCTGTAAACAGACCTCAGGGTTCAGGGTCTACCAGAGTTGTGCAGATCCTTTTCGCTCCTACCTTAGTGCAGATTGTTAGACCGCGGTAGCCCAGGAGGCTGCTTCTAGCGTCTGCAAATCTTGATGGTGCAACCTTAATTTCCTTTTGCAATTTGACCTGCGGGCAAAATGCTCTTTGCTGAATGTTTGCCGTGTTTCCCAAGGTTTCAGCAACTGGGTTGCACATTTAAAGACACTGTTTCCTTCCCATAAACTCCATCCCTCTAAACCCCTGCCTTGCCTGGGGCACAGAAACTGCACCATTTTTTTTTAAAAAAAGAACTGTGCAAGGTGTTGCTGAAAGAACCTTTATGGTGCTAAAGAAAATAGGGGTTTATTTATTTATTTATTTTAAAGACTGGTGGTTGCAACCCAGCAAACAAGTGCTGTAACTTTGGAATAAATGACTCAGTTTGCTATTCGGTCATCAGTGGCAGGAGTGGGGGGTAGGGACTAGTGGGCCTCCGCCGAATGTACTTGGATTCGAACTCACAACACCACTGACCATCGGCCATGATGGCAGTTGAATCTCACTTTGACGCTGGTCTTCTGTTGCACCTGGCAACAGCAAACTAGCTTAGGAGACTGCACAGCAGTCTGTGTGGCACACACAGCTTTGACTGCTCCCCTCCCCTCAGTATTTGCCACCCGAGGCACCTGCCCCCTTGCTCAGGGGACCTTTTCTTCACAAAGCCATTCAGTGTGTAGGACAGTACAGTAACTTGAATGTGTAATTCACATTATACCTGAAGGAGCGTCTCCACCCCCATCATTCAGCCTGGACACTGAAGTCCAGCTCCGAGGGCCTTCTGACGATTCCCTCACTGCGAGAAGTGAGGCTACAGAGAACCAGGCAGAGGGCCTTCTTGGTAGTGGCGCTCGCCTTGTGGAACGCCCTCCCATCAGATGTCAAGGAAATAAACAACTATCTGACTTTTAGAAGACATCTGAAGGCAGTCCTGTTTAGGGAAGTTTTGTTGTGTTTTTAATATTCTGCTGGGAGCTGCTCAGAGTGGCTGGGGAAACCCAGCCAGTTGGGTGAGGTATAATTAATTAATTAATTAATTATTCCCATGCTTTCATCCTCACATCAAAATGATCTATCCGAAGACCAGGTTTATGGTGCTGGTGTGACCTCTGAAGCCCTTCTCTGAGGAACTAGCTCTTCATCCGTATCCCATGGCAGCCTCCATACACACTTGAAAATAACTTCTTGTTTATTGTACATCTGGGGGTTATGATTGCTGAGAGCCTTCTGATCCCTGTTCGAAATTAGCCAGGCACCAGGTGCATTGTGCAAGTAGATAAATAGGTACCACTCCGGCGGGAAGGTAAACGGCGTTTCCGTGCGCTGCTCTGGTTCGCCAGAAACAGCTTAGTCATGCTGGCCACATGACCCGGCTCCCTCAGCCAATAAAGCTGTACGCCGGCTCCCTCAGCCAATAAAGCGAGATGAGCGCCACAACCCCAGAGTCGGTCACAACTGGACCTAATGGTCAGGGGTCCCTTTACCTTTTTATCAGCCACTTGAGACCAAGTGGAGGTGCCTGAGTGGCAGGATGGTGCCTGACATCTCCACCATCTGGGGATCATTGAATCTTGACTGTTTTCACACACTAATACCACATCCTGTAGAATTCTGTTATATTTTATCTGCATAATCAAAATGAATTTCAGGAACCAAATTGCTTTTTTTCCCGTGCAGCCTGAGCAGGAGCAGTGAACAACATTATAGTTAATTGTTGTCGCTTGTTTTCACTTCCCCCATCCAACTGCCCTGTTCACAGTTGTGAATAATATTCTCACATTATGAATGATCCATCTCACCATTAAGAAAAAGAGGTTGGAATAGGCCAATATATATGCGGACTGTCCCTGGATCAAGCGACTTTTCTTCTTTAAGTCCTCAAAGTTCTTAACCGAGCTCAAGGTTGTCATCTGAACTAGCCAGATGTTTAATAGAGAATCAGTCACAGTCAATCCATCATTTGAAATATAAGACTTTAGCGCCGTCTTGCCCCCAAATGGCAACTAGACATTCTGTTTTGATGACTGTAATCTTGGAATGAGGAGTCATTTGGCAGCTAGCTTATATACCTGAGTTTCTAGAGGAGAGGTAAAGGTAAAGGGACCCCTGACGGTTAAGTCCAGTCGCAGACAATTCTGGGGTTGCGGCGCTCATCTAACTTTATTGGCCGAGGGAGCCAGTGTACAGCTTCCGGGTCATGTGGCCAGCATGACTAAGCCACTTCTGGCGAACCAGTGCAGCACACGGAAACGTCGTTTACCTTCCCGCCAGAGTGGTACCTATTTATCTACTTGCACTTTGTTTGTTTTTTAAAATGATATTTTATTAAGTTTTAAGAATAACAACAAACAGAAAAAGGAAAAAACACATACACAAAAATATAAAGTTATAGAATACAAAAAGTACAAAAAATTAACTTAGAAAAAAAGAAAAAAGAAAACACCAAAAAAGGGGAAAAAAGGCACATTGACGTGCTTTCGAACTGCTAGGTTGGCAGGAGCTGGGACCAAGCAACGGGAGCTCACCCCGTTGCGGGGATTCGAATTGCCGACCTTCCGAACGGCAAGCCCAAGGCTCAGTGGTTTAGACGACAGCGCCACCCGCGTCCCCCAGAGGAGGGGTAGCCAATATGAAGCTGTCTAGATGTTGTTGGACTATAGTGCTGTTATCCTTGTCATGCTGGTTGGGGCTGAGGAGAGCTGTGGTCCAACAAGTGGAGGTCTTTACATAGAAATGAGCTGTCGGATAATTACGCTTGTGGGGTCCCCACATTTTGGATCCATCCTGCAGCTTTCTCTGCGTGATGGGCATACCAATCCTGGCTTTAAAAATGCAAACGAGTGTAGTTAGCTTTCAGAAGGCTTCTTCCGCAGCATGCTGCTGATCTGCTCACTCCTTATAAAAGAGCTTCCATTCCAGGAAGAAGGCCTCTGCTATTAGGCAGCCAGCCAGCTTCCGAAAACGTCGTTGAATGTGCTTGATGAACGTTTACATTTTCCGTGAATTTAACAGTGGCTCCAACTCGGTTGAAGACCTAATTGCAGTCCTGTTCAGCAATCAAAATAATTGTTCCTGTTGGAAGTAACTTTCACCAGTTAGTTCACAAATGGGACACACGGACACATACACACACACACACAACTCCATTCAGATGCTTTGCCTAGTTGATATACCTCATTGAAATCAATGACAGGGTTGCACCGATCTAATTGAGTTCAAGATCTGGCCCATTAACTGCATTAGCTCTCCTCAAAATCAGAGCTTAGCTGTTTAGCCCTCGCTTGTCTAGGGAAAAGGCACTAATCGGAGTTTTGTTCTTAATTCCTTCGCATAATTTAAATAAGACTGTCTTAAGTGCGCAAGATCTCTTTGAAGCACTCTCTGCAGGCAATGGGGTGAGCTGATTAACATGTCTTTCATGCACTTTCAGTATACCCCGCTCCCCATTTCCCCCCTCTTTTTTTAAAAAAAGTGGAAGTTCTGTATCCTGTGAGTGGTGTTTTCTCCTGCCATCCTTGCACATTTCTTTTCCCAAGAGCCTGCTTACACTGAGGGGAAGCTGCTTTTTAAAACAGTTTTAAAAATGCTTTTTTCAGTTAAGCCTAGGTTAACTTAGTTAGCAGTTAACTTAGAAGAGAAGACTCCCTGGAAAAGACCCTGATGTTGGGAAAGATGGAGGGCACAAGGAGAAGGGGACGGCAGAGGATGAGATGGTTGGACAGTGTTCTTGAAGCTACCAGCATGAGTTTGACCAAACTGCGGGAGGCAGTGGAGGACAGGAGTGCCTGGTCCATGGGGTCACGAAGAGTCGGACATGACTAAACAACTAAACAACAACAAAAAATAGTTGTTAAAATTCTGTTTTCAGTTAAGCCTAAGTGGTTGGCATGTGCCCAATGCTCCTATAGCTCAAGCTTTTACTACAGTGAATCCACTTTGAAATATTTATTGGCACTTCAATGTAGATGTAGATCACTCTCTTTGTGTTTCTGTTTGTCCTAGCTTTGCAAAATAATAATAATAATAATAATAATTATTATTATTATTATTATTATTTATTATTATTTGTACCCCGCCCATCTGGCTGGGTTTCCCCAGCCACTCTGGGCGGCTTCCAACAAAGATGAAAGATACACTAAAATATTGTAATATTGGTACTAGATTTGGGCAACTGCCATAACTGAAGAATCGGAATGATCACTATTCAGCTAGGCTGCTAAATTTGACAGCTCTCAGGCCCCTTGCACCACACTGCATATTTAAAGCCACATCCAACCACATTAAACAGTAATAACTTCGCCCCAAGAATCTTCACTTGGTCACAAAATGATTTTAAACCAACTTCAGACCAACATGTTCCACAACATTTTTTATGGCTGCAAATTTAAAGCTCAAACATTAACTATATTTTTTAAACCCTTACAAACACACACACTTAAATATACAACTAATTTTTAAAAAGAAAATAATTAAGATGAAAATCATTTCACCTTTGTGTTTGATTTCAAGCCAGATAACCTACCCTTTTAAAGGGTATATTTTTAAAATAATTTTACAAAAATGTCTATTTAATAATACAACACCTTTGAATGCCTTCAGTAGCCATTATTTAAGGACAATCATCATATGCTCCAACTGCCATTTGAAGCCAGTAGTCCAAGCTCCTAAAAATTACGAAGTTGTATAAATTCTCCCCGCCTTTTAGGAAACCATGTTCACTTTCTTTCCAGGAAACAGGGCTGTCAGCAAAGCCATGAACAATGAGAGATATCCAGTGAGCCAACTTTGGTTCTTCAAAATAGGAACATATTTGTTCAAACAAATGAGTTATCTTCTCTGGAAGTATAAAACCAGGTGCAAAATGCGCCTGACACCTGGCAAATTGCGAATGCTGCCCTCACAGAACTACAATTCCCAGAATTCCCTGGGAAAGGTGATTGGCTCTTAAAGCACCCTGGGTACTGTAAGTCTGTGACAGGACTGGGGTGTCTGCTCTCTCAGCACCCTTAATGAAAGGACAGCTCCTATGAGTCTTCGGGGAGAGTCATTATCATTGAAAGTGGTGTGAAACAGCTTTAAATGTGTGGTACAGATGGGACCAGGATCAAAGGCCTGATGTGTAATAATAATAATAATAATAATAATAATAATAATAATATATTATTTATACCCGCCCATCTGGATGGGTTTCCCCAGCCACTCTGGATGGCTCCCAACAGAATATTAATAATAATACAGTGGTATCTCGGGATGCAAACGGGATCCGTTCCAGATCCCATTTGCATCCTGAAGCAAACGCAACCCATGTCCACGCGGGTCGTGTTTCACTGCTTCCGTGCATGCGCATGACGTCATTTTTACTGTCTGCACATGCGCATGCGGTGAAACCCAGAAGTAACGTGCTCCGTTACCTCTGGGTCGCCGCAGAGCGCAACCCGAAAATATTTAACTTGAAGCACATTTATCCCTGGGTATGGCTGTAATTTAAAAGCAATAAATCATGAAACATTAAAAACTTCCCTAAACAGGGCCGCCTTCAGATGTCTTCTAAAAGTCAAATAGTTGTTTATCTCCTTGGCATCAAATGTGAGGGCGTTCCACAGGGAGGGCGCCACTACCAAGAAGGGCCTCTGCCTGGTTCCCTGTAGCCTCACTTCTCGCAGTGAGGGAACCGCCAGAAGGCCCTCAGAGCTGGACCTCAGCTTCCGGGCTGAAAGATGGGGATGGAGACGCTCCTTCAGGTATACTGGACCGAGGCCGTTTAGGGCTTTAAAGGTCAGCACCAACACTTCGAATTGTGCTCGGAAACATACTGGGAGCCAATGTAGGTCTTTCAGGACAGGTGCTATGTGGTCTTGGCAGTCACTCGCTGACACCAGTCTAGCTGCCGCTTTCTGGATTAGTTGTAGTTTCCGGGTCACCTTCAAAGGTAGCCTCACGTAGAGCGCATTGCAATAATGGTCATGATGGGGAGAATCTCTCTCTCTTTCTCTTTGCAGCTCCTTGACATGTGCATGCAGAACTGTGGCCCGAGCTTCCAGGCTCTGGTTGTGAGAAGGGATTTCTGCAAAGACAGACTCGTGAAGCTGCTGAACCCAAGGTTCAACCTCCCTGTTGATATGCAGGAGAAAATCCTGACCTTTATCATGGTAAGTGCTTCTTTTCTATCTCCCATTTTTCCAGTGTTGCCAGGGTAGTAAATGGTTCATGAGAGCTGTACTGTGAAGTGCAGACTCTGCTACTTCGCCTTCCTTTTTATCTTAAGCCATGGTTGGAAAGCAGTGAAGCTATAGAGAAAGTTGGGCAAGAAGATAGCTGGCTATCAGCCTTGCTTTTAAGCCATTCCTTTGTTGTCCTGTCAAGTTCCTTGGCTGCTGCTATTGAGAAAAAGGAGGGCTTTTGCATAGTGTTAGCTCTGTTCTCAGTGTCTCTATTAAAAAAGCAAACAAAAGAATTGCCATCCTGCCAGTCATCCAACAAAAAGTTGAATGTCTTTGCTTTGTGTGGGTGGGAAAGCGAGAGTTTGTTTACACCACCAGTTAGCTTGAAATCACAAACCGGTGAACTCGTTTCTGCCCTCGACTTGATCAGCTTCAAACCTGTTTGCATCCTGTAGCGGGGCAGCCAGCCTGACTTATCTCCCAGGAATTTTTCCTTTTCCCAGGGATTTTTCCTTTTCCTTTTTAATAATTTGTTTTATTCAGTTTTGAAAACTTAAAACACTAACTACAAATTCAATTCAGTGATACCATGGTTCTCAAACTTAATCTGTTCCGGAAGTCTGTTCCAAAACCAAAGCACGCTTTCCCATAGAAAATAATGGAAAACAAATTAATCCATTCCAGACTTTTAAAAGGAACCCCTAAAACAGCAATCTAACATGAATTTTACTATCTAACGAGATCGTTAATGCATAAAATTAAAGCATTAATCAATGTACTATAAAATAAATAAGACAGTATTGTAGATGATGAAAATTAGAATTAAAATTATTTTTTCTGACCCGCACGGATGATAGTCATTGATTGAATGGGGGGAGGTCGCTTTTATCCATTTCCACAGTCACACAATCAATCAATTAGTCGTCGAACTGGGTTCCACACGGTCACAAAAACAGATTAACCAAAAAAGCCTCAAAAACAAAAACTCAAAAAGCGCCAAACTTAATCCGTTCTTGAAGTCTGTTTGACTTCTGAATTGTTCGAAAATCGAGGCGCAGCTTCTGATTGGTGCAGGTGTCCCAGACACCTGACAGCCACATCAGACACTCGGATTCTGAGAAACGTTCGAAAACTGGAACACTCACTTCCGGGTTTTCGGCATTTTGCAACCAAGGCGTTTGAGAACTCAAGGTACTACTATACGTTTCTCTTACAAAATGAACAAGGTGATTTTCCATCCTTACCTCTGTGGTGTTTTTATTTCCACCAATATTCTGCTGCATTACATGTCAAAGTACAGTCGTACCTCGGCTCCCAAATGCCTTGGGAGTCAAACATTCCGGCTCCCGAACGATTGGAAACTGGAAGTGAGTTTTCGGGTTTTTGAACATTCTTTTGGAAGCCAGGTGTCTGATGGTGTTTCCGCAGCTTCCAGTTTGCTGCAGGAGCTTCCTGCAGCCAATCTGAAGCTGCGCTTTGTTTTTTGAATGTTTTGGAAGTTGAACGGACTTCTGGGACAGATTCCTTTCGACTTCTGAGGTACAACTGTATATCTAATACAGTGGTGCCTCGCAAGACGAAATTAATTCGTTCCGCAAGTCTTTTCGTCTTGCGAGTTTTTCGTCTTGCGAAGCACGGTTTCCCATAGGAATGCAATGAAAATCAATCAATGCGTTCCTATGGAAACCGCCTTCAGACCAGGTCCGGGGACAGTCTGTCCCCCGACCTCTTCTGAAGGCCGGCGGGGGGCGAAAGTCTTTGCTTCCCCCCTGCCTGCCTTCCCGGGACAGCGGAGACTTCTCCACTGTCCCGAGGCGATCTTAAAATGCTGGCGGGCAGCAGCGAAGGCTTCGCTGCCGTCCCCCAGCATTTTAAAAGCCCCCGGGACAGCGGAGGAGGGAACCGGCGTACGGCTTCCGGGTCATGTGGCCAGTATGACTAAGCCGCTTCTAAACTACAGGCCAATGAAATTGCGGGCAAGATATGAATTATGATCAGTGGATTGAGAATGAAAATAAATGTAATAGAGGAAATCTATATTAGATATAAACCACAGAGCCTAGGACTTGCTGATCAGAAGGTCAGCGGTTCGAATCCCCGCGACAGGGTGAGCTCCTGTTGCTCGATCCCTGCTCCTGCCAACCTAGCAGTTCTAAAGCACGTCAAAGTGCAAGTAGATAAATAGGTACCGCTCTGGCGGGAAGGTAAACGGCATTTCTGTGCGCTGCTCTGGTTCGCCAGAAGCAGCTTAGTCATGCTGGCCACATGACCCAGAAGCTGTACGCCAGCTCCCTCGGCCAATAAAACGAAAAAAACCCAAATGGCACCAGCCAATCAGCCAAATAATAAAAATTCCTACCAGGCCCCTGCTCCAAAGCAGATGACCCCATGACAGGCATAGCAAGGTCAGCACGAACAAACCCTAAATATAGGGAGGGTGAGCGGGTAATCCGATGTGCGCAGCGAAAAGAGGAAGCTCAACGCTGTGCTCAAGGAATAAATAGCAACCCCACCAATCAAACAATTTTGCAACATCTCTCCAGCAACAATTGGAGGTGCCCTATCAAATTCGTGGCCATTCATACTAAACCCGCCCAGCAACAGGGGATGTCATGGTTGCCCCCACCGCAACACGTGCTCCCCATGAAGGTGAACCCACTTTGTTCAAACAAGACCTGAGAGACACACACTCTTTAGTTTCAGCCCTCCACTAGTTTCTACGGTTTCTTTGCATGCCATCCACCTACTGTAAGTCATACCCGCCTGAGATCCTGTCAAACTAGACAGGCGAATGAGGAATGAGGAAGAGATAGGAGAGTTGCAGAGTAGCAGAGTTGCGCTTTAATGCGTTGTGTCACCTTTCGAAAAACACTGAGAATGGGATGAGTTGAGACCACACCTGTGAATGGATGGGACCAGGTTGTGATATATGGGGGGAGGGAGAGAGCTGAAAGACATGACAGCATTTTCTTTTTTATAGGGTTGCTTTGTGATGCATCTGTCACTGTGCATTCCTACCATTGCTATGCCAACTTTGAAACTATTTATTTCATCGGGTTTCAAACAGGGTGGATTTGATTTAAATCAATTTAAATCACTAGTCAGCAGGACTTGATTTAAATCTCTTTTTTTGACAGAAAGACTCATTCTTGCTGGTATAATCTTAATATTTACAACCAAATGAAGGTTTCATTTTTGGAATAATAAATTTTCAGTTCTATCCAAAATTACTGATTTGGTTATACTATTAGAAATACAGTGGTACCTCTGGTTATGTACTTAATTCGTTCTAGAGGTCCGCTCTTAACCTGAAACTGTTCTTAACCTGAAGCACCACTTTAGCTAATGGGGCCTCCTGCCGCTGCTGTGCTGCCGCCGCATGATTTCTGTTCTCATCCTGAAGCAAAGTTCTTAACCCGAGGTAATATTTCTGGGTTAGTGGAGTCTGTAACCTGAAGCGTATGTAACCTAAAGCGTATGTAACCCAAGGTACCACTGTACATAGACAGATAATTATGAAATTATGGTGAGGTTTAATAAGTTAACTGTTTATAGTTGACAACCTTTCTGCTGCACTTTATTGGAAGGAGAAAAAATAAACATGTCCTTAATAACATTTTAAACAATTTATTTAACTAAAACAATAAAATTATAGCATATGCATCCATGTTTGTTAACTGATGTGGTTCATTTTTTTAAAATAAAAAAAACACACCTTAGACTGAGTTTTAGCACACATGAAAAACTTAAAACAAATCCTTATTTCCTGATAAAATATAACCTTTGGACTATAATGTAACTTAATTAGAAAACTACCTTTCAAAAGATTTTTCCTCCAAAAGCATTTTATTTCAAAAATCCAATGTAATTTTTAAAAACCCCGATTTAAATTTTAAAAATCTGATTTTTAAAAAAATAATTTATTTTTATCCACCCCGGTTTCAAATTCCATTTTGTGCAGAATTGCCTCCCAAATTGCTTCACAGCCGTATGCAATAATGCAACTATAAAACATTTTTAAAGGGGGAGGGAAAACCCACTGCAATTGTTTTTGTCTTATCCCCATTCTGTGAAAGAGAAACTGTGTCGAAGCTTTGACCAATCATATCTGTTTCACTGGATCCGTGACAGACCTTGGCGAATGGATCGTTGGACCAAAATATGCTTTTTGTAAATACAGTCGTACCTTGGAAGTTGAACGGAATCCGTTCTGGAAGTCGAATCGACTTCCAAAAGGTTTGCAAACCAAAGCGCGGCTTCTGATTGGCTGCAGGAAGGATCTGCAGCCAATTGGAAGTTGTGGAACCCACGTCAGACGTTTGGGTTCCAAAGAACATTTGCAAACTGGAACACTCATTTCTGGGTTTGTGGTGTTCAGGAGCCAAGGTATGACTGTATTGGCAGTTGTGGGGATATATGTGTGTGTGGAAACCTTAATTCTGTTTCAACAGCTTTTCTCTCCTCCCCCCCTTTTTTAAAAATACTTTTAAAAAGACTTGGGCCCGAGGATTTCAAGGAGGTGTGGATATCAGTGATGTCAAGGAGGTGTACTTGGAGCTGCTTAAGAAAGGGGTCGAGTTTCCATCCTTGGGAAGCAACAATGGGACCAAGAAGGTAGGAATGCTCTTGTGGCACTTCCCCGATTGGAAACAGGATATTATCCTTGCAAAATCTGCATGTGTGGCAGAGTTGTGCCGGTTAATTAAAAAACAATAATGCACATTTGACAGAGTGATTTCCATGCTTAGGAAACCAGTCATACGTTTCTGCCTTGGAGCATTTAAAAATCCGAGAGTGGGAGGAAATGCTTTTTTGAAACAGGAAATGTCGAGGTTGAGGTGCTTAAAACTGCCCACGAGATCCAGAATCCCAGTTTCATCTCTGTGGGTTAATGCAAATGTAGGCATCCAGATTGCCTTCCGGGCTTTGTAAATTTCCGCCAAAATAAAAACAAATCTCGACACGTGCAGGCAAAGCACGAGGCATATTTGGAAGGTGGGATAGGAAGGAGGGAGGAGTGTAAAATTGGTTATAAAGCACATTATGGGCTTTTAAAAAGAAAGTAAGGAGCCTTTTACTTTAAAATGAGGCTGCATTTTAATGTTTTAATGTTGTAGCTCAGTCTTGTTTTTTAAGTTGTATTTCAATCAACTTGTTTTTATTATTGCTTGTTAGCCGCCTTGAGCCCGGTCTTGGCTGGGGAGGGCGGGGTATAAATATATTCTTATTCTTATTCTTATTATTTTCCAGGCTTCATGGTGACTGGGAAATAACCTCACACTTTCACCTGATTAACGTAGGCACAGAATAGAATGCAGAATAATATTTATTTGCCAAGTGTAGTACTAATTTCTCATTTTAAGTATTGTAGAGTATGGAGTTATGTGAGCCCCTGAGCCAAGGCAGCCCTGTATAGGGAAGTTTTGTTTTTTTAATGTTTAATGTTTTGTTATGTTTTTATATATGTTGGAAGCCGCTCAGGCAGCAGCCCAGCCAGATGGGTGAGGCATAAATAATAAAATAGGAGTAGTAGTAATAAGAATTGTTGCTGCTGTTAAATAGGGCCTCCCTATTTTCATCGGAGGGTATGAAACAATATAACGGGTTTATGGTTCCCCAAACAACAACACCCTAATATCTTATTGCATTGTGTATCCACAGCCTTTGCCTCTGGTCTCCACAAAAGCATCATATGGCAGTCCCAGGAGGGGCATTTTAGGATCCCTCCCCCCATCTACTGTCATAACACTGATTCCCGAACAGGTAAAGCGCCACTATTCTTTTTAATATTCTGCAACTCAAAGAGTTCATTGTCATAACCCGCTGGCTTGACAGTGGAGCTTCTAAATCTTTTATTTACTTACAGTAGCTGCATGTTGTCCAATAACAGTGTTTGCCTGGAAAGCTTAGAACAATAACCCACTGAAAATGTGATGGCAATCAGCAGAACAATAAAAAAACTACATAAATATATTAACAGCAGCAAGGAAAACAGTATAAAAAATACCTTTATCTGGCACCGAAAGGAGTATAGGGCAGGCACCAGGCAGTTCTATAAGAGGGCATTCTATAAGAGAGTAAAAAGGTAAAGGTAAAGGACCCCTGACAGTTAAGTCCAGTCGCAGATGACTCTGGGGTTGTGGCGCTCATCTCGCTTTACAGGCTGAGGGAGCCGGCTTTGTCTGCAGACAGTTTTTCCGGGTCATGTGACCAGCATGACTAAGCCACTTCTGGCGAACCAGAGCAGTACACGGAAATGCCGTTTACCTTCCCGCCAGAGCGGTACCTATTTATCTACTTGCACTGGTGTGCTTTCGAACTGCTGCCCAGAGTGGCTGGAGCAACCCAGTCAGATGGGTGGGGTATAAATAGTAAAATTATTACTATTATTATGGAATAGGAAGTTCCTATTTTCACCAGGGAAATGTTGGAGGGTATGCAATGTTTATGCATTCTCACAGAGAATCTGGGTGGCACTTAATCCCTGGTACATTCATTTAGGATTGCAGCCTTAGTTCAGCATTGAATTTTCTAATAGGGGTAGCCAAAGGCCCCTAAGAAACTTACAACCAGATATAATAATAATAATAGTAATAATTTTATTATTTATTCCCCATGCATCTGGCTTGGTAAGCCAGCCCTGCAATAAATATGTCTCTGCTGCAAAACTGGCAGGACTTTCAGAGCCCAAACCACGACATGCAAAATAATTTTTCCCTTGTGTTTTGCTCCGTTATGGTCCTGAGCAGATTGGAAAGCTGTATAGTGAGCTGGATATGGTAAAGATGAACGTGAGGGTCATGTCAGCCATCCTGAAGGAAAACGTACCTGGATCAGAAAATCCAGATGATATGGAGCTTCTCCAGGTACAGTACACCCTTTTGCTGGGATAGTTAATGAAAAGCAAAGGTGTGTGTGGGTGTGTTACAAGATTGTTATTGTACTTCACCAGATCTTAACCTATTACAGTATTTGTACGAATGGATTCCGAATATCATTGACTTTGTCCATGGAAAGTCTGTGTTTATATGCAAGTTGTTCATATGTTGCAAGTTTGTATAAGTTTGTATAAGTTTTTATTTTTCCAATTCATCAGTATCAGTCTTTTTGCTGTGATAAGGGCATGGGGAGTCTACTCGTATTGTCCTTTTGTAAGGTTCCATGTGCTGGGTATATAATTCAAGAGGATATTTGGCTCTGTAAATGTAAGGTTGTTCCGCACCGTTCTGTTGATGGTTTCAGTTACCTTCTGCCAAAAACCTTTCAATATAGCACAATGGAAAAACACATGTTTTAGAGGAGCATTATCCCATTGCATCTCCAACTGTTAGATACAGTGGTACCTCAGGTTAAGTACTTAATTCATTCTGGAGGTCCGTTCTTAACCTGAAACTGTTCTTAACCTGAATCATCACTTTAGCTAATGGGGCCTCCTCCTGCTGCTGTGCTGCCGGAACACGATTTCTGTTCTCATCCTGAAGCAAAGTTCTTAACTCAAGGTAATATTTCTGGGTTAGTGGAGTCTGTAACCTGAAGCGTATGTAACCCGAGGTACCACTGTACCTTAAAGAGTAAAGGGACCCCTGACCGTTAGGTCCAGTCGTGGCTGACTCTGGGGTTGCGGCGCTCATCTCGCTCTATAGGCTGAGGGAGCTGGCGTTTGTCCGCAGTCAGCTTCTGGGTCATGTGGCCAGCATGACTAAGCCGCTTCTGGTGAACCAGAGCAGTGCATGGAAATGCTGTTTACCTTCCCGCCGGAGCGGTACCTATTTATCTACTTGCACTTTGACATGCTTTCGAACTGCTAGGTTGGCAGAAGCAGGGACCGAGCAATGGGTTTAACCCACAGCGCCACTCGTGTCCTGTTAGATAGCTTAGCTAGCCCTTTTTAAAAACAAATGTAATGGGGTCCAGTATATTCTAAATCAGATACGGGTGGCGCTGTGGGTAAAACCACAGTGCCTAGGACTTGCCGATCGTATGGTCGGCGGTTCGAATCCCCGCGGCGGGGTGAGCTGCCGTCTTTCGGTCCCAGCTCCTGCCCACCTAGCAGTTCAAAAGCACATCAAAGTGCAAGTAGATAAATAGGTACCGCTTTATAGCGGTAAGGTAAACGGCGTTCCGAGTGCTGCGCTGGTGCAGGCTCACCAGAGCAGCTATCTCACACTGGCCATGTGACCCGGAAGTGTCTGCGGACGGCGCCAGCTCCTGGACTCTAGAGTGAGATGAGCGCACAACCCTAGAGTCTGTCAAGACTGGCCCGTACGGGCAGGGGTACCTTTACCTTTACCTATATTCTAAATATTATTTTTTGTTGTATGAGCCTCAATTTAAGCTCCAGAGACACCCTTGCTATAGTAGTTAAAGCAGTAGTTAATGAAAATCTCTTTATATGGTTTCTTAATTGACTTTGTTAGCTCTTTATATTCTTTAAAATTAATTTAAAAATATTAACAAAAAAGAGAAAACACACATGCACACACACAGGGGTTGGGCTATTGACATTCACCGACAAAACCATGGTGAGGAATCCAGATTTACAGCATGAGTCCCTTTTCCCTCCAGCGCCTTTTGATACTTTTTAATGGGATGAATTTTCCACTTTTGTGTGGCTTTTGCTGTGCCCTCATGTGGCAAGATCCGGTACTTGTGGCATGGGGGCATGAGTTTCGCTCTCGTAGTAAAATGCCGGATCTCTCTCACCACATGAAGGTGCATTTGGAGGAATTAAATCACCACACAAAATCGTTGTGGTAAGCCAACTCATAACAGAAACGGTAGTTGCTCCAGAAAGCCACGTGAGACATGAGACTGAAGAAATTATCTGTGGGAGAGCTGTGTGGCATAAATGCCATCTCAAGAGCCCAAAGATAACATCATTGGGTTGGATGCAGTCTTAGTCAGAGGGAACCCACTGGAATCATTAGGATGATCTGACAAAGGCTAAATCAAACTCATCGTTTCCTTTTTTTTTTTTGTCTGCTATTTTCAGTTTCTTTGTACTTATTTATTTAAAGAACTCGTCTATCGTCTCATCAATATCCAGGAGGCAGGTAGTTAATTTGAAGGTGCTTCCCCTTTCCTCCTGTACACTGTAGACATGAACTGTGTACAACTGAGATGTCTAGAGATCTCACATCTTACGGATTTAAAACTCTGAGAAGATACACTTCACTACTTTGTAAATCTGTGGGAGGTGCTGGGAATCGTCCATTCACATGGATAAGTTTAGAATCAGCCTTGTTTCTCAAAAGAGATTGAGTTTTTTTGCTCTTAGTCAGAGATGGGTGGTTTTTTTATATTATAATTTATGTTGTGAACCGCCCTGAGATTTGCAGGTATAGGGCAGTCTACAAATTTAATAAACAACAACAACATTACTTAGTGTGTTAGGTCGACAACAACAACAACATTAATTAGTGTGTTAGGCTCCCAATATCTGGAAGGCCATCTCCATCCATAGTGACCTTCTCTGGCACTAAGATGTGCAGAGGGGAATATTTTGGTAGCTCCATCACTCTCAGATGTGCGGAGAATTGTGTCCCGGGAAATAATTTTCTTTGGCAGCCCCTGAATTGTGGAACTATCTCCCCACAGAGATGCATCCCAAATCTTTATTGTACAGATTTCACCGTGTGCCGAAGACGAAACCACTGTATCCTGACCTGCAGCGTGAAAGAGCTGCATCCAATTAAGTCCTACTCAAGAGTAGACCCACTGGAATTAACAAACCAAACTTGGTTGTGACCATTAACCTCAGTAGGACTCAGGTGCGCCAACTTCATGGGTCTCTGTTGTCATTTAGTCGTGTCTGACTCTTCGTATACCCCATGGACCAGAGCATGCTAGGCACTCCTATCTTCCACTGCCTCCCGCAGTTTGAATCATAGAATCATAGAGTTGGAAGAGACCACAAGGGCCATCAAGTCCAACCCCTTGCCAAGCAGGAAACACCATCAGAACACTCCTGACATATGGTTGTCAAGCCTCTGCTTAAAGACCTCCAAAGAAGGAGACTCCACCACACTCCTTGGCAGCAAATTCTACTGTCGAACAGCTCTTACTGTCAGGAAGTTCTTCCTAATGTTTAGGTGGAATCTTCTTTCTTGTAGTTTGGATCCATTGCTCCGTGTCCGCTTCTCTGGAGCAGCAGAAAACAACCTTTCTCCCTCCTCTATGTGACATCCTTTTATATATTTGAACATGGCTATCATATCACCCCTTAACCTCCTCTTCTCCAGGCTAAACATGCCCAGCTCCCTTAGCCGTTCCTCATAAGGCATCGTTTCCAGGCCTTTGACCATTTTGGTTGCCCTCCTCTGGACACGTTCCAGTTTGTCAGTGTCCTTCTTGAACTGTGGTGCCCAGAACTGGAGACAGTACTCCAGGTGAGGTCTGACCAGAGCAGAATACAGTGGCACTATTACTTCCCTTGATCTAGATGCTATACTCCTATTGATGCAGCCCAGAATTGCATTGGCTTTTTTAGCTGCCGCGTCACACTGCAAACTCATGGTCAAACTCATGTTCATAGCTTTGAGAACACTGTCCAACCATCTCATCCTCTGCCGTCCCCTTCTCCTTGTGCCCTCAATCTTTCAAATGTCTGCTAGGACAGGGCTCACCTCTTCCCCAATCTTGAGGGGACACAGGAGGCCGCGCGACATTGGGAGACACTGAGCAAACCTAGTAAGCCTCTCCCGATGTGACAGTTGTCACGCATGCATGATGTCACACAATGTGCGACACACATGATGTCGGCCCCCCAATGTTGGGCGCAACTCAGTGCTTGTGGTAGGGCTACTCTTGAGTGGGACTAGCATTTGATATAATGTTCATGTTTTCACAACTGTATATTATGTTGTTGTAACCTGGCCTTGTACCTTATGGTGAAGGGCAGTTAGCAAACCTTATAAACGAATAAACAGGCAAGGTCTGCAATCTGGTGAATGGTGATGCTGCCATACGAGTTTTGCAAGTGCCCAGAAATGCAAACTCCTCAATTTTGGGGGGGACACACAGCGGTGACAGCTTAATTTCTCTTGTGTTTTGGGGCGTTCCCAATTTTGATCTGGGGCTATCATTTCTTCCCCACCATGCAGTTTTAAAATGATATAGAGCAGTGCAATTAACAACATAATGGCGCAGCCACCTCGTAAAAACAGCCATAAAAAAGAGCAAGCCAATTATATGCACTGATTTATTGTAATTTATCTGTAGAAACTCAGTTTCCTCCCACGCATGCATCTTTTATAGGTTGGCTTTTGTTTGTTTGTTCCTTCCGCCAAAGCTGAAGGATTCTCTCGGCTATGAATTGCCTGCAGTTTTGTTTTTATAAAAACAGCCCATACAACCTTTTCTAAAGCATCTCCAAGCTTCTGGCCTTTGGTGATTTGGAGCTATTTTCTAACCTTGAGGCACACCTCAAGGCTGTCGCAGCATCAGGTGTTGTGAAGTCATGTTGTGTTTTGCTTTTAACGATGAGACTCATTAATGGAGGACATGATGGCTAAACACGAGAACACCATTAATGGTTACCAAATGCTATGCCATAGCTGTCAACTTTTCCCTTTTCTTGCAAGGAATCCTATTTGGAATAAGGGAATTTCCCTTAAAAAAAGGGGAAACGTTGACAGCTATGCTATGCACAAGCAATCAGGGATGGGGATACTGTGACCCTCTCAGATGTTACTGTGCTACAATTTCCACCACCCCACTTGACTACTGACCCTGCTTGTTGGGGCTGATGGGAGTTGGGACTCCAACATCATTTAGGGGGCCACAGGCTCCTTGCTCCTGTGATGAAGGATGGCTGTCCTCAACATGCTTTACTTGTTACTTTTCCAAGAAGATGATGATAGATAGATGAGAGAGAGAGCTGCTAGACATAGAGTGGACATCTCCATGTTCAGAGAATGTATAAGTCACAGTACAGTGTACCTCTGGTTACAGACGCTTCAGGTTACAGACTCTGCTAACCCAGAAATAGTACCTTGGGTTAAGAACTTTGCTTCAGGATGAGAACAGAAATCGTACTCTGGCAGCGTGGCGGCAGCGGGAGGCCCCATTAGCTAAAGAGGTGCTTCAGGTTAAGAACAGTTTCAGGTTAAGAATCAGAAGGATCTGGTTGGGCTCCGTAGGGAACAGGATGGTGGTGTAAATGGTCTAGTTAACAAGCTTCCTCTGTTGTGAATGGCCAACGTATAATGTCTTACTGAGAAACAAAGTAGACCTGTGGCAACTCAACTCCAGATAACCCAAGCAGTTGAGCCAATCTGCAGGACACAGTAGCAGAAAACAGATTTGACCAATTGTCCCCAGGCAACTGCTTCTGAAAAAGAAGACTCTGGGAAGACTCACTGAAATCAATGGATACGTTAGTCAGTTGCTGGTTTTACTTCTCCGAGTATGAGAATCCTATGCACACACAGTGGCTTGATTTAGACAGCCCCAGCACAACGAAGAAACTCATCTGAAGGATTTCCAGGGCAGATTGTGGAGAGTGCAAAGACTTCTTCCTTCTTTATGGTAGTCGCCGGTATCCAAAAAGAAACCAAGGGAAGAGGATATAGCAGATATAGCCTTCCTTTTTTTTATTGCATCTGCTTTCAGGGCAGATCAGTGCTGGACCAAGACATTTTGGTGCCCAGGCAAAGACTACACACTGGGAGCCAGTGTGGTGTAGTGGTTCAGAGCGGTAGTCTCGTAATCTGGGGAACCAGGTTCACGTCTCCGCTCCTCCACATGCAGCTGCTGGGTGACCTTGGACCAGTCACACTTCTCTGAAGTCTCTCAGCCCCACTCACCTCACAGAGAGTTTGTTGTGGGAGAGGAAGGGAAAGGAGATTGTTAGCCGCTTTGAGACTCCTTAGGGTAGTGATAAAGTGGGATATCAAATCCAAACTCCTCTTCTTCTTCTCCTTCTTCTCCTTTTTCTATATTTGCTTTCCCCTTCCTTTCTAAGTCCCAATGAAGGAACCTGCTTCACCTTGCTACATGGAAGGGCTAGCCCTGTATGTGATCACCAGAACAATGAAGAGCCTCTGATTGTGTGCCTTGGATACAAAAAATGTGTATTTGATGCCTGTTGTTTTTGCCTTTCAAATGCTGATAACGAATGTCTTTCCTTTCATCCCTTGGCAGAAGCTCTATAAGACCTGTCGGGTGATGCAAGAGAGAATTATGGAGCTGCTAGCGACTGTGCAGAATGAAGACGTGATCACAGAACTGATACAAGTGAATGAAAATCTGAATAATGTCCTACTGGGACATGAAAGGTAAAGCTGTTCTATATATGCTGGGGACTCGTTGCTTATATATACACAGGTTATGCCAGTTTCAGGGGTGGGGAAACTGGCCCTTCCAACTCCCATCAGCCCCAGCCAACATTGGCTCAGCGGTCATGGATGATGGGAGTTGTAGTCCAACAATATTTGAAGGGCTTACAGGTTGCCTGCTCCTGCAATAAAAAAGTTGTGATTGAGCTAACAAAGAGCTTTATCCCCTTGCAGTGTTCCTTGGGAGTAGGCCTCATGTACACTTTCCCCTTCCCCTTCTGCTTTGGAGAGAAGTGAATGTCTCACCAGTGCAACCTATGCTTGGCTGGTGAGCATAGGATCTCATCCTGACCATGCAATATTTGCCTCTCAGCGATTGCAGAGTCTGGCATTCCATTGTTCAGTTCACTTTTCACCCCACAGCAAGGAGCAGGGGAGGTGCTTGGGAGAGGTCCTTAAGGAGATAATCTCTGAATAGACTAAGTTACAAGTCTCTGTTGTGATGCTTACGTTATTTTCCGTGTCCGTTTCGGTTTCTTTTGAGACACAATTCTCTGGAGAGAAGCGAACATTGTTGCTTACCTGTTAATCTGAGTGGCACAGTGCAATTCTTTCCCTTGGCACATAAATGCTGTCCAAATGTAATGTTTTCATCATAGAATAAATAAATAAGTAATCAAAAGATAAAATAAAAGATAAATAGAAATTGGCCCCATTACTCAAGCGCCCTAGAATAATGGGACCAATTTCTTTCTTACTGTTTTCTCTTTGGCTTGTTTATTTATTTTGAAACAAGCAAGCACCCATTCTTGAGTGATGGGGCTAATTTCTCTTCCCCCTGGGAGGGTTTGCTTGTAAGAAGAAACACTGGCAAAAGCTGGAAGCAGGCAAGCTAAAAAAAATCCATAACTATCTTCCTTGCTAGCTGAGGTTAAAAAAAGAAGGAAGATAACATCCCCTCGAGGTCTGCTCAGAGACTGTGAGCTTTGCCTCCTTGGTGATTCTCAACTGACTGGCCATCTCTGGAATATGGCAAACATTGCACACACATTTTTCCATTGTTCATCGTAACTGCATGGCTTGAAATGCAGGTACTGACTGTACCATTTCATACAGGTTCTCTCGAAACAGAGTGCGCTTCTTGGAGAATCAAAGGATTCAGAATGAAGGTGCAGGGGTAAGTAATTAACAGTCCGTCCTCTAGCCTGGAAAGAGCCTTCTTTTGTTAGGAAAAGAATTCTGGAACTGATGCTGTTAGATTCTTGGGTCTCTTGAGTCGTTTTGCAACGTTTATAGTTCATGCCTTCCAAGTCTAGGCATGTTGACTCAGCAGCAAGTCAGAAGCTAAGTTTGGTGGTGCTTACTCCTAAGTAAGTGTGCATAGGATTGCAGTGCGTAAGATTCAGTGTTCCCAAGAGGACAAAGCATAAATTGCTAGTTCACCCATTACAGAGAAAGTAGCCAAATATGTCTGGGTGGGGGAGAAATCATTCTCTCTCTCTCTCTCTCTCTCTCTCTCTCTCTATATATATATATAGTCCACTGAAAAGCTGCTGCAAAAGGAAAGCGGGGAAGCGGGGAGGAGGAAACCACAATACCATCCCTAGTGCGTCTTAAAATGACAGCTGTTAAGCTGTCATCTTATACAATTCTTGCAGAAGATAATTCTTTTAATGAATTTTGGCTGCACGTATCTTGAACTGTGAAGTGTTCTTCAGAATCAATGCAAAATTATATCCTGCTCATTCTATTACTTGATCAGAGAACCTTCAGATTTTACAGATATAGCTGGTGAATCATAGATGGTCACACTGGTGACTTGAGGAGACCCTTACCACCAGCCAAGATCTGCTTCCATAAGAGAGCAAAAAGGACCTTGTTGGCAATTGCTTGTTGCACACTGAATGTTCAACCTACACCTAAGAGGGAACACTAGGTATAAGCTCTGATCTCTTTCTTTCCTCTCAAGATCAATGGCAACCAGCCATCTGCTCCTTCGTGTGATTTGCTTGACCTGGCTTCAAGCTTTTCCACTACTGTGCCAAAGCCTGGGGAAGCTGGCCCTGCACCTCCTCAGTTTTCAGAATTGAGTGAGTATGTATGCATGCATGCATGTATGTATGTATGTTTTAATGGAATGCTATGAACCTTGTGGGAAAAAATGGAAACAGACTTATCCTTGTACAGGTCCTATGGATTTGGACTGGAGAGCTGCAGTATGGAAGATCTCCAAGGTGTCGCACAGGAGAGATTCTTATATTATTATGGTTATTGTTATTATATTTGTACAGTGGTACCTCGGGTTACATACACTTCAGGTTACAAACTCCCCTAACCCAGAAATAGTACCTCGGGTTAAGAACTTTGCTTCAGGATGAGAACAGAAATCGTGGTCCGGCGGCACAGCAGCAGCAGCAGCAGGCCCCATTAGCTAAAGTAGTGCTTCAGGTTAAGAACAGTTTCAGGTTAAGGACAGACCTCTGGAACGAATTAAGTACTTAACCCGAGGTACCACTGTATACTGTTCTATACCTGTAGCTCTCAGGGTGATTCACAACATAATATAACATTATAAAAACCACAAAATATATGATAAAAACAAATACAGTAATCCCGCCTCCTCAACGTATTTTAAAAGGGCATTGGGTGTCAATCAGCCAAAGGCCTGGTTGAAGAGGAACGTCTTTGTCTGGTGTATAATGAAGGTGTCAGCCAAACCTCCCTGGGGAGAACATTCCACAAATTGGGAGCCACTACAAAGAAGGCCCTTTATCATGTTGCCACCCTCTGGACCTCTTGTGGAGGAGGCACATGAAGAAGGGCCTCAGAAGTCCGGGAAGGTTCATAGAGAGGCAGTCCTTGAGGTTGTGCGGTCCTGAGCCGTTTTATAGGTCAAAATCACCACTTCCCTCTTATTATTGTTAGGGAAGTGTTCAGTGTTAGAAAGTCTCTGCTTTGAAATCAAGAGGCCCCAATTCAATTTCCAGCATCTGCATGCAGGGCCAGGAATATCTCCTGTGTGAAACCTTGGAGGTCTGCCTCCAGTGTAGATGGAGCTAGATGGACCAAGTGGTCTGATTTTACATGTTTTGTTCTCAGATGCATTTCAGACACCATACTTAAGAGATGCAGACTGTGACCCAGAAGCCAGAGGCACATACATGGAGGCAAAGTACAGGCAGTTCCACCTTTGGGTGTTTGGGATCACTAGCATTGTTCCTGTACGCATCAGTAGCCAAAATTATCCACTGCGCATAGGGAACTCTGGCTTAATCGAAGCCAGAATCTTTGCGCCAGAGCTGGCATATGAAGGGAAGAAGCGAGGGAGGAGTGCTCAGTCCCAACACACATTACCAGCTTGGTGAACCATGGCTTATAAAGCCAGGAAAAATCATCTGAAGAAGGCTGTTGTGAACTGAACTTCACATGAACTCCCAAATCGTGACTGGATAATAGAAGACACACATCCCCACCTTCAGTTTATTTGAAATAATGTGTTGCTGAATTCTGCTTATTGATCTATATCCTGGGGCAATGTCTTGATCAGAGATCACCACAGTGATATCGTACCTTAAAACGTTGCCTATGTTTTATTTTTTGTGTTTTAAAGGTCTGCAGAAAAATCACAATCATGCCTGTTTCTCTTTCTTTTTTTTAGATTGCCAGCCACAAAGTGTTGCTGTTCCAAGTCCCTATCCTACTCAGCCACCACTTTACCCTCAACTGAATTCACTCGCAACTACAAATGCTGCACACATTCCGTAAGTAACAGTTTTTGAAGCTATTTAAATGGGGTTTAAAGGATGATAGGCAAAGTTGAAAACCAGGACATGGTCATGAAAACGTCCCATCTCTGGAAGCTGGCAAAAATTAAAAAGAGAGGCAAACATTTGTCAGATTCTGTCCTTCATTTTGTAAGGTAATTTGTGGAAGGTCAGTATGGACTTTTGTGAACCGAGACAAATTTAGAACGCAGGGATTTAACAATGCGGCCAGAAGCTTGGATGCTGGAGTTGGAAATTTCATGTATGGTTCCTTGATGGCTTCCCATTCATTCTTTCCTCTCCTAGGTTCACATCAGAAGCACAAAGTACATGCCAAAGCTTTCCAGGTAGCTCCACATACATCAATGTAAGTAGCAAATTGTTTCTCAGTCCTTCTTCAGTAGCAAGTATCACAGAGAGATAGCTTTGCACGTGTTTTCTGTTTGCGTAAGTGATGTTAGACCAAAGCTGTCAACTTACAGATTTGAAAATAAGGGACCAGCAGCCTCGAAAATAAGGGATCAGCAGCCAAAATAAGAGATTTTCCAAACACAGGTATGTTTAACTTCTGAGCCCCTCCAAACCAAAGGCAGAAAGCCCAGCCAACAGCCAAACGAAGCCTCAAGTAGTGGTTCCCACAGCGCAGCAACCCTCTCCGCTGGGAAGCGCTGAGCAAAGGCGAGTCCCCAGGCAATGCGGCCAGTTTGATTGGCACACAGCATGCAAGCTCCACCCCCCCAGTCATTCTTAGACTCCTTATTGGGTGAGCAACACAGCCAAGCAACACAGTTGGAGCCTCCCTCCTCCCTGGCCAGCAGGGAGGGAGGGAGAGGAGCTGCTTCCTTTGAAACCCAGGAAATTTAAGGGACATCATCAATAAGGGACAGCAGCGGGACACGGCGCTGGGATAAGGGACTTTCCTGCCAAATAAGGGACGGTTGAATGCTATGTGTTGGACTCTGGGTCCCACCAGCTCCAGTCAGCATGGCCAATGGCAATGTTCAAGGATGATGGGGGTTGTAGTCCCACAACTTCTGGAGGGCCACAAGTTCCCCATCCCTGTTGGTCCAGCCGCACAGTGTTTATGGTGTTAGTTATAGGAGTTATTCGTCTTAACACTCTTACCAGTGCCAAACTTAACCTGAGTCCTTATGCAGCTGAAGCAATGTCATCCATGAACAAGAGGGAAGGATCTTCTTGCAGGCTTAGGAGAACAAACAAACAAAGATATTTAGGAAATATTTAAAGAAGGGGGAGGTTCCCCAAATGGTCCAGTAAGTACTGAGCAATGGGTGGCCATGGAATTAAATTGGCTGGAAGAGAATTCCACTGAAGAGGAAGGTGTGGCCGAAGAAGAAGAAGAAGAGGAGGAGGAGTTTGGATTTGATATCCAGCTTTATCACTACCCGAAGGAGTCTCAAAGCGGCTAACATTCTCCTTTCCCTTCCTCCCCCACAACAAACACTCTGTGAGGTGAGTGAGGCTGAGAGACTTCAAGGAAGTGTGACTAGCCCAAGGTCACCCAGGAGCTGCACGTGGAGGAGCGGAGACGTGAACCCAGTTCCCCAGATTACGAGATTACTGCTCTTAACCACTACACCACACTGGCTCTCAGAGCCAGAACATGACACTTCAAAATGTCCACTGATCTGCCGGGAAGCAGGAGAGGTTAGTTAGGAGAGAAGGGAAGGAGCCACAGAGCAGAACTGAGGAAGTTGAGGATTTGTAGCTCTGTCTCAAATTCTTTTCCTTCTCTGGAGGTTATGGGCTCTTCTACCTTGGAGGTTTTAAGGCAGAGGTTGGATAGCCATTTGTCATGGATGCTTTAGCTGAGATTCCTGCATTGCAGGGAATAGGTGATACTTGGGGTCCCTTCCAACTGTACAATTTAATTATTCTATTGCCCTTTGCTTCATTTCTCCTCTTCTTCTATACCGCCCTGCATCTGCAGATCTCAGGCGACTCATAACATAAACATACAAGGTACAAAACACATGATGAAAGCAAGAACAAAAACAACAACAAACCAATATCCCCCTCCCACAAGCACATTTAAAAGGGGTATAGGATGTTAGTTCTCATTCTGGGTTTCTCCAGCTGACTTGACTTAAAGAAAACAAAAGAGATTATTGTAAACTGACTATTCAGCCACTCATGATTGAGGGGAAGTGCGTGGAACAGGTCTCGGTGTTTTGATTTCTGTGAATGGAGTTGAGAGATGACCTAACCTGGGGAGAACACAGCAAAGACCTGATGAAAAGAGCACAGCAGAGGTTATATTTTCTGAGAATCCTCCGGGAAAAAATAATCTCTCAAAGGACCTGTTGCTGGCATTTTATCATTGTACTGTTGAGAGTGTATTAACTTATGGTCTCTGTGTGTGGTTTGGGAGCTGCACGGTCAGGGGAAAAACAAAGCTGTCTAGGGTTGTAAAGACTGCGGAGAAAATAATTGGGTGCACTCTTCCCACCTTGGATCAAATCTATGCTTCCAGGTGTCATAAGAAAGCTGCAGAGATAGTGCATGATAGTGCACAACCCAGAAATGATCTATTTCAGCTTCTGCCTTCTGGAAGAAGGTACAAAGTTATAAAGACTAGGACTAGCCGCCTGAGAAACAGTTTCTATCCAAATGCGATTTTGGTTTTAAACGCAATGTAAGGTAGTCTCTATGAGAGTATATTGTATTTAATTATGGGGTATCAGAGTTTTTAGGAGGCTAACCAGGATGGGATAGCTGCGGTAGCAGGCTTGTTGGTTTTTGAATGTCTGATGTAGATTTTTTTTTTTCAATTTCGTTGTTCTGTATGGGACAATGACAATAAAGATTACCGTATTGTATTGTATGTGAATATAAAAAGGATAAGGGGAACCACCTTGTTCCCTGGAGAGGTCATCTCCTGGTTCATGCCGATCAATCTGTTTTTAAATGTTCCAGAAGTGGGTTATGATGCAAGATTGACTATAGGAACTGAGTGTGAGCTGCCCATAGAGATTTATGTAGCTGGTATTCAGCATCCATGTTTCCATCCCCACCCCTCAAAAAACCAAAATGTAAGAGCAAAGAGCAGAGTAGAGAGTAGCTTACAACAAACCTCTAGCGTCATCAGTTGTTTTCATACACTGCATTGAAGGTTGAACTGAGTGTGGTTTACAACAACCTTGCAGTGTAGCTAAACCAGGCGAAGCGAGGCTGGGTAAACAGGATATCCGCATTCTACAGTAATCCTCAAAAATGTATTGTCTAGAGGCCAGTGAACCAACAGGTTTGCTCCATGAGTCCGAGAGGAAATGAGATTCCACACACACCCCTCTTTAAACAATACTCTTGTGGCTGTTGCAAGGGAGATTGGGAAGCAGCTTGTGTTACGACTTGTGAGCCGGCAATTATTAAAAACTCCCCCCCCCCCCACACACACAAAGAAATAACCCAAAGGTTAGTGTATGTCTAAGTAGCTCTTTGGAGCCCAGCTGAACCACTACAGTAGTACCTTGGTTCTCAAACTTAATCCATTCTGGAAGTCTGTTCCAAAGCCAAAGCGTTCCAAAACCAAGGCGTGCTTTCCCATAGAAAGTATTGCAAAATGGATTAATCTGTTCCAGACTTTTTAAAAACAACCCTTAAAACAGCAATTTAACATGAATTTTATAATCTAACGAGACCATTGATCCATAAAATGAAAGCAATAAACAATGTACTGCAGTCACAGAAAAAGCCACAAAAAAAGAAACAAGAAAGAGCCACAAAAATGCAAAATAAATAGCAAAAACAGACAGACCTCAGCGTAACACTCAAAACAGAAATGCGGCACTCAGATCGGAAGTGTGGCACTCAAATTGGAAGCATAACACACAAAACAGAGCACGCTCGACTTCCAAAAAAAGTTCTCGACTTCCGGGTCGGCGCCATCGCCGAATGGCGGGCTCCCTCCGAGCTCCGGAGGGAGCCTGCTCGGCAGGGGCTGGGTCCTACCGCACCGGCGATGCGGGGACCCTCAAAAACCACGGCCAGAGTGAGGTCGTGGACATGGAGACTCGGCTGGCACCGTTAGCGCCCTCCCGGCTCGTGAAGGAGCCTTTTTAAAGGCTACGGATCGGGCGCCGGGGAGAAGCGTGGTGCTTTGAGTTCTCTGCTATCCCTGCCGAGCGAAGCCGCATGCCATCCGGCGGAGAGCGCTGACTTCTTCTATTGAAAATTCGGACCTAAAAGAAGAACCCGTGAGTAATTGGACTATGGATTAAAAAAGAGGGATAAATTTTTAAAATCTGGAGCGAACGGGGGAGGTGGAAAAAAGGAAGTCAGCCTACCCCTTAATTGTAGAAGAGCCAAAACAAAGGACTTAACGACTAAGATCGAGCGTATCTCTATCTTCATGAACTAGCAACTTCGCGAGGGAAAATTATAAGACTGTGCTGGAGGAGAAAAGTGGAATTTGTATTAAAAAAACAACCCCCCCCCCCCGGAATCCCTGGAGTGATCCGCGAAACTACCTGGGGAAGAGCATCGGGAGTTTTGACAGCTGTCAAAGGCTGTCAAAACGGAAGAATAAAGCAGGGACTTTGCTTTGAGGACTTTGCCGGTTACATTTGTTTTAAATTGTATACAAATTGTTTCAAATAAGGATTTACAAACTATTTGGACTAATGGATTCGATCTGGAAGGGAACATAGTTACTGCGATCCACCTAGAGGAGCTGAGCGACATTGCATGTGTTTTTCTCAGGAAACCTGAACACTTGTAACTTTTAATCTCTTGGGAACTGCAGAAATGGAACATTGTTTTGTCTACAGAGGGCTACAAACTACAGGAAACAATGGATTCTTTAGTTGGAAAACGAAAGGGACATGACATAATGTTTTGCTTCTGAATAACAAGCCTCTGCAGAAAATAAGAAGGTCATGGAAAAAGAACATTTTTGCGGGAAAACAGGGAAACAGAAGGAGGAGAGAGAATGACAAGAATATGGAAACATCATGAACTGGACAGAATTGGGAACATTTGGGACATCCAGATTTGACAAGCTTATGGAAATTAAATGGGAGTTTTTTACTCCTGGATATAAAAATCTGGATAGAAAAAATGGGCCCCTTTTTGAGACAGACTCCTTCCAAGATTGGACATTTGTAATTAAATATGACTGGCAAACTACTAGAGGGACATGGATTAAGCGGGTAGGAACTTCAGGAAGACATTAGGATGAAGGGATAGAAGGAACACAACAGAGAAAGGGGGGAGGGAAATTTGGAATCCAAAGGTTGTAAAATTATTTTTTTATCTTTATATCTTTTTTTCTTTTTTTATAAAATTTTGAAAGGGGGAACTCGTGGAAGGGAAAAAATCGATCTTAGGGGATGGGAATTTGGAAAAATTGGGTTATTGATGTTAAGTGAGTCATGGGATAAAAACTTGTTGAATTTAATTGCTTATTCGGAAGATTTGGAACGCAATTGGGGGCGGGAAGGGGAAGTCCTAGCTTTGGTTTTGGAAGAAAGTGTATGAATTGGATCTAATTTGTTTTTAATTTGGAAAATCTTAATAAAAATTATATCAAAACAAAAAAAGTTCTCAAACTGGAACACTTACTTCCGGGTTTGCAGTGTTTGGGTTCCAAGTTGTTTGAGTACCAAGGCGTTTGAGAACCAAGGTACCCCTGTAAACGCTTTCTGAATCACAGAGAGAATTGTATTGCAAGCAGCAACAGGGTTAAAGGATTTCTGTCTCTGCTGATACTAACTTTAATCCTCACATTAAGACGTAAACAATGCAAGAATAAACCAGCATGTGAGGCTAAACCAGTTTTTTCACAAAGCTATCTTCCTACATACCTGATTTAATTCATTTCATTCCCTTAGGTGAACACCTATTTAAATCCAGTACCTGTGCATCCCGTAAGCCTTCAGAGCAATGGCTCGAGAGAGGTGCCCCCAGCAGGTAGGTCTAACCAACTACAGTTGACATTACCTAAGTTGCAACTGCTTTCTTATATGTCAGCAGGATTATTTCCAACTTGGACTATGACCTGTTTTGGATAGGCTTCAAGGCCAAGGTGTGAAAGTGAGACTGTGCTTTTCCAAGGGAACCAACTGCATAATGCAAGCCTGAACATGTTGGTTTTAGATAAATTATTCGTTAATTTTATCTCTGGAGAGGCCGTGCATGCTGGCCCAGGCCTTCCCAGCCCTAAAAATGACTTGAATTGAGCCGGAAAGGGGGATTTTAAGTAAGCTCAGCTTAATGCGTTTTCCAGACTTCAGGGAAGAATTAAGTGAGTTCCCTTCAGCCTTTCTCAGATGTTGTTGAACTACAACTCCCATCACCCCTGGCTAGCAAGGCCAGAGCTCATGGATGATGGGCGTTGTAGTCCAACAACATCTGGGGACCCACAGGTTGAGAACCGCTGCAAATTCAGACCATCCTGCACAACGTTGGGCGATGCGAAGGCCTGGGAAATTTAAGTGCAGCTACAGTTCTGTGTTCTAATAATACATTTTACTAGGGAAGGACCATTGCTCAGTGGAACATGCAAAAGGCATTCAATCTTCAGGAGAAGCTGGGAGCATATTCCCTGTCTGAAATCCTGGAGAGCTAGCCTACCAGTTAATGCAGAGAATACGAAGTTATGGACCATTGGTCCAATAAGGCAACTTCCTATGTGGTTAAATATATTTGAGTCCATAAAACCTTTTTAATGCTTGTATTGTGCTCTTTCCTATTGCTATGATCCACTTGTATAATTTTGCCTTACCCTAGAATTACAGAAGAAGGTGGTATTAAGGATAGCTGGGACTTTGGTTGCCTATAATTTAACATTAGCAAAGCAAAATGATGCTAACTATTTTTTTTTAACATCTCGGGGTTTCCTTCTTCCACAGACGTATCAAAAAGCAGTCTGCCTCCTCCCAATTATTACGAGCTAATGGAATTCGACCCCTTGGCTCCCAGTGACAAAACAGAGTAAGTAATTTTGAGAATGACGAATTTACTGCTTGTCGATACACCAGATTTATAATACAATTCAGGGTGTTGGCAACTGAAGGTAAATGAGTGATTTGATTAAATTTGGCCAAAAAACCATTCTTGGAGGCACAATTGTTGTTTAATCAGGACTATTTGAAAAATATATTGTTGTTAGTAAAAAATACATATTTAAGTAAATCCCTTAAGTAAAATGATCCAGAGTATCATTTCTGCTTGGTGAAAAGGACAGAGATCCAGCAGATTTCTGCAGGACAAGGTGGCAATTTTTTCAGGAAGCTGCAGGGGAAAGAATTGGCAGATATTGCCTCCCCCTCCTGCCTCTGCTGGGAGTGTCATGTGATGGAAGTCCTACTAATAGGAACTCTGGATCCGAGCCATGGAAAAGTAATTACAAAGCTGAGAGCATGGATTCAAAGCTGGCTAAGCAGCCAGGCCCTCACAGATCTGAATTACGTGAAGTAAAACACTGAAAAAGCATTACATACAAAATCCAAAAGAGAAGATAAACACGATGAGCAAAATCCACCATTGGGTGAGCGACCCTCCTAATCAGATTTTGCATGTGTGCAGGGGAGAGGATAGTGCATTCCCACTGCAGAAATGGAAGTCTGCTCTGCTCACACATTTTGAGCATGGGAAACAACCCAATTATCTCCCTCACACATTGAGATTATTTCTGTTACTAGGGGACTTGTGGGCAGACTCAGTGACCATTCATTTTTGCAGACATTCATTGAAGCTAAGTCCATTGGGGTCAAAGAAAATTGTTTGAAAGGCTGGATGTGGGCTGCAGGAATTGGATACCATGGATAATGACGCAAAATGAGTTTTAGGCTATGTGGGGCTCAGCCTCTAGCTCTCCTGTAATTGTTTTGTTGCCTAATCCTTGTTATTCATGTCACAAAAGAGTGTTTTATCTTGTGCTTTTGATTTCAGACCTGTATATGAAGAAATTGATGCACACCTATTCAAAGCAAGTGTTAGAAACAACACCAGTTGTTAAAAGCAGAGGCCCAAGAGAATCAGTACTTTACCAGTACTAGAGACTATTTTGATCACTCAAAACCTGTCAGTTCTGTGACAAAGAGTAGGAGGACAATTTTTGGAAGATGATTTGGATACGTCACACCGTTCATATGAAGAGATTCAAAACCTATCCTCCCTTAAGTGCATTACATTAAGTTCAGTTGATCGTTAAGAATGCAAGGTTCTACTTGTGCGTATACTTTGGACCAAAGTCTACAAATTCTATACAGTATGCCCCCCCCCCAAAAAAACCATTCTTTCTAGGGAGCAAAATACCCAAGACTGTGCACTTTGCACTTAGAAAAATAAGGTACTTTTATTTCATGGTACATTCTGCTTAGTTATAAAAGCAAACAACTTTTTCCATAGGTAGAACTACATAATGGAACTTGATTTAAGTTGATGTGCATCATTCTGCTAGAGGTCCAGGACCAAATCGAGGTTCTAGCTAGCCTTCAAGCTGTATCTGGGATTTAGTGCTCCATTTTGTGGGGATGGACCTTACCCCTCTATCCTCTCAGTATAACCTTCCTGTAAAACTATTTGCTAACCAGGCACATAGTTTTGAAATCAGATGTTTCATAGCAAGTTTCTTGGTCTTCTGACGACTAGTCACTATAGCACTTTTCTCTAAATAGTTTACGTAATCCACTCATTGTATCAGACTTGCACAAGCTATTCCAAAGCAGAGGGGAATGTGAAAACAGTTTTACCTTGGTTTTTGAACAGCTTAGTTCTCTAACGTTTTGGCTCCTGAAAGCCGCAAACCTGGAAGTGAGTGTTCCGGTTTGCAAACTATTTTTTTAATCCAAGCATCTGAAAGGGCTTCTGATTGGCTGCAGGAGCTTCCTGCAGCCAATCAGAAGTTGCGCTTTGGTTTCTGAAGTCGAATAGACTTCTGGAACTGATATTGGAAGTCGAATAGACTTCTGGAACTGATTCCGTTTGACTTCGGAGGTACGACTGTAGTCTCATGAGGGTTTGCTGTAGTAGAAGTCTTGCTCCATTTCTGTCCTAACATTCTTTAAAGAGCTGCATGTGTGATGGGAAGCCACAAATGCTCTAGTTTTCATGGGCTTCATTGGGAGCAGCTAAACAAGGCACTAAGCAGATGGATGGGGGTCAGCAAGAACATAAGCACACTCCTCTTTAAGGTATTTTGGAGCAACTCTGCCATTGTTTGTTACTGTAGCTGTTTTCCACATTAAGCAGGTACTATTAGCAACTAAAGTTATCTTTAAGCAGGTAAGGACAGTCACTTGGGTCATAGGATCATACAATGTAAAAGGGTGATGGGAGGAAGTGCCTTCTTTCTGATTTAAAGTAAAACAAGTACTGCTCTGAGACTGTGACAGCCAAACCTATTTATAATGAATGTCATTACAATCAGCTGTTCAAATCAATGCTTGCTAACTGCAGATGGTACATTTTAAGTCTGACTGCTGTGTAGTATTTAATTATGTTTTACAATTCCTATGCTGTTTTTATACAATCCAAATAAAATGCGGTCAGAAACTAGCTAATGGGTGGTTTCAGTAGCTGCACAACTCTCCAGTTTAACACAGCTCTTTCCTATTTGGTTTTATAGCATGCCTTTTATGTCAGATGTTTGCATGCCAGTGTTAAGTAAGGCATCACACCTTTGCTGCTTTATCTATCAGTTTATTTGCTCTTCAGCTATCCAGCTTTGAGCTGAAGTTTCTGTTGAATCTTCACTGCATTTTGGAATCATACATTTAAAATCAAAGTCACTTGTAGTGTAGATATTTTGAAACTAGCCGATGTTTCTGTTGTCTGCCATGACCAATGCCTCTTCTGTCTTCTGCCTGCCCACCCCAAGGTACATCTATCTTTATTGGGAGTTCTATTCACATTGGCTAGGAATTTCACCCAACAAAATATACAGGGCACAGAAAATTCAGGTAAAACTGCTATCAACCCAAAGTGCCAGAATCCCTAGAAATATTCTGTCATTTGATCTTTTTTTTTAAAAGGTGCTTCCATGTACTTCAAAGCATAGCTGAAATACATGCAGGAAAAGTCCCTCTGCACCCTGATATGTAAACTATATTCAGAATAAATGTCCAAAACTGTCATGATTTTTTTAAAAAAAGGCAGAATAAATTTATTTTATCTCCGCTTTTCACCATCTGGGTACCAATGCAGCTCTAAGGTTAGTACCAAAGTTTAATATGCTAACCTTCAATGTCACTTTAACAGAAGGGAACAGTAGGAGGAAAGAGTTACGGCTAGGAGGAAGAAAAAAAATAGGTCTAAAAATAATAATCAGGGAACTTATAAAAGGTGAATTCCTTTGATTCTGGGTTGGTTACAGATTCTTTTGACTTCAGTTTATGAGAATAAGAACATAGATGGCAAAGAACAGCTGAGTTTCAGCATAACATTTCATATGGCATCTGTACTTTGGTTACAAACCTTCACACAATTTATGGAAGAGTGCTACCTCTGATATATTGCAAACAGCTAAAGGAGCTTTAGCGGTGTCTAAAATTAAATTAGATTTGAAAATACCACCCGCCACATGCATTTTATAATTATTATTCATAATCATGGTTCCTGTGTGCAAAATTAAACGTCACATCTTCAAATCTATACAATTCAATATCTAAAACAGAACTTTTACAGTTTTTAAGTATCTTCCTACTGAGTTAAGCAATGTGCTTTTGCAGTCTGTAGATCACAATTATTGAATAGCAGAGGAATCTCCACTGCAGTGTCCATCTGCTGTACTATTAGTTATAACCCGGGAGTGGCAGTTTCTGTCCTTCTTTTGCTTCAAAAAATGTGTAAGAAAGAGTGATCAAGTCAACACTGGCCATCCTTGGGTCTTCTGCAAATTCAGGATCAATGAAGAAAAATACCGGCATGTCCACTTCTTCGTGGGGATTAAGTCGTTGTTCTTCAAAACAAAAACACTATAAATGTGGGGGAAAGAGGATTTAGAATTGTTTCTGAAGTTTATATTAAGCCAACAATATATCCACAATCTAGTTTAAGGGGGAGGGGAACCTCTGTGCCTAGTTCAATTACCGTATTTTTCGCCCTATAGGACGCACTTTTTCCCTTCCAAAAATGAAGGGGAAATACGTGTGCGTCCTATGGGGCGAATGCAGGCTTTCGCTGAAGCCTGGAGAGCGAGAGGGGTCGGTGCGCACCGACCCCTCTCGCTCTCCAGGCTTCAGCGAAAGCCGCAGTGCCAGCCCCACAAGGTCGGGGGACAACGGGGAGGCGGAACACCGCCATCCCGCTGTCTCCTGATGTGGTTTGGAGGCTGACGGCGGGGAGACGCGTGCTCTTCCCTGCCGCCAGCCCTGCAAGCTCCGGGGACAGCGGAGAGGCACAGTGCGTCCTCCCGCTGTCCCCGGACCTGATCTGCAGGCGGGCGGCAGGGAGAAGAGCGCTTCTCCCCGCTGCCTGCCCCGCAAGCTCCGGGGACAGCTGGGAGGCGCAGCACGTCTTCCCGCTGTCCCCGGACCTGATCTGCAGGCGGGCGGCGGGGAGAAGAGCGCTTCTCCCCGCTGCCTGCCCCGCAAGCGCCTGGGGGGGGGAATAATTTTTTTTCTTCTTTATTTCCCCGCTGAAAAACTTGGTGCGTCCTATGGGCCGGTACGTCCTATGGGGCAAAAAATACGGTAAATGTGGCAAAATGCTATTTGTGATATTTTCCACCAAAGGACATGAAAAATCCATATACTATTCACTTTGCCACTGTCTTGTGAAAACTGTAATACCCGCTTTAATGCAAAGGGTAATATCCAGGGTTAGTCATACTCGTAGTATAGCAACTGAAATTAATGGACTAAACTTCATGAATTTCAATGAGTCTATGCTCACTATAACTTAAATGGAGATCACCCCAAGGATTTAACATGAAGCGTTGGCACCATTGACAGCAAATTAAACCATATTATATCCACACTTTGGGTGTGTGTGTGTGTTTGTGTGTGTGTTATATTTTGAACTATTCAAAATCACACAGGTTTACTTTGTCTTAGAAGATACAGCAGATATTGAAGAAAAAAACTTTTTCTTTAATAGTTTTTTCAGAGCAAAGGGTGACGCTAGATCCTGAGTCTGGAGGGCAAGTTTTCCTTGTACCAATGACAAGGAAAGTGGAGGGCATATACCTACATCTTGGATATTGCTGCTAACATGGATTAAAACAGAATCAGGCTTCAAAAGTAGGAGAGTTCAGTTAGCAGCAGCAGCAGTCCACTCTTAGCGCGTCATACTACACTTACTTGTATCTTGTTGAAATACTGCCCAGCTTCAAAAGGTACCACATTGTAGGTAGAGATTCCAATTATTGGTTTATCAGTGGGATTCTTTGCTTTATAAAATGCCAGTGCGGTCTCTCCTGGAACCACCTGTAAAAAGAAGTTGCTCTAGTGATCTTTCTTGCTTTCCCTTGTCACTGCCAGCCAAATTGCATTATGGTGGGTAAGTTTATAAATGGCTAGTAGCCACAGTATTGCCTCTGAACCCAAGTTGCAGGCTGGGAGAATGCTGTTGCACTCAGGTTTTGCTTGTGGGCTTCCCATGGGCATTCGGGGGGGGGCAGACTATGATAACACAGTGCTGGACTAGACAGTCCCTTTGCTCGATCCAGCAGGGCTTTTATTCAGTGTTTAGGTTTTTATATTGCTAAATTTGTACAGCTGATTCAAATTATGCTAATACTGGGGTCGCCAACCTGATGCCTGCAAAGGGATTTACTGATGCCCCCGTTTTCTTCCTTTTTAAAAAGTAAGCATCCAGCCCTCCTATGCAAGTTAAGGGGGAAATGTGCAGGTCCCCTTTAAGCAATTTCTGTGAAATGAAAGTGTGGTGTAGCCACCTTGTGGATTTTTCCTGGGACTGGGGAATGCTCCCTGTTGCTACTAGACAGCAACAACATCAGTGTGCATGCTTGTACTTGTGTAAAGTCAATCTCTACAATCAGGCATGTTAAACATAAGGTTGTTGGGGATATCTCTCTAATTCTGTGTTATGCCACGTCCCCCACAGCTATTTTGTGACTGGTGCCCCAGCACTCTCTGAAAATTCAAAACATGCCCAATGGTCCTAAAAGGTTGTCAACCCTTGCGCTAACTCACCTGAAGTAGACAACACCTGTACATTCATCAGCATTCTGTGTTGGAATGCTAACAATGTTCCCGTCTAAAGTAGGTCTAAATCAAGAAACTGCCGAAAGCTCAAAGGAAAGCGAGTTTATTTCTCATGCAGATGTGGCATGGAGGGCAGATTTACATAAAAGTAAGGTCTCCAGCAAAGAGGATGTCTCTACAGCATGCTGCTGTGCTCTTCCAACCAGGAACTCAGAGAAGTGCACAATGGCTCACTCAACGCCTCTGATTCAATATGGCATAGCAGTTAGGGTCAAACTGAGATTGGGGAGACCCAGATTCAAACTCCCACTTGGCAAAGAAGCTCACTGGGTGACTTTTGGGGCATTGTTGTTGTTTGTGGGTGGGGCAAGGACAGAACACACACAGTGCCTTTTGCTTGGTGGAGAAAGGCAAACTAAATGTAGTAACTAAATAATAACTTGAGTCCACAAGCTGATTCGGTAGCAACAGCAGCAAGATGTTGCATTTCCCTACATGTGGAAACACAAAAGGATAACTATCTGTGCTCAGAGCAAATAGGCAGCGTGGGGTTGTGAGCCTGTTTGCCAGGAGGTAATCTTTACCCATCACTGGCAATAGAATAACTGCATCCTTACCCTGTATAAGGGCCAATTTAGCCTTTGATTTGTGCTGTTTAATGTTATTGTTTAATTTTGGTTTAGACTGCGTTTATTTCCCGCCTGGGACCTTTGGGTGAGGATTATAAATATTTCCAACAAAATAAGTAAATCCAAAGCAGAGTATTTTCAAACATTAGCAATAACAGGGATATCACACCAACAGCAGCATTTGTGCAAACAGTATATCCTTTCCCCTTCTACTTTGCCTCATTTCAAATTAATTTTACTTTGGGATGTGGATAGGTTCAGAATGGTAGGTTCAGAATTCTATGCAGATGAAAAACCGCACCAACTTCTGACTCTTACAGGTGAACAACTGCTATACTGCAGTCTGTAGACCTTAATGCCCAACAAAGCAGATTATAAAACAAGCAGCCTCTCATTATGATTACTGCAATTTAGTGTGGCTAGTTACAACCCTTGCCCCTCTGTCTATCAATAAACCACAACACCCCCAGACATATATGAAACCCATCTCTACAAAATTTTAATAACTTACATATACTTCAGTCTGCTGAGGTCTGAAATTCCACTGAAGGCTTGCATGTACATCTGCATTAAAGGTAACCTTAATGATGCGATCTTTAACAGGTACCATTGTCTCAATCTCTCCTGAACCATGGCCTGCCACCGCTGACCCTCCAAGTCCAGTAGCCTTAAAGGAAAAGAAGCTGTAATTAACAATAGCCTGATTAAAAACAAGAAATGGTATCTGAGGCAATTATTAAACAGAAACAATCTTTTTCAAGAAAGCTTTCACAAGACAACCAACATAAAAGCTGCTACATCTGTGTACAAAAGCTAGACGGGCAACAAACATGGCAAGAGTCCATTGCACCCAATTAAACTATCTGAAAAGACTTACCGTATTTTTCGCCCTATAGGACGCACTTTTCCCCCTCCAAAAATGAAGGGGAAATGTGTGTGCGTCCTATGAGGCAAATGTAGGCTTTCGCTGAAACCTGGAGAGCGAGAGAGATCAGCGCGCCCAGGCTTCGCGGACCTCTCCGCAAGCAGCGGGAGCGCTCCCGCTGCTTGCGGAGAGTTGCCTGCATGCCGAAGCCTGCATGTGCTGAGCTCAGCGCTCCAGGCTTCGCGGACCTCTCAGCAAGCAGCGGGAGCCAGCGCTGGGCTCCCACGGCTTGCAGAGAGCTGCCTGTTTGGGGGCTGGGGTCATGGGAAGCTCGGGCCGCCCCAGCCCCGCGCCTGGGGGGGGGAAATAATTTTTTCCCCTTTATTTCCCCCTCCCCAAAACTAGGTGCGCCTTATGGGACGGTGCGTCCTATAGGGCGAAAAATTCGGTACTTCCTTACCCTTCAAGTGATTTCTAGGCATGTGCCACATGGTACAGTTATTTCTCTAAATGCTTGCATTTACAGATAGGTAGCCGTGTTGGTCTGCCATAGTCAAAACAAAAAAAATTCCTTCCAGTAGCACCTTAAAGACCAACTAAGTTAGTTCTTGGTATGAGCTTTCGTGTGCATCCAACTAAGAACTAACTTAGTTGGTCTTTAAGGTGCTACTGGAATTTTTTTTTGTTTTGACCAAATGCTTGCATGTTCAACTAAGATTTGCTTTAAGATCTGCTTCAACTAAGTGCTGTTTTCAAGTAATATCCTCAACAGTGCTGGATAGGTATTATAACAAGTTCCCATATGTAGTGTACTCTGTAAATGTGAGCAGTGTTTGAAACTCCCATTGTTCTAGGCACATTATGTGACAGGGCATTTCATTAGCGCGAGCAATATATGAGCTCTGGGCGCAGTACTTTTACCTAAGATTTCAGATTAAACTGCAGGGTGAAAGGAAAGAAGAAGCTTTTTCTGCCTCCTCACTTCCAGCCACTCTCTGAAGACCAGAGAAGAGACCCTCTTAAGACTATTGGGGGAGGGCAGGGGAAGGACTAGACAATGTGAAAAACGAACAAATGGTTTTAGCTGCAGTTCATTTTCAGCTCTGTATTCTTGTTATTAAAAAGGACGCCTAGACATTCCATTGTTGCACACATCACCTAGTTTAAGGTGGCCATTTAGCTCCTAGCTTTCATATATCAGTTTCTAAGACTACGTGAGCAATGACTGGTAGAATGCATTCTTCTTTATTTGTTATATGCTGTCTCACAGGCCCCTCCCCCATGCTTGGCTCCCCACAACAGAAATTTTGAAGTTTACCTGAAGAATAAGAAATCAAGATTACAAACTTTTTATAAAAGAAAGGAAATGGATTGTTGAATATTTACAGACAAATTGTAAACAGATAAAAACATTAGCAGGATCATTGCCATAACCTGCAGTTTTATCATAGTATATACTTACAGTAGATAATTAAACGAGCAAGTTAAAACAAATTTGGATATGCAGAAGATATTGAAAAATAAATTTAAGGTGCCCCCAGAAAGAGGGGGGAAGGAAATCCAATTTTGAAGTGTCAAATTGATTGCAAAACTAATGAAAA